>NW_024429195.1:58075136-58675136 GCF_017639785.1 Mesocricetus auratus | reverse complement strand
TTTCCCTATGATACGTGTAGAGATAATTGTTCTGTCTGTCTTTCAGAGTGATTTTCAGTGTTAATTGAAGCCACGACTCTTGCCTATTACAATGCTGTGTACATTATTAAACATCCATTAAATAAAATCTACTATTGGTTTTTGGTATGGCTTTTACTTAAAAAGACTCTCCAAAAAGATCAGTAAGAGAAGTCTGTAAAGTCTATTTATGTACATTGGATACTTGTGAAAGCTTTATTCTTTTTAATTTTTACTTTATGTGTATGGGTGTTTTGCCTGTATGTATGGCTACAAACCACATGTGTACCTGGTGCTGTGGAGGCCAGAAGAGGGCACCAGAACTCTGGAATTGGAGTTACAGATGGTTGAGAGCCGCCAGGTGGGTGTTGGGAATCTAGCCCAGGTCCTCTGGCAGAATAGCTAATTCTATTAATCATTGAGTCATCTCTCCAGCCTGGAAAAGCTTAAGAGAGTATTAATTGTGCATAGCAGAAGTAAGGAGGGCTCATTGGATTGAAAATGAGCCAGGAGAACATTTCAGGATGAAATAGGAGGCGAGGGTCACTAGGGAATTAGTCGTTTAAAGTTGAAGGTAAAAGTTGAATATCCTAGGCTGGAAATACAAATAGTGTTTATGTGGAAAACGATTGCCACAGCAGACAAAGACTTTACAGATCGGGGCCAAACCAAGGTGTTGGACTGGGTATGCAGATGATGGTAGTCCTTGAATAATTTGAGTGGTTGGAATGAGTTTGGAAGCAGGATATGAAATGATTTGGAGAATGAGGAATCTGAAACATGGAGGCTTGAGCTGACGTCAGATATCGTTATCCATTGCTCTCCACCTTACTTTCTGAGACAGCTCTCCCACTGGATCCCCGTCTCTACTACCCACCCGAGCACTGGAGCTCTGATGTGTGCTGCTGTATTTAGCTTTCATGAAGGTGCTGGGGAACCGAACTCTGGTCCTTATGCCTACATAGCAAGCATTTCACCCACTGAACTATTAAAAAAGTAAAGAAAATGTTCATGTTTTTAAAAATGTGTTTCCCAGTTCATGTTTCTTGAAATTAGAATTGGTAGAGGATTGCTTAGATTCAGATTTTAATATTCTTACCACAAACACTTTATGGATGTTTTTGTGTATTACCAACCAGGAGTCTACAGTGTTAATTGTCTGTCTTCTTGTGGTGGGAGTCCCTGACATTCATCATTATGTCTGTTAGCTCAGCTGGATTAGGAAAATGAGGGCTTGAGAAAATGACTATAGTGAGTTTTAAGCAAGTAGACTAACCAATTACATTTTGCAGTGTGTTTATCTTCTAGACTATTAGTCTTTTTGCTATTTAAAAACTTTTGCTGAGTGTCTTAGTTAGGGATTCTATTGTTGCGACCTTGACCAAAAAGCAAGTTGGGGAGGAAATTTGGCTTACACTTCTGTATCACTGTTCATCTTGGAAGGAAGTCAGGACAGGAATTTAAACAGGGCAGGATCCTGTAGGCAGGAGCTGCTGCAGAGTCCATGGAGGGGACTTGCTCAGCCTCTCAGCCTTTCTCCCTCCTTACCTCCCTCCCTCCAGTTTATCTGAGTAACAGCCCTGGAACTCACTTTGTAGACTAGGTTGGCCTTGAGCTCAGAGATCGGCCTGCCTCTGCTCTGAGTGCTGGATTAAAGGCATGTACCACCACCTCTGGCTAAGCCTGCTCTCTTATAGGACCCAGGACAATTTAGCCCCAGGGAGGCACTGCCCACAGTGGTCTCAGCCTTCCCCCATCAATCACTAATTAAGGAAATGCCTTACATCTGGGTCACTTGGAGGCCTTTTCTCAAGGTTCCCTCCTTTTAGATAATTCTAGTTTGTGTGCCAAATTGACATAAGACTAGCCAGCACACTGATACTACTAAAGGAAAATATCTTTTAAAGTGTAGAATACTTTGAAAGGCTTTATATTTTGTATATATCTTTTTAAAACTTGTAAAATTTATGTTAATAGCAGTGATTTACCAATGAGTTCCCAAGTGGGAAAAATACTATTTACTGTTTCCATTGAATAGGTACTAAAGGTTCCATCTTTAGTTGCATACTTTTGTAGAGGCTGATATTACTTGAGGTTAATAAAATTTGCTACGTATATGGCTGGTAAGATGACTCACTGGGTAAGGGCATTTGCCACCAAATTTGATCTCCAGAGCCCACTTGATGGAAGGAAAGACTGACTCTGGCAGGTTATTCCCGACTACCTACCTACTTGCTATGATGTGTATTCCCACACAAAGAAGATGTATGTTCCCCAACACACAGAAGAAGATACATCTTAAAAAAGTAAAATATGATGTCTCTGAATTACATAATTTCATGTTGATGTTCAAAGTAGGTCTACCTACATAAGACATAAAATAAGATGCCAGGTACACAGTGAGACTGTTGAGTGAATTTGGGGAAGGCAGCAAGAGAAAGAGAAGAGTTGATTACAGGAAAGTGGTAAAAACAGTTTATCAGTATATGAGCAGGTTTCCTAGCTAAACATTGTGTCTTTTGATTTGTATTTTTTCAATTTTTTAGTTTAATTTTTCCCCCACAGGATATTTTGACCTTTCTTAAAAAGAGACTTATTTGTTTTATGTGAGTGGATGTTTTGCTCTAATGTATGTTTGTGCACTGGTGCCAAAGAGATCAGAAGAGAGTATTAGATCCCCTGGAACTGGAATTATGAGTGGTTGTGAGCATATGGGTGCTAACATCGAAACCTGGGTCCTCTGTAAGAACACGCTCTCTTACCTGAAGAGCCACTTTTCCAGTCCCAATGTTTTGACTTTTAAAGTGAGGTATCTTTTAGAATTGCAGAAAAATTACAACGATAGTTTCCATATTTTTTGTATCCACTGTCCCCTGTTATCATCTTAAATTTAGTATGGTACATTTGACATAATGAACTCATACTGATTTTATACGTACACATACACACAGGCATATATGTGTGCACATATGTATGTATGCATATATGCAGATAAAATTTGTATGTTTATGTGTGTGGGATATGCACGTGTACTTGTCAACATACACTTATGGCTGTGCACACACCTGTGTTTGTGGTGGGGGGCAGAGACTGATGTTTTTTACTCTTTATTGTTAGTCACATTATTTGAAATGGGATCTCTCACCTAGAGATCATTGGAGCTCACTGATTTATTTGCTAGGTTGAGTAGCCATGTGATCACTCTTCAGGGCTTGGCTCTGTCTGCAAGCACTGAGATTACAGGCTCTTGCCATCATGGTATACCTGCTTTTTACTGTAGGGCTGGGGATATTACTGTTTGTCTGATTTTGGGGATACAGGGACTAGCATTGAACTTGCTTTATAGCTAAGGATGCTCTTGAACTTCCGCTCTGACTCCTGTCCCCATAGAAATGGCGTGTATCATGATGTCTTGGAACCAAATACAGGACTTTGGGCATGCTAGGCAAGCACACTACTAACAGTGCTGCATCCCAAGCCCCCATTGATAGATTATCACTGATAAATATTTAATTGTGTGTGCACATATGCTTGGTGTGCTTAGGGAGATCAGAGAGCAACTTGTAGGCATTGATTCTCTCTTTTCACTGTGTGGGTCCTGGAGATTGGATTCAGGTTACCAGGTTGAATGGAAGCACATTTCAGCATTAGTGAAAGTGGACCAAAGATTCCAAAGAGTGGCCTGGAATTCAAAAAAAGGTTTTAAGAATGGGTGAAGGGTTTATTCTTCTTTGTTCCTTATGTCATTCTCATAGTTTAGAAATCAAAATTAGAAATGATACATATTTAGGTGTCATTTACTCAGTATAGTCTTAGCCAGAAACAGAAATAGAAAGGTTTTTTTGTTTTTGTTTTTTGTTGTTGTTTTTTTCTGAACTAGATTTGAGGAGTACTGGTTTTCAAGGCTTACTTCTTCAGTATTTATAAGTAATGCAGTTACACAGGTTTTTAAGTCACTTGACTGAAGGTTTTTCATAATCACCATCAAGAGCTATTTTCCAGCAACTTGGAGGCTTATAGAAAGGTTCCTGTGAGCAGGGAGTAACTAAAACTGAGTAGTTCAAGGTCTCTAAGTCAGCTGAAATTGTGTACACTTATCTCCAAATAACTTTATTAGTGAAGTGAAAGTGTCCCATAAAACTCCAGAGAGATTGTATAATGCAAAAGCAGAAGGGGTTATGTGGAGGAAGGAGGGGAGGGAGACGGAGGTGTCAGAGATAAGAGAGTAAGTAGGGGGGGAGAGAAGGCAGGGTGAGCAGCACATCCCCCTCCAATGTGGACTCGGAGTATGGGTTTGAAATGAAAACTGCAGTGCAGAAGGGGACCCACAGGAGGGGCCGGGGAGAAGCAGTGGGGTTGGTGAATTGATGAGCATGATGCAATGATACACATGTGGGAAATGTCTCAATGCGATCATTTTGCATCCTAGCTTAATATTTTTTTAAAAAGAAACAAATAGAAATCTTACAAGTTAGACATACATGAAGATAAAATTGAGTTGGAAGTCCAGATCTCTAGCATTTTACCTAAAACGAGTGAAACAGTCAAAATATTTTCATCTGGATCCAATAGGTTTTCATTTGCTTATAATGGCTTCAAAATGATATCAAATTTAATATGTTGAAAAGAGTACTGTGGAGCAAAACAAACTTGGGAGAATGATTTTATTTGTAAGTGTGCTGGGGTGTCAGATGCACAAGATGCATGTATGCAGAAAAGCTGATTTTTGTTAAGCATTTACAAAAGGTGTTGGATAACTTAACCTACTTCATTAAGCCCATTCCATGAGCAGTGTCTTGCTGCATTCTTGCCTATACCATTGAGAGCTCATGGGCAATGTCGCCTGTTGCAATTGAGAACTTTTCAGAAAATATGCTAACATATGAATAACAACTAAACCAGATGCTGGGCATTATAATATGCACCTTTTATTCCAGTACTTGGGAGGCAGAGGCAGGTGGTGGAGGTCAGCCTGTTCTCCCTAGAGAGTTCCAGGACAGCAGAGCTACACAGAGACACTGTCCAAATGAACCAGAAACTAATCCAAAAGATGTGATTTAGGAGAATCCTCTTGAGAGAACTAGAATATTGAAGTGATAATTAACCGAACATTGGAGTTTTTTCTCTCTTGTCTTTGAAATAGGATACCACTGTGGATAGTCTAAAACTAGCAGTGTAGTCCAGGTGTTGAACATGTGGCCAACTTCCTGCCTCTGCTGTAATTTCAGGTGTGTGTTACCATGCTCGGTTTTGAACCTTGGTGTTGTCTAGTATGCTTTATGAAATTCCAGTGCGTGACTACATCTTTATTCATGTAAATTAAAATCCCAAAGGGTGAGATGCAGGCATCAGTTCCTTCAGGTGATTGCACTTGCAACCAAGATTGACTATAGAAATATAGAGGCTGTTGGTCAGATTGGAGAACAAGTTATCTAAACAGCAGTTAAAACCTAAAGGGTAGCAACATCCATATGAAAAACACGTGAAAAGAGTTAGAGATACATATCAATAGGACCTGAAGGGTCTGTGGCAGCACCCCCCCCCTTTTTTTTTTTTACAGATGCAGAAACTAATATTAAGGGAAAGTATGTAGCTTTTCCAGAGTTTGATGGCAAGTAGGAAGCAAACTCCAGGCTTGCACATCTGATAGTATTTTCTATCTGTGAGTTTTAGGGCATTAACGCACGTAACAGTTCATAATAGGTGAAACAATGTATGGTTAGATGATAGTGTATGATGCAGAGGGGACCAGAAGAGTCAGTTATTTTAAAGGAGGAGAGAGATTTTTTAAAGACAATGCTTGATCTGAGTGTTGAAAGTAACATGGATCCTTTACTGCCTTAGTGAAGGTAAGAGTGCTGTTGTAGGCAGAGGAGCACTGTAAGTATAACAGGGCCTATTCAGAGAATTAAAGCACATTTTCAAGGTGTAGGATCAAAGGATATGGGAAGAATGCATGGTGTGATGAGTTTGGGAGATAGATGTTTCTCTTTGTTTTCTGTTTATTTTGAGACAGGGTCTCATATATCTCAGGCTGGTCTTAAACTTGCTGTGTATAAGATGGCTTTGAACTCCTGGTCCTGCCTCACTACCCAAGTGATGGCATTGGAGGAGAGCATCATCACATCTGACTCTTAATTTAATGGTTGTTCTTTCATGCTTGTCTTCCATCATTTGTTTCTGTTACTTGAGATACTGTTAGTTAATTCTTTCCTACATCATAACTTTTTCAGTTGCGTTTTAGTTAGTAATGTCTCTTTAGAGAGATTAGAATACAGTGGAGTTATGGCAATACAACTGAGGTTCAGTAGAGTATCTGATGTGTATTTGGTGCTTACTGAGCTCTATTAAAAAGGAGTTTCATAATTTTATAGTGTAAGAATTAAATAACTTGGCCACTATTTCTGTGAGCTTATATTTTGCTTTACTGACTTCTGTAGTGAAGAATTCATTAAGTCACCTCATCATGCTTTCTCTAGCAACTGTTACACATTTAGTAGTTTTCTGCATCCTTGTGAATTTTGCTTCCTCGGTAGATTTTTAGGCTATTGTTATATTACTATACTTGTGTGGGAAGAAAAGAAAATGATTCTTTGCATTCTTAGCTGTGTGGTCTGCCCTGAGCTGCTTGTCTCACACACATTCATGGTAATCTACCCAATACCACGAAGTGTAGGTGTTCTCTGAAGGAATGAAGAAAATTAGGCTCTTAAAGGGCCATTTGAATAAGGTCTCTTAGTCAGGGAAGAGGGTAATCTTGAGATTTAGGTACAAATACTCAAATTCTGTTTTTCTTGTCATTACATGCGAAGACATAATATGTCAGAAACTCTGTATTACACTTAAATCTTTCCAGCATCCTTTTAAAGTATTTTGTATTCATTATTACAATGTGTACTTTGAGAATTACGTACACGATCATTTCCAGAGTGTTGCTCTCAGGTAGTTAGTTGTGACTTTCTGTGAGGTTCATTTGGATACTTGGGCACTACATGGTTTCCGAGACCTGAAGGAAAAGGAGTTATTGTCCTGTCTGTGGTAGGTTTGTGAGTCACAGAGACCAACGTTGCCATAGCATTAGCAGTCTTTGTCTGTGACTTGATAATACTCAACAAGGTATACTAGTTTATGTATAAGTAAGTATACTAGCTTATACAGTGCTTTTTAGAAACAGAATAGACTTCTAGAGGCTGAGAAGATATTTGTTATGTCTTCATTCATTTTGGTCTTGACTCACTCAAACATAAAATTCATGTATCCGTGTAAACAATGCAAATAATTTACCAGATAAAATTCCAAGTAAATTAAGTTCTTCTTTCAGAGTGAAAAATAAAATGATTTAAGCCCATTGTAAGATTAAGCTTACATTGTAAGATGAACTCTGAAATAATTACTTACTTGCATTTCTAATATAACCAGTTCTCATATCTCACTTGGTGTGATTGTGGTATGATAATACGGTTTGGGTTGTATTGTTTCCATAACCTTTCCACTTAACTGGTTGATTAAATCAGATTTAGAGGGAAATGTTTCATGAGGTCAAAGGCTAGGTTTGTAAGTTTAATTATTTCATGGACAGCAAACACATTTTTCTTGTCTTATAATCACAATTTCCTTTTAGTTACCCCACCATTTGAATGACACAAGTTGCAAGTGAAAAATCATATTGATCAGTTTTGAGCTGCTCTCTGTGTAAGGACTTTGATGAAGGAGGTAGGTTTAGTTATGGCAGGGAACTACCAACACCATATCAGTTATGCTCCATTACTGAAAATGGATATAGATTGGCAAATCTATTTGGTAGCAAAAGACTAGTAGGGGAAGAATTGCTTGTGTTGTGGATGACAGCTAAGGAAGGATTGAGGCAGTATCTGTGTTGAATTTTAGGAATCAACTTGATCTTTTGAGCAAATGAGAAAAACTAAATTGAAGATAACTACTCAAGGTTGTTATAAAGTTTGGTTTATAATTCAGACTTTATAAACTCTGGAGGTAGAAGCAGGAACATAGAAGTTCAAGGTCACACTCTACTAATCAAGTTTGTGGCTAGCCTGGTATACATGCCTTAAGACAGTAAAAAGATAAACTCAGAGTTCATACTTACATCCTATGTTAATTCTTTATGTGTCATTGTAGATGTGCTGACTAGTTTTATATCAGCCTGACACAAACTATAGACGTCTCAGAGGAGGCTCCTCAATTGAGAAAACTCCTCCCATAAGATCTGGTAGCTGGCAAGCCTGTGGGCCATTTTCTTGATCAGTGACTGGCTAAGCAAGCCATGAGGAGCAAGCCAGTAAGCAATACTCCTCCATGGTGTCTCTATCAGCTCCTGCCTCTAGATTCCTGCACTGCTTGAGTTGCCATCTTGGCTCCCTCCAATGACAAACAATGATAAGGAAGCATAGACCCAATAAGCCCTTTCCTCCTCAAGTTGCTTTGATTTCATCAGAGCAACAGTAACCCTGAGGGTTAGGTATGCAATATATTAACATTTCTGGAGATAAGAAAGATGGGCAAGACTTACTTTTGTTTTAGAGAAGTTGAACTAATCCATTTGGAATGCAGAAAACTGTACATAAGGAATGTCTTAAGGTGGTTCCCCGGAGAAAGCTCTTAATGCTTGAGCCTGATGACCTGCGTTTGCCCCTTAGAACCCATGCAAGGTGGAAGGAGAGAGCTGACTCCACAGTTGCCCTCTAGCCTCCTCCTGCACCTGTGGAAGACATCCCCATTCTCCCCCAACAAAAACAACATTAAAAAAACCCCACTGCTTATTGAGTTTATAATAAGTGAACCTTTTCTTTTCACTCATGTACATATCCATTCATTGTTGAATGTCTATAATGTGCTAGGTTTCCTTGTTGCTTTTAGGAATACAGCAATGAACAAAACAGATCCAGTGGAATCTGAATGGTCAAAGGTAGAACTATGTTCTTTGTTAGTGTGATAAAAATTACAGCGTGATGGGAAGGACAGAGAGTAATAGACTGTAGACTAGGGAGTGGAATATAGACTGTCCTCTGATGAAGCAGCTCATGAGCAGAATCTTAGGACTTCCCAATCTTCCTTATCCTTCCTTTCTCACGTGGAGATTGAACATGGGGCCTTATACATGCTAGCAAAATCTGTACATGTGGTTTTGAGATAAAATCCGAGTGTACTTAAGTTCCCCAGACTGTCCTTGTGCTCATTCTGTAACCCAGGCAGGCACTGAATTCATAATCCTCCTGCCTCAGCTTCCTAAACTAGCTGGGTTACAGGCTTGCACAACCAAGCCTGGTTGTAAGGGCTGTTTTCTAAGCAGAGTAGTGATGGTGAACTTTTGTGTCTGTTGAATAACCTGGTGGTTGGGCTTTTACTGTTATGTGCAGGACCGGTGTTTTAAGGAATAGGTGGTACGCTGGGCTCTGTCACAGTCCTGTGTGATGTTAACAGAAAGATGCAGTGACAATACTGGAATATAACGTTTATATACTAAGCAATGAGGAAAATACTCTGAGAAAGCCAGAGACTGGGAAGGATAGCTCCAGACTGAATTTTGGTTATGTAAACTGAACCACCAAGATCAGAGGATTTTCAAATTGTTGGTCGGCTAAACAGAAAGAAAACTGGGGTGGGGGGGCAGGTGGCACAGATTTACAAATCACTATGTACAATCAGTTCTGTCAGTCAAAACTTAGGCAAGTGGCGTTTCAAGACTTTCTTATGGTAGATCAAAACAATTCTGTGGGATGAATAATTTAGCTGAATTGTAGATTTTAAATACCAGAGTTTGAAGCTTATTTTATAATGAACAGTGTATCAGATGTTTTTGAGTGGAGAAATAACACTGTGAGCATGATCATTTAGGAAATTATCTTAGGTTGAATACTGTCCACATCGGTTCTTTGTGTTGTCATGTTCTGCAAGGACACCAGGCAGTATACTTAAACTATTACAAAGCTTTACTGTAGCTCCAGAGAGTGATAACGTTTAATAAGTAATACATTCACAGAGCAGAAAAAGAAACATCCCAGGAGTTCATGGGCAGACTTGAAGAATGATTAAAATGGAGTAGTCCAGCTATTACTCATATTAGTGTTAAGTGGATACAATACATAGTAGTCTTGGCAATAGGAAGCTCACTTCATCACCTCTTGAATTTCAGTATCTAGTATGGTAAGTGAAGGTCACTGTGGGTACAGCTTTTGAAAGGAGGAGGAGAAGTTGAGATGGCAGGATGTATTAGTGGAAAATTAAAGAAGAGACAGAACATTGTAGAAGAGACAACCTAACAACTTGATTAGACCTGGGGATGGGTCGGGCGGTCTGAGTAGTTGGAAAGGAGATGGATAAATGGGTATAGGAACTGGTTTCTGAGACAGCTAATAAGCGTTATTTTCCAGAAGAAATTTGCTTTCTAAAATAAGCCTAAAAGCCTTCCTTTCTTACCAGAATTTTAGAACTAGAAGTTAATTCCCACCAGTGTCCAATGCATGGGTAGAAGTGTTTGAGAGGTAAACTCCATCAGCAGAAGAGGCCTGGAGGTTACCTGAGCAGCTGGGCTGGGGGCTGTTATTCAGGATCGCTCACTCACTGAGAAGAGGACACCGTGCAGTAAGACAGGGCCACACTAGTGCAAGCAGGAAATACCAATAAAGCCCTTCATAGTGAGAAGGTTGGCAGAATGTAATAAATTCCCAGAGGGATAAAAATGAATTCCTTCTAGAACATTCCAGAGAACTGCATAGCTTGACAGATTGCAATTTCCTCAAGTCACAGGATTTGAAAGAAGAAAAATGAAAGGTTTAGTTCCTAGTGTGAAAGTCCCCTGCACCTCCCTACCTCCTACCTCCTTTAAATGTTACTTTGTAGACTACCGTTTCCTCACTGAAGTCCTTTGTAAACTCTGGGTGCTCTTTAGTTTCTACCTCAGCTATTTGAGATTAAATTGCTCCTGAGAAGATGTGTTTTCTTTTTAGATCATGCCATATTCAGAAGTTGCTGAAGTTCCAGAGACAGTGAGTAATATATAATCCTGTGTTTAAGATGCTAAACTTTTCTGTGTTTTTCTGTGATTTCAAGTTGGAAGTGGGTATTTCCCACTGCGCTTTGTACATTGCCATTGTACAACACAGCAAGTGAAGATAGAAAGATCAGTTTAAAATTTTGTTCCCACTTCTTATTTTTTACTATAAAAGTAATGCATAATGGTTTATTATAGTTAAATAATGCACAAAAAGCATAGTAAGTAAACTCTGCCTCTTAAATATAACCACTGTTAATGCTTTAGTGCATCTTTCTTTAGTTAGTATGTGTTTGTCTTATATTAACTGTTGTAAAAATGGGATAAATACTTAGGGACCAAAGCACTGATAAGCTCAAGTTCCCAGAAAAAAAGTTGCTTTAAAATTTTTCATGTAAAACTCAAGTATAAAATGTGCACACTTTTGCACATTAGAGGAATATGAGAAATTCAAGCTAAGTATAGAGTGATGATGACTCCTGTTCTAAGAACAAGTAGCTCCCAGCTGCATCATATACCCTTCGCTGAAGTTTCTTATTCTCAGAGCCAAAGATAACACTGGATAGAACCCTGAGATGCTTTGTGTAACCCTTCCAAATGTGGGCTCTGGGGCAGTCTGAGCAGGATTGCTTCAGAGAGTGACTGATTGATGAGCTGCTGTATTGGGGGAAAAGGTGCCACCAGCAGTGTCCTTGCTGGATAAGCTCTCTGGTTTCCCTTATGCTCACCAGATGGCTTAAGGCAAGTTAGTGTGTACACACTAAGGAAGAAAGTACTGTTTGAAGCTATAAGATAAAAACTATAGTCTGGGATCGTTTCTGTACCATAGGGTGACTGCTGTCTTGGTTTGGCTGAGACTGGGGAGTTCTTAGGTTGAAGGGCATGGTGAATAAACTTGTCTTTTGTCCTTTATGTTTCTTAAAGGTGGAATGCTTGTAGATTAGGTGGCACACATTTGGATTTACAATACAATAGATCACAGTCTTCATATCACAGTTTTTATGAGACTCATAGACTAATTAAGATTTAGATAATTCTTGTAATAAGTGTTCCTAATGAAAGTGCTTTGTAGCATACAAATTCCTAAATAAAAATTTCCAGTCATACTATTTTTTTTAAAAATTATTTTCAGTCAAATTAGAAGATTTATTTCTGTAACAAGTTACTGAAATGAGTTTAGGTGTTTATTAATAAAAAGAAACTGCTTCATCCTGTCTTAATGGTTTTTCACTCTGAGAAGTTTCTGGATTCTTCAAGATGTGAATAGTATTTTAGTATTTCAGCAAAAATCAAGGAATGCCTACCTTATAAAAAACATTCAGGGAATGCCTACCTTATAAAAAACATTCAAGATAGTTGTGTAGAGTTATCCCAAAGTAGTTATTTCGCAGTCTTTCTGTGTTACACAACGTGGTACTGTATCCCAACAGTGTAAGGGCAGCACACTAATGTCTACCCAGTGAAGAAGTTACTTGTGAGAAGATGCTTGCTTGCTTGTGCCTCCTTCCCATTAGCATCGTTCACAGGTGACTTGGGAAGGATGCTTTACTGATGTCCCATTTAGTGCCTCCTGTCCATATCTTCCTGGGAAATGTTTCCTGATGCCATGGTGTTTCAGCTTTGCTTTTGGAGTGTTTTCACTTGAGTCTTAGATGTGTTGTCCATTATAAGCTGGCTTTCTGGTACTGCTCCTTTATACTATGACATTTGTCAATCATCAGTGACCAAGGCATTCAGGTCATAAATCTAACTCACACATTTCATCATTTGTGCATCTTCTACCAATCTGAACCTTTTCTCTGTACAGACTTGGTATATCCAGCTACCTTCTTGGCATCCACTTGGATATCTTAACAGACGTCTCACATGTAGCCTTTCTAAGGTCCTTGGCAATTCCATCATCAGGTGCTCAATTTAGACTGCTTGAAATCATCTTGATTCCTCTCTTTTACCTTCCACTTGTTCTGCTTGGAAATCCTGCTGCTGTAATTTCAAATTATATTCAGAACTGAATAACCTTTCATCATCTGTGCTGCTGCTACCGTGTTATTCTCAGATTCTTTCAGTAAAGTCCACTTATACTCTTGTTCTTAAAGTATTTTCAGAATAGCAAGTTGGAGTAATCCTGCTAAAATACAATCAGACCACGTTAGTCCCTTTCTCAAGATCTTTTTTTTTTTTTGGCTTCTCTAACCCTGTTCAGAATACAGCCGAAGCCTGAATAAGGTCATGCAAAGACTCCCATAATCCAGCATCCTCATACCTCACTGATTTTGTTGTCTAGCTTCTGCATGCACACTGTTTCCTGATCCTTGGCACTGGCTGACAACCCAGTCTTCTGTCTTTGCTTTTTGTTCCCTGTAGAATCCTTTCTGGTGGTTTTCTTTACCTTGTTTGGTGGACCCTGTAGTAGGGTGTTCTTAGGCTACCTGTCCTTTCCCCTGATGTTCAGTATGCCCCATTCTCTGCTTATCTTCTCCTTTTATTTGAAACCATGTAATGGTTATCATGGTCTTCTCCATTAAAACTTAATGCTACTCTGACAGAGTTCTGATTCTGTGGTGTGTGGATCAGATGCAGGGGCAGAGCTAGGCATACACTGTACCTCTGAGGTACAAACCCCAGCCCAGGACAGTATTCTTTTGTCTATTTCATTTACTGCTAGTATCCTTTGGTGCTTAAAATGATATATGACTATAATTGTTACTCGGTAAATATTTACTGGATTATTGACAGTAGTTATTTTCAATTCAGGGTATTATTCACTGTCACACTGAACAAGTTAGAATTAATCCAGTGGGATAAGATACAATTGGCACAGACATATTGAAAGGTATAATGTTGATATTATAATGCAATTTTTGGAACAATACTTACAGTTACTGTCTACTCTAGAAATAAATTTTTGAGAGTGAACAGGTGAGGAACAGAAACTGCACAGAATTGGAGACTGTAAAACAAAGCTGTACAATGAAGACGAGCTTATTATTAACTTTTTACTCCAAATAGAAGATGGATTTTTTTCTTTTGGTTTTTCAAGGCAGGGTTTCTCTGTATTGCTTTGAATCCTGTCCTGCCCTGGAACTCGCTCTGTAGACCAGGCTGGCTTCAAATTCACAGAGATCTACCTGCTTCTGCCTCTCAAGTGCTGGGATTAAAGGTGTGCGTCACCAGTGCCCGGCTAGAAGATGAATTTTAAAACCTTCAAATATGTAGGTTTAATAAAACTAAAATTTTCTGGTGTATATCTATGTGCACACACATGCATGCTCTTGGGTATTTGTGTATGGTTAAAACTATAGTTTTTCTTAGTGAAGCTATTGGTAAATCCAGGGAAAAATAATAATTAAAAATCTAAGAAATTAAAAAGGCACAAGTATTTGTGATAATCCAAAATGGCACCCACTGATCCTTATTCCCTGGTGAGCAATCCCCGTTCTGTCCTAGAGTACACAGAATGGCTGTATTTTCTTTGTTTGTTTTAGCGTTACTTTTTGAGGTGGATTGTTTTAAGACAAGTAAATCTAAGTTTTCTCTAAATTTATCATCCCAGGAAGTTTTTAAACACAGATACTTTGAAACATTTTAGAGTTGGCTATAATGTCTCTGTCAGCTTCCTGTCTTCTTACAGTTTCCTAGTATTATTTATGTGTTTATTGTCTCATAAATGATCCCAGAATTAAGTCATATTAAACAATGAGCATTTATTTCAAATTTTGTGACCCAGGAATCCAAGAGTAGCTGGTTGCAGTTAAGATTAGGGAGGGAGTTCTGCTGTTATCTCCATTGAAAACTTGATTGGCTAGTGAGGAGATACCCTCTTCAAGTTCACTTAATGCTTCACCTCAGCGTTCGCCTGGTACCTTATGGAGAGCTCTTTTAGATTGACCTGTGAGAGAATCCTGTACACAAGACCTTCTCTAGAAGAGGTCACCATCCTTTTTCCGTAGACCTGGTGGTGCATGCTTCTTGACAGTCGAGGAGCTGCGGCAGGAAGATGAAGGGTTTCCGAACAGCCTGGGCACTGTGTGCAAACCAATCCTACACCTCCTGCCCCAAAGCAAAAACCGACAAAAGGAAATAATGCAGCTCTGCACACTCCAGGAGACAAGGCACTGTTCACCAGGGAATAAGGACCACTGGGGGACAGTTTAGACTGTCTGCACAGCTGCTTTTGCTGCTCTAGTTTTTAAGATTTAAGTTCTGTGTTTATGTGTGACCTTCTTTGCAGAAGTGTGCATGTGAGAGTGCAGGCTCCTGCAGGGTCCAGAAGTGAGTTCTCTGGGGCTGGAGCTACAGGCGATTGTGAATTCGGGTCCTCTGGAAGAGCAGCAAGTGCTCTCTACAGCTGAGCCATCTCTCCAGCCCTGACTCACAAATACTTTAATCTTTTACCCCTCTTAATCTCCTCCCTCAATTTTTGTAATAAGGACCTGAGCACAATGAGTCCATTGTTTGCAAAGCTGTACTCTGTGAAACTGAAATCCATTCATAGAAGAATAAGCATGGATTGGCATCTGAAGAAAATAGACACTAGAACAGGATACCCAGAATTGCTCAATAGCTATCACTTAGGAAAGTGGCAGGTAGGAGAATTTCTCCAAGGAGATGACAGAGCCTCAATCACACAGGTCAGGTCACCTTGTTTTGTCACAGCCAATGACAATTCCTTCACTGTGCCCAGAAACAGTGTAAGCAGTGGCAATTGTTAGTTTGGTGTGTACATTAGATAGCTGAGAGTTGTGTACCTACTAAGGGAGTCCCCAGTAATGCTGGAGGATAAGAGAGTTTTGAGATAGAGGGTTGATTTTAACCTCTTCTTGAAAGAGCTGAATCCTTTGCCTGGTGTGGGGACCAGGGACATAGGAGGCTGGAGGAAGAGGACTGTGGGATTGAGGTCAGCCTAGGATACTCCGTGAGGCTGGGTGGGGTGGGGAATATCTTCTAACTTCCTAAAGGACAAGGAGCTCTAGATTATGCTTGTCTTTAACAAGTCCTGAGAAAATTATGTCTAACTTAAAACTTATTCTTGGGTGATTTATCTGACAATAACTTTCTCTCTTTATTTTTTGCCATTTGGTTAAAAACTGATCTATTTTGTTGCTATCTTTGTAGAAACAGTTTGCACAATGCTTGCCTTATAATATGCAAGAATTAAAGATTCTCCTTTTTGTGTAAGACTAAATCTCTGTAGAGAGTGCTCTGATAGCATGCATACTGCTGTTGAGCAGAGTATGAGGGGTAGGCATTTTTAAAGCTTTAAAATTAAAGGCAAGAGTGCAGAGTGCTCTTAGGTTTCTGAACAAGTTTTATTGCTCCTAATCCTTACCTTGAATTGGAATCAAAAGGAACTTTTGGCTTGAGACATTGCAAAGCAATGCAGTTTGGTGATTCCATTTTCTCTTTCTACCTTCATTTCCCCAAGTTAAAACAAATATTTGGTATCGCCTAAGGCAAGACTCTTCTGGTGTAGAGAAGGAAATGTCTTATAAATTATGACGATTGACACTAATGTGCATGCGCTTCCTACTCACAGACTAACGCTGTTCCTCTCGTCCTTTTGTCTCACTGCTGCTTCCGTCCGGTGTCTGCTTCTTCCTGGCTTGGATTTTGTGTGTTTGCTGCTCAATTCCTCTGCATTAAAAGCTTCTTGGTGATAGCAAAGATGTCCTTGGGCCATCAAGTAAGTAGCTAAAGTTGGAATGTCATGTTTTGGGGACCTGGTAATATTTTGGTGTTACTTATAAATGACAGTACTTCAGTTTTGATTGTAGAAATGCTCAATGCCCACTGTCTGTATGTTGCACTTGTCCATGTGAAAGCCGTGGACAGAGTCTGTACTGACATCACAGTCATCCAGAGCAGTGGTCCTCAACCTGTGAGCCTCGACCCCTTTGTGGTTGAACAACCTTTTTGCGGGGGTCACTTAAGACCATCAGAAAACACAGATATTTACATTACAATTCATAGTAGTAGCAAGATTACAGCTATGAAGTAGCAACAGAAATAATGTTATGGTTGGGGTCACAAAGCATGAGGAGCTGTATTAAAGGGTTGCAGCATTAGGAAGGTTGGGACCCCCGCCCCACTCTAAAGGATGAGTCATTATTTAGGATCTCTTTCTCACAAGATCCTTGTTCAGTCATCACAGACATAAAGAGATCATATGAGGAATTCACTGACTTGTCAAACTGAGAAATAGTGTTTAGGTTTGTAGTGTTTTAATATAATTTGATAGTGATTTTTTGTTTGTTTTTTTTGAAAATATGTTTTAGAGCTCTAGAAGATTATCCTCCCTTAAAATAAAATTGTATCCACTTTACTGTGCCAAATATTGCTGGTTTTGTTTTTGTTTTCTAAATAGGATTGCACTTTGTAGTCGCATGGCACCTCAGGATTGTTTCAGTTCATCTAAACAGTGACAGGAGAAGTTGTTACATTAAAAAAATCATAGCAACACTGAGCTGAAAATAACTTCTAGAAAGACCAGTTAATAAAACACTGATTTTATAACTGAGGAGTCTGAAGCTAAAAGCTGGCTCTCCAGGGAGCTTCAGGTGGCTGCTCACCTACTATAGACTACTGTTACTGACACTGCAAAGGGAGAGCCAAGTATTGTCTCATAAAAACCATTAAAGTTCCATCGATCATAAATTAGACAGAGGTTTTGATTTTTTTAATAATAACATAGGAAACTGATTTAGAAGTTTTAGTGTTGATGTCTAATAGTCACCTCACTGTTGCAAGCCATTTGGGGTTCAAAGAAAGGGACTGAGCAAGATAATGGCAAAAGTTTTTCATAATGAGATGTTTGTTATTGTTGTTATTCTAAAGAGTGGGTGATTGGTGGCATGAATATGATTACATAAATTATGTCATTTTCCACAATTAATAGATTTTAATAAAAAGTGGAATATATATAATCTTTGGTTTATGTTAGTTGACTTTTTCTCAAATACTGGTTAGAATTCATATTAATTATTAAATAAAATGATAATTTAAAGTAACATTAAGTTTTAAAAATAGCAACAGTTATTACTTAAAACATGCTGTATATTGCAATATTATCAGATAGTGGAAAAAATTTTAAAGTAGAGCATAAATCCTTTTTTACCCAGTTTTTGTTTTACCAAGAATATTTTTAAATCTCAGGTACCCTCTACAGATATTACTATGTCCTGTCAGTACCATAATTCTATAAAAGACAGACTTTCATAAACGTTAAGGGGAGTTAGGTTACTTAGGTGTCTTATCTTGGTGTCCTGAAATGTTTGAGTTAAATTCAGGAACTAAGGATGGTGATAGGTTCACACCTGGTACAGTAACCATAGTATTAATTATTACAGTGTGATTTCTGTTAATAGGAGCTGCAAAGTAGTCTACTTGCACTATAAGTAGAACCAGCAGAGGGCACTATAATGTCACCATTGGCAGGTGAATAGCTTGTCAAAAACTAGGCTGCCATGGTGATTCATTTGCCAAACAGCTTTTCAGTCATTTAGCAAATATTTATCAGTTGTGTCAGTAGATACACACAAAAACAAAGTCATTGTGCTTCTTAAGCTTCTGTTCAGATATTCCACTGTTGTGCACTTCCTGTAGGACACTGATGATTTGTATTAAGAAGAACTTCCTTCATCTGCAAATGATTACTGTTGGTGAATGGGTTGAGGCAAAACAAATATGAAGATGGGCTTTCTGTCCTGCTGTAAAGCACTGTGAAAAAAGATGTTACCTGAGAGCTGAGCATGGCGACACCTGTCTGTAATTCCAGATCAGGGAGGCAGACAGACAGGAATATGTGAGTTCTGGCCAGTTTGGGTTCTTGTTTCTTTTCTGATATGAGAGACCGAGTCCAAGGCACCTCTCTTACGCTAGGCAGGTGCCCTGCCAACCCTGTTTTTTAAAGGGCTGTATATGTATATGTAATATGTTGAGAATTTGTTTTTTGTAGTTGATGTATTTCTTTGATTCATCTCTGCTGTTTGATCAAGAAATAGATGCCATATACTATTCTAGCTTATGCTTGTGCCACCATTTATTAGCCTATTTTATTATTTTATTTTTTATGGGACAGAGTCTTACTGTGTAGTGCTGGCTTGCCTAGAATCTGCTATAGGGAGTAAGCTGCTCTCAAAGAACAGAGCTCTCCCTGCCTCTGCCCTCCAAGTACTGGGTTAGTCATTAGAATTAGTATTGTCGCTTTATTTTACGAGTTATGTGTGCTTTGCCTGCATGGGTGTCTGTGCACCTGGTGCCAGCAGAGGGCAGGAGAGGGTGTTAGTGCCCCTAGAACTGGAATTACACATGGTTGTGAGTTGTCATGTGTGTATGGGGAATCTAACCCAGACTGTCTGAAGAGCAGTTAGTGCTCTTACCTACTGAGCTGCTTCTCCAAAGTACTTCCTACACACCCCGTTTTATTTTTAGTTTGTGAGTATTTAAGCTGTTTGAGGGCCTTCGTTTTCTCTAAGATCATGTAGGAGTTTTTCTAGGCGTACGAACAAGATCGTGTTGCATTCATCAAGTATGTACTAGTCCCCAAGTTGTTCCCCAAAGTGCTAGTATCAATTTATATTCCAGTAGTGCCCAAGATCTTGACAATCCCATCTTCCTTATTTAATATTACTAATTTTTCAACTCTGATGCCTATAAAATATCCTGCTGTGAAACTGGCATCTACCTCCCTGATTATTAATCAGGAAGAATATTTTCATGTGCTTTTTGGACAGTTGCATTTTCTGTGAAATATTTTTCAGTTATTCATTCTATTTTTTCTGTGATGCTGTTGGTCTTTTTGTTGATGTATAGGAGCTATAGCTCAAACACTTTAGATACAACCTTGTTAACTATATGGTTGTGAATATATTTTCCTGTTCAGTGTTTCTTCATGTTCATTATGGGATTATCTGATGAATGAATTCACAATTTTGATGTGATAGTTATAGTATTTATCAGTTCCTTTTTGTATTAGTGTTGTTACATTTTTGTATAAGGGCATTGCCTTTATACATTGCCTACCCCAAATCTATAGAAATACTCTATTTTAAAAGTTTCCAAGTTTCGTATTTCATTTGTTTCTTTTAATTTCATGAGACTATTCTTTAAGTGTGTTACAATGAAGGGTGGTATCTGCTTGTTTGGTACACCCAATCAGTTGTCCTAGTGCCTTGCCTTCATTATGTGGCTAGACTATACTTATGAAGGGGTCTGTTACTGTTTTTCTGGACTGTTATTTAAATGACTTAGTTTTTTTGTGCATTCCTACTATTATAAATCTTATTTATTTTTTAATCAATCAAATTAATCAGATTTAATAGGTAGAGAAGCCAACATATATACTTTATGATAATGAAGCTTTTAAAAATAAGAAAGCTAGTTTGACTTTTAAGTAAAATTTTATCACATACCTTTAGTGTAACAGGAAGCAGTATCTTTATGTCAGGAAGAAAATCAGGATTAAGCATTTATGGAGAATGAGGCAGACAAAAACATTCCACTCATAAAATTTAACTTCTAGTGGAAGAGTGGAGGCAATAGTTAACTATTTCAGATAGTGATACGAGCTGCCATGGAAACCATGATGACCGACAATAGCTTGAGATGGGTAGACCGTAACACATAGATATTGGATTGTGCTGCATTGAAACCAAGAAGCAAGAAAGTATTAAATAGCACCATGAAGAAACCAAGACTTTCCCCAACAGATAGCATTTGAATACAGACTGCACGCAAGAGGAAAAAGAGTAAGGAAAAACCTGGCCCAGAGTATTCCTAATAGAAGGAACAAGAAACAGGCCCCAAGAGGCTAGAGAAATAGTTCAGGAGTTAAGAGCTTTTCTTCCAGAGGTCCTGAGTTCTGGTACCCACACTGTTAGCTCGTAATCACCTATAACTACTCAAGAGCAGCAGTTCTTAACCTGTGGGTTGTGACTCTCTCATGGGGTCACATATAAGTTATTCTGCATATCAGCTATTTACATTATGTTTCATAACAGTAGAAAAATTAGTTATAAAGTAGCAACCAAGTAATTTTATGGTTGGAGTTCACCCAACCATGGAGGAAGTGTATTAAAAGATGACAACATTAGGAAGGTTGAGAACCACTACTGCAGAGGGATCTGTCACCCTCTTCTGGCCTCCTTAGGCATCCACACATGTGTGTCATATACTCACATAGGTACAACACACATTAAAAAACTTAAAAACAAAACAAAACAGGCTCAGAAAACTGCAAAGTGGCAATTTTAAGGAATACTAAGGTGGCCCTTATTGCAGGAGCCGAATGGAATTTGAAAGGATAGAAAGGTGTCAGACCCTTGGGCTCTTGTGGCAATGGATCTATTCTAAGGAGAAAAGAAAACATGCTTACTCTTGTGCATTCTCTCTCTCTCTCTCTCCGTATATATCTCATATATGTATATATATATATCTACGTACATCTGTGATAGCTGCTGACTGGAGCAGTGGGTATTGTTTTCAGTTTGTCTTTTGATAGGCTGGCAGTTGGATATGTGAGATATTATAGAGGTTTAAGTTTAGAAGCTGCCTGTCCATAGCTTTTTGTTTGTTTTAACTTGTGGTAAATATTTTTGGTATCTTTACTTGGATAATAAATGAGAGTGCTTGTGTTTTGGTTTTGAAATACAAGGAGCTAAAATATAATTTTGAAAACTTTAGCACAATAGGGTGTAACACAAACAATAAAGACCCAGAGGCAGATACTAGGCCTCAAGCTGAAGATGAGAGAAGCGAAGCAGCCGCCACCAGCTCTCACCTCTACCTCAGACCAGAATGGGAGACCCTTTCTCCACGGATCCCAGAGCGCAAGGCAGACTGCACTGCTCTCCACCGTGCCTCAGACTGCAATCCCCTGAGTTCCTGTCTCCTCCCGCCTTATATTCCTCTGTGTG
Organism: Mesocricetus auratus; assembly: GCF_017639785.1. Taxonomy (NCBI): domain Eukaryota; kingdom Metazoa; phylum Chordata; class Mammalia; order Rodentia; family Cricetidae; genus Mesocricetus; species Mesocricetus auratus. The sequence continues at coordinate 58,653,197 of NW_024429195.1, read as the reverse complement.
CCCAGCCATATCCCTCCTGTCTCCACCTCCCTAGTGCTGGGATTAAAGGCGTGTGATCCCAAGGGCTGAGATCACCTTTGTGTGAGCTGTTTAACTTTTAGACTGGATCAGTTTCATGTAGTTAGTTCAGTGTGGCCTTGAACAGAGATCCATCTGGCTCTGTCTCCAAGTCCTGGGAGACAGAGCCACCACCTCCTAGCCTCTATGGCTAACTAGTATGGCTGCTGGGATTGACGGTATGTATCGCCACTGCTTGGCTCTATGGTTGTGGCTAGCTTTGTATTTTGATCTCCAGTGACTTTATTAAATCATAAATAATATATCACCACAATAGGAAATATGTAAAAGCCATTTGAGTTTTAAAAGATACAGTGATAAAAATATCAATGAGAGGTTCTAGTTAATTAGCAAGTGAAAAGCTAGTCATTGATTTTTTTTTTTTAAGATGAAACTAAACCATCTGTAAGCACAAAAACAAGGAAAAATGAGGAGGAAATAGGGCCTTTAGATTTGGTTTGCCCCATTCCCTCATTACTTTCATTTTCAGCTTCTCTTTTCATCCTTTTGGGTTATTCCTGTATTTTGGTAGTTTGACCATATGGGTGAGAAGCAGCACAACGTTTTCTACAAACTGGTAGTTGGGATATCGAGGTTTTTTTTTTTCTTTTTAATATGGTATTAAAAAAAAAGACTTTTTTTTGTGTCAGCGTTTTGCTTGCAGGTATGTCTGTGTATGTCTTTTCCCTGTTGTAATGGCAGACAATGAAGAGTTAATGTTCCCCAGTGAAAGATGCACAGTATATAGGGGCCCCTATCATTTGGATATGTGCAATGTCTGTAGTGTAGATATTTAAATGAGACTTCTCTGTCTATTCGTCTTGACTTTATGGCAACTGAACATAAAAACAAAATGATTATGCAAGCTTATTGAAGTAGTAAGATTAATATAGTCATAAAGGAATTTGTTTTATTTCAGGTTATTAATTATGTCATAAAGCCCATGACTTTAATGATAACTGCTCTTCTTTTCTTTCCTTGAGCTGTTGTAGCAAACAGTGACGAACCTCAGCTTTTGACCCCAGGAAAGATGAATCAGCGCCAAGGGAGAGAGGCTTACCCAACACCAACTAAAGAACCGCCGCAGCCATCTCTCAGTCCTGCAAGTCCTCACAGCCAGGGTAAGAAGCCTCAGGGTGGAGTTCTAGTTTGTTCTCAGAGAGCTGACATTTGTCTGTCACAGTGCACTTCTACCTGGATTTCTGCAGACTTGTTGTTGCCGTTGTATTCGCAAGGGACTTAGACTCGACTTTCCTTAGACTCATCAACGCATTTTGTTAGTTGTTTCATTCTTGTAAATTAGATGTTCTTTCACTGTTTGGTCTTAGTGGCCTCCGTACAGCCATAAAAAATCAAAAATTTCACAGAGTTTCTGTTGTGTTTACTGTAATTCTTATTAATTGAATTAAAATAATAAATATAACTTAATATTAATGAAATTTTGTTTAACATCACCTCCTGTACTTTCATATTTTGGAAATTTTGAAATCTTCACTACTAGCTATTTTGAGAAACATGATTAGTTATGGTCATCCACAGTTACTGTGCTGTGTCACAGAACATTTAGTCACCCCTGTTGCTGGCACAGGAATACACACTTAAGATCCTAACAGGGTGCAGAGGTAAGAGAAGTGTGAGTTCAAGGCCAGGCTGGGGTACACGTTGATAACCTGTCTGCAGAAACAGGGGAGTAATTTTACACATTTGAAGCTGGTTAGAGTTAGCTATTCATTTTCTGCCCCCTCCCTCAATTCCCTTCCGTTTCTAGTTTATAACAACTCTTTTAGGCTCACTTCTGTAAGACTAGTTCTTTTACCTTCTGATTATTGATTCTTTTAGCCCCTGTACCTCTGGGTGCTTGAGTTCTGTGCCTGCTTACTTTGTCTAATATAGTGTCTTCCAATTCTCATTGTGTTGCTACTAGTGGTAGGATGCATTATTCTGTGCCTAAAAGTCACACACATATACCGCATGTTATTTATCTATTCATGAGCATTTAGGTTGATTATGTTATGGCTACTGTATTTCAGTAAATACTGATTGCAAATATTGTTTGAATGTCTATTTCCTTCATTTGAGTATTTGAAATTGCTTGATCGTGAATCATATTTTTATTGAAAATGGTGCCCCCTCCCTAACTATTTGGTATTTTTGCGCATCTTCTTTTTTTTTTTTTTTTTTTTTTTTTGTTTTTACGAGACAAGGTTTCTCTGTATTGTTTTTGAGGCTGTCGGTCCAGCCCGGCCTCAAACTCACAGAGATCCGCCTGCCTCTGCCTCCCGAGTGCTGGGATTAAAGGCGTGTGCCACCACCGCGCGGCCTGCGCATCTTCTTAATGTGTAGGTTAGTAAACAGACTCCTGTGGTTTTATTTCTGCTTCTATGCAGTCAATGTGTTGAGATAGATGACTTAAAGTATATGAATAAAATCTGGACATACACCTGTATACACATAACAAATCAGGTGTTCTTCTGTGTAATCCAGCAAAACTTGACAAATAGTACTCTTAAAAGTTGGAGGCAAAATGCAATTGGAAAATCATTTGTGAACTTTCAGCATACCATGAAATTTAAACTGGTCTGCTTTGAATTTTGTACTAAAAATATACTGTACGGTAGTGGTTTATACATTTCTCATTTTATCACACAGAATATTTAAATCTATGTATATAAAAGGTTCAAGATTAATATTTTTTTCACTGCTTTTTTGATGACTTGTCAACAAAACACATTCTTTTTCCATGAGTACATGGCAGCAGAGAACTTGGTGACTAATACTGTATTACAAAACTGGCTAAAGCCTTGCAGACCCTTTAAAAGGGTGTGAGGACCCCACACACCCTTGGACTGCACTTCCTAGTTTTTGGAGGCTCTGGCACTCAGAGTGTTACTGCATAGTCTCAGGTTCCCCTAGGTACTCCACAACTGCAGTGGGTGAGCTTTTTCTTTTAAGACTTCAGAACTTGAATTTATTGTTGTGTTTTATTTCGGGTGGTTTCAGTTATCTGCTCTGAATTAGGGTTTGAAGTCGTTAAATGGGAAATTCCACAAATGAGCAACTCCTCCGGTTTAAGTTGCACTCAGTTTTGAGTAATTTGGTGAAATCTTGCCCAAGATCCCGCTCTGTCCTCCCAAGAATGGGAATCATCCCTTTGTTCAGGGTATTCTGCTGGATGAAATACCCATTCCATTGCATGGGAGGGAGAACACTGCTATAAGTTCTACTACAGTATACTGTTGTAATTATTGTTCTGGTGGTGGTTAATCTTTTGTGGTACTAATGTTTACTTACATTAGTAGGTATGTCTGTACATAGTATAGTCTGTATAAGGGTTAGTACTATTAACTGTTGGAGAAGTCCTCTGAGGTCTTGGAATGTAATACCCATGGATAAGGGGAAAGGGAACTATTATTTAGTTACCTTGTACTTTGAAAAATTACATTTAGATCTCTGTCTATCATAATTATATTAGCTGTGTCAGGTTTTAATGTAACTTTATGAATTACCTTTTGATATCAGGCATGTTCAGTCCCTTCCCCTGAGCCCTTCTTGTTTTGGAGCCAGAGTCCTCCTGTGTAATTTAGACAGACTTTACACTATGCAATCTGCCATGATGACCTTGAATTCATGATCTGTCTGCTTTCACCACAAGAGTGCCATCATTACATGTGGATACCACCATGCCCAGTTTATGTGGTATTGGGGGATTGAACTTTAGCATGCTAGGTAAGACCTCTGTTACTGAGTTACATCCCAGTCCCAGGTCTTTATTTAGTAGGCTTGTTGAAATCAAAACAAATGGGTTGTTAATGCTATTGCATCTTCAATACTCAAGAACGTCCTTTGTGTCTCTGACTTCTCAGTAAACTGTCCCAATGTCCTAAATATTATTGACACTGTGATTCTGTTTACTATTATTTCATTTGTTCTTTTACCTTTTGTATTTCATATAAATTTGGAGAAATGTCAAGATTTGGTTACATTAATTTTGACCATTTTTTGAAGAATAGTGGGGGGCAGTATATGGTCCATCATGCACGAGAATTCACTTAATTTCTGGTTGTCCTAGTGGCCATGAGATTGAGTGGTAGGATCCAGTGGCACTATATTGAAAGTTGCAGCTTTTCCTCTTTGACTGAGTAGAACAGAAATGCTGTGTTTGGTGCTTCGAAAACATCCTGTTCTCTATCAACCTTTTACCTAACAGTAGAGACACATGTCTTTTTATAATATTTCAGACTGACTTTATGTGTTTGTATGTGTGACTGTATGCGCGTGTGTGCACGTGAGTGTGGTGCCTGTAGAGGCCAGAAGAGGGTGTTGTCTGAACCCCCGGAGCTGGAGCCCAGGCAACTATGAACTGCCTGGTGTGAGTGCTGGAAACTAAACCTAGGTCCTCTGAAATCGGAGCAAGTGCTCTTAACCACTTGTAAATCTTTTTGCCAAAAGATGGTTGTCTTAGTTCAGGTTACTATTGCTGTTATGAAACACTATGACCAAAAGCAGCTTGGGGAAGAAAGGATTTATTTTGCTCACAGTTTCATATAACAGTTCATCATCTAAAGTAGTAGTGAGGGCAGGAACCTGAAGGCAGGAGCTGATGCAGAGGCCATGGAGGGATGCAGCTTATGGGTTTGCTCTCATGGCTTGCTCAGCCTACTATCTTGTAGAACCCAGGACCATGGTGGGATGATGCTACCCACCATGGGCTGGGCCCTCCCCCATCAATCACTAATTAAAATGACTTAGGCTGGCTCTCATGAAGATATTTTCTCAACAGGGGCTCTCCCTCCTGATGAATCCAGCTTGTATCAAGTTGACATAAAACTAGCCAGTTACAACTGATCCCTTGTCAACTTGACACACAAACATCACTTTTCAATTATCACCAAGACAGAATGTTAATATCACAATATAGGATACAATAATTTAAAAATTCCACAGTTCCTAGAAATTCAAACATATTAAACATTCAGTCTCTTTAAAATATTTAATCACTTTAGAAATCTGGAATCTTGCCGGGCAGTGGTGGTGCACGCCTTTAATCCCAGCACGTGGGAGGCAGAGGCAGGCGGATCTCTGTGAGTTCGAGGCTGGGCTGGACCGACAACCTCCAAAACAATACAGAGAAACCCTGTCTTGTAAAAAACAAAGGGAAAAAAAAATCTGGAATCTTTTCTAAATTCAGAGTCTTTCAGCAGCCATGGGCTCTTGTAAAAAATAAAAATTAAGTTAGATACTTTCTTCAAGAAGAAGAACCGGTGCACAATCACAATCTGAACAAAGCAAAACCAGACTCCAACTGCGTAAATAACTAAATGTCCAGTAGTCTGGGACTCACTCAACATCTTCAAGGCTCCTCCAAGGGGCTTCTGCACTGCACCCATGTGCACACACACCTCTCCGCCACATATATACATCATTCAAATCAAATCTTTGTAATTTAACTTTTTAAAATTTAAATTAGAAACAAGCTTGCTTCACATGTCAGTCCCAGCTCCCTCTCCCCCTCCTCCCCCTACCCTTTAATCCCTCCAATCCCCCACCCAATCCCAACTCCACTCTCCAGGGAGGGTGAGGCCCTCCCTGGGGGGGAATCTTCCAAGTCTGTCATATCGTTCCAGGCAGGGCCTCGGCCCTCCCCCATGTGTCCAGACTGAGAGAGCATCCCTCTATGTGGTATGGACTTCCAAAGTCCATCTGGATGACAAGGATAAATACTGATCTATTGCCTGAGACCTCAAAGAATGCCAAAGCCTCCTCATTGACACCCACATTCAGGGGGACTGATCCAGTCCCCCATGCTGGCCTCTCAGCCATCGGTCTGGGGTCCATAAGCTCCCCCATGTTCAGGTCAGTTGTTTCTGTGGGTTTAACCAGCACAGTCTTGAGCCCTTTGCTCTTCGCTCCTCCCTCTCTACAACTGGTTTCCAGGAGTTCAGTTCAGTGTTTATCTGTGGGTGTCTGCCTCTGCTTCAGTCAGTCACGGGATGAAGGCTCTAGGATGGCAAAAAAGGTAGTCGACAGTCACATTATAGGGGAAGGGCATTTAAGGTAGCCTCTCCACTATTGGTTAGATTGCCAGTTGGTGTCATCCTTGTAGATCTCTGGAAATCTCACTAGTGCCAGATCTCTCCTCAAACCTATAATGACTCCCTCTATTATGGTATCTCTCTTCCTGCTCTCCTCTATTCTTCCTCCGACTCAACCTTCCTGCTCCCCCATGTCCTCCTTTCCTGTCCTCTTCTCCCCCTCTCTTTTTCCCAACTCCCTCTCCCTTCCTCCCATGCTCCCATTCCCCTCAGGAGATCCTGTCCTGTTCCCCTTCTCTGGGGTACCATGCATGTCTCTCTTTGGGTCCTACCTGTTTACCAGACTCTCTGGCGGTGGGATTATAGGCTGACACTCCCCTGTTTCATGTCTAAAATCCATATATGAGTGAGTACATACCATGTTTGTCTTTTTGTGACTGGATTACCTCACTTAGGATGCTGTCTTCTAGTATCATCCATTTGCCTGAAAACTTCAGGATTCCATTGTTTTTTTTTTTTTTCTTCCGCTGATTAGTAGTACTTCATTGTGTAAATGTACCACATTTTCTCTATCCACTCTTCTAGGTTGTTTCCAGGTTCTGGCTGGGAAAAAAATGAGATAATAGTTTTTAACATATTATATTTCCCAGAGTTTTAAAATAAGATCATATCCATAAAAAACTTAGGGCAGAATCTAGTAGATAATAACTCCTAATGGTTGATATGATTATTACAGTAGCAGCTGTCATAACTATTTTGACTAAAATGATTCTACTTGGGATGAAGGTAGACATATCAGCCAATGCTATACTCCAACATCTTGACTCACTTGGAATTTCTTTTTAGTATGGGCCTGGCAGGCTCAGTGGCTAATGTAGTTGCTGAGCCAATTTGGCAGCCTGACATTGAGTCTCAAGATTCAGAAAGTGGTAGAAGAGAACTAATTTCCATAAATTTATCCTCTTATCTCTGCATGCATTCTCTCCCCCCATACATCATGTACTCACACACAGTAATAGTAAACAAATAAGAGAATTTCTCTCAGTGTGGATAAGCCCATGCATACCACTAATTTTTTTTTTAACTTAAAACAACTATAAACTGGATCGTGATGGTGCAGGCCTGTAATCATAGCACTTGGGAGTCTGAGGGAGGAGGATGCAGAGTTGAAAGCCTTGGGCTGTATGAGAGCCTGTCTGAAACAAACAACCCCCATAAAACAAAACCATAAGATCTATTAGGTCTGTAATGAGATGATCTCTAGCAGATAAACACATCTAGAAAACCCTGATACCCCACAATATATCGAATACAACCACTAATTCCACTTCTGAGTAGGAAGAATTAGTACAGAGTATGATGATTAATGCTTAAGACAAATGTCGTCTAGTGCTTTTATATGTGTTAGCTCACAGAATTCTTATAGGAGCATGGTGTATAAATCATTTCCACTGTTTACAAATGAGGAACTTGATCAGTTGGGAAAAATGATTTTCCTTGACCAACTTTACACAGTGTATAAAACAGCTTTGATCTGGAGAAAATTTTAGTCTAGATTTTATTGGCGCTTGCTAAGTTTTTGTAGACAGAAGTTTCTGTCCTGCAGTTGTTTAGTTCCAGAGGCTTATATTAATTATAAACTGTTTGGCAAATGGCTCGGGCTCCTTATTGGCTAGCTCTCTCTTTATTATTAACCTATTTCTAGTAAGCTGCGTATCCCTCACTCCCTGTGTTCCTCTCCCAGAATTCTTCTAGTTTGGTAGCCCCGCCTATACTTACTGCCTGGCTACATCCTGCCTATCCATTGGCCGAAACAGCTTTATTCATCAACCAGTAAGAAAAACATATATTCACAGCAATTAGAAGGACATGCCCCATCAGTTTTGTTCAAGTTAGTGTGGTTTTTTTTGTTTTGTTTTGTTTTGTTTTTCGAGACAGGATTTCTCTGTGGCTTTGGAGGCTGTCCTGGAACTAGCTCTTGTAGAGCAGGCTGGTCTTAAACTCACAGAGATCTGCCTGCTTCTGCCTCCGAATCCTGGGATTAAAGGCATGTGCCACCACTGCCCGGCTGTTAGTATATGTTTTGAGGCTTAAATTTCCCATACTTTAATGATTGTGTCTGTCGTTTGGCAACAAGCCTATTATATGCGCACAATGCTGTGTAGAGAGATAGTTGTTTCATTTCTTTTGGGTAGTATCTAAAAGTCTAATTGCTGGCTAACAATTGTAGTCTGCTTCCAGTGGTGATAATTTGGCTTCGACTTTAAAGCTCCTTTTTATTAATATAATGGAGAAATTAAGCATTAATATATATTCATGTTGTTTGAATAGCTAATGCAAAATTATAGCTCTCAATCCATAACATTTTTATAAAGTTTAAGGTTGCCAAACTTTTTTTTGAGTGGTAGGAAGGTTGGGACCAGGCCTCACCGTTTAGCCCAGGCACTGACCTTCTGCCTTTTGAGAGCTGGGGTTACAGACTGTTCTGAGAATAGCTCATTACCTCCACACTTCCACCAGCAGCCTGTGAGCAGAACGGCCCTGTGTGCTTAGTCTTTCTCATCTTGGCTATTCCATCAGCTGTGTGTGGAATCATGTGGGGTTTTGTTTGTTTGTTTGGCTTTGCATTTCTTAGTGACTCACACCAAGCATTCTTATGCCTACGGTGTACCTTTTTTGAAATATCACTTCTTATTTGGCCTGCTTAAAAAATTGACTTTGCACATTATTATTGAGTTTTAAAAGCTATTACATATAATTGTGCCATCTTTTGATGTCTCTGGACTATATTTTTTTCCCATGTTGGCATGCCTTATCAGTGTGGTAATGGTCTCCTTGACAAAGCAGATGTTTTCATTTTAATGAGGCCAGATTTTATTCTTCCCCAAACTTTTTTCCAAATTAAATAAATCCTTGTATAAGTTTTAGAGTGTTGGGATATATTCATTGTCTTCCCTCCTCACCCTCTTCATGCATTTTCTGAGACAGGGTCTCATTTAATCCAGGCTGGCTTCACACTCACTGTGTACTCTTGATCCTTCTGCCTTTGCTTCCCGAGTGCTGGGAGGTATGCACCAGGCCTGGCTTCGTCTCCCTTAGTACTTTCATTCTTATTTTTACTAGCTTAGGTCAGGTCTTTATTGTTTTATAACTGTATGACCTACTACTACTATTCTGTTAAGCTCTTGCCTTCTAGTATGTGAGGTCCATCTTTCTTTAGAAAACAAACAAGGTTTGCTAAGTGAGGTTATGGTGAAACAGATGTGTGCATATGACCAAAGAATTCATGGAGCCTATAAAATAGATCTCGAAGAAAATAACATGAATAAAAATAGAAAATTATAACCCTAAATACCACTTTTCAATTCTTCAACCCTGTAATTGAAAATTGGCTGGTGACATGCATTTGTGTCACTCCCATTAGTGAAGAGACGTCGGCTTACTGTTGCTTACTGTTACTGTTGCTTACTGTTACTGTTGCTTACTGTTACTGTTGCTTACTGTTACTGTTGCTTACTGTTACTGTTACTGTTGCTTACTGTTACTGTTACTGTTGCTTACTGTTACTGTTGCTTACTGTTACTGTTACTGTTGCTTACTGTTACTGTTGCTTTCTGTTACTGTTGCTTACTGTTACTGTTGCTTACTGTTACTGTTGCTTTCTGTTACTGTTGCTTACGGTTACTGTTGCTTACGGTTACTGTTGCTTACGGTTACTGTTACTGTTGCTTACTGTTACTGTTGCTTACTGTTACTGTTACTGTTGCTTACTGTTACTGTTGCTTACTGTTACTGTTACTGTTGCTTTCTGTTACTGTTGCTTACTGATACTGTTGCTTACTGTTACTGTTGCTTACTGATACTGTTGCTTAGAGCTGTGGCGTGGATTGGGCTGTGTCTGAGGATCACCTGGGACTTTGCTTAGCCAGGTCTGCTCCACTCAGCATCTCTGGGGTGAAGCATGGTAACTATGTTTATAAAGATCTCCAGGTGTGTCTCATGCGGCATCAATTGACCCAGCAAATGGAAAGCAGTAACTGAGAGCTTACAAAGGGCACAGTTATAATGTCTTTATCTGCTAGTCAAGGCTCTTAATCATGTCAGATTTTAGTCTCCCAATTTCATCTTGTATTTTCCTTCATAAGCCCCATTAGATGTTTTTTAGTTAAACTGTGCTTTTTCCTGGTCTTCCGTTGTAAAATACCCCTCTCTCTTATAGTTGCTGATCTTTTCTAAACATAGTTTTTCTTTGATCTATTAATTTGTTCAGTGACACAGCATCTCATGAAGGCCAGGATGGCTCCAAACCATGGAAGGCCTTAAACACCTTCATAGGAACCTCCCAAGTGCTGAGATTTCTGATACACACTACCCTTTCTGGCTTCAAGATGCAGCTTAAATGTTTACTCCCGTATAAGCCCTTACTAAATGATACTGCTGTCTTCATTTTTAAAATGCCATATCAGTACTTTTGAGATTTTATAACTTTCTCCTTTGTATGATTATTATAGTAGAGGGTAGCTTCAGATTCAACAAGGTTTGTAAAGGGAGTTAAATGCCTTCAGTTACATGCTTAGTAAATAATTACTATTCAATAAATTCATTTAGTTTCATTTTTCTGTTTAGTCATGCATGTCTTTTTCATGTGTATTGACTCATATCAACTAAAAAATATGTTTAAAAACATCATTTTTTTGAAGTACAGTTTCTTCCCATTTCTTGGAATTTTCCTGTTTTTCTTTGGAATAGCTTGAGAGACTGACTCTTGAATCATTTGTCAACATAATTCACATTTGTCAGGATAATCTTTGCTATCTGTTCTGTTATAGCTATGACTTAGTTTCTTCCAAAACTTGAACAATTTCCACATTTCTTTCTTACCAGCTTATCTCACCACTAAACTTCATAAAATTTATGCAATGGGTATTTTGTCTGCTCGTGTCCATGCACCATGTGCATGCCTGGTGCTGTGGAGGCCCGAAGAGGGCATCATATCTCCTGGAAATGGAGTTACAGACAGTTGAGAGCCACCAGATAGATGCTAGGGATTGAACTTGAGTCCTCTGGAAGAGCAGCCAGTGCTTTTGACCATAGAGCCATCTCTGCTCACCACTCCCCCCACCCCACCTTTTATCAGTTTACTTCCTGGTAGCGTAAGTACTATTACAGTCTTAGAAAGGTAGGGTTGTTTCATTCTGCCCTGTTGGTTGTTGGGAAGGGCAGACATGTTGACCTATTAAGCTTGTTTTCTCCCTTTGTCTGTTTTTATAGAACAGGAGTACCAAAGGAGGATGGGACTGAATCATAGCTCATCTCATGAGAGAGACCTATTCCCTTTGGATCATACTTAAGATTGTTATCAAGCTTCACGAAGTATTGTGATTGGTAGCTAACCTTCTTTATTGTAGAAAGCTATTTTCTACATTTTTATTTTTAATCTAGCTTGTAGATACATTGCTTTGTGTGAGAATAGCCTGTCTTTGCTGAAAACTTCAGCCCATTTCATATTTATTTACTTATGAAACACAGATTCCCCATACATCTCAGCCTATCTTGAATTTATAATCCTCCTACCTCACCTCTCTGAGAGTTCCGGGTTTACAGACATGCACCATTATTCCTGGCTTGAACTAGTTCTTAAATGTTAAAGTTTTGGATTATTTTATAGCAAAAGCCTTTGTTCAGTGATTATCCTGGTTTCATTAAAGATAACTTAGACCGTGTGAGTGTTGTATTTCTGTTATCCTATAATAAATTCTTTTAAAGCTAAAGTCAGTTCCCTCTTCATTCTAGAAACATTAAAAATGTCAGGAGTCTTCATGGATAGCCAATAGAAAATATCAGTGTGAAGACGGTTTGCTTTGAAGCAGCTTTCCTACTATAAAGGGTTGTATCATGCTTCCCAGGGGACCATATTAGGTGTTGCTGGTATATTCTTAGATGACAAACAAAAGAGAACCTTCATTAAAGTGGGTCACAAATAAAGGCACATAGAAGTCACCTTCTTCCATGAATCGAAGCAGTTCCTCCTTTCTTGGTAAGACATTTGAACATCAGAACCTATTTTGGACCATAAACACACAGATATGTTCTTGAGTAGTGTATCTCAAGAAAATCGTATTGTCTAAAGAGGACTCTGATTTTCTCCTTTCCCATCTTTAATCCCCTCCATCCCAGTGCTTTTCCCGGCTCCCAGCTGTCAGTAGTTTTGTTAGAAGTAGTGTACATTACAGGCTGTGCCACCTTCCAGGGTTTTGAGTTTTTAGTGGATTCGGTTCTGAAGTTGCCAATGCTTCTGAAGATGAGGTTATTTGCTTGTTTGTAATTCCTTGTGTTTAGGAAGTTGCTTCATAGCATAATGACAGTCAACATCATATTTTACAAATTAAGAAAATAAGAATTTTTTTGGTCTTTATAATACTTTCCCCCCTTTTTAATTTAAATTAGAAACAAGCTTCTTTTTGCATGTCAATCCCAGTTCCCTTTCCCTCCCCTCCTCCCCTGTCCTCCACTGACTTCCTATCCCATCCCTTTTCTGCTCCTCAGGGAGGGTGAGCCCTTCCATGGGGGATCATCAAAGTCTGTCACATACATCATTTGGAGCAGGGCCTAGACCCTCCCCTCATGTGTCTAGGATGAGAGAGTATCCCTCTATGTGGAGTGCGCTCCCAAAGTCCATTCATGTACTAGGGATAAATAATAAGAATATTTTAAAATTCCTCTATGTTTAACATTGCTTTTGCAAGGGAAACTAAAATAATTTGAAAGTATTTACTGAAAATTAAAAATGACTACTCCAGCTTTGTTTTAAGCTGTACTCGGGGAGGAGGTGGTCTGGTTTATCATTCCCAGTCCTTTTAAGTTGCTTCTTTGTCAAAATAGAAAGAGGTATAGGAGAATAATAAGGCAGATTTTTCTTGAAAAAACGTTGTAAATGTATTTTTCCCTTAAGATACTTGAAGAATGATGAGACACTGCCTATACAAGCTAGTTCTTGCTATTGCTATTTAATCTCTTTTGTTAGGGAGATCTGGGAGAATAGTATCTTCTCTTTATCAAATAATAACAGGCTTCAGTTCAGTTGGCTGCTGTCATTTTCTCTTCTTTAAGGGCTATAGAGCTATATTTCTGTGTATTTCTTAATATACAATAAAATTGTCATAATATGCCAATGAAATGACTTCAGTGAGTAAAAGTATTTTTATTTTTGATCAAACCTGCCAATCTTGAGTTCTGTCTGATCCCTGGGATCCAAGTGGTATGGAAGGAAAGTGTATCATGGGGCAGTTGTGTCTCCCCTACTTGTGCATGCATGCACACACACACAAATAAATACATGTAATTTAAATTCTGGCCCCCATAGTGGCTTCTATTTGTGGTTTCTGTGCATTAGGCAGTAATTTAACAGCTTTTGTTAGAAGGAAATATCTTCATGTACTATGACTGTTCCATGTAAATGTGTAAAATATACTTGACATTTACAGAATAGTAAAATCAGTACTTATTTCATAAGACTGCAGGCTGGAAAGGAATAACTGCTAGTATTTAGGAGTCCTCAGCTGTAACCCCTAATCCCTATTTGCTGTTACACCTGCTCGACAGATAGCCACAGTCCTCACCTGTGGGTTTTTCTTGCCTTCTATTTATAGTAATGGTACTATTGTGTGTGCATATCTAAGAAATTTGGGTCAGGAAGTGGTGGCACACACCTTTAATCCCAGTACTCCAGAGGCTGAGGCAGGCGGATCTCTGTGAGTGCACTAAGTGGAAGCACTAAGTAGTGTTCAAAGAAAAGTTTTAGATAAATTTAATATTTATTTGAGCAAGGTTAATTTATGTATTGTGCAACACTTGGGCAGTGAACATTGATAGAACTCAAAAGGGGAATACAAAATAGCTTTTGGCCTTATTTGAGCATGACTTGTTGATCAATTGGTTTCCTGTGACTGGCTGAAGCTTTATGATCTTGGTTGCGATCTGACTCTGTTGCAAAATTAGACCAAGTTAAGTTTGCATTCAGTTGTAAGCAAGTCGTTCTGCTGTTCATTCTGTAGGGACTCAAGTTACGAGACAGCCTCAGTCCAGGTGTCTTCTGCCTCTTTAGTAAGTTTACCTGTGCAATGAAGAGGCCGTAGCACCAGACAAGGATAAGCCCAGAACCTCTCTGGGTCATAGCTTAGTTTTGATTTCCTTGAGAATTTAATAAGAGTCTTGCTATGGTTTGGACACAAATGAATGCAGAGGCTTCTGTGTTTTAGGCTTGGTCTCCAGGTATTGGTGCTATTGAGGGGTAATTGGATCCCGGGGGCTCTAACTCCATCAATGGATTAAACCCTAGGTAAATCCCTAGTTCTGAATAGATTACAGAAGGTCTGTCTTGTCCGTAGGCCTTTCCTGTTATCTCCCTTGGCTTCCTGGCTTCTGTGAAGTGAGCAGGTTCCCCAAATGCTTTTGCTACCATGATATTCCATCTCACTACATGTCTTAGCAACAGAGCAAGCCGAAACAAAATTGCCATGGTCATAAAAGATAAGAGCCTCTGTAGAAAAAGATTGGGCAGAGTCATTAGAGAGTCCTGGAAAACACAGGGCTCAGCATTGGGACAGTAGCAAAAACATGGCAGAAGTATTTTGTACTGTTTAACTCACAATGTTCCTATCAAGAACAAATGAAAAATAAGACACTAGAAGTATTCTCAAATGTGGGTGTAGGGAAAGAGACAGGATTTTGGTATACACTAGGATAAGGATAAGCTTAAGGTCAGAGAAGAACTTGGGCAGTTCTCTCTGAGAATGATGATGTACTGGCAGGGGACTTTGCGGTGAAAGCAGCTCGATGTCACACTGTGTTGATTTATTGTCACTTTATGCACAGTATATTGCTGGTACAGTTTTTTCTACCTGGTATCCTGGGACAGAAGTAAGCCCTAGATGAAGTTATTTACACAAGTAGTTTCTCACTTATCCTCACAAAAAGAGACAATGTGTGGTGGGAGACGTTAAAAGAGGTTTGGGAGACAGTGAACCCATCCCAAACACTGGATACATCTCTACAGTGAATTGGATTCTAATGTAGAGCCTGAACTGACAAGGGATACACTGGAGAATTCTTTAAAAAGCATGCATTTGGAACAAAGAGAACTGGAAAGTTTGATTTTGAGGCTATTGTGTCTAGAAGTACCTTTGGTGTATTCTAATACATAATGGAGAGTTTGGCAAGGTTGGATTTCTAAATGAGGCATCATTCTCCTTGAGATATTGAAGACACTGCATGTATGTCTGTCTTGTCTCTAGTATTATTAACGAATATATAAAATAATTAGTAGCCCATTTGATACATGACCCAGTGTAATGTGCTTCTGTGAATTGTGTACAGAAAGACCATTTAATATAAATACTAGCTTTTGTGCCCCTGCAAGACCATGGCTGTTTGCGACTCTCAGGATCAGAGTTAGATTTGTGTTGCAGGTGCATTCCCATAATTGTTCATATTCTTTGGGAAAGCTTCTCTCCTCTACCATTCCCTGAACTTTAGGAGACAACATATTATTCTAATATTTTCACCTTGCCATTTTTAACCTCGAACCTTTGTAGACCTTACATAATAGTCCTATAATATAGATGCCATTCTTAGCATTTTATATTTAATGAAATGAAGACCGCATTAAGTTTAAACCCTACCTGTTAGAGGATAATGCCTTTTGTGATAATATCTTTTTTATTCCTTGAAAGGCAAACACCAACTACATGAATTAATTATAATTTTCTTATTGCCTACAATTAATACTAACTTACATTTTATGATATGGGGAAGAGTAAAACAATGCAAAACAGAGACCCCAGACATCAAAATTGCAGCTTTTATAGGATTAGCCATAAACTGCCTTTTGCAATAATTTTGAAATACTTTTGCTAAGGAAGAAAACATAGTACAAAGGAAATGCAGTTGTGTTTTGTTTCTTTGTTTTTGAGACAGGGTCTTGCTATGTGTAGCCCTGGGTAGCCTGGAACTCACCATGTAGACCACCTGCTTCTAAGTGCTGGGATTGAAGGCATCTACCACCATGAACATCAGAAATTGGGTTTTTAAATACCTTTTATAATAAGGAGAAACACTCTCAGATTATGTGGGATGATGTTTTATATGAACCAAGAACCAGTCTTAAAGTGTGTGCATAGTAAAAAAGAAACTGAATCTTTAGGCAAAGTCCATGTAAGAATAAACATCAAGCTTAACGTGAATGAAGTAGGGTAAGGTCAGGCGAAGGTAATTTAATAAAGTGAGAAGAGTTCTTGGGGATTTTAATAGTTAGGCATAAGGAGATGGCATAGTTTATTATAGCAAATTATTTGTTTTTAAGCGGGCAGAAGTCATTAGTAGATGATGTATTTTGAACAGTTCGAACACAAGGGAGAGGAACTGTAGCAGCTAATGCTTCAAGGACATTCGTTAGAGCTCACGGCATTATTATGGTGTCATTTTAATCTGTTGTATTGACTGGTTCGTATTAACATTGTCTTAATGACTTGTGTATTCCTCCTAGAGGTAAAACTTGCAGGTTAATTTTCTGCTTTAGCAGTTGTGATCCATCAGAATTGTACTTGAAAGAATATCTTTCCTTATGAATTCTTAATCATGGCCAAGGCAAGCAGCAGATTAGACATAAATCTAGAAGCTTCAGGGAAGACAAAAAGTATAATATTGAGATCTGTGTTTGAAGTAACCAAAAGCTAGAAAGAAAAGTCAGAAGAGGAGGGAAGTGTGGCCAGATACTACAGAGACACAGATGTGGTAAAAGGCTCGTTGTTCTGAGAGAGACCCTATTACTTCATCCAGCATGGCTAAATATTGATCTTGCTTTGTTTTCCTAAGGCAGCAGTTCAGTGGAGGGCATCATTCTCTTGATACAAGAATAAAACATTAGCGGAATAGCCCTTTAATCAATTCATTTGTAAAAAAGAAACCAGTAGCTTGGTTCAGTGCCTTCCCTGTCAGTCTCCCTATCTGTTTATTGCTGATTTGACAGTCTCTAGTCCTCCTTTGCTGTTGCATGTGTGTGTCCTTTGTTTGTTCTGAGGGGTTTGCCACATTTGGATGTGAGAGAAAAGCCTGTCTGTGCCATATTGGGCTAAATTAGCCTTCTGGGTGAGCATATAAATCCAGCAGACTTGTAAACCATGAAAGAAGAGGGCTCGCAGCAGCGTAGATTTTCTTCATGTGCTGGGGTTTCCTCTGTTTTATTTCCTCCACGAATTGATGGCCGAAAGCTTGTCCGGAATGCTTCATTTGGAGGATACAATGAACTTTCTCCTTCCTTGCAAGGTTTGTTTGTCTACTCTTGCATTCTTGCCTTAATTTCTTGCATGTTCTTAAGGAAAACCGGCCAGGGATTTTAAAATGTTAATGGTGTGCTTCATGTAAACGATTCTGTTTTGAAAGCATTGCTTTCAGTCACTGTTTGTCTATGGCCGGGCTTTCCCATGTTCTCTCTTAATAATCTCTAGCTAAGATGTGAGAGCTAACGAGTCAGTGAAATAAGAACTTTGATTCTCATTGTGTGCATTCTGGTTGAATTAATGCAAATTAAAGCATTTCTGAAATTGACATATAATACAAATACAGCTCTATAAAGAAGTGGTATTGACAGAGGTTTTAGTATATGAAACCCAGATATTTACCACTAATATTTAGCCATTTCCATAAAGTAGTAATTATAATTGATGTTTATCACATGTGCTAGTCTTAGTCTTTTAATTCTTGACTATAGTAAAGTTTTCCATCCAAGTATAAATTTGTTGCTAGGCTTATTCATGTGGAGATAATTTTTGCTAAGAAAATTATGTTACATACATGGTAATATTACATAAAAGTAAATACTTTACAGTATCATTTAGGCATGAAATGATTAATCAATAAGATATAGACAACTTGAGCTTTTATTTGAAAATGATTTATTAAGGTAAATATTGGTTATACATCTTAATATTTTTTTAATTTTATATTATGGATTAAACTATAGCTTTTTTCCTACATTAAGTTTTTTAAATATTCATAGTAAAGAAATATTGAATAGAATTTATATGTATTTTTCTGACATCTACATTTGTTGAATTTGAAATGAAGTTTATTTTATCCTTAACCTGTATTTTTGGCTCTTTTTGAATAATCATGATGAAAAGCTTATACATTATTTTGAGATACCCAGAAATTAAATAATTACAAATTCAATATTTGCATATTCTTTTCAAACAGCGTTTCCAAAAATATCCATGGTTCTAAGCTATGCCTAAGTAGCATAAGCTTTGAACAGTTTTTAATCCATATTGTCTTCTTAACATAGTGATCATGCTTCTTGCTTATGTCCTTAACTAGTATAAATTTTGGTGCTTTTATGCAGAAGTGGCTTTAAAATACACTGTACTGGGACTTTTAGATACTGTTAAGTGCTGCCTTTGCTTATACACTCACACTTAGTTTTTTTTTTTTTTTTTTTTTTTTTTGGTTTTTATGAGACAGGGTTTCTCTGTATTGTTTTGGAGGCTTATCGGTCCAGCCTGGCCTCGAACTCATAGAGATCCGCCTGCCTCTGCCTCCCAAGTGCTGGGATTAAAGGCGTGCGCCACCATCGCCCGGTCACACTTAGTTTTTTTATATTCCTCCTCTTGACTGTATTTTTTAAATCGTTGCTAGGATAATAGCACAAATAGCACATGCCATTTGCTGACCTTCATACCACAAATCTGCTTAATATTAAGCAATAATCAGTGACCTTAGTATTAAAACAGTAGAAAACTTCACTGTTTGAAAGTTTGGCATATACTTATTTAGGAGATTAAAGGCATAATTGTGAGTTTATCTTGTCAGAGCTAAGATAATTTTTGATAGCTGTGTTGTAATAGATGAGTAAATGGTTTGCTGTGTCTCTCAGCTCTTCCAGTGTAGGAAACCATGTAGGGTTCTTCCATATTCTGTGATAAAGATGCTTCAGAATGTCAGCTTTATCAGTTAAGCAGTAGAAGCA
The DNA here is from genome assembly GCF_017639785.1 of Mesocricetus auratus. Classification (NCBI taxonomy): domain Eukaryota; kingdom Metazoa; phylum Chordata; class Mammalia; order Rodentia; family Cricetidae; genus Mesocricetus; species Mesocricetus auratus. Next base: position 58,634,087 of record NW_024429195.1, on the reverse strand, counting down.
GGTACTCTAGAGAAAGGGCCTTTTGACATGTATTTAAGTTAAAGGTTAAAAGAAATAAACATTTGATGAAGTCTCCTGAGATAATTCTTTATTTACTTAGTAGATTGCTGTTAAATCTGTATTGTAGAAGTATATCTAATTTTTAAAAGACTGAAGCAACATGAAATTTGCTATTATGTTGTATCTAAACATTAATGATTAACAAGCCAAGTTTGCTTCAGGAGTGCACCTTTGTCATATTCTTTAGAAAGTTAATTTACTTAGAGCTAGTACTCTGTTCTTCTAGAAGTAAACTCCATGTACTAATAAGAAATCTTCTAATGGCAAATTTATTTAGATGAGAAACTGAAATCATAGAAGCTAAACAAAGCTTGACATGGATTGAAAATTGAATGATGAAAGAGTTCTTCTATTCAGTAGAATTCTTGTGATCTCTGACTGTTCCAAACCAAAACATTAGAACAAAAGGATATGATAGGTGTTTTAAATGCCACATTACATGTGATTAATTTGTTTTTGGTTGGACTACAATTAGAAATTCTTTTGTATTAGCTTTGATGATGAGAACATTTTGGGAAGGCATCGATTGTTTTGTTTTTAGAGTGTGTCTATGGCACTCTCTTTACTTAGATTCTGCTGGTGTTCTCCCCTGTAGTGAAACAGAACCACTGGGTTAAGCAGCTTGCTTGTCCAAGGTGCATGGCTAGTGAATGGTGGTGTCAGTGCTTGGGGACTCGACCACTTGCCCTCTTGACTGTTCTACTGCCTTTAGAAGCAGTTACCACAGTGTTACGCTTTGATGTTTGCGTACTTGACTCCTCTCTAGACAAGAACTTCTTCTGACAAGTAAATGATAGGAAACAGTGAGGCGGGCACTGCGGGCACGGGACAGCAATGTGTTCAGACAGGCTCTCATTAGGTCGTCCTGGCTTTCCTGGGACTTGCTGTGTAGACCAGGCTGGCCTCAAATTCATAGACTTCTACCAACTTCTGTTTTCCAAGTGCTGAAATTAAAGATGTGGACCACCATACCTGGCCACTAGTAAATATTTTTTGACACAGCCCCAAAGGTCCTAGTAAATACACTTTCATGTATTAAAGGTTTTGATAAATGTACTTGTATGGCAGATTTATTTTTTAAAAAATAGATTATTTTATACTTTTTTAGAAGTTCACATCTAACCAGTCTCATTGCTGTTCTGTTTTTAAATAATATGTGGATGTAGACACACTTAGCTGGACATTTTCTGTAACATAGTAAATAGGTTGCTGTAGATTGAGCTGAGACTAAAACAATACTGGAGAAATTGAAGTCTATTCATGTGAGAGCAAAATTAGCATTTTTTCTACTTACAAAATGTACTTTTAGAAAATGTGTTCTTTCCTATGTATATTTAGAAGCTCTTTGAAGTTAAGTTAGTCATTAGTACTGAGAATTCTTTGTTGCTATATTTGTTGCTTTGAATACATTTAAAAAATTTCAAGTTTAATTTTGTAACTTTTAGTATACCTGTATATTTAAGTTCCAAATATAAGTTTTCATCTGAAAAATCCATGTTACATTTATGAAAAATTTCCCTTCCTTACATTAGAACTGAGTAATTTTTCCAGAGAAGTATTTTCTCATTGTATAGATTTTATAAGAATATCTAACTAAAGTAGATTTTATTTGTAAATCCCAAGCAGAATAAATTATATTGTCACTGATATAGCCACAGTAATGTAGAAACGCTTCAGACATCGTGTCTGTTGTTGATGCACCTTTAGCAGAGCCAGTATGGGGATAGTTAACATTACCTGCCTTAGGAGTACAAGAAACTTCACTAAGGTGTGTGCCGTCTGCACCTGCCTCGTAGATTTTAGTATGGGGCTCTTGCAGTAATAATTGAATTGCTCTTAGGATAAGACTATATTTGAATATGGGATACATGCATGTTTGTCCCACTGTGTTTGCCCATTTACATTTTTATTATTTTTAGATTTGTTTATTTTTATTATTGTATACTTTGGGTGAGGTGTTACTAGCCTGTGTAAACTCCAGGGGAATCAGAAGTCTTTCTTGGCTCTATAGCAAGTCAAGTCCAGCCTTGGCTACATGGAGCCTGCTGTCTCAAGAAAAAAAAGAGGAGGTGTGGGAAGTAAGAAATGAGCTTGTTAGCATAAAAGCTTTGAGGGGATGATTCATGCAAAGGGGTCCAGTAGCACAAAAATAGTATTCAGCTTGCCACTGGTGTGCTCGGGAACTCTTGAGTGCCCCCTCTACATTAATTCTTTTTTTTTTTAAGCAAACCTATTTTTATTCTTTGAGAATTTCACAACGCTTAAAACATAGCTCTGTTATATGATCATACTCACCCTCAGTGCTTCCCATTCTCTTCCCAGATCCACACTCTTCTTCCCCGCTCCACCTAGCCTCTTCCGTACTTTGTCCTATTAATTCTTTAATGTATACATGTGATTGATTGAGTTGATGAATACTGTGTGTTTGTGGGTACAGGGGCCAGAAGGGAGTGGCAGATCCCTTGGAACTGGACTTAAAGGCAGTTGTGAGTTATCTGATGTAAGTGCCAGGAACTGAACTCAGGACCTTTGGAAGAATAACAAGTGCTCTTAATCCTCCTGCCATCTCTCCAGGCTCCCACACTCTTTAAAACAAAAACTCACAAAATCTAATGTGGCTCCACCTTTCTTTTAAGAAATTCAGTGAGATGATGATAAGCCATAGTAATCTGAGCTCTATAAACAGAGATGAATATCAAGTGTGTCTAAATTGAATGGCTCATGTGTGTTCCTTAACATTAATGGCTGTATATTCAAAGGTTGTAGTAATTGAATATTCACATTTTCTCCCAAAGGTTTTGAAAGAGGAAAAGAAGATATTTCTCAAAACAAAGATGATGTTTCGCTTTCAATGTCAAAGAGCAAGGTAGGCATATTTTGTTCCCAATATATGACAGGACATTTTTCCAACATTTAAAATAAAGATACTGAAGTGAAATCCTGTGAGTGTTCATAAGAATTTTTATGTTGGTATGTTTAAGTCATGTAGTATATGTGGAAAGTATAAAGGTCTATACTCAACTGACTGAGGTGCTATTGAGTACTTGGAAAGTACTAATTGAAACTGTTGCTCTCTTCAGAGTAATACTGGTTTTGGTATGTGGGCTGTAGCAGACTTCTCAATCTGGAATCTGAGAGTTCCATTCAGAGATGCCTCAGGCTTCATGATTTTAACAAAACATTTTAGGTATTTTAAATTTATTTACATGACAGTCAAAAAATAGACATTTACCAGACAATGAGCAAAGATCTTTGTAGTACTATGTATAATTAAAATAGGGCATGTGTATTGTATCTAAATCAGTATTTTTAAAAGTACCGCTGTGATGATGTGGTGGCCCTCTATAGATTGATAAAAGTTGAGTGAGTTTTCAAAATTTGTCAAGGGGTTTGACTTTTGCCTTTTCCCCTAAGATTTAGTAGCAGCATCAAGAGCTTTTTATAAAGGCTTTGGAATCACCTTCAGTGGTTGGAAGAACCTATTTCTTAGCCCAGTGACCTGTGCTACCTGCAGCAGGAGACTTTGCTCATCCGCCCTGTATCTTTTACTCTTGTTCTTAGCAATAGTTGAGAGGATTACGTAGTATGTTTGGTGCTTGTTTTGTACATACTAGTCATAGTTACTTTGAAAATATTTGTAACGTAAAGATGCACGTTTAAGACAAAAACACATTTGATTTGTTGGGCATGTTGTGCAGCTACATGTGTGCATGAGGAGGCCAGAGGACAACGGGCTGTTTATCCTTAGGCACTTCCCATCTTTCCTTTAGTACACAGGCTCTCTCACTGACCTGGAATTCACCAAGTAGGTGATATAGCTACAGTGTGCCCCAGAGAATCTGCCCCCTCACCCTGCTTTTCAGGGTTAGAATTACAGGCACACAGGACCATGCCTGTCCCTGCCCGTGCCACTGTTTTCTGTGGCTTCTGGGGATCTAACTCAGAGCTCATGCTTTCCTGTGAAGTATTTCACCAAATGAGCCAGTTTTTAGCTCCAGTGCATTGTGTTTGTGTAACACACATGAGTAAACGTTTGGTCATTTGGCGAGAAATGTATTTCCTTTCTTACTCATTAAAGGTTCATAACTGAGGCCCTTATATTAAAAGGCATACTAACATAGTAATAAAAGTGCACATTTATTTTTTGTAAGCACCATGTAATGTTGGAGCCTTTAGAAATGAAGACAATCCTTCCCTCAAAGAAACAAATAGGGAAACTTGTATTTTTTTTGTTTTGGTTTGATGAAGAGCAAAAAGGATATTGAAAGGGCTGAAGATGAAAGCAAGTTGTACACTCCCCACTGAGAATACACTGCTCTAGGTTTGGTTCCCAGCTCCATTAAAATAGATAGATAGATAGGTAGGTAGGTAGGTAGGTAGGTAGGTTAGGTAGGTTAGGTAGGTAGGTAGGTAGGTAGGTAGGTTAAGTAGGTAGGTTAGGTAGGTAGGTAGGTAGGTAGGTAGGTAGGTAGGTAGGTAGATAGATAGACAGACAGACAGACAGACAGACAGATAGATAGATAAAGTGAATGTCCTAGTGTGCTTGTAATTGCTGTGATAAAATACTGACCAAACCAACTCTTAGGAGGACAGGGTTTATTTGGCTTACACATCCATGTCACAATCCATCACTGAGGGAAGTCAGGGCAGGAGCTCAGTCAGGAACCTGGAGGCGAGAGCTGAAGAGACTGAAAAACTGCTGCCTACTGGCTTGCTTAGTCTGTTTTTTTATATATCCCTGGACCATCAACCCAGGTGTAGCCCTGCCCACAGTGGGCTGGGCCCTCCTACCTCAGCCATTGATCAGGAAATGCCCACAAACTAATCTGATGGCGGTGATTCTTCCAGATGACTCTAGCTTGTTCCAAGCAAAGTTGACAAGCTGAGCAGCACGGAGAGGGTGGTGAAGGGCAGCCCTCAGGCTAGTTTGTGGAGATTCTTCGTGGTGTCTCTGTGTCTCTGGGTACAGGAGAGAGAGCATTTGCTTCCAGGGAAAGTTAGGTTTCTTCTGTGGCCTGTTCCCCGGAAGAAGGATGAGACACAGTCAGAGAATGGCCTTCTTCCTTCTGCACTTGTCTCGGTTTCCTTCTTCTTAAGATAAGCAGTGTGCTAAGATGCCGTGTTTCAGAAGTGCTGTGTGCTGCACTCTGCGGCCTTGGGGTTGTTGTTGTTTTGATTTTGGTTCTGGCTTTCGAGACAGGGTTTTCTCAGTGTAGCCTTGGCTGCCCTGGAACTTGCTCTACAGACCAGGGTAGCCTCAAACTCACAGACATCTTCCTGTTTCTGCTTCCCAAATGTTGAAATTAAAGGCATGTGCCACTACTACCCGGCTTATAACCTGTCATTTTTTTAAATCGGAAAAAAAAATGTATCCTAAGTACCATAGCTAGAACTACAGTAGAGTTTTTGTTGTTGTTGTTGTTGTTGTTTTTTAAAGTTTGTCTTTAAGCACTTAGTACCAGACTCGGTCAATATATGGTGTGAGAACATTCCTGCTCAGAGGCTTTAAAACATAAACACAAAGACCTATATGCCACCGCTGTCTGTTTGCCAGCTATGTATAGCTTGTAGAGATAGGGAAGGGACTAGGGAACCAAGCTTTGCAGCCTCTGATGTACACTAATGACTGAAACAGACATGTGTCTTGTTACACCTATGCTCTGTATGAAAGAGTATTTAGTGCATTGATCTTGAAAATTAAATAGCAGGTTAAAGTCTCCACTATTCTAGGCACACCTCAAGTGCTCAATAACTACCTGTGGCCAGTGGCTGCCATGTCAGACGACTCAAATGTTGTGAATTAAAGGGCAGTCTGGGATACATGTGACGCTATCCTGAAGAAACAAACAAAACTTACAGAGAATAACTCTTAACATGGGACCTTTTGGTGTTAGTAACATTATCCTCACTCTGCTATTTTTCAGGAGATTTGTAGTAACTAGTTTGTTCCTAAATATTTCAATGTATAACCTACTTATTTTTATTCTTAAGTCATTGGGGGAACAAATTTAAATTTTAAAAATCATTTTTTAATGTGCATAGGTATATCTGTGCACCACGTGTGTGGTGCCCAGAGAAACCATGGAAATGCACTGGATCCCCTGGAACAGGAGTAGATAGTTGTGAGCTACCATACCATGTGGGTTCTGGGAATCGAACTCTGGTTCTCTTGAAGAGCAGCCAGTGCTCAAGGGCCAAGACGTTCCTCATTCCCCCAAATAGTATTTTAAAAAATGTTTTTAATCGTCTTATGTCCATGCCAGGAATGGCCAGCATGAGTAATTGGTATAGTAAGATAAATGAAATGTTACTACTAGGATAAGGGGTTTCTGGAACATACATCCCTTTATCTTGATCCTTCAACATCTATGGACCTGTGTATACGTTTATAAGTTATTACTGCTTGTTTTAAAAAGATATGCTTACTTGAATGTTTAAAGTTGCTTTCCAAACTCAAACTATCTTTGCAATCACAGTAACTTACTATTGTTCCTTATAAGTGTAGTGTTTTATAGTTTATAAAGGAAACCACAAGTTGTTTCACGCATCTTACTCTGAAAGGTAGATTTTGAATACATCTGCAATCTAGGATATAGTTAGAAACCTGAGTCAGAGCATTTACCAAGTATTATGTTAAACACTTTATGTCTGTTACCTTATTTAACTCCCAAAGTAACCTTGTGAGTCAGCAGTAAATGAGGACATTTTACTAATGAGGATTTTAAGACCTAAAGAGAAATAACTTCTTAAAGTCTGATTGTCTATAAGGCCATACTGGTTAAGGGGGTGGGGTAGGGAGAAGGCAATGCTAGCATTCTAAAGCCATTTAATAGACTGAAGAAATTCTACATATTAAAGCCCTGTGGTCATTATTAAAAAGGTAACTAGTCATGTTTCTGAAGAAAGAGAAGCCTACTATAGTGAATATCTTCAACAAAGAAAGATGGTTCATGTGTTTTGGTCTCTTAAAGGTATGTTAATTCAGAATCAGGCCTGGTAGGACATACCTGGAATTCCATCTGCTTAGGAGACTGCTGTAAGGAGGATTATAAGTTTGAGGCCAACTTGAGCAGTTTAGTAAAACCCTTTTTCAAAATGTAAAAAAAGGAAAAGGGATTGTAGCTGTAGCTACTACAGTAGAGTAGTTGTTAGCATGCAAGAGGCCATAGATTCAACCCCAATACCACTGGTGTGCTGGTTCAGAGAGCTGAGGTAGTGAGTGATATTTGGGTAGTAAAACTTGGTTACTGACTCATTGTTTCCACAGCTAGACTGCAAAGTATTATCAGAGCCTGATGAAGGTATCTGTGTCCTGATTTACCAGTCTCATGTGACATGCTTCTACCCTGCCTATTCATATGACAATGCAATCTTATAATAACCAAACCAGATCTTGCCACTTGGAGTTGTTGGGACACATTTTCCTTGTTTAAAAAGATGAGTTTTACGTTTGATTCTGGTTGCTGTACTGTATGAAGAGCTTTCAGAATCAATAAACCAATATGGTGAGATTACCCAAAAACGAGGTACAGAATTAGAGCAAAGCCCAAAGTCCTGCTTACCTATTTGGTGTCTGTATGACTTGGGGAACGACATCTAATCCATTGGTATAGTCTCCTTATTAGTATAGGGGGTACTTCTGCTATCTCAGGGTGCTTTAAGCATAGAGTGAAATGGTACATTCACAGTGTTTAACATAATACTTTGTAAATGCTAAGCAGCCATTAACTTCATCACATTCAAGCTAACAATGTGAGTCTTCATTAGATAGTGTTATCTAACGTGCACTCTGTGGTAGTTTTAGGTGTCATATTTCTCTGATAGCAGCTCTGTCATCCTTGGGTGCCTAAATTCACAGAGCAAACAGATGACTTTATAGCTGAAGGAATTATGTTAAATTGTTTTGGTATCACAGTATATGTCATCGTCATGAAAGCAAACAGCATAGCACTTCAAGCCAAGTTAGGTCAGCAACGTAAAGGTTTAGACAGGTTGATCCCTATCTTCTGCATTGAAAAGTAATTGCAGTTTATTTCCTGTCAATCACTACTATCATCCTAACCTCATTTATTCCCAATTTATGTAACGTATTTCTTACCAACCACCACACAAGATAAATAAGCTTTACTGACATTTTTGTTTGTTTAACTGATTCCTTTCCTTTAGCTGATGCTCTGGTTATCATCAGTGAGTAATATGGTGCTGTCACCGTGGGAAGGAGTTTGTACTCAAACGCTTTTATCCTTGCTTATAGCTAGTGATACTATGCTGGTCTGGCCGTGTAACATTTGAAAGCCACCATTTGGATAAGGTCCCATGTACTCCTTGACACTAGGAATGCTAGTGCATTTCCCTTTGTCTAACAGTGGTAAAAATGAAAAATTATAGGACATTGAAGAAGTAGATTGATACTGTTGTTTGAAGATTTATAGAAATGGCTTTCAAATATATGCTGTTGCACCCTAGTGAAAGATTCTGGGCACTGGATCAGGAGGTCTAGGTTTTGGTTGCTGCTGTGTTAATGACCATGACTAATCAACCTCTGTGAGCCTTTTTTTTTTTTTTGATGATGTATATAAAAGCATGTGCTGCTTAATTTTTAAGGTTTTATGAAGGTTAAATAACTATTAACTTTAAACTCAAAACCTACAATTTTTTGTCATTAATCATAATTTAAGTGTGCTGAAAGGTAGGAGGAGATAAATCCTGGGAATACTAATGTGGAAACACTGGAAGATTAAAGTGGCTTAGTCTTAGTTTTTGAAGATTGGAGGAGTTTTGATGTAGTGGGTAGTGCATTTGATTAAACTTAACACGATTTCATTTTTTGTTCAGCATTTTCCAAAGGTCATTTTAACAATTTTTATACTAAAAATAACTGAACTAAAATAATTGTATATTTTCCAAAAAATATTCTGAGAAATTCAGTATAAAATTTAGAAATATTAGATTCGCATTGCATATGAATTTTTGAGAAAGTATGCGCGTGCGAGAGAGAGAGAGAGTGTGAGTGAGTGAGAGAGAGAGAGAGAGAGAGAGAGAGAGAGAGAGAGAGAGAGAGAGAGAGAGAGAGAGAGAGATACCAAGTAGGGGGAAACCTTGTATTGAAAATCTGTATTGTGGGGGCTGGAGAGATAGCTCAATGGCTAGGATCACTAGCTGCTCTTCCGGAGGTCCTGAGTTCAATTCCCATCAACCACATGATGACTCACAACCATCTGTAATGAGCTCTGGTGCCCTCTTTTGACTTGCAGGGATACATGCAGACAGAATACTGTGTACATAATTTTAAAAATCTGCATTTGCTTAAACTATAATAGCAAATGAGAAGTGTGTAAGAAATACTAAGTTTTATGTGGTATGTAAAATAAATATAAATTATCTTCTCTTTATTTCATTTTCATCTCAGTCTGAATCTAAACTTTACAATGGCTCAGAAAAGGACAGTTCTACTTCAAGTAAACTCACCAAGAAAGAGTCTCTCAAGGTCAGTTTCTGTCGGTACTTAAGATTGTGATGAGAACATGTCTCCCTTTCCTCCCTCCAAAACCTTCCCTATGATCTTCCCTGCCCTTCTCAATTTTATCAATTGTTATTGCATGCATATATGTATATCCCTAAATATAATCTACTCAGTCCCTATAGTTCACTTGTAGGTATGTTTCCAAGGCTGACCATGGGCTCTGGGCGGCCAGTCCCAGCGTTCTCCAGTTGCCTGTAGTTGTTAGTGTGGGGCTGAGGTCCTGTGGACTTTGCCTGCCCCCTTTACATGCCCACTGGTGGTGTCCTTGTTCAGTTCATGTTAGATGGTCATGCTGGTGTAACTTTCCAGGCATAAGCTTCTGATGTTACTCTGAGACGCATGGTGAACTCCCTGATCCTGTCGCATTGTGCTTTGTATGTGCTTTTGAAAGTGAGCTAATATGGAAAAACTCCAGAGGAATGGAGAGGCAGGTACACGTGAAGAATGTTCGTTTTCTTATGGTATCGTGAGATCAGCAGATGATTTTTGATGCCTGTTTAAGAGCAGGCTGTTTCAGGCCATAGCTAGCCACAATACAGGCTCCGGGTCAGTGGCTCTTCACAGCTTTAACAAAATAGAGTGAGCATTCACTGTGTGTGGAACACTCAGTGGACATTTCTGGCTCCATTGAAATTAGTTTGCTAATTACCAGGCCCATAGGAATGTGTATTTTGTTTGACCTGTATCACAATGTAAATTTTGAGACAGTGAAAGTCCAAATTCCTAACTTCTCTTGAGAAATGTGTGGTGTTGTGGCTGCCTTTCTTGCGTGGCCGTGGAACTTGGACACATGCTTGCTACGAGCTGTGGTCCCTATTAGTCCATCTGTGTGCTATGACTGGTTTTGTGAGCATCTGCATTGGCAGTCTCATAGTACATCTATTCACTTAGACATGGATATCTTAAAAGACCACGGGAGGCCGGAGAGATGGCTCCGTGGTTAATAGCCCTGGATGTTCTTCCAGAGTGCCCAAGTTCAGCACCAAGCACACGGCAGCTGGCAACCCCCTATAGATCCAGTTCCAGAAGGTCTGACAGCCTTCTGGATACACAAGGCATGTATCTGTGTGGGGTGGAAAAGCACCCGTACACAAAAGCAAATAAAATCTCAAAGAAAAAAGGAAGGGGGGAGAGAGAGAGAGAGAGAGAGAGAGAGAGAGAGGGAGGGAGGGAGGGAGGGAGGGAGGGAGGGAGGGAGGGAGGGAGAGAGAGGGGGAGAGGGAGAGAGGGAGGGAGAGGGAGGGAGGGAGAGAGGGGGGGAGAGGGAGAGAGAGGGAAGGAGGGGGAGAGAGAGAGAGAGAGGGAGGGAGGGAGGGAGGGAGAGAGAGAGAGAGAGCGCCAGGAGTCTAAAGCATTGGAAATATATAACAGTTAAACTTTGTTATGTGTATGGAATCTCAAATTTAACTTTGATAGATTTTTATCTTGTTATTTAAGAAAAATGTAGACACTAATAGATTATTACTTTCCCCATTCAGATAACAACAACAGTGAAGTTAATAGTTCACTTCTGTTTTCTTGGGTATTTCATAGAAGTAATTTGCCTATGAAGGTAAAATGATTAATATTTTGAACAAATTGATCCCTTAATTGTTTTCTTAATTATTTCTATCTTAGACTTTAGTAAAATCAAATGGCACAACTTCCATTTGGGAGCAGTTGGAGCATTGCTTGTAATAAACAAAAGCTAAGATTTCTACCAGTCAGAGAGTGCATTAGGACAAATGGCCCAGTGGTTTCGATCACAGCCTTGGAAGCTAGTCTGCCTTTGTATGGATCCGGCTTCACAGCTTGGTAGCTGTGTGACTCTGGGTACATTATTTTCAGTATTCTCAAATGTAATAAGGCTGATAACAATTCTATTTGAAAAGTGATTAAACTACGTAATATAGATAGGAGTTTAGAATAGCAACAGTTCACCAATACACTTGGTGGTAACACTCTCAATATTGTATTTATGCTGGGAATCCTGTAGCACAGTTAAAAAAATATGGTAGACATAGAAACTCTCAAACAAAAAAATCCAAAATCGGCAGTGGTGGCCCACGCCTTTAATCCCAGCACTTGGAAGGCAGAGGCAGACAGATCTCTGAGTTCCAGTACAGCCAGGACTGCGTACAGGAAACCTTGTCTCAAAAAACAAAAACAAACAAATCAAATGGGAGATTTTGATATATTAAAAACCTACAGGTTGTGTGTACCTGAGAGGACAAAGGTGATTTAAAATGGCAGGGAGCACAGAAGCCGGATTCTTACCTGTGTTGTGTGGTCAAAGCTCCTGTCCAGTTTTTCATCTTAAAATGCTGGAGTTCCAAGAAGCTGTTTCTTCTACTGAGAGCTGTTTCTGTTTGTTACATTAGGTACAAAAGAAAAATTACCGTGAAGAGAAGAAGAGGGCCACAAAGGAGTTGCTCAGCACCATCACAGACCCCTCTGTCATCGTCATGGCCGACTGGCTGAAGGTCAGGGCGTGGGTTTGGCTCACTGAGTGCCTCCTCACTGGGAGGGGAAAGTGTGAGACAAAACGAAGGAGAGATTCTCAGTGGGAGGGAAAGGGTTCCTGTGCTCGGTGTGCCAGTCTTCACAAGGAGAAGGGACTCCAGTAGCATCACATATGGACAGTAATTGTTAAAAAGACATTTTAATTAGTGTGATACTACACTGACATAACCCACTATAAAAATATTGTTATCACTCCACTTATCATTTGATTTTATTGCAGATTGGAATTAGTATTACTAGGACAAAATGAGGATAAGTTAATATAGAAGTTGCACCTGAGAAGCACGGTCAAGGACACATTGCTGTTCTAGTTCCTTTTTCATTCCTGGCCCTCTGTCTTCTTTCCATGCTGAGGGATAGCTGGAGGAATCCATACTCCTAACTTTGAAAGTGAATTTCTAAGACTTGACTTCCAGGAAGCCCTGTGTCTGACATTTACCGCAGTCCTAAATGCTTTCTTTTTCTTTGAGTTGGCAAAACTGCCACCCAATGGAACATTTCTTTCACTACAGTGAGAGTCCTAATCATGCTTGCATACACTTCAAATACTGCAAGGGTTTTCTTCAAGTTTGAGCTGCAAATAAATTCCAACTTACCTTATCTCTTCTTAAAAGCATATTAGCTCTGGATCCCACTTGTTTTCTTCTCCAGAGCCAAACTTATCCTCTCCACGTCCCCAGACTCCCTTAGGACGGAAAGGTCATGCCTCACCTTCCCCACCCATGCTCTTATTTTGAAACAAGGTATTGCTGTGTACCCCTGACTGGCCCTGAACATGTGGCAGTCCTCTGGCCTCAGCGTCTCTCATGCTGGATTATATAGATGTACACTAGGTGTACACTGTCACACCTGACTCTGTGGCTGGCCCTTTAAACTTACTGTCGTTTCCAACAGTTGACTCTTTTCTGTTTTCACATCTCCAAGGTCAAGAATGTTCTCTCAGGGTAACTGTCTTTTCTTTGATTCTTTTGGCTTACCATCTCATTTATATAGATAACCGTGCGCACACACACTCTCTCTCTCTCTCTCTCTCTCTATATATATATATACATATATATATATATATATATATTATATATATATATATAATATATATATTATATCCCCCCCTCTCTCCCTCTCTCCTGCTCTCTCCTGACTCCAGAATCTCCCTAACTTTTGTATCTTGGGATTACTGTGTTTCTGCCCATTTTTCTGCTTAAGGAGTCCTGTATTCATTTCACAGTCCATGTGACATTCACAGTTCATGTACTTTCAGCTAGTGAAGGTGAAGAAAACTCCTACTTTAAACACTATATGGAATCCTGTTCAGCATAGTGAGACCAGTGAATTGCCTAGTAACAATTCTTAATACAGTACAGACATAGAAAGTGATAGAAAAACTTGACAAAGTTAGCAGCAGCATTAGACCTTAAGGGCATTAGAGCATTCAGGACATTTCATAAAAATAATTGATAATGTACTTACACTTACAGGCTTCCTCCTAGATGTTTATATAGCACACCTTAGGTAATGACTGGGAACAGTCACCTAAGGAGGGCGGTTTTAGGAACTCAGTAGTCTCTGTGGTCTGGTCAAGGTTCTTTCTTCCTCCTCCTATTTACCAAACATTTAGGGAATGCCTTGGTTGTGTCCAAAGTGTTCAGAAAAGGGAAGCTAGAAAAGGCAGAATAGTCATTTATTCCCATAAATTACATTTGTAACAACTGCTACAAAAAGAATAATTTCAGTACTATGGAAGTGTATTTTAATGACCCCTGAAGTGATCAAGGAGGTTAGGATTCTACTGAATGTATAATTTTGAAACTTTGGCCTTCTATTCTATGAAAGTCTGAGCTGCCTAGAATCTGGAGCTGTGTTGACTCCACATTTGTCTGCACTGCATACCATGAAGTAGCCTTTTAACTAAAGACCTATTCAGTGTAAATGTGTGTGCACTAGAACTTTAGATTAAAACATCTCGGTAGCCACTATCCAGTTTATTATTCTGTAGTCTAGAAAGAGAAACAGATACCAATCTTTCAAATAAATATGTTTTTCTGTAGATTCGCGGTACCCTAAAGAGCTGGACCAAGTTGTGGTGTGTGTTGAAACCTGGGGTGCTTCTGATCTATAAAACACAAAAGAATGGCCAGTGGGTTGGAACAGTCCTTCTGAATGCTTGTGAGATCATTGAGCGCCCATCAAAAAAGGATGGCTTTTGTTTCAAGCTTTTCCATCCTTTGGAGCAGTCTATCTGGGCAGTGAAGGTATGTGAAAACTTGTTGAGATGAAGCTTTCTTTAAAGATAGGGAACTAATGTCTCTATAATTAAAAGTATCAGTATAAGCAGGAAAACAGAAGTGCTTTTTTTGATTAATGGTCACAGAATTCTACAAACCATGGACAATGTAGTTTACATTAACCAAGTCACCTAATCTTAAATTTTCACAGTGAGATCATTACTTTAGTCTCTAGGATGATTAAAGGACTAAGTGAATACCAGACCTTGAATAAAGGACTAACGGAATAACAGAGAAACACTGATGTTCCTAGGAAAGTATTTGGGATTTATGTGACAGTAGTCTAGATTCATTGAGGAATAAATTTAGGATTACAGAATTATTTCTGTTTTGGAATTTATGTTTTTACTAGTGAGGTTACAATTAAATGTCCAACTAACTAACTTACACTTACAGTATTTCTCATCTAGTGATACCTATATGATGAAAATTCTTGTTAGCATTAAAATTGTATGGTAAATTTTAGATTTTCTTACTATATGAGCAACCATAGAGAGAGGAAATTAACCTGTAGATTTTGCATGGAGTCTGTTATTTCACCCTCAGACTTGGAAGGACATAGATAAGATTGAATCCTAAAGTGTTTACTATAGCATTTTTCCTAGTAGGTGATAAGGTGAAAATTGGGGTGATCCGATTCTAGGTCCTAGTGTTTTGTTTAAATTTTTTTTAAATAATCACAGTTAATGAATTAATTCTCTTTTCTTTCTTGATTCAGAAAAAGTAAAGGTTTTTGCGATCAGTCTTTGAAACATATAATTGATTATAAAGTAGATATTTATTTTCCCATAGACCCAGTCAAAATTCATTTCCTTATATCTAGTGAATTATATTTCCAGTGACTTTTTTCAAACTTCTAGAAATACAGTGTCTCTCATGTAGTAAAACCTGTAAAATAGAAATTTTTTTAATTGTGTCAGTATGTTAAAAATTGGGTTTTCTTCTCATAAACACAGCTGACCGGATAAGGGGGAGCTCTTGAGTCCCAGACTGATGGCTGAGAGACCAACAGGGGACTGATCCAGACTCCATGAATGTAGTGTCAGTGAGGAGGCCACAGAAATCACTGGGGCCTTGGGCAGTAGATCAGTGTTTACCATGGTTTATGAATGAGCTTTGGGAGCCCATTCCAAATAGAGGGATGCTCTCTCAGCCTGGACACATGGGGAAGGGCCTAGGTCCTGCCCTGGATGAAATGACAGACTTTGGAGATCCCCCCAAGGAGGGCCTCACCCTCCCTGGGGAATGATGTGGGGATTGGGTGGGGCGCTGGGGGGGCTGGTGGAGGGACAAGGGAAGAGGGGTGGGAGAGGGAGCTGTGACTGACATGTGAAACATTCACGTTTCTAATTTAAATAAAATCATATATTGAGAAAAAAAGAAATATAGACTTTTATGTCATTTATAGAACCAATATAAAAATAAATTTTTAATAAGACAAAAAAATTGGGTTTTCTTTACTATACGAGCAGTACGTACAGATAATATTTAAATGATAAATGCTATCATTTGTTCAACTTTTTATTAAGGAGGCATATTTGTCAGGAAAGAATACTTGAATACTAAAATTAGCATTCTTTTGGGGGGGTTTCAAGACAAGTTTTTTCTGTGTATCTCTGGCTGTCCTGTAACTTATTTTGTAGACCAGGCTAGCCTCCAACTTAGATCCACCTGCCTCTGCCTCCCAAGTGCTAGGATTACAGGTGTATGCCACCACTGCCTGGCTAAAATTGGCATTCTTAAGACAGGCATAATTAAAGCTTGTTTACTTTTAGATTGTAATTGTGCCTGATAACCCACATCTGATACGAATAATCATGCTAAGTTATTGTTGGTCTCTCACAATACTTACCCTGTACCTTCTGTTTTCTTTTTTCTTACTAAGGGTCCAAAGGGTGAAGCAGTTGGATCCATAACCCAACCCTTACCTAGCAGTTACTTGATTATCCGAGCAACTTCAGAGTCAGATGGTAAGTACTTTCTGATGGATTGGCTCTCATCTTTCAGGAATTACTTTAAATATTACTTTGTGCTAACCTTGGAGGATATCATATTTTTGTAGGATACTTGAAACAAAACACTGTAACCATAAACCATGGGGAAAGCTAAATACATTTCTGTAGGCAAGCAGAGAACTCTGATAGGAGGGACAAGTGTGACTGGACAGTGTTAGCACCTCAGATTTTCTCTCTCTCCCCTGACACAACAGTGCTTTTGGGACTAATAGTTTTGGTTTTGTTAGTTAGTTTGTTTGTTTGTTTTTTAGTAATTCATTAAACGTTATCATTTTTAAGAGAGTTACATTAATGTTTGTGGAACACATAACACTGGTTTGAATTTATTTTACATAAGAAAACAAAATACAAATAACTTTATAAACACCTCCCACCATAGCCAAATATGTAATTTATTTGGCAAATCATACAGAGAGAACAATACACACACACACACACACACACACACACACACACGTATGTATATATGTAACATAACTTAAAAGCTTTGTAAGTGATGGTAGATTGGTTCTTTACTGTCAAACTTTATGGTTTAGATTAACTTGGTGTAGGGAATCTTTACAACCTTATAATACTAGAGGATTACTGTTTATATTAAAATACAGACATAGATTTCAATATGAAATATTTTATATGGTTAAATTTTCTGCCAGATCTTGAAACAAGTATGGATTTTGACGTACTTAGATATTAATCTATTTCATAATTCCACTGATAGAATTGTAATTATGAAAGAAGGCTATTAATATTAACAATCATGGCAGTTACTGATAGCGTTGTATAGGTATTTTCTTTTATTTTTATTTTTAAATTTTAATTTTAATTAGAAACAAGGTTGCTTCACATGTCAACCCCAGGTCCCTCTACCTTTCCTTCCCCTCCTCCCACACCTTCCCACTAACCCCCCCTCAGCACCCCATCATTTCCCCAGGGAGGGTGAGGCCCTCCATAGGGGTGTCCATAGTCTGTCATTTCATACAGGGCAGGGCCTAGACCCTTCCCCAAGAGTCCAGGGTGAGAGTGCATCTCTCATTGTGGGATGAGCACCCAAAGTCCATTTGTATACCCGGGATAAATACTGATCTACTATCCAAGGCTCTAGATTACCTAGGCCTCCTCACTGACACCCACATTCAGGGGGTCTTGATCAGTCCCATGCTGGATTCCCAGCCATCAGTCTGGGATTCATGAGCTAACCCTTGTTCAGGTCAGCTGTTTCTGGGGGTTAAACCAGCTCAGTCTTAACCCCTTTGCTCATGAGTCCTCCCTCTCTATCACTGGGTTCCTTGAGTTCAGCTCAGTGTTTAGCTGTGGGAGTCTGCCTCTGCTTCCATCAGTCATTGGTTGAAGGTTCTGTTTCCCAGACTCTCTGGCCATGGGATTGTAGGCTGACACTCCCTTGCTCCATGTCGAAAATCCATATATGAGAGAGTACATACCATGTTTGTCTTTTTATGACTAGGTTACCTCACTGAGGATGGTTTCTTCTAGTGCCATCCATTTGCCTGCAAATCTCAGGATTCCATTGTTTTTTTTCTGCTGAATAGTACTCCATTGTGTAAATGTACCACATTTTTTCTATCCACTCTTCGGTTGAGGGGCATCTAGGTTGCTTTCAAGTTCTGGCTATTACAAATAATGCTGCTATGAACATAGTGGAACAGATGTCCTTGTTGTATGAATGTGCATCTTTTGGGTATATGCATAAGGATCCAATTTAAAAGTGGGCTACAGAACTAAATAGAGAATTCTCAATAGAACCCACTTTTAAATTGGATCCTTTGGTGTTTTGGAAACTTGCTTCTTGAGCTCTTTGTAAATTTTGGAGATCAGCCCTCTGTCAGATGTGGGGTTAGTGAATATCTTTTCCCATTCTGTGGGCTGCCTTTTTGTCTTGTTGACTATGTCCTTTAGCTTAAATTTTTTATGTTAAGCAAAAATAACCAAGGTTACAAAAGACAAGTGTTGCATGTTTTCTTCTGTATGTGAGAGCTAAAGAAAACAAATAGAGTATGAGAGTAGAAGCAAACGTTAGGAAGTCAAGAGAAAGGAGAGGTGGGGTGAATGTGCTCTCTATACATGTGAAAATGTGCCAGCAAAGCCCGAGATTGACTAGTACACACTAACAAAATCTTTCCATGCATGTACATAGAGTAGATGCTAAACCTGGGGACAGACCTAATGTCATCAATGAAACATTATTTCAGGTAGTTTATAGCAGAAACATGTTCTCCTCAGTGTAATTTGTGTACCTCACTTGATACTTTAAAATTGCATGTTAGTGTTTGAAGTTTTGGGAGATAGTTTATTTTAGATTGGATATGCTTACATAATACATGCTGTCTCCTATTTGCTGTAATTTTTAAAATGCTTATTGTTTAAAAAGCATGCATAAAAAGATTGCACTAAAATCCTGGCAAACTTTTATGTTTAAATTAACTTTTCTAGTGCTTGTTTCTCAAAGAAACAGTAATTTAAAGGTAAGAGGGTTAAGTTATATGAATACTGGTTTCATTAATTTTCTTGCGTGTTCTTCTAGGTAGGTGCTGGATGGATGCCTTGGAGTTGGCTTTGAAATGTTCTAGTCTTCTTAAACGTACAATGATCAGGGAAGGAAAGGAACATGACCTGAGTATTTCCTCAGATAACACACATGTGACTCTGTATGGCTTACTGCGTGCTAACAATCTCCACAGCGGTGACAACTTCCAGTAAGTGGCTATTGCTGCTAATTTGGTGATGCTTTTGGGATCATCTTGTTCATGAAGTCAGTTGTCGTTTCTACTACCTTCATAATGTGTATAGTGTTGAAATTTGCCTGTCATTATTATGTGGCTTAAGGCCTTTATAATTAGTTTATTTGCTAAAAATCAGGCATAGAGATTTATCTTCTTTATTTTAGCCAGTGTGCATTATTCTTTTTTCCAGGTACAAGGGAGCTGAGTATCTATTTTGTCTTTGTACATAGTGTTCCTTCCATTAAGAATGGTTTCTACTTCTTGCTGTCTCCTTCTGTCATAATCCCATTTCATGATCAGTTTGAATTCTGTATCCCATGTGAAGGTTTCTGTCCTCCAAATGATGAGAAACACCTTTTCTTCCATTGATCTTCGCATGTTTTGAAATAGCATTGGATTTTGCCTGCCATTTGGGAAGCATGTTTATGTTTTGGTTTGGTTTTTTATGTGTATGGGTATGTTGCCTGCATATATGTTTGTGCACCGCATTCCTCCAATGCCTTCATGAGCCAGAAGAAGGTGTCAGTCCCATGGGACAGTTATAGATGATGCGGGTGCTGGATTTGAACCTGGGTCCTCTGGAAGAGAAGTCAGTTCACTTATCTACTGAGCTGTCTCTCCAGGTCCTGTGGACACATTTTTTTATTGGAAACTATAGCTGAATTGTGGTTTTGTCTCCCGAAGCATTCATTATAGCTAATACTAACATAATATTTCTCTGGCACAACTGGGATGTAATGTACAGATGTTTTTCAGGCATCTTTTTATTGCTTTGTATAAAAAAAATCCCACCATTCCCTCTTTTCATCGTTTAAAGCTTCACCTTGGGGCTATGAGCTTATTTCTTTAAGCTGGAATTGTCACTCCCATTCTTCCCTGTGATCTTTTCCCTCTCAGTGAAGCCTATCAGATATATGTTGGATATGTCTCAAAGCATATTTTCCATCTTATTCTAAGGGGTCATTTTTGGGTGACTTTGGAGCTGGTTGCAGTGGAAAGTCATAATAAACTAAGCTGGGAACCTGATGGTCTTGACTTAGTGTTTTCCTTCAAACCAGATGTGATGGTGATCCTGCTTCCAGTAATAGTGTTTGTAAAACAGTAGGTGGGTGGACCTAGCAAGAAGTAGTCTATATTCTTTTGTGAGAGCATTTAAGCCCCAAGAGTAGAGAGGCAAGCACTCAGTTTGTCATCTTTCATTGCAGGCCTCTGTTTAATTTCTTTGTGCTTTTGCTCACTGATCTGTGAAAGAACAAAAGTATTACCTGGCAGGGTAATTCCAAAGATGACGTAAGCTAAACTAAGTAAAGCACTTAGAACTGTGCACAGCACATAGCAAATTTACAGAAAATGGTACATTTTGTTCTGATTTATGGATATCCTTAGCCTCCTTTGTTCTTCCATATAATTATTCCACTAAGGTTGAATGATAGTGAAATTGAAAGACAGCACTTTAAGGACCAAGATATGTATTCTGATAAATCTGACAAAGAAAATGATCAAGAGCACGATGAGTCTGACAATGAGGTGATGGGGAAAAGTGAAGAAAGTGATACAGATACATCAGAAAGACAAGATGATTCTTACATTGAACCAGAGCCCATTGAGCCTTTAAAGGAGACCACCTACATGGAGCAGAGCCATGAAGAACTCGGGGAGGTGAGCACTTTCTAGGGCCAGAGAGACTCCAGCTTATTAACTCTAGAAACTTCCCGCACACAATTACAGATATTATTGCCTGGCTTATTGTTTTCCCCAAAGAATATTTATATGCCACATGTTCTTCAGAGGTGTATTGTGAAATTTATTTATATTTATACGTGACCAAAAACATACCCAAATGCCAGTGCGGTCTGCTAAACTTCAAGTCTACATTTTCAAGTCTATTTTTGAAATAGAATATTACTTGATGGCATTGCCAGGTATAAAGTAAATTGTAAATAGTATAAATTTAAAACTTGCTTGTTATTACCAGTGCATATAAAAGTAAATGTATAAAAACAACAAACTACAAATCTGGGTATGGTGGCACATGCCTGTAATCTCAGCACTTGGGAAAATGAAGCAGGAAGTTTGCAAGTTTCAACACAGCCTGGGCTACCTTGTCTCAATAAAAAATAACTTTAACTGAACAAAAAAAAAATAGAACCTGGTTCTTTTGAATATGCTATTATTTTGATACTTCTTGCAGCTCTTTTTTTACTTTTATAGCCTAGACTTTATTACCGAGATGGTTGTTACATGTTTTCATGATACTTGAAGTCATCATGGAGAGTCATGTTTTTATCATTTACTGTTTTGTCTGTGTGTCTAAGATAAATATTTCAGTGCATTGTGTTATAATTGTTAAAGGCAGGTGAAGCTTCTCAAACGGAAACTGTGTCTGAAGAAAACAAAAGCCTTATCTGGACTCTGCTCAAACAAGTCCGTCCTGGCATGGACCTGTCCAGGGTGGTTCTTCCTACATTTATTTTGGAGCCGCGTTCTTTCCTGGATAAACTCTCAGACTACTACTATCATGCAGACTTCCTGTCTGAGTAAGTAGAGTCTTCTAGAAATAGAAGATCCCTGCCTGGGTTTAGCATGCCTTGAGAATGTAGCAAAAGTCAGACATGGTGGCATGCACTTGTAATCTCAGGAGCAGGAGGTGGGGAAAGGTGGATTCCTGCGGCTCAGCAAGGCCAGTGAGAGACTCTGCCTAACAAACAAGGTAGGTAACAGCTGAGGTCATCCTCTGGGGAATAGCAAGTTTGTGCTCACCCTTCCATATTTTACCTGTTGCCACATCTGTGGAGTCTTGGGGCGGTTTTCTGTGCTACTAAGTTTTGGCCCAGTGATTTGGTCTTAAAAATCTGCACCCATATATGCTGTCCATATCTGTTTTCAGTTGTAGTTATTAATCACATTAGTAAACATTGAAAACATAAGTAAATCCATATCAAGAGATGATTGGTATGTTATATATAGGAAAGCTTTACAAATGATGTAGTAGTAAAAGAGCTCGTAATGCCAGCATGGTGGTGCACATTGGTGATGCTGGCATTAAGAGACTTGCTGTGAGCCTGAGGCCAGCCAGGGCTTGTAGCAAGACTTATTCACCCCCTCCCCCAATAAAAAGAGTGCCTAGCTAACAAGCTATCTCTTAGAAATAGAGTGAAGATATCTAATAACTTACAGAAAATGGGAAGTAGAAAAAATGAAATGGAAACAGTTCTTGAATTTGAACCTCATGCAAAATAAGAAAATGCAGATAAAGGCTATAGCAGAATAGTATTGTTTATATATCCCATTGACATGGAGCTTTTACCCTTGTTCTGCTTCCTCTGTAGTTCTTATCTTCATCTCTCTTGGAAAGTAATTCTCAGAATGAAAAGTTCATATGGTGAATTTCTAAGAGATGCTGTTTTCATCAGTGGGAAGGTTGTACCTTAAAGAAAATAATAACAAGTGAATAATAAGAGAGGGCACAGTTTTTTGGCAGCACACATGACTCCAAAGAATTGTGAGGCAATGAGCGTTTTTTGAACATTTTGATCCAGCCTTAGAGCTATAGCAGCTATCGCAGTGCCATTGCTAGCTGGCCTCTCCGTACTTTGTTTCTGCTTATGTGAACCACTCTTACAGAGGTGACTCCACACACACCAACTGATATACTCAAGACTGTTGGACTTAACATCCAGTGTAGCTCAAGTGCCAGCCATAGTTCACTGGCTAAAAAATGTTTGACACATCTGCATATAAAAGGAAGAAATTCATAAAATGATGAAAAAGCCACCAAGGCACACAGGAAATATAATTTACTACATTGTTGTTTAAAGTGGGACTGTTTGTATTTGCTTATTTTTGCTTGAAGAAAACTTTGAAGGAATTGTTTATTTTTTAAGATTTTATTATTTTTTAAATTATGTATTATGTGTGCCCATGCAGGTACCTGTAGAGGTCCGAAGATGGCATCAGGTCCTTTAGAGCTGTAGTTACAGGTGGTTGTGAACCTTTTGACTTGGCTGCAGGGGACCAAACCGAGGTCCTTTGCAAGAACAGTCCATGCATTTAACCACTGAGCTCTCTAAGAGTCTTTTAAAAATAAGCCTGTATTGGTTAATTTTCTGTTATGACAAAATACCAAGGCAGCTTACTGAGGGGAGAGTTTAAATAGACCATCGTGACACGGGAAAGGGGTGGGTATGCCAACAAGGAGCAGGCAAAGCAGAGAGAGCAGAAAGTATGAGAAGGCTATGTACTCTTTAAAGCCCACCCCCAGTGACATACTTCCTCCAGCAAAGCCACACCTCCTAAACTCTCCTAAGCAGTGCCCACCAAGTTAGGGACCAAGTGTTCATATGGAGCCTTTCTGGTTGTCAGTAATCCTAAGTCTAGCCTCTGCCACTTTGCACCTTGTCTTCAAATTCAGAGTCCACTGTCAGATGCACTTGTGAAAACAGAATGTAGTAAATAGCTACATTACAAACAACAGTGAAAACAACTTGCCAGTAAAAGTCACTTCAAGGGTGCTGGAGAGATAGCTCAGAGTTTAAGAGCACTGGCTGCTCTTCCAGCGGTCCTGAGTTCAGTTTCCAGCACCCACATGGTGGCTCACAACCATCTATAGTGGGATCTGTTGCCCTCTTCTGGCATAAAAGCATACATGGGAGATAGAGTACTCATATATAAAATAACGTTTTTAAGTCACTTCGAATGTTCACAATCACTTCTTTAGCAGTTGCAATAATAGTCAAATGGCCAGGGACAAAGGGAAGCCGAGTCCTGGCTCCTCTAGGTTTCTTCTGTACAGACTAGGTGTTACCCTGGTAGTTTGTTCCGGGGGAAAGTCGGCTGGTAACACAACACAGACAGGAAGAGCAGAGGACTGTTTGGCAAAACCCTGTAGATGGGCATGGTAACACACAAGGAGGGTGAGGGACTGACTGGGGACACACTGCTGGCTGGACTTAATGACTCTCCTTTCACACTTGTCACATGGAACATCAGCTTTGTAGCAGGGACACAAAACCCACAAGTCCTTGATCGGAAAGGCCGCCATCAGCCCTCTGTTCTCTCTCCTGTGTACGTTCATTTCTAACACCAGCTGTCCAGGTCAGATGTAACCAGGTGAACACTGACTGACTGACTGACTGACTGACTGACTGATGCTCCTTCTCAGACAATGGGACTGACCTGTAGTCAAAACTGTTGACTGGGCTTCAAGGCACCACACAACGTGTGGATCTTGAAAATCTGTGTTTGTTTTTATGGGAGAAAGAGGATCGTTTGTTCTTTGGCTTCTGGTTCCTGTGGAAATCCCTAATCTTGGGGAGGCATGGCAGCAGGTAACTTGAGCAAGAAGCTGAGAGATCGCATCTCCAGGCAACTCAAAAAGCAGGGAGTGGTTACTTTTTGATCATAGTTACTCACAGGCCTCCTTGTTAATCCTGGGCGCTACAGAATCCCATTTCTGACACTTGGGTTTGGAACTTCCAAAAAAAAACAAAAACGTTTTCAGCAGTGACCCAGGTAGTACATGAAAACATGAAAAGATCACAAAGCTGGGATAAGGCAACCAGATTAAAAGAGGAAAGTGGTTCTTTACAGATTTGTTTTTATTAGTTTTTTTAAATGTGTGTGTATCTATTGGGGGGGTTGGGGGTATACTCACATGAATGCAGACAACCCATAGATGCCAGAGGAGGGAATTGGAGTTGGAGTTGCAGTCAGTTGTGAGCCATTGGACAAGGGTGCTGGGAATGGACCTCTGGCCCCCTGCCAGAAGAATAAGCAGTGTTAACCTCTGAGATAGCTCTCCAGCAGCAAGGAAAAGTTTCTAGAGGTAAATTTACATGAGTGTTTTACTGTGTACTTAAATATGAATTAGGTTTCCAACTATAAGTCATAGTAAGTTAGGAAGAGAATTTGTGATCACGTGAAATGATTATATTTATCATTTTGGTTTTTAGGGCTGCTCTTGAAGAAAATCCATATTTCCGTTTGAAGAAAGTTGTGAAATGGTACTTGTCAGGATTCTATAAAAAGCCAAAGGTAGTGTTTGTACTTTGCTTCTTTATTCCACCTTTTTATTTGTGTGTAAATATTTGTGTAGATATCTGGGTGCTATGGTGGACATGTGGAGGTCAGTTCTGTCCTTACATCATGTAAGTCTTGGGGATCAAGCAAGTCGTGAGACTTGGAGGCAAATGCCTTCACCTGCTGTGGCATCTCACTACGCACGCACACAGGAGCGGTTCATGTTCCTGAGCCTTTATTTTCTTAGTCATTACGATAGACTGAGGGGTGCTACATAAGTAACACGTAGGATACAACGCATGTGTGTGGTAGCTAGAGCCAAAACAGTCCTTCTTTGTTCTGGTTCATCTTCTCTATCCCAAGCAGTTCAGTCAGAAAGCAAGAGTAACAAGTATGTTTGAAGGAGCAGTGACAGGAAGAGATTATGAGAATAGAATAAAATGCTTTAATCTGGAAAGATGAACAGCCAATGGAGGACAGCTACCACCACTAACTTAATGACAATCACTGTGTCCACAGAGAAGTGTGCTTTAAGAAAGGAGATCTCAACCTTCTCCAGTTAGAGTCTGTGAATTTCCATTGTGCTGGTCAAGCAGTAAGTGAGAACTATCACACAGTAGAATTTCATGGAAAGAGCCTCAAAACATAAATTAGAAAATTGAGTTTTTATTTCTAAGAACATTATGAACTGTATGTGTGAACCCAGACAACTCACTTAAACTTTGAGCCTATCTCAAAAGATCTAAAAGATAGAGATGTTGACATACAAATACTGTATTATCTGGCGTTTCCAATGCTGATTAAATACCAAAAAGAGATGGTATCTAAAAGATACCTGCACCCCCATGTTCATTACTTCACTATTTGCAGTAACCAAAATACAGGACAACTCAGCCTCCAGCAAATGAATGAGTGGAGATGTTGAACCACTCAGTTGTCGGGTTTGTGTTTGTTTGTTTGTTTGAAGCAACCATTGCTTTCTTGATGCAGCATCTTAGAGAAATGTCCTGCATCTCTCACAGTTGCTTTCTTATTGTTTTAATTTTCTTTTTTTCTTTCTTTCTTTCTTTCTTTCTTTCTTTCTTTCTTTCTTTCTTTCTTTCTTTCTTTCTTTTTTTGAGACAGGGTTTGTCTGTTTTGTTTTGGAGGCTGTCCGGAAACTCGCTCTGTAGACCAGGCTGGCCTCAAACTCACAGAGATCCGCCTGTCTCTGCCTCCCGAGTGCTGGAATTAAAGGCGTGCGCCACCAACGCCCGGCAAGTTTTATTTTTATTTCATGTAAATTTTGTTTACTGTGAAGCATTATAAGATGGTCTTCCAAATAAGACAATTTAATTTTAAACCTGTATTTGTAATTTTTAACTTGTAGGGTTTTTGTTGTTATTGTTTGTTTAACTAGGGACTGAAGAAACCATATAATCCTATACTCGGTGAGACTTTCCGTTGTTTATGGATTCATCCCAGAACAAACAGCAAAACCTTCTATATTGCGGAACAGGTATAAGAAACACTAACTTGGTAAATCACTGTTGTTTAGCTTCTTGTTAGGGAAGGTTTGGTAAACATTGGACATTCTAATGCGGAACACTACTCCATATCACACTGATGAGTGTTGCTGTCCCAACCCATCCGGTTTGACTATCTTGTGTGGTTGCTGTCAAGATGTCAGCCAGTCTTCACTTACCCTTACTTTTGACTGGAGTGAGCGATTGTTGTGAAGAGAGTTTAGTTTCTCAGCATGTGGTCCCTCCATATAGTTTTACTCCATCACAATACCTTGCTTACTCAGAACTTTGAGCACCTCTGTGTGTGGGCTCATGCCTCATGTGGAGGAGGGAGAGAGGAGGGAGACGGTGTCCTAATAGCCTCCCGGATGGAAGCTATTTAATAATCTCATTAGAAATGCTATATTATCATTCCCACACAAACTTGTTGATTCACACCCAGCCTTGGAGTGTGCATGCCAGGAGGTGGATTTCCTTGGAGACAGAAATCCGGACTGTAGTCATTAAGATTCATTCGTTGCTTACCAACTATTCCTTGTTACTCCTTCTTAGATGTGAACTTTTGATGCTAGCATAACAGTATGCCTGTTTTGTTAAATGGCATGATCTTTCCTGTGTTCAATAGGTGTCCCATCACCCACCAATATCTGCCTTTTATGTTAGTAACCGAAAAGATGGATTTTGCCTTAGTGGTAGCATCCTGGCTAAGTCCAAGTTTTATGGTGAGTTGTTCCTTGTCCCTAAACTGTGCTTTTCCAAAACTTAGTGTTTTCTGTTGTTTTTATTTGTAAATAAATTAATTTTATTATGTCATTTTGGCAAGGAATTCTTGTCTTTTAAGCATCTTTAATCCTGACTCCTGTTTAATTCTTGCACACTTAGAAGTAAGGCATGTTTTACCTAACTTCATCACATGCATGTAACAAACTTTGACACTGGATCACTCAGTGATGGTATTTAGCCTTGGACCAAATAGCACACTGTTGAAAATGTTTGTGAGTACAAGAAAGGAATATGGAGAAATTTGGTTTTAGTGGGAAACCTTAACACAATGCCTTTGACAGTTCAAACAAAGCATAACCAAAACTGCATAATAGTAGAAAATATCTGTAAGTGCTATTATTTGGCTTTTTAATTTTAAAGATATTTAAAAAGCTTTGAGAATTCAACTAAGGAATCTTAAACTGAGAGAAAACAATCATAAGGGAGAAATAGAAAAGGTAAAAGTAAACAGAAGTCTAAATTTTAATTACATGAGAGGATAGAGAGTCAGAAACTAGTCTACACAGGAAATCTAAATTATAACAACTTCCACCAGGAGTGTGGCACATGCTTTTCATTTTAAAAGATGTTCCCCTACTTAATTTTCTTTTGATATTTCATATTAACATTACTCCTTCCCTGTCTAGCTACACTCCCCATACCCACGTGACTTTGAAGCTGTCTGCTCCACTCTGTAGACATCTTTTACTGAGCACAGGTGCATGGCTTATGTTCAGGGGTTGCTCTGCACTGTGCTCTTTTTTCTTATGTGTTAACATGACTTATGAACACCAGGGCTGGTTCTTTATAGTTTGGAAAAATCCAGAGTTCACAGGGGTACTTTAAACTTAAAAAAAAATCCTCATTATTTCCTTTGAGTAAGACATCTGGGATGGTGTTTAACTCACAAAGTAGCCTATTAGGCACTCAGTTGGAGTCTAGAAAAGTTGATATAGAGATAGGGACAAGTTATGGTTGTGCATAAATATTTGCAGACTTTTATATAAATATTCACAACATTATTCTTTGGCTCATGACAGATCAACAGAACCAAATGTCGACTTGTATAGACAGACCTCTTATAGCTATTGGAGTGATTATCAATTTACAAAATGAATACTTGTTACAATAGCATAGATAAATCTGAAAAATATGTGCTGGGTAAAATAAGCCAAATATGTTATATATTTTATAATGTGTGCTAGAATTGGGAAAATACAACGATAGGAAACATCAGTGTTCCCCAGAGATAATGGGGACTTTTTTTTTTTTTTTGGCTTTTTTCAAGACAGAGTTTCTCTGTGGCTTTGGAGGCTGTCCTGGAACTAGCTCTTGTAGACCAGGCTGGCCTCAAACTCACAGAGATCCGCCTGCCTCTGCCTCCCAAGTGCTGGGATTAAAGGTGAGCGCCACCAACGCCCGACGATAATGGGGACCTTTCAGGATGGTAGTTTAGATAGGTGTAGCTCGTATGTTGGTCAGTAGGTAAGCAGGCAAAGAGATAGACATGTGGACAGGGAATCAAACATCAAACCACACCTTGTGCATGGTAGACAAGGGCTGCATTACTGAGCTACATTCCCACCCCTCAGTCATTTGAGGTGGTCTTTCTATATAGTGCGGGCTGATGCTGAAGCCCCAGCCTGTGTCTAGATGTCGATGTAGGTATGTGCTAGTGTAAGTGAACCCTCTATGCGGTGCCACATACTGTCACACTTAGTGCTTAAAATAGGCCATTCAGTGTATGTTATGCTCCATCAGTGATGCAGAGGTTAAGGAAAGATATAGGCCATTCATTGTATGTTAATTATACTCTAACGTCAAAGATACAGAGGTTCAGGAAAGAAATGGCCATTTATTATATGTTAATTATACTCTAACATCAAAGATACAGAGGTTAAGGGAAAAAAAAGACAGAGACAAGCGAGAAGAAATCACTATGGCATTTTATCACCTGGAGTGTACCAATTTTTAAATCATTAGTAGGATCATTGAATAAATTATAAATATTTAAAACCTGAGACTCATCTATATGTGACTTAGAGATCAATATTCAGACAAGGCAAACTAAACTGTACAATGAAGCAGTATTTTGTTGGCTATTATATTTGTTAGGTATTTTTTCATTTTACTTTCCTAAACAAGTACTGATCTAAGCCTTTTGAAAATGCTTATTTTATAAGAATGGGAATATGAATCAAGTAATACATGAGGTAAACTCATGTATTGAGTTTTAAATTTTTCTCCTGGAAAAATTAGTAGATGTCCCAAATATACTTTGTTTTGAATTGTTTAGTTTTGTGAAATTTAATACTTTTTTTTTCTTTTTTAAGGAAACTCATTATCTGCGATACTAGAGGGAGAGGCACGATTAACTTTCTTGAATAGAGGTGAAGATTACGTTATGACAATGCCATATGCTCATTGTAAAGGTAAATATTGTCTATACTTACATCAGGTGTTTCTTGGCTTGTAAATGTATGTGAATGGAGTTTGTTGTGTTTGAAATAGTCAGACATTGTTTGGAAACTTTGGCCCATAGTTACTTGAGAGTTTTGTTGTTTGCTGACTATTTCTGTGGTGGATTAATTCACACATAATAGTCATATCTGTTTTTTGATTGTAAGAATTTTATGTATAATAATGGAATTTACTTGCACTTACCTCCGATGAAAGTTTTGAAATTAAATGAAACTACTTCTTCGGAATCCTGAAAAGTTATTTTATGCACTCTTGAACTAATAACCTTTATAAAGTATTAACCTTTTTTCCTCTTTTTTTAATAGTTTATTTTATTTTATGTTCATTTTGACTGCATGTATGTCTCTGTGAG
The DNA here is from genome assembly GCF_017639785.1 of Mesocricetus auratus. Taxonomy (NCBI): domain Eukaryota; kingdom Metazoa; phylum Chordata; class Mammalia; order Rodentia; family Cricetidae; genus Mesocricetus; species Mesocricetus auratus. The sequence goes on along the minus strand of NW_024429195.1, from coordinate 58,603,849 downwards.
GGTGTCAGAAACCCTGGAACTGGAGTTACAAATGTGAACTGCCATATGGGTGCTGGGAGTTGAACCTGGGTCCTCTAGAAGTGCTCTTAACTGCTGAGACATCTCTCCAATTCTTCAATGTATCAAGTCCTTTAAATGTTTTTCTTCACTCTCATCTGACAATTTCTTTTTATTGAGTTTTAGTCTTGTCTCAGGCTTCCTAGTGTGTGCCTCAACACTTACCTTATATTTGGCAAAAAACTAGCTAATGTTCAGAGCTTTGTATATAGTTCTTAAAATATCTACAATTGTAAATGGATAAGAATCCATTGATTCTTTGTGGGTCTCATGTCATGCGTCTTGATCCCATTCATCTTCCGGCCCCCTCACCTCCGCCCTCTACCCTTGTGGCCTCCCCCTCAAAACATAATTTAAAAGTAAAACCAAGACAAACAAACAAAAAACAAAAAAACCAAAGAACAGAAAACAAGGCAAAATACACAAAAAAACAAATTAAAAAAATCTAGGCATGGAAGCTGTAGTGTGGCCCAGTAAGTCACACAGTTTACACTTTAGTCCATACATCTTTATTTGTGTTACTGCATTGAGTCATTGGTCTGGTTTGCGGTTCTGTTGAACCATCCCTGCATACCAGGAATGAAACCTACTTGATCATAGTGGAGGAGTTTTCTGATGTTCTTGGATCCTATTTGCCAGTGTTTTATTGAGTATTTTTGCATCAATGTTCATGAGGGATATTGGTCTGAAGTTCTCTTTCTTAGTTGTGTCTTTGTGTGGCTTGGTATCAGTGTTATTGTAGCCTTGTAAAAAGAGTTTGGAAAACACCCTTCTGCTTCTATTGTATGGAATACCTTGAGGAGAATTGGTATAAGCTGTTCTTTGAATTTCTGGTGAAATTCTGCACTAAGGCCATCTGGCCCTGGGCTTTTTTGGGTTGGGAGACTTTTGATGACTACTTCTATTTCCTTAGGTGTTATAGGTCTATTTAAATTGCTTATCTGTTCTTGATTTAATTTTGGTAAGTGATATCTAGCCAGAAAATTGTCCATTTCGTTTAAATTTTCAAATTTTGTTGAGTACAGATTTTCAAAATATGACCTGATGATTCTCTGGATTTCCTCAGTGTCTGCTATTATGTCCCCCTTCTCATTTCTGATTTTGTTAATTTACATGTTCACACTCTGCTGTTTGGTAAGTTTCGATAAAGGTTTGTCTGTCTTGTTGATTTTCTGAAAGAACCAACTCTTCGTTACATTGATTCTTTGTATTGTTTTCCTAGTTTCTACTTTATTAATTTCAGCCCTCAATTTAGTTATTTCCTGGCATCTGTTCCACTGGGGTGAGTTTGCTTCCTTTTGTTCAAGAGCTTTCAGTTGTGTGTGAGTCAATTCTCTAATGTGACTATTCTCCAGTTTCTTTATGTGGGTACTTAGTGAACTTTCCTCTTAGCACTGCTTTCAAAGTGTCTCATAAGTTTGAGTATGTTGTGCCTTCTTTCTCATTGAATTCTAGGAAGACTTTAATTTCTTTTTTATTTCTTCTTTGACCCAGGAATGGTGCAATTGCGCATTAATTCAGTTTCCATGAGTTTGTAGGGTTTCTGCAATTTGTGTTGTTGAATTCTAACTTTAACACATGGTGGTCTGATAAGATATAGAGGTTATTCCAATTTTTTTGTATCTGTTCAGGTTTGCTATGTTGCCAAGTATGTGGTCGATTTTTGAGAAGGTCCCCTGTGGCTGAGAAGAAGGTATATTCTTTTGTGTTTGGATGGAATGTTCTATAGATGTCTGTTAAACCCAATTGTGTCATAACGTCTATTAGTTCCTTTGTTTCCTTGTTAAGTTTCTGTCTGGTAGTCCTGGTAGTCCTGTCTAGTGAAGAGAGTGGGGTGTTGAGTCTCTCACTATAAGTGTGTGAGGTTTTATATGTGATTTGAGTTTTAGTTATGTTTCTTTTACAAACGTGGATACCTTTGTATTTGGGGCATAGATGTTCAGAATTGAGACTTCATCTTGGTGGAGTTCTCTTATGATGAGGATGAAGTGACTTCCTTCACCTCTTTTGATTTATTTTAGTTTAAAGTCTAATTTGTTAGATATTAGGATTGCTACCCCTGCTTGTTTCTTGGGTCCATTTGATTGGAAAATCTTTTCCCAACCCTTAATTCTGAAGTAGTGGCTATCTTTGAAGCTGAGGTGTATTTCTTGTATGCAGCAGAAGAATGGATTCTGTCTTCGAATCCATTCTGTTAGCCTGTCTCTTTTTATGGGCGTTAAGACTATTAATATTAAGGGATATTAATGACCATTGATTGCTCGTTCTTGTTTGTTTTGGAATGGTTCTTGTTGGTGGAATTGTATGTGGATTTCCACCCCTTTTTTCTTTTGCCTGTTGGTAAAGTGGGATTATCTATTGCCTATGTTTTTCTGGTTTTAGTTTACTTCCTTAGGTTGGCGTTTTCCTTCCAGAATTTTCTATAGGGCTGGGTTAGTGGGTATGTATTGTTTAAATCTGGTTTTGTCATGAAATATCTTGTTTTCTCCATCTATAGTGATTGAAAGCTTTGCTGGGTATAGTAGTCTGGGCTGACTTCCGTGGTCTCTTAGTGTTGGTAGAATATCTATTCAGGACCTTCTGGCTTTCAGAGTTTCCATGGAGATGTCAGGTGTAATTCTGTTAGGTTTGCGTTTATATGCTACTTGGCCTTTTTCCCTAGCTGCTCTTAATATTCTTTCTTTACTCTGTATGTTTGGGGTCTTGATTATTATGTGTCTAGAGGATTTTTTTTTTGTGGTCCACTCTATTTGGTGTTCTGTAAGCTTCTTGTACCTTCATTAAGCATGTCTTTCTTTAGGTTGGGTAAGTTTTATTTTATGATTTTGTTGAATATGTTTTCTGCCCCTTTGAGGTGAGTTTCTTCACCTTCTATACCTATTATTCTTAAGTTTGGTCTTTTCACAGTGTCACATATTTCCTGGATATTTTGTGTTAGGGATTTGTTGGACTTAAAATTTTCTTTGGTGAATGAATCTATTTCTCATAGTGTATTTTTAGTGCCTGAGATTCTCTCTTCCATCTCTTGTATTCTGTTGATTATGGTTTGTCTTTTCTTCCATCTCTTTAGGGGGTTTTCTCATATCCTCTTTGAGGGCCTCTATCATTTTCATGAAATTGTTTTTAACGTCATCCTCTTCTGCTTCTTTTGTGTTGGGTTGTTCAGGTCTTACTGGTGTAGGGTCTCTAGACCCTGGCGGTGTCATATTGGTTTTTCTGTTGCTGAGTGTGTTTTTATATTATATCCCTCCCATCCGTTCTTCCAGTGGGTGCAGAAGGTGCTTCTTCCTCTCCTTGTGGGTGTGGGACCAGGGTTCCCTTCCAGTGGGTATAGGCAAGTCCACTGTTCCGGTAGCTCTCCTCTTCCTGGTCCCGTGGGTGGAGAAATGAACTAGGATGCTGGGGTGCTTTGGATCCCACTGGGATGGGTGGGAGCCCCAGTGGTATACCCCAGGCACAGGAGTGTGGCCTGAAGACAGGCCCTGATAGTCTTAGTCCTGTGAGTGGAGCAGGAGACTAGGATGATGGGGCATGTTGGCTCCTGCAGCAGGGATGGAAGCCACAGTGGCAGACCCCAAGCACAGTCAGGTGGCCTGGAAGTGGGCCCCAGTTTATCTAGTCCTAGTCCCGTGGGTGGAGCAGGAGACTAGGATGGTTGGGTGTGTTGGCTCCTGCAGCAGGGATGGAAGCCGCAGTGGTAGCCATAGGGAATTTTTAAAGGAAGATTTTCTGTGTTTTCTATATTGCTAAGTTTCATGAATTACTTTATAAAGTAGGAGTTTCATGACCAAATAAGTATGAGAAACATTTCATAGTTTGTTTTCTCTCAGAAGTTAACATTGTATGTTTACTATTAAAGTTCAGCTCAGTCACATACTTCAATAAAACACCGTTCAACTTCCTTTAATTTAGAATGTGTTTTCAACACAGAACCTAAATTAGCACATATGAGAACCCTGGTTTCTAGGGAAGATAATGAGGTGACATTCTAGGCTCTTGTCACAGTGTTTCCATGGGCTAATGAGCACATGTTGCTCACTTACCGCCACTGAGCTATCAGCTGACACTTCACTCACCTGAAGAAAGCATTAGCGTGTGATCCTCTGTAGGGCTCCTGGTAACCTTACACTTCAGAGCACTGTGCTGCAGCACTTCCCCATTGCACTGCACCAGCTTCCAAAAAAGTGCAAAGCACGTGACCAACACACCCTTCTGAAGGGGCACTGTGTTGTGTTGTTTTGTTTTCAGTACGGTCATTGAAGCAACACAGTGGGCTAGTTGTGCCTCAGCATCAGTTTCCTCACAAGCATGGATTACCGCACAGCACAGGGGCAGTGACTGAGGTTTCCCTATGTAGTTAAAAATGTTTATTACAAGTCAGGAGATGGCTCAGTGGTTAAGAGCACAGCTCTTCCAGAGGTCCTGAGTTGAATTCCCAGCAACCACATAGTGGACTCACAACCATCTATAGTGGCATCTGATGCCCTCTACTGGCATAAAGGTGTATATGTGGATGGAGCACTCATATACATGAAATAAATAAATATACAAATAAATAAAGCATTTAAAAATGTTGATTACACTCACGTAAACTATAAACATGTGGAGGTCAGAGGGTAACCTCTGGGTGTCAATCTTTCTTTCTACGTTGTGGTCCCCACAGTCCACCTCAGATCCTAAGGCATGACCGGATGCTGAGTCTCAATGACCCACCTCTGTACTTTAAATAAACAGTCTGTAAAGTTGACAGCTAAACATGACATGAATATGCTTTATGTTCTAAAACAAACTTTATGTCTACTTTCCAAGTTTTTTGTTGGGTGAGGCAGTATGCCCTTAGATCACAGGTTTCTCCTAGAAAGTATACCAAATTATAGAACGCTTCTTATTTTATGTCAGTATCTCTCTGTCTGAGCTTCTGTCGGTTTTCTTTTTCCTTAGGAATTCTTTATGGCACAATGACACTGGAGCTTGGTGGCACCGTCAATATCACCTGTCAAAAGACTGGATACAGTGCAATACTTGAATTTAAGCTAAAGGTTGGCAAATGATGGTATTACCCGATTAAGGGAAAGCTGTGTTGTAAATACTGAAGAAAACAATATAGATTTGTTATGGAACAAGAACTAAACATAAAAACATGATTTATGTCAGGTCAAAGAGAAATACATCCAAGGACATTCTCTGCAAGTATATTGGTACAGCCTGAAAAAGTTTAGAAGATAAAGGTTAACATGAAAGCCACCATTCCTATGATTTTTAATTTAGTGATAAAACTTGGCACTGTAGAAGAAATAAGACTTTAAAAAGTGATTGGATTGACATATATCTGTGAAGTAAAACCTTGCTTTATAAAACCCCAGAAGGTAGATATGAATTATGACTCTGGTTCCATACAGTAAGAGAATTTCTGCATAAAAAATTATTTGAACACCCATGCTTAAGATTAACTATGTGCTACTCCTCATCAGATTTACATGTCAAAAATTTGAATGGGGAATATTGGAGGTGGTCTGTCTCTTACAAAATGTTGGGCATCAGGAAATCTTGCAAAATGTGAGTGATTGAGCTGAGACCAGGATCCACTAAAGACTTGCCTACTTCTGATTCTGATGCTGGAAAGGCCACGACTGTTACTCTGAGCCCCTGTTCATGTGATCTTACCATGTGATTTCACTTCTTGATAGCATGGCCGCTTTAAGCTACTGGAGGTCTTCCCTAGCAGCACAAGGTCTCAGCAGCACGCTGAGAGCTTGGTCGCCTTCCATCCTAGTCTTAAAAGACAAATTTACAATGCCTCTATCTTCTATTGACGTTCACACCCACCCAGGCTCAGGGGAGGAGGGACATTGACGCATTTCTCTGGGTAGGAGGCTGGCAGGGTCTCATTGAAGAAAAGCAAAGTGTGGGACCAGAGAGGAAATGTGTGGGTACTGCTGAAGCCGTCTTTGGAAAATTCTGTCTGCTTCAACAAAGTTTAGAAATCTTGTCACAATGTCAGTTATAATTTAGTACATCGTGTTCGGATAAAAATAGGGACTATAATGATAGGGTGTTGTTAATTGCTTCCATGTTGATATGCCAATGACCAGAGTCTCTTTCTAATGAAAAGGATCTTATTTGATGCAGTGCCCTTTGCTTTGCCAGTTTTTACAAATGTGGACATACTAGTCTGACAATCATGATGAAAGTGGTCCTAAATAGTTCCTCGTGTCATTAAGTCATTAAGCATCATGATGGTGTCTCTAAGGAAAGACACTACTAAAAATAGTGACCCAAAGTCTACTCCTTCTCATTGTTTTCAAATTTTCCAATTCCCTCAGTTTTCTGAGTTCTTACTGTGTTGCCACATTGACAAGCTCAGGCCTAGAGGTCGTTATACCTGTGTGATCTTCTTGGATTATTTAGATTTCATTGTCTGTTTTTAAACTGTAATTTTCATAGTCACAATTCAGATTTATTTATTTATTTTGGGGGGGGCTGGTTTCGAGACAGGGTTTCTCTGTGGCTTTGGAGTCTGTCCTAGAACTAGCTCTTGTAGACCAGGCTGGTCTTGAACTCACAGGGATCCTCCTGCCTCTGCCTCCCGAGTGCTGGGGAGATTTATTTTTATTGAAAGTTTCTAACTTAAATTTGAGTCAGATTTCATTGTTTTTACTTTCAAGAATGTAGTAACTGTAATTTCTTAATGTGTGGTTATCTACAATGTATGTAAATATAAACTAAAATGTTCAATATTTTCTTTTTTAAAAGCCATTTTTAGGGAGTAGTGATTATGTTAATCAAATATCAGGGAAACTTAAATTGGGAAAAGAAGTCCTAGCTACTTTGGAAGGCCATTGGGTAAGTATTTTTATATATTAGCACTACAAAAATAATTGTATCTGATGGAGAAAAATAGACAGTCATATTGTGAAGGTGTCACTAAATAAGCCTCATCTTAAAAGCAGGTATTTTGGCATTGCTCTGTTGCCAGTGACACTGTTTTATGTTTCTAAGACTTTAAATTAGAGGAAGTAGCTATCGTATGGCGTTTGCTGGGTACATTATTAGGAGTGTAACTCGTATTTGTCATTTAATACTTAGTTGGACTTCATGGAGTTGGTACGCAGATACCCATTTCTTATTGTCTTTATTTAGTCTCTGTGTGTGCATGTAACACAGAAGTAGAAGACAGAAGACCACTTATGGGATCCAGTGTGCTCGTTCTACCATAAGGGTTCCAGGAGCCAAGCCCAGGCATTGGAGCTGATAGCAAGCACCTTCCCTAGCTGAGCCATCTTGCTGACACATGTATAAGATGTGTCCATTTGAAAGGAAGGAAACTAACACGGGGGACATGTGGACAGTTAGCACGGGGCACGTGGAGAGTGAGCAGCAAGCTGAGCCCTGAGCCGGGGACTTTGCCTGTGCGGCACTTTAGTGGTTCCAGTTAGAGTCATGTTTCTTCTGGGGACTTTGCCTGTGCGGCACTTTAGTGGTTCCAGTTAGAGTCATGTTTCTTCTGGGGACTTTGCCTGTGCAGCACTTTAGTGGTTCCAGTTAGAGTCATGTTTCTTCTGGGGACTTTGCCTGTGCGGCACTTTAGTGGTTCCAGTTAGAGTCATGTTTCTTCTGGAGGAAGTACATAAAAACAGTGACTTTGATTTACTTCTCTGACAACCTAGATTCATAGTTATTTAATTTCTTACAAGGAGCCTACGTGACTGAAATTGAATTATGGTATATTTCTTAGATGCATTTTTACTATGAACACTAAGGATATGCAAGTCTGCATTATAATAAGCAAAAAAAAAACAGGATGAAAAATGAAGCTGGATTTAGAGGTTCAGCCAATGACTACATAGGTTCTGCAAAATGTTTTTTTAAATTGTATGTGTGAGAGTGTACGAGAATGTAAGTACGCATGTGTGGATGTGTAAGAGCGTGTGTGTCCTCTCCTTTTACCATGTGTGTCTCAAGAATAGGTCATCAGACTTGGTGGCAATTGCCTTTACCCACACAGGCATCTCCCTGGTCCCTGCAATATGTTATTTGTTTTTTGAGACAGGGTTTCTCTGTGTAACAGCTCTGGCTGTCCTAGAACTAGCCCTGTAGACCAGGCTTGCCTTGAATTCACAGAGTTCTGCCTGACTCTGCCTCCCTAGTACGGGGACTAAAGGCATGCGTGACCCTGAAAAATGTTTTAATTGACTTCCTATCTGAATGTTATTTGGAACAATGATAAAGCCATTTTTGTCATTTATTTTATTTTGGGTCTCATGCTGCAGTCCTGCCTGGCCTCAAACTCAGAGAGATCCTCCTGTCTCTGCCTCCTTGGTGCTGGGATTAAAGGCATATACCACCACAGCTGGCAAAATTGGTGTTCTTTAAAAAAAAAAGTCTAAGATTGTGTTCAATTTTTAGTGCTAAGAGTCTCAGAAGTTTTTTAATAATTTGATTTCCTACATTGTCCTCAGTATCACATGCTCTTCTGCGACAGTTCAAATATGAAGCTTGAGGCTTTGCCTGTAATGAAACTTATATAATATTGTCAACTTTCTATGTAGTCAGCCAATTTTTCTAATTGATTGGTATTATATATTTAAACTCCTATTTTTATACAAATTGAAAAAATGGGGATCTGAGGAATGTATGGTTACATTTTCTTTAAGATTTTTTTCATATACTTCAACAGCAGGAAGAATTTATTAGTGTGTTGCTATACTTTGTAGTCCTCCTCTAAATAAAAATGAGTATATTTGTGTTTAATTCCTTTACATACAGGATAGTGAAGTCTTCATTAATGACAAGAAGACCGATAACTCGGAGATTTTCTGGAATCCAACCCCTGACATTAAGCAGTGGAGATTAACAAGGCACACTGTGAAATTTGAAGAGCAGGATGATTTTGAATCAGAGAAGTAAGTCTACCATTTTTAGCTGACTTAATGCACATATGGATTATTTCAAATTATATAGTAGTGTAGTCAGACTATTCTGTCTGCTGTTAAGTTTATTCAGCAAGAGAGTTTACTGTCATTGGTGGGACTGAGAGCATTCTGTGTTGGTGAGTTTCACCTAAGTACTTCACAAGTCGTCTTGTTTCTCCGCAGGGCAGAACTGAAATGTCCTGGTTTTCCTCTCCTACTTGAGTGTTCTAAATTTCTCTTTGCATAAATTATAGAACCCACTAATGGCTCTTAGTTTCTGCCTGGCAACTGCTTCATGATCTGGTATATGCCTGTGGAAAGATGATGTAGAGAGTGAAACAACTACTTTTGTTCTATCCTCTGATCCCAGAAAAATGCCACTTAATGCCCTGGTTCCCAAAGGACTTAAATTAGTTGGGCAGTGCCATCATTAATGTCACTATTTCTGTTAGTAAGTCTTGGAATTCTTTCTAGAATTCTGAACACTTTTGGGTAACGTTGCAGTTTGTATTTTATGAAGAGTTCTGTATAAACATTACTGTACTGTACACTTGATACCTGTGAGTCCTTACTCTGTAGTCCTGCTTCTATGAATTGAGTCTGCATGTACTTTATTTTCTACATAAAATACAGGGTGACAGCATTGGAAAATATGTATGCACCAGTTTTTTAAGTCCTGTTTCAGGTGTAACCATATGATGCTTCCTGTCCAACAGGACATGCAGACATGCAGCATATTTTGATGTGTGTATATGTTTCAACGTTTTTTTTTATTTTTTAATATGGGGTTTTATGTCAAGAGAAGTGGTCTTGAATTTGCTATGTAGCTGAGATAGAACTTGAACTGTTATTACTGACCCTCTTGCCTCTACTTCCCAGGACTGGGACCATGGGCATCCTCGACTGGGTCCAGCTCAACATATATTAAGGACAAGATAATAAGACTTAGAAAAGGAACCTTTTCCATTGGCTAAGTGGATGGCATAGAAAATTAACCTGTGTATAATGAACTTTGAGGCCTGTTTCAGTTCTGACATGTTGCCTTCTCATATGGATGAGATATAGATTTTGTATTCTCATGTAGCTGATGAAAAAAACTAAATTCTTATGGGGGAATCATGTTTCTCATGCTATATTTCGCTACATCACTGGTTCTCAGCAGTATTGGTGTACTTAAACATAGGAAGCATTTAGAGTCTGTTCCTTGGGTCTGTTCCTAGAGACTGAGTTTAAGAGTTTGTTGATAACTTTTGCAGCCAGGGTCTCTGGTGGACTACCCTGAGGCATATGACTCCTGAATAGTATGCGTCCAGGACCAGCTAAAGAGCTGTTTTAACGTAGATTACTGAGAGGACTTCTTCACTGCAGTCCTGTCAACCTCAGTCAGCAGTTTTCACTGTGTGCTTAAGAGCCCAGGTAATTGATTTCTCTTGCCAAAAAGAAAGTAGCCTTCACTTAGTGGTTGTTGCCACTTTGAGGCATTGAGTTCTGTTTCTTGATTCATTTCTGAGCCTATGAGCATAACATAAGCATTGTCAAGCCCGAAATCCACATGAGCAGTGTTTGTTCTCAACAAAAATAAAAATCTGTATAAATCTGATTTCTGGTTGATTTTTTTAAATATTATTTTTACATGTATATTAGACTCTGGCAGCGAGTAACAAGAGCTATAAATGCCAAAGACCAAACAGAGGCCACTCAAGAAAAGTATGTTTTGGAAGAAGCTCAAAGGCAGGCTGCGAGAGATCGGAAAACAAAAAATGAAGAGTGGGCTTGTAAGTTATTTGAACTTGATCCACTCACAGGAGAATGGCACTATAAGTTTTCAGAGTAAGTAGCTTAAATGTTTATTTCAAATCTATTAGCATAATTTATTGCCTTCATATTTCTGTTATATTTATTATCAACAAATGAATTTGGGTGAAATATTACTTTACAAACTTTTTAAAAATTTACATATATGTGTGCCAGCTTTTTGGGTTTATGAGTACCATGTGCATGTAGGAGCCCCTTGGACAATGTCAGGCCCCCTGGAATTGTACTAGTGGATGTTATGAGCCACTATGTAAGTGTTGGGAACCAAACTCTGGCTCTCTGTAAGACCAGTAGGTGATTATAACCTCTAAGTCACCTCTTCAGTGTGAAATTTTATTTATTTGTTTGTTTGTTTATCTATTTGAGGCACAGTCTCAGTATGTAGCTCTGGCTGTCCTGGAACTCACAATATAAATCAGGCTGGCCTCGAACTCAGTTCGGCCTGCCTCTGCCCAGTCCTGAGATTATACCATTATGCCTGACATCATAATATGACATTTGAAACTTGTTGTTCTATCATTTATTTTACTTATGTATTTATTCCTATGGTAGTGGAATAAGCTATGAATCAGAAGATTAGATATAGACAAATCTTAAGATTAGAACAGTCTTTGTAATTACTTAATAAAATCTAACAAGAAGGAATTATATTCTGTAGCTATTTAAATTTCTTTTTTCTATTTAGTACTCGACCATGGGACCCACTTAATGATATGATACAATTTGAAAAAGATGGTGTTATCCAGACCAAAGTGAAACATCGCACTCCAATGGTACGTAACAAAAAAGTAGCTAAGTTCAATAGGCTTATAAATTTGCTAAATCTTTAGAATTCAAGGTAATTACATTTAAAAGTTTAAATTTTAGGTACGTAAAATGACATTAACAGGCAGCTCCATGCACTGACATCCAAACACCCAAAAAAAAAAAAAAAAGGCAGCAAATTTACCATGGCTCTCCAACTTTGAAACTAATGGGAATGAAGGGCCAAGAAGGGCTTGGAAGCAGTGCGAAGATATTGTAGCATATAGGAGTCCTTGCCTCGCCCTTTGCTGGACACAACTACGGACTTGTGAGGTCTGTGTGTTCCAGTGTATGTCTCTGAGGCCAGAAGGAACAAAGCAGGCCACACGAGCATGCACATCCCACCGCTCGGGATTTCTGTACCTAGGAGGCACGTGTGGAGGCCCTCATTTCTGAGAGTGCCAGTAACAAAAATTATATAAAGGACCTAAACAGAACTATGAGAGCTGAAAAGTACAGTAATGGGAAATTTTTGGTAGAAGAATCTTAGCAACAGATTTAAGTAAATACAAGACAGAATCAGTTACATAATGGATAAAATTATTCAGATTATCCACTATGAGCAAACGGATGAAAAAGTAAACAGAACCTTGGAGACCCACAGGAGCACCCTCTGGTAGGTTGTATGAATTACAGTCCAAAAGGAGGTGAGGGTCAGAAAAGGATGGAATGTGCTTCTAAAAAGGCTTCCTTCCATGTGCCCAGGTCAATGGCGGTAGGAGTCTATAGATGAAAGTTCAGCAGTCTCTGAATAGAGCAAGGTCAGACTGATGAAGCAGGAAACAGAGCCTTAGGAGCAGCGGGAAGGAACTTGTAATGTTCTTAACAGATAATTCTTAGAGATTTCTAAAAATCCAGGATATTCATGAATGACTCTGGTAATATTGCAGGCTATAAAATGGACACACAAATAACATTTGTGTTTCTGTATAGTGAGGAATCACAAAAGGAAATTTAAAAAGCAGTTCAATTTATAATAGCACCCAGAAGAGTGCCTGTTTCTTTTTTTTTTTTTTTTTTTTTTTTTGGTTTTACGAGACAGGGTTTCTCTGTATTGTTTTGGAGGCTGTTGGACCAGCCCGATCTCGAAGTCACATAGATCCACCTGCCTCTGCCTCCTGAGTGCTGGGATTAAAGGTGTGCGCCACCACCGCCCGGCTGTTTCTTAAGCTAGAAGAATTCATATCGTTACAATGCATTGTTCCCCAACAGTCTGTAGAATGGAAAAGCTGATCCTCAAATTCATATGGAATTGTGAGGGTCCCTTCATACATAAAACATTCCCTTTTTGTTTGTTTGTTTGTTTTAGAGCAAAGTTGGAAGACATATTTTCCAGTTTTTCAAAGTTTATCACAAAGCCACAGTAATCAAAGCAGTCGTTTTGATATAAGGTTAGGCTTGGCATACAGGCCAGTGTAAGAAATTAGTCTAGATGTAAACCCATGAAGGTTACATATGAAGGATTGGACATGTGGCTCATAGTTAAGAGCATTTGGTGCTCTCCCAGAGGACCTGGGTTCCATTCCCAGTACCCACATGGCAGCTCCAGCCATCTACATTTCTAGTTGTGGGGGCTCTGCACCCTCATCTGGCCTCCTCAGGTACTGCATATATGTGTGGAGGCCCTCCGGCAAATGTACATATAAAATAAAAATATGATAGGCTTTCCAAACAGGTTTTAAATGTTATTTTTGACAATGATTTCTCCCACTCCTTGGAAAAATGCTAGTCTCTTGAACAAATGGTCCTGAGACAAGTTCACCTGACTTTCTATTGTATAGAAAATGGCTTAGAATGTATCTATACATAAAGTGAAAAGTAAGACTATAAAATTCTTAGAAAACAGTATAGGTCATTAGACCTTGTGTTTAGAAATAGATTCTTTTTTTTTTTTCAGTTTAAATTTAGATTAGAAACAAGGTTGCTTCACAAGTCAGTTCCAGGTCCCTCTCCCTTTCCCTCCCCTCCTCCCATGCCCTCTCCCCAACCCCCCATTATCCCCTCATTTCCCCAGGGAGGGTGAGGCCCTCCATGGGGGTGTCCATAGTCTGTCATAGAAATAGATTCTTAATAAGACACTAAAAGCACTCATAGCAACAACAACCAGAAAGAAAGCTAGACTCTGGGTGATGGAGAGCTGGCTCAGAAGTTGAGAATGCTGCTCTTGTAAAGGACCTGAGTTCTGTTCCCAGCACCTACACAGCAACTCTCAATCGTCTATAACTCCCATTCCGGGGGATCTCATGCCCCCCCTGCCCCCGTTGCCTTTACCAGCGCCAGGTACATGTGTGGTGCATGTGTAGTTTCAGGCAAAGCACCCATACACAAATAAATGAATGAATGAATAGATCTTACTTGAACACTTTTAAACATCAGATGATGTGATGAGGAAGGCAAAAAGACAAGTTACAGAATGAAAGAAAATACCTGCTAATCATTTATCTAGCAGTTTAAATATCCAAAATATACAGAATACCTGACTTAATGAAAGATTTCCTGGACTTTCAGAAAATGACTAGATTAAACATTTTCCCAGAGAAGATAAACGGTCAAAGCCACATAAAGATTTTATTATTAGTGTATGAATGCAACTCAAAACCATAGTTAGTTCATCACTTCCAACTTAATATGTAATAAAAATTAAAATAGAAAATAAAGTATCAGTGAAGATATGGGGAAACCAGAGCCCAGTACGTTGGGAAGGCAAAACTTTGCAGCCATTGGGAAATACGGTTTAGCAGGTCCTAAAAGAGTATATAATACAAAATTACCATATGATCCAGCTCTTCTGCTCCAGAAGAGTTGAAAATGAGAGCTGGAAATACAACAGTATTCATTTACAGTGGCCAGAAAAGAGGACCACTGGAGGATCCTTAGCAGATATATGCATAAACAAAACAGTCTACCCATGTAATGGAATATTATTTATCCATAAAAATAATTACATTCTGCTCTGTGCTACAGACATGGACAAACTCGAAAGGACAAACATTCTACCGTTTCCACGTAGGCAGATTCCCAGAGTCAGAAAGTAGATTACAGGTTCGCAGCCACCTGAGGAAGAAAAGGGTGAGGAGTTACAGAATCTTGAAGATGAGTATACAACATTGTGAAATAATTACTGCCAGTGGGTTGTATGTAGTACTTTTAAAATGGCAAAACTATCATATATACATGCTATCCGATTTTAAGATGCAAATTTTTGTTTGGATTTATTTTTTTCAGACATTGTCTCACTGTATAGCCCTGGCTAGTCTGGATCTCACTGTGTAGACCAAGATGTCCTCAAACACAGAAACTCACCTGCCTCTGCCCCTGCCTCTGCTGAGACTGAGGTGCAAAATGTTTTTAAGTCATGTTGCACGGACATGGTGCAGACACATGAGACATGTACTTCCTTCTAGGTAGACTGCAGATCAGTTAGTCTTCATACATCCCTCACGACTGACCCCAGTTGACATCTTGAGGACTCCAGGATCTAAAGTAGGATAGGCTGAATCCACAACCTGCCTTCTTAGTGTACATGTGCACGTGTATTTTAGGTGCATATGTGAGGGTTTACACAGTTATTCCAGCAATAGCTAGGGATAGTTTTGTCGGATTGATGAAGTTAAAGATGTGCGACCATTGACTTCCTCTGTTTCTAAACGTGCACATTGCCTTACCTTTGTGATACATTTCTTCTCTTGCATTTAGGTTTTTAAGTTTGGTACTGGTGACCAGAAGCCTACTATTATTCTACAGTTTATTATTTCACAGAAAATTTAATCCTAGTTGATTTCATACACATCTGAATCTTGTGTCTGCACACAGATGTTTTTGTAAGTTTAGGTGTACTACAAAATAGTAGTTTATTTTCTGTTTGCCATAAACTATCTAAGTGAACCTAACGTCATCCAGTGGAAATGTTCTAACATTGAGAACAAGATAAGGAATTTTTTCCACCCTGCTGTTTAAAACCCTGGAGATGCTATGTGAAGGAGATGCGGCAATGGGGGTGTATTTGTGTCTGTACATGCTTTAAGGTGTCCCTGGAAGAGTATGCAAGCTGACAGCGTGTGGAGGAGATATTGGGTGTGTATGGGTCAGGAATGGGAGAGAAATTACCTCGCCCAGTTCTTCCTTCTAGTCTTTGCGCCCAGCTGAAATGGTGGGTTGCTAGGTGCTGGGTATCTTACTTGTTAGATTTCATTTGATCGTTTGTGCTTTGATTCCTAAGCATCACCCTGTCAGTGGTTTTGACAGTTGTGCGGGTGGTTTAGTTACAGAGTATAGTGCAGACTCACATCATAATATGATTTTCTTCAGGTTAGTGTTCCAAAAATGAAGCATAAACCAACGAGGCAACAGAAGAAAGTGGCAAAAGGCTATTCTTCCCCAGAACCCGACAACCAGGACTCATCTGGAAGTGAAGGTATTGCTGTTGGTACATGTAAGTGGTTTTCAACGTAACTCAAGAATGTGAGAGTTTGTGTGGAGACAGGAATCAGGTATGAATACTGTTTTGGATTATAGATGAGCTGACTCTAAGATAAAAGCATGGAATGAAGACAGGGAAGTCATGTGGATAAGTGCTACAGTAGCAGTTCCTTTAACTTTTGGTGAAAATGTGTTGATTGAATTCAAAAAGCATATTTTACGTTTTGAGTCAGTTCACGTTTCAAAAGAGTTTCTCATTCCTAAAGTAAACTAGTAGTGTTTGGAAGGCATAGACAAGTAAGAATATAAATATAAGTATGCAAAAACTCATGGATTAAATCATGTCTTAACCAAGTCAGATACTGTGTGAACTGTCTTGAACTATATTAAGATATAATTAAGAAGGGATTAAGGTAACATCTTAGACACTGTAGGAAACTGAAAAAGTAATTTTTAGAAAGTTGCCTTAAACACAGTGTCTATGAACCTACACTAAACTGGGCGTGGGGGGCTAATTTACTTATAGAGGCAACACTAGAGTAATAAATAGTGACAGATGATAATTGATGAGAGGCTTAAAAGAAAAGGCGCTCACTCGGAGTTGGGGGAATGTTCTTGAAGATGCCTGAGGAGCTAGTAGACTCTCCAGTGCTTGCTACCCTAGGCCTGGGGCATTCAGCCCAGTGATACAGGTGATAGCAGAAGGAAAAGGCTACAGGGTTGCTGTCGTCTTACAACAAAGGAGACTAAACAGGAACTCTGAACCTTGAAACCTGTTAGCCTGTGCAGGGTCACGGAGCCTGTAGGGTGGGTATGTGGAGTGGTACCTGATGTAGAGACATTAACTCTTTAAATTGTTGACCACTTGATTCCTTACAACTGTGTGGAATTGGGGCAGTCTTACTAACCTTAGTTTAAAAAGAGAGACCTTAAGAAGAGATCTCAAGTTAACAATAGCTCTAGAAGTTGAAAGGGGCTCACAGAGGCGAGTAATTCAGATTGGTGCCAGTGGCTGGGGGAGAAGAGAGTATTAGTTTCCCAAAATTAACACAGAGTTTAAATTATTTTTGCCTATTTTAATGAATTAAAAATTGATTCCACAAGTTAAATAATTTGTAGACTGCTCTATACTGTGTACCAGTTTTTATTTGATCTCTTTGAGACTTTAAAAATGTAGAGTATTTATTTTGTTAATTTGTAGGCCATTCAAACCAATGCCTAGAAAAAATTTTATTATACAAGTCATTAAATTAAACTATAGATTGTGACTGAAACTTCATTTTCACTGTCTTTTAGCTCAATCTGTAAAAGCGAGTACACGAAGAAAGAAGGGGATAGACCTGGGTGATATTCAAAGTTCCATTGAGTCTATAAAGCAAACACAGGAAGAAATTAAAAGGTAGTATATATTCTGACAGTGACTAGCTGTTTGAGTCCAGAGGAGTAAAGACCCTGCTAAGGGAACTCACGCAAACTTTACATTTTTACATTTAAACACTGCTAATGTTTAAAAACAGAGTCCTGACCTCTGAAGTCTGAAGCTTACAGAATTCCTCCTGTGGAACTACAGGGGAGATGGAGTTGTGAGACTCCTTTCTATAGGGGTGGAATGTTTTACTGCTAGTAGCATGCTAGGAACACACTGGGTTGGGTGTGGAAGCAGGGTAGTTTCTGAGGAAGCTGACAGACTTGCTTGTTTCTGCAGCCCCCTTTGTGCATTGCTAGTGCGCAATTGTGATGTGTCTCTTCTTAAAGCAGCTGAAGTACCTGCTAGCAGTGGGTAATGTCCCTGCCCTGAGACCAGCACTCTTCACACCTGTGCACATACTTGTGCGTGCTTACACACACACACACACACACACACACACACACACACACACACACACACACACCCACACCCCACACCCCACTTCATGATCTAGCACCTAACAGTTATTAACACTTAGCAGAGGGCCCTAGAGGAAAGACATTCCTGTGCCAGGGCAGTGGGAGGGAGGCACTCTCCAAAAGGAGAGACAGAAAAGAAAACCTCTTCTTATCCATTAGATTACTTTTCAATGTCACCTTCCTGTAATACTTCTGATGATTTACCCTGGCCTTTGCATGAACTTACCGAACATTCCCTCTGGCCTCCTTTGGAGCGTCCTGCGTGTGCTGTTGGCCCCACAGGGCTGTTGGCTCCTTTAGAGCAGACAGAATGACATGTGAACCGTGGGTATCAGGTGTCATCAAGCCATATTATATAATATAATTGTATGTATAAACCTACTTGGTTGCATAGCACAATTCCATTAAAAAGGTTGGAATTTCATGACTAAGTTCTCATTTTTGTAGCATCAGAAAAGCTGTTCAATATTCTTCAATTTGAGAGTGTTAGGAAATCTGCTGCATTTTTTTTTCCTGAAGAATTTGGAATTTTTACTTCACACTTGTCTCTCAATTAAAGATAAAAGAAACTTTGCCAACTAAAGAGCAAATACTTTTCTTAAAGCCACTGTTGTAACAGAGATGATAATATATTCTGTATCATTAAATTGTGATGATTATACCTAATATGTCATAAAGTAATGTGCTTGATACAGTGTACTCAAAAGCACATTAGCTTGAATACTAGCAGTCTCCAGTCTTGGAGTAGTAATTGAAGTAGTTACTTGAAGTAATTAGACACTTTCTAACAATATAATAACTAATAATGACATTTTGTAGTTACATTTATGAAAAATAATTATCAAATTTATTGTTGCTTGTCTTGTAGAAATATTATGGCTCTTCGAAATCATTTACTTTCAAGTGCACCTGCTACAGATTATTTTCTGCAACAGAAAGACTACTTCGTCATTTTCCTTCTGATTTTACTTCAAGTCATAATAAACTTTATGTTCAAGTAGACGTTCTCAACAGTTGAGTCACTGAACTAGACAGATGGAATTTGACCTGGGACCAGTGTTCAGATTGGTTTTCTCTCTAGTAAAGCATCACAGCATTTCTAAATCAACAGAGCAGGAGATAAACGTACAAGTGTCTGCCTACTTTCCGCATTTTTTTCCTTAGCCCGAAACAAGAGCCGTTCTGTTTGATTATTAAAATTAGCTATGTGTTAAGTGCCAGAACACTTTGTGAGACTGTGCCTACATGTGAGCATAATAAATCCACATGTGTACACAAGAACACTTACCTGACAGTAGTTTCTGTGTTCTGCCATATGTTATGAAATACTCTGATACCACTGTTCATAACAAAAATGCCATCAACCTTATAATATATGTATAGTCAACTGTTTTCTTTAGAAGACTGGCATATAACTTTTACTAAGAAATTACAGTGAAGAAATGATAGATTATAGACATCTGATGACTGATTCGACACATTATAATGTTAAAACCACCTCTAAGGTTTCTAGCTCAGTTGTCTTAGAAATACCAAGAGAAAAGTGAGTGGTCAGAATGAAAATATTGTGGGAAACAAGTAGAAAATTTTTAAGAGTTTACACAAAATTTCCTCACCCCTAGAACTTAATGTTACAGATATAGGTATATCCGTACTTATATATATATATATATCAATATTAAAGACTAGTATGTAGCTACATGGATCATTTATGTTACAATCCCACCTTAAGTACTTGCTGACAATTGGTTGATGCCATCCTTTTCTGGTTGAGTAAGTTAGCTGGTCTAGGGCATTGTCCAGACATTAGTGTTTATAGGGTATGTGAAATCCTGATAATTTTATGTTTTCTTTATAAAAAACATTTTAGCATTCATTTTGACAATAGAGTGCTCAATGAGTAAATAGAAAAGAAAACTTGTAATATTTTACTTCAAAAGCAAAAAAAAAATGCAGTAAGACAAGACACTGCAGTGGCCTTTATTTTTAAGAACATTAAAATCAACTTGCTTAAATGTGCAATAAGTTGGGCATTCGAGAATATCCAGTTCTGAAGGGTGTCATCTCCTTCTTCCGCCCTGTGGCAAGCCACAGTTCTGTACAAGTCCTTCTGTTCAGGCTCAGCCAAGTTTCAATTCTAAGGGTTTTTGCCTATTTCTTCAGTTTAACATTTTGACTTTGTATTGTTGTCAAAAAAACACTTCTTTAAAATATAATTAAGCTTTGGAACGCGTGATAAAATTTAGATTCCTCCAAACTACAGGTTTCAAAAAGGTTTATATGGTGAAGGAGCTGTGGGTCTGGCTCCACCTGCCTTCAGCCGAAGGAGAGACTGAGGTACAAGTCAGTCACCTGAGGAGAAGCTGCAGTCTACACTGTGTGAGGGTTACAGAGCCAATGGCTGCTCCAGTGCTGTGTCTGCATATAACTCTCTTCAGTACCATAGGTTCCCATGAAAAGCCATTCCCACACGGTGTCAGCAAAACCATGCTGTATTTCATATGAAAATAGTTTAAACTTTTGACAGCATAAACAAAAGGTGTACCTATATCCAATATTTCATTATTATGGAGTTTTGGGTTATATTTCATATTTGTCAATATATTTTTTGTATTCTTATTCTACTACCAATATTATGCTCAACTGCCTATTCATGGATGTGATATTTTGTAAATATTGTACAACTTGATCTTTATATGATTTTAAATTAGTATTAATTTATATTATATATAACTTAGTTGGTTGATCACTAGAAGTTGTTAAATTGTTGGTGACCTGCCTTAGGGCTCTGTCTTCCTCCTTTGTATTGTTTCATGTGATCTGAACAGTACTTTATTTGTACTGATATCTGAGACTGGAAAGGTAGTTGTTTTTTGGGTTTTTTTTTTGGTTTTTTTTGTTTGTTTTTTTATTTTATTTCATTTCAGAGTTGATGTTAATGGGTCCTTACCCAAGGAGTCAGAAACAAATTAACAGGGTGACTGTTTCTTATATACTAAAGGCTTATGTTCAATTGAATGTTTCTCATACACTTAGTCGTATGAGTTTCTTTCTGTGAACTGAACACAAAACTCAGGAATTGGTGGATTCGTATATGAGTCCTTTAAACAATGTATAATTGACCTTGAGTTTGGCCAGACTGTGTGACTTGACTTTGAACATTCTAATCCGAGGATTCTCTCTTCATAGATGGATTCACAGTGTGTGTGACTCACTGTTCCAAACTGTCTGAAAACTCCACATGGTATATCGGGTTTGTGACTCCATGGCCAGCTTTCTTTATCTAAAACCTCACCTTCTCACGAGAAAATTTAGATGAGTAATAACTACTGACATTTTCATTTTTCAGTTGTTAAATGTCTTTAGTTGCCCCCCCCAATTTAGTGAGATGTTGCTGGCTAGGGAAAGATAGTAATAGACATATGAGATGTTAGTGCGCTACAGCAATAGATATTTAACTTGTATTCTTTTTTTTTTTTTGTATGACTTAGAAAGGTACAGTGGTAATCTTTGTCACAGCTCAGTTGGAAACTGCATTCCATTGAAAAGCTGGCCCTGTAAGATACAATCTTCATTTCCTGTCTCATGGTTTTGTGCCTTTAAGGAGATATTTTTATTGTTTTATGTTACAGAACTATAATGTGGTGTTCAAAGTGTTTGTAGGCTTATTTGTCATAAAAGGGTCATTTCTCTGTCACTTTATTTCCTTTTATATAGCTGAAGAATATGTAAACAGTAATGCTGTACTTTTATAAGGGTTTGTCTAGTTACCTACTTCAAATATATTCTTACTCAGACATCATTGAAGTAAACTTGTCAGATTATTCTGAGTATTGTAAACAGTGCCTTTTTGATGGAATTCACACTGTTTTGGGTGTCAACTCGTGCCATATTCACAGAATTTTGTGGAAGGCAGTTTTAACTTTTTGAAGACTATCTTCATCAAAATTTTAAGGACAATTGTATAAAATTTCATCTTTTTTCAGTGTTTGGCATTTCTAGTCAGCAGTAAATAGTTTTGTTTTGCTTTTTTGTCTTATGTACAAGGACGATGGCATAAGATGAGCCATACCTGAGTCTGCAGATTGTGAATTATGTTAAAAATAGAGAAAATATTCAAGTTTATATCAAATTTTCCAATTTGACCTATAGGAGGGAACCTCCCATAATTCAATAAGTTTACATTTTAACCTCTTTCTTATTTGGCTACATGTATAAAGAGATTCTTTAAAATGTGTAACCTGCCACCACTGCATAATTTGGTTGCTTTTTGTTACATATTTTGTGGGTTTAGGATATCCACTTTTTGTTACAATTATTATACTATTTTGTTACAGTTTTTAATTGAACATGGACTGTTAAAATTGTACAGGACCAGTGTCTTATTAATAAGATTAACATATTTAGGAAGAGCCACAGGAAAACCTTGATGAAAATGAATGTGTCTTTACTTTATGGAATATTTAGAAAAATTAGCCTCTTCGTTCATCATGAAAATTATTTTAGTACCATAATACTGAAATTCTTTATTTGTAAAAATGCCATGAAACATTTGAATGATGAGCCACAAACCTTCAGTTGGGTATATTTTCACTTTTTGGCATGTTAAATATACATTTAATTTCAAATACATCAGTTAATGGCTGTTTATAAAGTCAAGCACTACCACTGGTCAGTTTTGTATGATAGGATATAAGTGTGTTGCTACCTGCAGTGTAAGTATAGCACACTGTTGAATTCTCTTAAGGTGCATAGTAAATGCATAGATAGTCACAGGCGGTTTTGTAATGTATACATTTCTAATCTATTATTCCTAACCTGTTATGTTTGCAGAGAGAAAAGAATTTTTCTAATGATCTGTAAAATTATGTTAACTTCTATAAGTAGGTATTCTAAATAAACTTTTTAAAAAGCAAGCTGTGATCCAATGACTCCTGATATAATCCAGTAACTAAATTAATCATCTCATTTATTTTGCTTTGTTTTGAGGGTGTGTGCGCAAAGATATCCATACAGTCTTGACAGGGATTTAACAGAATCCCTAATGTATGTTTTACTTGGTACTTTATATTTCTTCTTTCTTAAATAAGTTGAAATTATGCATACTTCATACATGAAAAGGGAGGCCCAGGGTTTCTAAATGTGACAAAGAGCAGTCTTTCTGAAAGGGTAAAAAACATTTTGAACCATGTCTACACATCGTGTTCCAGTGCAGCATTTAAATGTTTGAAATAACCCACTACTTGAGTCTATATTAAGATACTGTCAAGTGATAAATGCAACCAGGAAGGAAAAAAAAGCTTTACCATTGAATATTGAGCACTCCCCTCCAGCATACCTGTTAGGGGGGAGTCCTCATGCCCAGTAACCCTCAGATAAGATTCAGGACAATTTTGCCCTTTGACTTCCTCCTCCTTTCTCCCTATTCTAGCTAACCTCTCAGAATCCACTTGCTACTCCTAGAAATAACAGGAGAACCTACAATTTTCTGTCCTGCGTGGGAATATGGAGTAGGGAAAAGCCAGTCAGTGTTAAACATCAGTGTGTATCTAGGTCACTTTCCTGCTAATATTGACCCGTTTGTTGTGCATTCTTGTGAATGTAAGTGTGGGCATTGGGGCTCAGATGGAAAGGGATCCTTGCACTTGGGAGCCAAAGACTACTGAGAGTTACAGCTTGGATGGAACAGTATTCTGACAGTCGGGCGCCAACTACTACCACAGGTCACAGTAGGCACAGCAGCTTACAGCCCTGCTCCAGGGAAAGGCTTCCCCCAGTGTAACAGCCCTGCTCCATCAGGGGAGGGTTTCCCAGGGAAGAGTGTTTCTTCGGTTCTCCCTTTTTCCCTATATTGACAGTCCACCATAAGAATCTTGTGAGTGAATGATAAATACTTGACTGTATTTGCTCCGTGTTAGAAATTGTACAAAGTACTTTCTAGTGCACCCACCTCAGAACTTTATTTTTTAATAAGGAAAGCAGGGACTGTGAACGTCACCTATGATTGAATAGAAGGACCTCAGCTATGAATGCAGAGTTCATGCTCTCCCTGAAGCCTGTGTTTTAATATGAAACATTGCTGCTCTGGGGCTGTATACAATACACAAGGTTAGCATGTGTTGATTCGGACTATTAGTCATCTGTGTGAATAAAGGACAAACTATTATTTCTGCTTAAGTGGTTAAGCTATTGGGATGTCTTCCATACCCGAACGCAGGGAAGAGAGCATACCCCAGCGGAAGAGAGCATAAAAATGGCGCTGGCCAAACTCTCCGCATCCATCCTGCATCCTAAAGCCGTGTGCGTGAAGGCAAGGAGAGCAGTGAGTATGGATGGGCCCTGTATGCATAAAAGCCAGGACAGGGACAGTCCCCAAGTCCCTCCATCCCAGCCCCTCAGGTTGCAGACCTAGGGGGCGTGGTCAGGGACGCCGACCATAGGGCGTGACTCAGGACGGCGCCCGGAGACCCCGCCTCCACCTCGGCCTCCGCCCCCGCCCGCCGGGCTGGCTTCACCCTTACCGCAGAGCTCGGTGGCTCGTCCGCCAATCCACGCAAGCGGTGCGGCTGTATTTCCGGCTTCCTCTCCGCCTCTTCCGGCCCCCGCCCTCCTGCGGTCCTGACCTTCGCCCTCTGCTGAGCCGAAGGGGTTCACAAGATCCTGGATGCATGGCATCTCTGGGGTCTGTGACCGCGGCGCTGCGGGTGACTGAGGTGCTGGAAGCCATCGCCAGCCGCTGCGTGGGGCCCGAGGGCGGGCAAGTGTTGTGTACGAAGCCCACCGGCGAGGTGCTGCTGAGCCGGGATGGAGGCCGCCTCCTGGAGGCGCTGCACGTAGAGCATCCCTTAGCCAGGTACCATGCGCCACCTGCCGTGCGCCAGGCCCGCAGTCTCCCTCCACCTCCCTCTCATCCAGTCCCGAGACCGTGGACCTGGAAGAAAAAAAAAAGAGCTTGCGAGATCAGTGTAGATAGCCGATAAGGTTGCTGCCCAAACGACTAGTCAAGGGCCCCAAACCTCATCAACTGCCTAGAACATTTCTCTTTTCCCATCCCTGGCATCTTAGAATTGAACAAAGTAGCTTAGAAAGATAAAAAGAAGTAAATATAAGGCTGTGCGTGAAAAAGATGGTACTCTGTATGTCTGTAGCTATGAAAACACGGGTTTAACTTGGCACCAACATAGAAAATCTGAGTTACTTTTTTTTTCCCCCTCTCCCTATACAGGATGATAGTATCATGTGTTTCCAGTCACCTTAAAAAAACAGGAGATGGTGCTAAAACGTTTATTATTTTTCTTTGCCATTTACTCAGAGGACTTCATGCAATCAGAGAAAAAGATTCATTCACTTCTGAAAATACTCAGACCCACCAAAGGCACTGGAAAAACTGTTGCCAGTGGAAATGTATTTCCCAGGCCCTGCTGACGTTTCAGACACAAATACTAGATTGTATTGTGGATCAGTTTTTAAGCAGGCACTATCTGTCTGTCTTTTCTTCGTCTGCTAAAGGATGGACAGTGTGCAGGCGCTCTGTAGAGTCACTCCTGGAAGCATACTTTTGTGGACGAGTGGGAAGAAACAATTGCAGGTTTATCTCACAGTTGATGTGTGACTACGTTTTCAAGTGCATGGATCATGAAAGTGTGGTTGAAGGATTGGAGTTGGTGGACAACTGTTTTCTCGAGTTGAATGTTGGCGTGACAGGCCTTCCTGTTTCGGATTCTAGAATTGTGGATGGCCTTGTGCTTCACCGAGACTTCTCTGTTTATTGTCCAGCAGATGGGGACATAAAGATGGTGATGGTGACAGAGGTTCTCCAGCCTCCGTTTTCATCGTCCAAATCGGAGTTTGTTCTAGACTCAGAAGCGCAGTTTCAGGCATCTCAGTGTTGGATCGTGGAAAGGACAAAAGCAGTCATGAAACATTTGCAGAGTCAGAACATTAAACTGCTCCTGTCCAGCGTGAAGCAGCCAGACCTAGTTAGTTACTGTGCGAGACTCCATAGCATTTCGGTGGTGGAGTGTTTATCATCTGAAGAGGTTTCTCTTGTCCAGAGGATCACTGGCCTTCTTCCTTGTGTTTTACCACAGGTCCCTTCACAGGGCGAAATTTCTGATACGACTTTGGTGAAGTTTTGTAAACCCCTCATCCTGAGATCCAAAAGGTATGTTCATCTTGGCTTGGTTAGCACATGTGCGTTTATACCTCACTGTGTGGTCCTTTGTGCACCGGTTCTGGGTCTCGTTCAGCAACATGAGAGTGCTTTCCGTGGAGCGTTTAAGATGCTGCAACAGTTATTTACTGACTTGGACCTAAATTACATCATACAAACCAACGCCCAGCGTGACTCAAGTCCTCTTGCTTGTAACAACAGCAGAGAATGCAGTCGCCCACCAGAAATTGGTAAGTATCAGGACGTAATAGTAAAGAGTGAGAACAAATTGGAAAACACTCAAACACATTCAAAAGCGTATTCAAATGTGGTGGCTTCAGATACAGAATTAAAAACACGTGTGACATGGTCAGCACACAAGGAGACACCACTAGATACATCTCAAACCAATGTAATACTGAAGTGCTTGTCTCCAGAAAAAAACTGGGTAATCAGTGACTGTGAACTGCTCGTTGGGAGTAACCCCACTGGAAATCCTACAGCAGAAGACACTAGAACAGAAATGTCGTATGACAACGTACAGGTCACAAGTCATCCTGGAAAAGGATGCACATTGCCAGTGATGTACAAGTCACTAGAGGCATGTACCTCCCTGAGTTATTATTGCTCATCAACTCTGCCAGCAGGCTGTGTCCTGCCAGTGGGTGGTAACTTTGAGATCTTGTTACATTACTATCTTGTCAACTATGCCAAACAATGTCAGCAATCAGCTGAAGCCACGGTCAGTATGCTAATAGCTAATGCACTTTTAGGCATCCCTAAGACCCTTTACAAGCCTAAGAATGGGAAGGACAGCTTTCCACAAATATACATGCGATCTCTCCATGCACTGCAGACCTGTCAACCTATGGTAAGTGGTCAGTCAGGCTTGGAGCCAGTAGCTGGTAAGTACCAGTTAATAGCTTCAGTTATTCAGTGTTTAGCAAAAATACTAACTGTGGATTTAGTAATCAATATTAAGAGACAGCCTCAGAAAATTGGTGACCAAGATTCAGAAGATGAACTTGAACACTAAGCGTTTTTGTTGCTCAAACTTTGACTCTGGGGTCAGGGAGAAGGCAAACAGAAGACCTGTGGTCAAGGCCCAGGGCCCACTGGGTAGAAGAACAGGATGGAGTCTGGAGGATTGTTCTGTGTCCTACACACACATTCACAGATGGAAGCACTAAACGTTAGGAAACAGATGTATTCAACTCAAGCTAAAAATTCAAACAAGCCGCCTTTAATCCCAGTACTCAGGAGGCAGAGGCAGGTAGATCTCTGTGAGTTCGAGGCCGGGCTGGACCGACAGCCTTCAAAACAATACAGAGAAACCCTGACTCGTGAAAACAAACAAACAAACAAACAAAAAAACAAATTCAAACAGGCTTCTGGCTGACGGAAGTCAATCCAGTCTTCACCCTAAGTCCATTGAGGCCACCTGACCATTAATTAGCATCCCTGTGGAACCAAACCTGGTTAAATATGTTCCTTCCTATGTTATATATCTGTTTCCGGTCTCTGTCTAAGGGAGCATGTCTCTGTATTCCCTTTTCTGTATTTTCCCCCACTTCATTCCCTTGAGCGTTCTGTATTTCATAGAGTCATGTAATCTCCCGTTTGAAAGAGGTCTTCAGATGCCATCTCACATTGTTTATGAACGCAAATTAATGTTACATTTAAAACAATTTTTCTGTGGGTGAAATCTGTAAAGCAGTAAATAAAAGCCACATCTTCTCTGTAAAAGCATATGAATTAATTGCGTGTCATTTGGTTTATTCTGTTGAAAACGGTTGGGGGCTGGGGCGATGGTTCGGCCGGTAAAGCACTTGCCACCGAGCCTGGCACCCTGAGTCTGAAGGGGAGAACCAATTCCACGGAGCTGTCCTCCGGGCTTCAATGTACACTGTGGCATGTTGCATGCACACGAAAACAGTAAATTTTCAAAATCTGCACCGTTGAATACCTGTTCAAAAATGACCACATTGTGAATTCACCTTTTATAATTAGAAGTTAATGCCAGGAAAGATGGGAAAGTTGTGCTCTTTGTTTTTTCCTGGCTCCTAAACGCTCGGAAGGATTTAATGCAGTTGCTAGTATTTCTTATTTGGATGCATGACCAGTGTGCAATAACAACTAATTTGACAGTTATTTCCAGTGAAAATTGACAAGTGTTTGCATGCAACTTTAAGAGGTTCTGAGTGCAAACAGCGGTACTTTGCTGCTGCAGTCATGGATAAGAACAGTGTTTTCTGCTTTTAGTAATTCTCTGTAACACCCGGAACAGTGTTTTGTTTACACCATGTGTTTAAATGTGCTTGTTAAGTAACACAGTGGTATCGCACCCATTCCCCTGATATGTGTTTCTGGTTCATTCATTCAGTAATCCTTACTGTACAAATACTAGGTTAGATGCCGACTCTGCTATGCTGTCATGCACTTTCTTCAGAGGTTAATGGATTATAAACATTGGCCTGTGGTTGAATTTAGGGAAAGTAGAACAAAGACACCTTTATATTTGCAAACTTTCTGACTAGTGATGTGTTTATAAACCGGTGGGCCGGGAAGACAGCTCTGGGAATAGGGTACGCTGCACAGGCATGAGGAACCTGCGTCTGAATCCCCAGTGCCTACCTAAAAGCCAAGCTCGGCGTCATGCCTCTATAATCTCACAGCTAGGGAGTGCAGAGACAGGCAGATCCCCGGAGCTTGCCTGCCATCAAACCAATTGCTGAGCTCAAAGGTCTGTAAAAGAGTTGGAAACAGCCCGTTTCCACTGTTAGGAGTCACAAGAGGACCAAGCTACACAAGTAACATATATGCAGAGTGTCCAGGTCAATCCCATGCAGACTCCTTGGTTGTTGCCTCAGTCTGTGAGCCCCTGTGAGCCCAGGTTAGTTGATTCAGTGGGTCTTCTCGTGATGTCCTTGGTCCCTCTGGCTCCTACAAGCCTTTTTCCTCCTCTTCTGCCTAAAGTTTGACTGTGGGTCTGCATCTGTTTCCATCAGTTGCTGGGTGAAGCCTGTGTGGTGACAATTGGACTAGGTACCAATCTGGTCACAGGCTATGTATCCACTTTTGCTAGGAGTCTTAACTGGGATCTTCCTTATAGATTCTTGGGAAATTCCTGTGTGCCAGGTTTTTACCTGACTCTAAAATGCCCCCCATTTCCAGTAGTCTCTGTCAGAACTCTCCCCCAACCTGATCACTAGAGTTCCCATTTGTTTTTGTTTTTGTGTGTGTGCGTGCGTGCGTGCGTGCGTGCGTGCGTGCGTGCGTGCGTGTGTGTGTGTGTGTGTGTGTGTGTGTGTGTGTGTGACTAAATTAAATCCTGAAAGGGATTTGAAGGGACCTTTCATAAGAACCAAGTTATGTTAAGAGTCTGAAATAAAGAATGGGGACAAAGGGAGATGTGGAGGCAATTTAAAATCAAGATCGTTTTCAGATTTTCTAGTGCTGCCCTTGTTCCCCCAAGGGCTCTGGGGTTGGTTGAGCTCTCACAGGGTAAGCCAGGGTTCAAGAGCAGTCAAGTCAGGCCTCACTGCCCAATGGCAAGTGTTGATGTCACTTTGTAGGAATAGTGTGTGGAGCGGATATGTACAGGCAGCTGTCTTTGGAAATACAGTCTGCTACCCCACGAGAAGGAGAAGAACAAATATGCCCCCTCGGCTGTGCTTTTTGAAGTCTCATGTAAAGCTCCCTCCCAGAAGCACACATCCTCTAGGAACCTTTTTCAACCTTGTTTTTCTCGAGCTTTGGTGAGCCATTTTTATCTTCAAGCCAATAGGCATTAAATAATTGAACATCCTTGAGCTGCTTCAGCCAAAAGAGCTGTGTTTGCTCATACTACACAGGAGAAAGATGTCACCATATCCATGTTTTAAACAGAAAGGAATGGGTCAGGTGAATGCAATTTGAGCACAATTAGGAATTGCTCGTTCTCTCCAAAAAGGGATATTTGCAACTTCTGTTTGCTGGCATAAAAGAAAATCAGGTTTTCATTCCGTCTTAGCTGTGAATGGGAATAAGCACTCGTCTGTGGCTGGGCTTTGACCACAATCAAGAGCAATGCCCTGGGGATGAAAGGTACAGAAATAAGGGAAGGAACTTGGATCCCTGCATGACCAAGCAGAGTCACTCCAACCCCCTGGACTCTGCACTCAAGACTTGTGTGAGAGAGAAGCCAACTGCCGGTTATCTCTGCCTCCTGCAGCCTGTGTTATGGAAGTGCCACTTTTATTCCAGCAAGAGATCTCTCCATGGCTGTATGAATAACTACACATTTTTGAAATAGCAAAATTACTAACCATGTAGCTTTAGACTTCACCAACTTTTCTAAGATGCTTTTGCTTTGGGGGTTTGGGAGACTGGGTTGTGAAATACATTTTAATGAATACGCTTCAAGTAAAAATGTCTTGCAATTTTTTGAACAGAAGCTGCTGTGGCATCAGGGCTTTGCCTCCTGCTTCACAATCTTCAGATGTCATGACACTACCACCTTCTAGAAAGCTTTTGAGGCACCAAAAACATATTCTCCTCCATTGAAAGTCTTGTGGCAGCTCCAGAGGCTGGATAGCTCTAGTTTTTTATTTTTAGTTAAGTGTGTGTGTGTGTGTGTGTGTGTGTGTGTGTGTGTGTGTGTGTATGTGTGTGTGTGTGTGTGTGTGTGTGTGTAGGTGCCTGTGGGAACCAAAGACATCAGATTCCCTTGGAGATGGGGTTGTAGATTGTCAGCCACTTAATGACAATGACTGACATGGGTGCTGGAAACTGAATTTGAACTCAGGTCCTCTACAAGAGCAGTTTACCCTTTTTAGTGACTGAACCAATCCTTTAGTCCCTGAACTGGCTTCTTAGCAAGTGTTCAGCCATTTAGAGTTTTCCAGTTCCTGAAGGGATGGGTGCTCTTATGGAACCTCGGTGTATGCATTTTCTAGCCCAAGAGTCTTCACTGCGTCCTTTTTCACTACAGACATCACTGAGGGCTTTTCTGATCAGAGTGTGGATGAGGGATTTGATGAGAACCATCAACCTGTTTCTCATGGTCTCCCCTCCATTGCCTTCCCCCATGAGAAAGGTGCCCGGGTGTTTGACCTTAGCAGACCTTTTCCTCCTAGTCATCTTGTCCTTCTGAAAGAAAACAGCTCTCACCAGAAACCGTCTTTGCTTTCTCAACTGCCTGTACTGCCTCCTAACTGCCTCTCATAGACCGCAACACTTTATCTGGAATTATTGTGTTGGTCTCTGCACCAATGAGAGTCTCCACAGTGTGTAGCCTGCCCACGGACCTCTAAATAATCATGAGTTGTAAATGCTAGAGGGAGGATCCACTGGGCATCCAGCCTTAATTCCACAAGACGTTCTTAAGAAGAGGCATATATCATTCTAAACCATCTTCCATGGTGCTGGTTATTTCAAATGTTGGTGAGTTGTCTCCAGTAGAACTTCTTGAGTTGGTAGGGAATTGTCCGAGTAAAATGGTGCCGTTTTTCCATTGTAAATTGACAATAAATGAAGAGAAAAGAAGGAGCACAGGGAATGAATAGATTGAGGGGCTAATGAGGCCATGAAATCTGATCAAGAGGGATGCTACATGTAATGGAATAGAGTTCAGGTAATCTTAAATTTCAGTAGGAGACACTTCCTCAAAATAACAAAAACGGCAGAGGACTGAAGACCTTGAGTCATTGGGATGAAAAAGGAAAAGTGCATTTTAGTATGTACGTGACTGAAGAAATGAGAGAACAAACTCAGTGCTGTCCTGCTGAGCAGGACACCAGCTTCACTAAACCAGAGGCTTCTCAGCCTAAGCTAGCGGTGTGAGCACAGCACAGCACAGGCGCGTCAGTGGGGACCACACAGCCAGCAGCTTGACCTTCACCCTTCAGTGTGTGGTTTGCCCTCAGAGCCCGCATTGCGTCGCTGCCTTAGCTCCATTTCCATCTTTTGTACAACCACACGGGACCGTCTTCTCCTCGTGCTTGGGAAGCATTCAATTTGTTTTACTTGTGTGTCCCCTTTTAAACAAGTACGTCCACCACTGGCCATTTTATTTCTTTAATCCTTCCCTAAAATCCAGTGTGCATCCAACTTCTAGGTGCAGAAAGTCATGTTGGAGCATCTAAATAAAATTACAACATGTCCAAGAGGCCAGATAACAAAAATGCTGCATTTTGGGGTATTGCCATGACCTTTAGACTCGAAGACTATATTCAGATACTCCATTGTGCCTGCCTGTACAATGTGTAACCCTCATTTCCTCCTCCTATGGGGACCCTAAATCCTGAGATGGCCCTTATCCTCACACCCATCTTAAGAGCATTCCAGAAGGCTTGTGGGGTTTTTTTGTTGTTGTTGTTTTGTTTTGGTTTTGGTTTTTTGGTGCCTGGCTGACCTGAAAGCTACTCTTAGAAAGAGAGCTAGAAATCTACATGGCTGTTGTCAAAATACTCATGAATTAGTTGGAAGGATATGTGAAATAGAAGAGTAGCTTTAGTTTGACAGTTGGGGTCAGTGTAGTGAGCTTTGCACCACTGTGGCAAAATACCTAAGATAATTAACTTAAAGTGAGAAACGATTCATCTTGTTATGGTTTGAGGCTTGACAGGTATTCGCTTGTTTTGATGTTTACTACCTTTGCTGGACACGGTCTGGATTGGAGTTTCATTGTACATTTGCACAGCCAAGTGTGAGGACTGCTGGGTTGTTTTTTTTTTTTTTTTT
This sequence comes from Mesocricetus auratus, assembly GCF_017639785.1. Classification (NCBI taxonomy): domain Eukaryota; kingdom Metazoa; phylum Chordata; class Mammalia; order Rodentia; family Cricetidae; genus Mesocricetus; species Mesocricetus auratus. The sequence continues at coordinate 58,571,080 of NW_024429195.1, read as the reverse complement.
TTTGAGGGGGTGGCTCTTGTTTTGTTTGTTTGATTGTTTTTTTCCTACATTTTTAACTAGTTCACTTATATAACTACAGGGGGAAATTCAGGGAAACAGATGCTGTGCTGGCCTTAGAGAACAGGGTGGAAAATTAGCCAGTGCTGAGTCTCTCACACACTCGTCCCTGTCTCCTAGGCTGGCTTCTGCATGGTTTGTGGGCCTCCTGATAGGATCTCAGCATCTTTTTATTCATCTTTCTGAAGAGAGAGAGAGAACCATCAGCCCAGCTTTAAAAAGAAACAGGCTGGCTTCGGGCACCGGGAGGACCGTTGGGGAGATGGAGCGTCATAAGCCTTCGGGAGGCGGGCGCTGCAGAAGCTCAGCCAGTTTCAAGAATATTTGGTCAATGCTGATTCTCAGATAAGGAAAGTCACTGTTGTCACTGGGAAATTGGGATTGTACCAAGAGATGTGGGAGGCATAACGAGGGTCACCGCCACATGCAAGGACATGGAAAGAAGCAACTGCATTGAGGAGGATCGGAAGGGCAGTAAGGGAATGTTCAAATCTTCCGTCTGTCTTATGCCAGACAGAATGTGAAGTACTTGAAGGCCTGTCTCTGACCACTCCCTGAAGCCAAGGAGGCGGTGCAGACACAGAAGCAGCAGGTCCCTGGAGGAGAGAAGCAGGGGAGGCAGCAGGTGCAGACGATACAGGAAGGAGCTAGCCGGTTCTATGCGGGCATGATGATGCCCCAGCTGCCAGGTGACCCAGGTTCACCTGCAGTGGCTGGCTGTAGCCATACAGGAAAGCACCAGCCTGAGGACTCCCGAGGACCCAGGCAAGGTGACAACACCTTCCCCTAGCGGCTACCTTTCTTCTGAGATCTTAAGAACCTTTCAAACCAGCCGGGCTTTGGTGGCGCAATCCTTTAGTCCCAGCACTCGGAAGGCAGAGGCAGGCGGATCTCTGTGAATTTGAGACCAGCCTAACCTACAGAGTTAAGTTCCAGGACAATCTCCAAAACAATACAGAGAAACCCTGTCTCGAAAAACAAAAACAAAACAAAAAACCTTTCAAACCAATATTGGTCAAGTTTGACCTCCTCCAAATCATGGAAGCTTCCTTCATTTTCCTCCTCTCCTGTTTTGGAAAGCAAAATCACTTCCAACAGTCTAGAGCTCATTCCCTTTACCTCTTAAAAAACATAGATATTGGTGAAAGAAAATGAAGGTTTAGGAAAAGGAAATGTCCTATTTTGCCAGAAGAGCAACAGGTTGCAATCATGGACTTTAGAATCCCAGGGCCCTGGATTTTGAATCCTGGCTTCCCACATGCTCTCTGAACTTGGGCAGGCCCTTAACCTCAATAGCCGGGTTCTCACTTGAAACACACCTCAAACTCTAGAGATTATCCACTTGAAGTACACAACACTGTCTGGCTTGTAATAAAATGCAAGTTATAGGGGCAGATTTTGTTGTGAGGTAATAATTATGAAAGTGACTAATAAAGTGATATAAGCATAATAGACTACATTTCATAGATCCTACCCATTTCTGTTTTTAGAAACGAAATTTGAGGATAATAAGGAGCTCAGAAAACCTCACAGGTGGTCTCTGTCTCTCTGCCCCCCCCCTCTCTCTCTCTCTCACACACACACACACACACACACACACACACACACACACGTTTGTATATATGTATATATTTTATTAATTCTTTGTGAATTTGATACAGTCTTGATCAGATCCCCCCCACTCCTCCTTACAACTCTTCCCTGGCCCATCCCCTTCTCTACCCCCCCCCAACTCCTCCTTACAACTCCTCCCTGGCCCATCCCCTTATCTACCCCTACATCTCTGTGTCCCTCTCCCTCATTCTTCACCTTCCCTCCCCTTCCCCTGCCTCTCCTCTCTCTCAGAAGGAAGTATCTCATTAGCGGATGTCCTGTCGTCCTTTGGTTCCTACAGTCTTTCTGCCCCCTATCCCATCATGCTCCCTGAGCCTTAACTGTAGGAGTTGCACTGCAAATGTATTAATTCAGGCCGGGCACCCCACGGTCAACAGCTCTCTGCATTTTGACGAGTTGTGGCTCTCTGTAATGGATGGAGATCCGCCACAAAAACAAGCATCTTTGATGAAGGTTGAGAGCCACACTGCAGGAATAGGGGCAAGTATTCATAACGCAGTTAGAAATTACACTGGTTTAGGAAAACTACAGCAGCATGTTCTCCTCTAGGGCTGCATGACCACCCCAGCCATGGGTGCTGGCTAAGTTAACAGTGTCACACACAAATTCCCTCCAATTGAGCAAGGCTTGAGTCCAATTAGGTGGCTGTTGGTTACCCCAAGGATATACGTGTCACTGTTACACCTTTAGGAGTAGTGTGCTGTGTTGGTGACTGCTGTCACCCAGATGGATGTCCATGTGAGTGTGTGTATGTTGCATTGTATGTGTTGTGTGTGTCTGCATCTGAGTGTGCTCATGGATGTGGTGACTAAACAGGATGTGACATCAGGAAATTATTAGCATTGCCTCTGATCACAGAGGATGGTGAATTGGCATTGTGGCAAGGGCAAATAAAAATTAGTTGTGAAATAGTGTAGTAATTGCAGTCATTTGTACCTGCCCCTCACCATTTATTCTTAATTACCATGCCACACAATTTTTACAGTTACGTGTATCGTTGGGGTGCACACCTCACTCCAGGTAAGCAGTCTTCTCTGGAATCCACCTCTGCTCTTAGGCACGCTGTTCCAATTCCATTTAGTCTGAGACCTGGCAGCATGATCACCTGTTGGCAGACATGCAGCGTGAAGTCCCCGGTATTTAGGGAATGTCAAGGACACGACTCACCATGGTTCCAGGACTGACAACTCCGGGGAATTAGATTTATGCCCCAGTGTTCTCACTAGGCCTGGTAGGCAGAAACTCTATTCCTCCTTCTCCTGCATCTTCTTCCTTAAATATAGACAGGGGCCTGGAGACGTAGCTCAGAAGTTAGAGCCTATGCTGCTCCTGCAGAGGTCCTGAGTTCAACTCCTAGCGTCGACACCGGGTGGCTCATCAACTGCCTGTAACTCCAGTAGATCTGAGGCCTCTGACCCTCACAGCCCCCTGGACTCATGTGCACATACTCAGCACACACGTGATCATACACAGAATTTAAAGGGGGGGGGAGTTGTTTTGTTTTTTGAGACAGTTTCTCTGTATAGCCTTGGCTGTCCTGAACTCGATCTGTAGACCAGGCTGCCCTTGAACTCACAAAGATCTACCTGTCCCTGCCTCCGGAGTGCTGGGATTAAAGGCATATGCCACCAATGCCCGGCTTAATTTAAAAGTTTTTGAAGTCTTTGAAAAACATTTATAGATATCACAAAGGTGACCTGAACTTAATCCTAGACATAATATATGCAATACTATAAAACTTCTCAGAGAAAAGATGGGTGAAAACCTGTATAGGTAAGATCCATGTAAAACAACTGCTACATTACACTTATATTGACTTAAACACTGTAAGAATCAAAGGCAGGTTACAGACTAAGACAAAATAGCTGCGTAGTAAATGTTTCATGAAAGACTTCTATACAAAAGAACTATTAAAACTCAACAATAAGGAAACAAGGGACCCAATTAAAAAGTCCAGGCTTAAGCTTCACTAGGGTTGCTGGGCTCTTTGTGCCAACACAACCTCCTCTACTGTCTCTTCTCCAGTTCCTCAACACCTTTGGCTTCCCAAAGCCTTTCCTAGTCTCTGTGGAGTCCCCAGTGCTTCTGAATCATTAAATTATTTCTGTCATTTGAAGGGATCTTGGGAGGAAAAACACGTCGATCAACACCATGTCAGCCATTTTGAACATCTCGGCCCGGAAACCTGCTATGTTTACAGTCCAGGTGAGCCCCAGCTTTGTGGCTTTAACAGCCAAAGCAACTTGAAAGAACACGAGGTGGGGGCAGGGAGGTTCAGTGGGTGAAGTTTTCATCACACAAGCATGTGAACACAAGTTCAATCCCCAGAGCCCATGAAAAGCTGCACAGAATGGGGAGGCAGAGACAGCCAGATTCCTGGGGCTTGCTGGCCAGTCAGCCAAATGTAAAGAAAAAGCACCAGGTCCCACCGAGAGATTCTGTTTAAAAAACAAGACAAAGGCCCTGTGGTTGGTGGTGGTGGTTGTTTTACTCTTTGGCTCTTTAAACCCAGCTCCCAAATGGAGACTTTTTCTTACTTATAAATATCTGACCTTAGCTTGGCTTAATTCTAGCCAACTTTCCTTAAATTATCCTGTCTACCTTTTGCCTCTGGGCTCTTATCTTTCTCTATTCTATATATTTTTCTTTACTTCTTACTCCATGGCTTGCTGTGTAGCTGGGTGGCTGGCCCCCGATGTCCTCCTCTCCTCTTCTTGTTCCTCTAGTTCCTTTTCCCAGATTTCTCCTCTTTATTTTCCCTGCCTTGCAACTTCACCTATCCTTTCTCCTGCTTAGCTACTGGCCATTCAGCTCTTTATTAGACCAATCAGGTGTTTTAGGCAGGCAAAGTAACACAGCTTCACAGAGTTAAACAAATGTAGCATAAAAGATTGCAACAGCAACACATTTTTGCAGCATTTAATAAATGTTCCATCGCATAAACAAATGTAACACATCTTCAGCTAATATTCCACGACAGGTCCCTGAGAAATTCCTTATGCCTTTGACCTCTTGGTCTCCACGTACATACCCATGTATGCATACCCACAGGAAGGAACATACACATACATGTAAACAAGAGCCCCGAAAAACTGCTCAAATTTAAAACAAAGTCACAGAAATAGACATCTAGAGAGCAGACTAATGATATTAGAAGACAGTCATTCCTTCTCTCAACTCCACTTCAAGGTCTTCCAAGCCGTTCCTGATCCCGAGCACCTCCACACTAAATTGCAAGGCTACCCCTCAAGTCAATGAGAGATTAGGAAAGGGAGGATGCACCCTTGAGCTTTCCTGTCAGCCAGCTAAAACATCCTGATGCTTACAAAGGAGAGGAACCACTCAGACATGAGAGGGTGTGGTCTGGTGACAATGAGTCCTGCAGCTCAACAGCTAGTGCAGGCTGTGTTTCTGGAACCACAGCCCACACCAAGAAATCCCCATCACACCCTTTTTAAGTTGCCAGCCGCCAGCCCCTCTGCAGCAGACACACTTACTTGTAACATGAAGTAGTTTTACACATCTGATGAATGAACTTGTGCCCCTCTACACTTGGTCTTTCTGTTTGTGAGCGTCATTTGGTGTGGTGTGTGCAGCTGCTGTAGGTTTTTCATCCCCATTGCTTTGCAACGACTGGATGGCCTGTGTATGTTCGCACAATGGAATATTATCAGTTTCGTCTTCTTTTTATGTCTTTACTTCGTTTCCTTCATTTATTGTGTGTGTGTGTGTGTGTGCACCAGCATGTACACATGTGCCACAGCACACTGGTAGAGGTCAAAGGGCAGCTTGGGAGCCTTGGTTCTCTTCTGCCACCATGAGGATCTTGAGGATTGAACTCAGGTCCTTCCAGTTTGGTTGCAGGTGTCTTTACTCACTGAGGCACCTCCCTCATTCCATATTTTCATAAAGACCATCTTATCTTAAAATTCTAAGGAGCTCGGTTGTTGAAAGTTAAATCCAGTGCTGTCACCAACCACATTATTCTTGAAATAACAAAAGCTCAAGGCATCAGCTCTTCACCGGGGATGGTGTCTCCACCACTGTATCATCGACTTCTGAGTTGGGAAATCTCTCTTGGTTCATGTGAGTAATTAGTTTGAAACAAGCAGCAGTCTCTTTGATCCAATTTTTGACCCTAGAACTCTTTTCCCAGAGAGACGGCTTTTCAAAATAAAATAGGACAAAAACGCAGCTTTTATATTAAATTCTTTGATTTAGTATCTCTAAAATACTGCATCTTTCTGATTTTTACAGTCTTAAGATCTTTTTAATTTGATGCCAAAACCATTGTGCTCAGTTTACTTTGGCACACACGCATGCATGCACGCATCCATCCCTCGCATTTACTTAGGGCCTGACTGTAGATAAATCACTAAATTTCTTTGCTGCAGTCTTGTTGATACATTAGGAATCCATACTGTTATAGAAAAATTCAGTTACAATACACTGACACTAAAATTTCTGTATGGAAAATGCTAATGTTTGGATCAGAATTAGTCTCCAACTGATGCTACTGGGAGGTTGTAGAGCTTCTAGGTGGGGTCTAGATGGGAGTTCTTATGTTGCTGAGGGCATTCCTCAAAGGAGAGGGTGGGACCAACTCCAGCTCCTCCCTTCTCTATGCTTTCACCCCAGGTACATGAGTTCTCACTATGAATAAGAATGCCCACTGACATCACACTGAAGCCTCCAACACTGTGAGCCGAAGTGAACTTTTCTACTTTTAAGGTTGATTGTCTCAGGCATTTTGTTACAGTAACAGAACACTGCTGTGATAGTTTTAGATGAAGACTTACCGCAACACAGAAGCATCTGGGAAGAGTCTCATTACAGTGCTCTGTGGGGTTGTCTGTAGGGGATTGTCTTGATTGTTCATGAATGTAGGTAGAGCAGTCTATTGTGGGTGGTATCATCCCCTAGGCAGGAGGTACTTAGTTATGTGGGACAGTGGAAAATCAGGTAGTTGGAGGGCATATATTTCCCTCTGATCTAGAGAGTGAACATGATGTGACCTACTTCTTGTGTTTGGCTTACAGAGTTGTAAGCCAAACAAACCCTTTCTTCCATTATATAACTTTTTGTCAGGGTATCTTATCATAAAAACAGAAATGAAACCAAGACAAGTTGTCTAACATGAAAAGAATATTTTTGAACATAAGGTTTATTGAGACATAATTTACATTTAGTAACAAAGCAACAGCTCCTTGGATATATAGTGCTATAAGTTTCAACAAGCACATTCAGTTTTATAATCATCATAATCAAGATACACAAAAATCCATCATCCCCCAAAGTTCCCTCATGACCTTTCTCCTGTCCTGCCTGCTGCTGATTTCATATTGGTGGGCACAGCATGCTTTGCTGCAGACAGATGGGAGGCACGTGCCCATCTCCCTGCATATGCTCCCTGCTGTGCCCTACTCTAATCACTATTCAATACCTTGTCCTTTCCACGCACTTGAACAAGCCTGACACTTGCCTGCTCTACCTAAGTCCCTCTCTTCCTCAATTCTGTGTGGAGGGAAACCTTTGGAGAATTTTTAGCAAAGGAATTATGCAATTTGATTTGCATTTCTCAAGCACCACCTAGTGATGTAGAGGAAAATATGGCTCCTGAGATATATGCATTGCAGTTTGGGGGGAAATATGTCTACAGCTTGCTTTGAGATGGTTCATGCATCTGTGTGTTCATGTTCGTGTGAATATACGGGAATAAAATTGCTTAATGCTAATTGGCAGTATTTAGTGTTCACTGTACTTTTTCAACCTTCTGTGGGAGCCTTAGTTACTTTTCTGTTGCTATGACACCTGGGCAAAAGCTCCTTAGGGGAGAAAGGGTTCATTTCCCAGAGGGCTGCAGTCCATTCTTCCATGCAGATTGGATCTCTTTACATCAGAGTCCTTAGTGCTATTTCAGGAGCATCCTCCATGCATTTTATAGAAAGATTCATGTGTTGCGAATTCAGGAAAGAAGTCTGGGCTAACGTGATGGAATTTTGAAGTGTGAACATCTCATGCTGTCTAAGCTATGGGGCTAACCAGGATCTCCTAGGACATGGGTGTGGTTAGAGAGGAGGCCCAGGCTGTTTTGGGGGGATTGGGACATGATCAGCCTGGAAAGAAGTACAATGCGTTGTTTCTTCCTGGTCTGATCTCATGCTTTCTGACAAAGCATACGACTTAACTTGCCATATAGCTTTACCCACAAAGGAAAAGGTGGTCATCTAGGTCTGCCATAGTCCAGTTTCTGGGATCGTTTTGGTAATAACTTGGCCACACCCACAAGCTTGGTTCAGTGAGCTCCTGAGACAGTCGTCCAGTATGCTGACAAAAAGCTGGTGACTCTGCTGAGGAGGCCCATCACAGGGTTGTGGAAATTCCCCAAGGAAACGAACACTGCACAGCTGGCAGCGCCCCTCCCCCGCCCCACGCTCTTCTCTTTGTAGCCTGCCAGGCAAGGATGTTCCCGCACTTCCACAAATGGTGCGAATGTCAAGCCAGGTAGAACTAATAGAGTATTCTCTTTGCTGGCCCCATCCTCTGCGCTGTGCCAGCCACTGTGCCTCTCAGAGCTTTTCTGTCACACAGTTTGCATTTCTTACATCAAGGTCCCCATTGCTATTCCAAGCGCTTTCTCTCTGGGTATGATAGATCTGTGCTTGGAAGTTTTATTTTGTTTCTGGGTCAGTTATATTCAAATAATTCAAAACCAAAAATGGCATAGTATACCCAGACAACTTTCCTTCCAACCTCCTCCAAAGTCATGCTTGCTCCCTAAATCCCTGTCTATACCTGCTGTAATCACGTGGACACACTTAGCCAGAAGCATGACCAGGGTTATCCCAGAAAGATGGCTTTTTTCTATACTATCTGAAACAAAACTCCTCCACCTGGATGTCCCTCCCTTCTCCCCCCCCCACCACCTCCCAACTTACCCTGAATCTCTATGGTTACTTCCAGTCAACTGGTTGCTTGCTCCACATCTTGACCTATGGTCAATTTTATTTAAATAGCACAATGTTGGGGTTCAGAGTGTGCTCAAATTTCCCTTAACAGAGTCCTTTACTTCTGCGTCCCTACTTGGAGATAGCAAGATTGTTGCTCAGACATCTCTTTAACCCTGTCAAGGCACACTGGACTGAGCTGGGAATTTGCCATGTTTCCTAATCTAAATCTTTCAGACACAGCAATAAGCTAAACTAGGCTGGTGTGGCTGGTGGTTGTGCTGGACTATTATTTTAAGGTGTGTGACTTCTGTTTATGCTGCATCTGTTTAACTCTGTGAAGCTGGTGGCACTGATAAAGAGCTGAACGGCCAGTAGTGACGCAGGAGCAAGGAAAGGTGGGACTGGCAGCAGAGAGGAGAAACAGAGGGAGAGACAAACAAGAGGGGGAGCTAGAAAGAGAGCAAGGAAAGGAGGACCCAGGGACCAGCTGCCCGGCCTCCCTGCCTCCCGGCCACCATGGAGTGAGAAGGAAAGAAAGCTATACAGAAGAAAGATAAAAGCTCAGAGGAAAAAGGTAGATAGGCTAACTTAAGATAAGAAAAGCTGGCTAGAAACGAGCCGAGCTAAGGCTGGGCACTCATAAGTAAGACTAAGCCTCTGTGTGTGATTTACTTGGGAGCTGGGTGGTGGGCACCCCCAAAAGAGACAAAAGAGTAAAACTCACACAAGTGGTTCTGTTCTGGCCTTCTTAGCCTGGAAACAGGACTGAGTTTTGACCGTCATTGCTCTCCAGGAACGTGACCCTCAACACACGTACCCTGGAAGAACTCTTGTTTTTCTTGGGCTGAGAGGCCAGATCAGCTTTCTTGGCTCTGACTCCTTAGTCTTGTGCTATAGCTTAGATCTTCATTTTTTTCTGTGTATGAGAGGCACTTTTGAGATGAAAAACCTCGGCATCAAAGCGCCGGGCACTGAACCGAACCGTCTGCCCAAGAACCGGGGCCAGACCACTGGCTGCAAATGCAAGAGGTGATTTATTGAGTACACAGGCGCCTGCGGATGCTACTGCAACTCGGGTGCAGAGCATACCGGGCTTTCAGGGAGTATAATATTTATAGAGTTTCAATGGTTACATAAGTAACAGGCATTTTATTGGCTCATCTTGGGGGCAGGGGTAGTTCCCACGGACTAAGTTTCCTGGTATTACTTTATGAAAGACCCAGGCATACTTCAGCAATTATTATCCAGGTCCCATGACTACTATGGTGATCATAGGCACAACTGGGGGCAAGGGTAGTTGCCAAGGACTAGGTTTTCTAGTATTGTCATATGAAAGTTCCCAGCACGCTTCAGCAATTATTATCCGGGTCCCATGACTGCTATAGTGATCACAGACATCCTGTTTTGAGGGTGAGACACCTGGTCTGGGTTTCTTTCATTAGGCAACGGCCTGGCCTTGCTTTTCTTTTCCTAGGGGGTCCTGGGTAGGGGTCTTTCAGAGAGGTGGTAGAATCTAGGACCTGCCCAACAGTTAGGTCCTCCAGAGAGATCATCAGGTACCTGAGTGTGTTCCCGACCTTGACCTCTCTCCTGCCCTTTTCTTCCCAGGAATGTGATTTGCTGTTTCATTAGACATAGAGATTCAGTTGTAGATGAGAATTTCCAAGCCAGTTTTTCTCTTTATAAGCTTCTGTCAGGTGTTTTGGTTTAGGGTAGAAAGCAGCTAACATACAGCGTGACCTCCGTAAGCGCATCAGCCTTCCGAATCCGTTGGCTCCAGGGCTTGTCTGTTCCAACCCTCTGTCCACTGCTGCCAGAGCCTTTCCCCCTCACACACCTCAGCTCCAAGGCCGTCATTCAAAAAGCTGACACTTGGTATGACACGAGCTTGACAAATCAATACAGATGCGCTATGACTAGGTTCTGCCGAGCCTCCTAAGCTTTACTTGTCGGCTTATTTGAGGTCAAGAGGTACCTCAAGTAGTCTCAGGGCACCTAGAGTTGTTGTACTCAGGGAGATGGAGTACCTTTAAAAAAGAGTCAATCTCTGTGAAATTATGGCAAAATTTAGCCTCTACCTGTATACCGGGCCAGTACCAACTCTGGGTGTCCTTCTCAAGAATGCTCAAGGGGACAGCACTTGGCTATCATTATGGCTGATCTTGACTGTCAACTTGACTACATCTGGAATCAACTGAAATTCAAGTGGCTGGGCTACTTGAGGGAGTCTTAAGAGGGAGTTTCTTGATTAGATCATTTCAGGTGGGGAGGCCTACCCTAAAACTGGGCATCACCTTCTGGTGGCAGTCACATTAAAGGACATGGAAGAAAAAAGCTTTTGCTTTTTACCTGCCTGCCTTCATTCTCACTGGTGAGTTCCTGTATCCTTTGCTGCTGAGGCGTCCTTCACTGGTGTCAGAGCCTACTTCTTAGGGACTCCATGCAGAACAAAGACCAGCAGCCGTCTAGGAATCCTTCAGGACTCCAGAACCAGACTGGAATTCTTAGACACCAGTCATTAGTAAACAGCAACTGGGTTCTTAGCCTTTGTGTCAAGGGACAGGCATTGTTGGATTATCCAGACCACAGCCAGTAAACCAATCAAATAAATCTGGTGAGTGAGTGAGTGTGTATGTGTGTGTGCCTGTGTGCATGTGTGCCTGTGTGCGTGTGTGCGTGTATATTCTATCAGTTCCGTTGTTTTAAAAACATTTACTACTTCAGGACATTGGTGGCACACACCTTTAATCCCAGCACTTGGGAGGCAGAGGCCGGCGAATCTCTGTGCGATCCGAGGCCAGCCTGGTCTGCAGAGTGAGTTCCAGGACAGCCTCCAAAACAATACAGAGAAACCCTGTCTGGAAAAAATAAAACAAAACAAAACAAAAAAACATTTACTAATACACCTTGTACATGTGAGACTATGAGTTGATTCCCAGCATTACACATACACACAAAAACAGTTCTAATCCTTCTCTGAACTCTAGATCAATGACTGGGTTCCGATCTGATACTGGGATCCGAAACACTTGAAAGAGACCCTTCTGAACACAAATCTATCCCTGAGAAGTTATTTACAATTTGCCTCTAAGTACAATGTAAAAGGAAGATGATGTAACAGAATGAGAGAAAGGAAGCTAACCCATTTTCCTTAGCTGGGAAGTAGAAGCAGATTGCTAATGACCCCACCAGCAAGCACGTAAGGGAGGTCCCTCCATAAACAGTGGTCATCCAGCGTATCACAGTAGCCTAAAAAAATAGTGTCCACGACAGTGGCTGGACAAATGGAAGCTGCAGACCACTAGTCCAGCTGTGTGAGTGAGATGGATGCTCAGAGACAACAGCTTGAGGCTTGAGCATGGGCTGCCTCTGTGGAAATGCCAACTTGGTTTTCGGTACATGCTTTCTTCCCCTGCGTCCAGCAATGGAGTCTATTCTATAGTTCCCTCATTTTCAGAAGTTCTGAGAAAGGAGATCAAGTCACTAGCAGCCATGGTCTAGGGATCTAAAGGTGGGAATTGATGAGAATGGCGCCCAAAACAAGAGTCGCATCCCAGTTCCTCTCCTTGGATGCTGTCTCAAGGGGTCCCCAGAATCTCACTCCCACAGCTGTTCCCGAAGACCTCAGCATCACTGCTTTGGGTTTCTGGGCGCCATTTTAACTAACTACTCAGGCATACCAGTCTCTGAACTCTCCTCTGTATCCTGACCCCTCCAATGATGCTCTGCTCCAGCCGTGAAGCCGCAGCTCACAACAGCATGGTGCAGTAGCTTGGCATAGTGGAGAATTCCAACCTCCACATTTTAATTCATCTGTTCTCTCATTCACTAATTTAACAAACACAGAGCACCTAATATAGTTCTGCCTGTGTGCTCCATTGTGGGGGTTAGAGATAAGTGTGACACAGACTCTGTCATTATGGAGTTCATAGCCTAGTTGGGGGAGAGTAACAAGTAATTGACAGATGACCTAATATATTCATTAGTAGAGCTCCATATACTGCCAGTGAGATGGCTTAGCAGGTCAATGAGTCTGTTACCAAATTTGGCAACTTGAGTTCAATTCTTGGGAGCTACTTGGTGGAGGAAAACAGCCTACTCCCTAAAGTTGCCTTCTGATCTCCATATTCCTGTGAACACACATACACCTAGATGAATGAGTGAATGAATGAATGAATGTTTTTTTTAAATCCCTGTGTAGAAATCTACGCATTGCTTGTTGGTGAAACAGAAAAGGGACAAGTCATTCTGTGTGTGTGTGTGTGTGTGTGTGTGTGTTTCTGTCTCTGTCTCACTCTGTGTGTGAGAGAGAGAGAAAGAGAAAGAGAGAGAACCTCTCCAAAGTATTAGCATGATGTACTTTCTACTGAAATCCATTCAAAGGAAAGGATAGGGATTTCTCACAGAGAGAAAAGAGAGGACATCTACGTATCATCTATCTATCTATTTATAATCTATCGATCTAACTTCCTCATTATCATCTCTCTATCATCTACCTGTCATCTGTCTATCGTCATCTATCTACCATGCATATATGTATGCATGTATCATGTATCTATCATCTATATGTATGTATGCATATATCACCTATTTATAATTTAAACAGAGGAATGACAACAATCTGATTTGCATTTATAAAGAGAATGTGGAAACTGACTTGGTGTCTGGGTACCATTGAGACAAGCCAGGAAAATGAAAAGGTAGAACCAAGATGATTTTAGGGTTTGTTCTCAAGAAACTTGGTGGATGGGGCACCATTTGAGATGTTTCCTTCCCCTGGTAACTCTGGTAATGGAGTTTGGGGGTGGAGGTAGCCAGAAATGAACCTGGAGAAGAAAAAGTATCGTAAATCACATGACATTTTGGATCTCATCCTCTAAGTCTATAATTAAAGGCACAGATAATTAAAGGCACAGATGTACATAGTTTTTTTGTTTTGTTTTTAAGAAAAGGAACTGGGACTATGGGAGTGTTTGCTCTCCCATTTGCATCCTTTCTTCCTGTCCTGTGATGACGCTCTTTCTCATTCAACCCTTGAAGGCCCACTCTCTTCCTTCGGGTGGCTATAGCGCAGCAGAAAACTCCATGTCCTGTAAACTTCTGTATTGCCTGATTGGACCTGCCCCCATAAACCTCTTCTAACGTCACATGGTACTGAGTATTCAGTCTAGTGCTTAATAGACCTCTAACTGCTTCCCGTCCTAGTTCCATTTTCCTCACTGCATTAAACTTCAGAGCAAGCAATCAAATCCTTAAAAGATACATAATAGAAACACTAAACTACCTGTGGGCCCAGAGCGTTAGCAGAGACTAGCAGATCAGCTTCTCGGAGTACCCAACCCCGGGTGGTGGTTTTAATAATAGTATCCATTCAGTGTTTTCCTTAAATGATAACCCTAATATCTATAGTATGTTGTCTTACATTAAATGCGTACAAGCTGCTTTAAATGTTATCAATACAAGTTGGTAATGCTGGGGGTTATAGGAGATGAATTTTGTGTTTTAACTGATGACTGGTTAAAACTTAAACTTTCAGAAGATAGAAGGCACAAAGAAAGGTTAGAAGTTTCCTTAGTGACCGCATTGGTCATGACCCTGCAAATGCAAATCCGAACTACAGGAGCTGTCACTGGCAGAATGGCAGCAAGCATGCCAGTAAGGTACATGTGCTGGCTAGCTTTTAGGGCAATTTGACACAAGCTAAAGTCATCAGAGAGGAGGGAGCCTCAATTAAGGAAATGCCTCCATAAGATCAGGCTACAAGCAAGCCTGTAGGGCATTTTCTTAATGAGTGATCAATGGGGGAGGGCCCAGTGAATTATGGGTGGTGCCATCCCTGGGCTGGTGGTCCTGGGTTCTGTAAGAAAGCAGGATGGGCAAACCACAAGGAGCACGTCAGTAAACAGCACCCCTCCATGGTCTCTGCATCAGCTCCAGGTTCCTGCTCTGTCTGAGTTCCTGTCCTGACTCCCTTCAGCAATGAACAGTGGAAATGTAAGTCAAATCACACACACACCCCATTTGCTTATTGTCACATTGTTTCATTAGAGCAATGGAAGCCCTAACTGAGACGGTTCAGTAAGTGTTGGTGAGGGCAAGGAGGAACACTTAAGAGTCTGAGGTGAGAGGGCTTCAAGTGGAAGGAAGCCTGGCCGTCATGGCAAGGCAGACTGTCTAAATTAAAAAGAAAGCAACCTCCATGCATCTGTACACTTAGAAACTAGGAAATTAATACATCTGTTCTGAAAAACAGCGTGGATGGTTCCCACAAAGCTAGAAGCAAAGCAGCCATTTGTCCATGTGACTGAAAGAAATGGAATCGCACCTCTAAGTTGATTCACACTAAGTGTTATTCACAGCATCTGTGTTTAATTAGCAGGCAAGTAGCCCGAGAAATTATTCTGTGTATATACAACTGGATACTGTTTGTCATTAGTAAGAAAACCATTTTGCTGGTTTTGCTAACTTGGTTCAGAGTGGAAGGCATTATGATAAGGGATACATCTAGGCATGTTAGGTAAGAAGTTATGTAACAGGTAACCAAGGAAACTGAAGTTGTGCTGTGGTACCTGTCTCCTGTTGCCAAGAATGGCCCTGTGGTTAAACAGTACTGACTGCGTTGAGGGTCCCTACTGCTATGAGTGAAACCCAGGGCCCAGAGGCTTCCTGAATTTGCACTCACAAAGGATCTGTAGCCCCAAGAGACCCTGGGTGCATTATAATGTCATTTCCAGTGTGATTTTGACCCCCCTTTTGGTATTTGAAAATGCTCATGGGAAGAAATATCCTAGAAGGAAAATTTGATCCATCATGATGCCTTACATTCATATGCCTCATAAATATTCATAAACTAAAAAAGAAAACCAGCATACAGATCCCAAAGAGCTCAGAGAGCTTCTACAGCACCCGTTCTTTTCCGTTCAGCCCGCCCCCTGGCTTCTGTGGAGAGTACTATCACCTTGCTTGGTTAAATCAGTTCCCGCCTCACCTATGTCTCTTGGCTGATTTGTTTATTTTGAGAAGCATTGAGGAGAAACCTTCTCCTGGTAACATCTACCAGTTACCTGTGAAATCTAAAACATGTAAAATAAATACATAGAAACGGAGTAGAAGAAGCTTGGGAAGATGGCACCACAGAAGCCAGAGAGAGCGCAGGGTGGATTTTGTAGGATGGAGAAATCTAGAGCCCTAGTGTACAGCACGAGGAAGCCCTTTCTCTGAGGCCCAGTTCCTGTCTTAAGTGAGCTCAGGACAGCGTGGTCTACTCTTTCCACATCCTTTGCAGCGTGTGTAAATAGTGCCAGTGTAACCACCTAAAAAACGGCGACACCCTTGAGGGTTCTTTTCTCTCCTTCCTCTGTTGCTTCTCTTTCCCCTGGACTTTTGATTTCATCGGGCAGATCCTCTGCTTCACCACCACCACTAGATATTAAAACAATTTTATTTATAGTTACTGGGAAATCCAGACAGATTTAAGATCAAACTTTCAGTCTCTTAATTAAGAGTGTTTCCTCTACTCAGAACCTGCATTCTGGGGGGGGGGAACTGCTCCCCACCCCTCCATTACTGTCCCCAGGATTCCACCGATTCCTGCACATTTGGAGCAAGGGGTAGAGGGGATGTGACTTGAAGAAAGTGTTACTCGGCCAGTGCCGTCTCAACATCTCTCTCGGCTGCAGCATATCTTTTCTCATGAGGAATGTTTGTGGATCCCTGGAGTACACACTCCTGTCCTCTTGAAGACCTCTTTACTATATTCTGTGATATACGTGATACACACATTGAGTAATCCCACTTCCTACTCATTGAGACCACAGTTTTGCTAAGTCACCCAAAGAACTTAAATTTTCATTTTCAGGAAAATTATGCCATTTGTCTCCCAAGTCTATCTCCAAATCAGTCACTCTCTGGTCAGAATCAATTCTCCTTATTCACAAGTAATGCATGCTGAGAATCCTAAGCCTTGTGGAGAACTCCAAGCACTGTGTATAGTCTTTATTCACACACACCACACATATCATGCACACACACAACATACAGCACACCACACACTACATGCACAGACAACATACAACACACACACAGCATAAAACACGTACACCGCACACGCATATCACACACACACACACACACACACACACACACACACACACACACTGGGTTGATCTTTGTTGGACTGAAAACACCTAGAAGGTTCTCAAAGCACACTCTGGGTGTTCCTGTGAGGATGTTTCTAGACAGGACTGGGTGGAAAGTGCTCTGACCTGATGAATGGTCCCATCCATTGATGGGTTTAAATTTTGAACAGACTGTTGGGAGGTGGTGAAATTGTAAAAGTAGAGGAAGGAAAAACCGACTGGAGGAAAAGAGCCACCGGGCCCATATCCTTGGGGAATATTTTGTCGAGGTGTTGGTGGTATAGCAAAACACAGCCCAGATGTGCCGCCAGCAGCCTGGGAGTTCCCTTGTGCTTTAGGTAAAGCAAATCCTTAATTTTGCTGCAGAAAAGTTTCTGAAGAAGCCATTGTGAAGCAGAGGTGGGTTTGTTAAAAGGGACTTTTGAGCACAGATTTATCTTCAGGGGTCAATGACGAGAGAAATGCTTAAGGAAAGGGCAGGTTTCTCAAGGACAGCTATGCTTAAGTAGCTCAGTGGTGGCTGTCGAGTTACGTCTCAAAGGCTTGCTAAGAACGTTTTGTCTCACCGTTGGTTTTTTTTTTTTTTTTTTTTTTTTTTTGGTTTTTCGAGACAGGGTTTCTCTGTGGCTTTGGAGGCGGTCCTGGAACTAGCTCTTGTAGACCAGGCTGGCCTCGAACTCACAGAGATCCGCCTGCCTCTGGCTCCCAAGTGCTGGGATTAAAGGTGTGCGCCACCAACGCCCGGGTCCCCTTATTTGATAAATGAGATTATGAAGTGACTAGTGAGGACACTCAGGATTATAATCTGAGAAGATAAAACCTTGGGTCACAAGTTACACAAGGAGGTTAAGGCGTGACCTTTACTGTAAAGAGTATTTCTAGGGAGAGTTTCAGAAAACTGTAGATTATATGTGGGAGCTGACCTGTGTAATTGTCTTCCCCTCTCCTCTCTCACACACCCTCAGTATGTTCTCAGCTTCCCTTCCTTGCTCTACAATCTTCTTCCATAAATAGTATTTGGTAGGACTGGAGTAATTTTCTATACTGTTCTCTTACCAAATCCATGAGGAAACAGAGTGACTCCATGGTGTGTGTGTGTTTGCGGGGGCAGCATTCCCTTCTCAGGCAGTAAGAACTATCAGAGAATGCCTCCAGAGCAGGGATGTTGTCTTAGTTAGGATGTCTGTTGCCGGAACAAAACACCATGATCAAAAGGCAAGTTGGAGAGGGAAAGGTTCATTTGGCTTATACTTGAGCATCGCTGTTCATCACTGAAGGAAGTCAGGACAGGAACTCAAACAGAGCAGAAATCTGGAGGCAGGAGCTGATGCAGAGGCCATGGAGGGGTGCTTTCACTGACTTCTTCCCTCTGGCTTGCTCAGCCTGCTTTCTTAAAGAACCCAGGAAGGCCAGTCCAGGGATGGCCCCACCCTCCATGGGCGGGCCCTCCCCCATTGATCACTAATTGAGAAAATGCCTCACAGCTGGACCTCATGGAGGCATTTCCTCAGCTGAGGCTCCTTCCTCTCGAATGACTATAACTTGTGTCAAGTTGACACATAAAACCAGTCAGTATAGGTACTGTTTCAACGGCATCAAGTGAAGATGAACTTTGATATAAAAATCTGTATTGCTGGAGCCCTGGTAACAGAAGTACTTGTTCTAAATGTCTCAGGATTGCCAGGAGGGGACATGGTGTGGGGGTGTGCTGGTGAGAATTCTCACCTGAGCCTTCTTTGCATGTAACACAGTGGCGACTCTCAATTTTTATTCCAGTGTAGATGTCTGAGACCCTAAAGCAGCCATTCTGAACCTGTGGGTCACCACCACTGGGGTTCACATATCAGATATCTTATGTATCAGATCTTTACATTACCACTCATAACAGTAACAAAATTACAGTTATGAGTAGCAATGAAAATCTATGGTCAGGGCTCACCACCACATGAGAAACTGTATTAAAGGGTCACAGCCTTAGGAAGGTTGAGAACCCCTGCTTTAAAGAATGGACTAGACTACCTTGTTATAAACCATGTGCACAGAAAGCACACATGAAACACGGGTCTGGTCCTTGTTTCACGCTCTTCTAACCCCTGGAGCAGTTGGCAAGAAGCTGAGGCATAAGTGAAGAAGACAGAAACAGAGTAGCTTGTCCTGCTCCACACTGAACTCTGCCTGAGAGTCCCTGAGAAACATGTGTCACTCTTTTGGTTCCTATTTTTAGGGTCCTCTGTGGGTTGGTAGTCTGGCTAACCTGGGGATGGAATCACTTACCTATTTCCTTGGGGTGAGGGGAATGATGAATCTTCTCCAAACAACCAAGTTCTGAATGAAGCTTTGGAGAGGTGAGGTTTCTAGTAAGTTGGGTCCAGCCTTGGCTTTCTTTATGAAAGCTAATAAGCCCTAGAAAACAGCCAGATATCGGTCTGCAAGGCTGAAGACAGAATGCACATGAACATCCCCCATGACATTATGAGCACGCCCTATGATATCACAAATGCCCCATGATGTTATGAACACCCCAATGATGTTATGAACAGCCATGACATTATGAACACCCCCGTGATGCTATAAGCACCCCTATGACATTATGAACACCCCTATGACGTTATGACTCTGTTTCTTTTAGCTCCTAGTGTTCTCTCTGTCACTGGTTAGGTGAAAGACCACTACTCTTTATGTGGACTTGGATTTTTTAAAAATTCTTTTCCAGGGCTGTATAACCAGTTGTTGGAGTGATCTAACCTACACCACCCCCACGATAACAGTAGAGTGGATCTGATTTTGATGCACCGTGTTCTATAGATAGCACAAGCAAAATGAATAATTCATGAACCATGTGGAACATTTATGATTTATTTACAGCCCCACATTCAAAGTAACTCAGAGAGCATCACAGAGCCTGTGCCTGGCCTGCCATCTAGAGCAGCATTTAGTAGGGAGAAGACAAAGATGGCAGGAGATTTGTTAAAACTTTATATACAGCAGGAAAGAAGTGTCTGATGAGAAACTAACAATGTTGAGGTCATAAAAGGTGACTTTGAATTAGAGATAGCAAGAGATCGACTACTAATGCCTTGCAAGGAACCCCATGATGGCATGGAGATTGGCTACTAATGCCTTGAAAGAACAGCTCCTACCCCATCCTGTGGTGGTATAGGTTACCACTTTCAGGACTTTTTTTTCCTAAAAACTGGGTGTTTGTGTTTATTTCTTAATAAGATCTGTTTTTTTGTGATTTTTTAATACAAAATATTTGATAATATTCTTTCCTCTCCCACAGATCCTTCCCATTTCATGATATCTTAATGACATAGAAGCTAAAACCCATACAATGATCAGGAGATACAATTTCATCAGTTGTCCACTATGCTCTGTAAAGCAGGGGTTCTCAGCCTTCCTAATGCTACAGCCTTTTAATACACTTCCTCATATTGTGGTGACCCCCAACCATACAATTATTTAGGTTGCTACTTCATTGCTGTAATTTTGCTACTGTCATGAATCATAAAGTAAATTTGTGTTTTTCTATGGTGTTTGAGGGTTGTGACCCACAGATTGAGAACCATTTCTCTAGAACATCATTTGCAGACCTTGTGTTAAATAGCATACATTTCTGGCTCTCTTTCACAACCATTGCCTTTCTCCTTAGCCTGCAGCTCCTCAGATGGGAGAGGAGGTTACTTCAGACATGACTCGTCACCACAGTATTTTACATTAATGGACTTACCCTATGGCTAATGAATCAAGGACTTATGCTGGTGTCATGGTAGGAGTAGACATGGAATAGTTTTCACTGAAAGTGATCATTTCAATTAAACAGAAAAAAGATGGTCACTAGAAACTAAATTTATTTTTTAAATCCCTCACGAGTTTTCATAAATGACAGCCCTATGTGCTTGGAAACCCTTGAAACTTAGAAGCTCCCTGTACTTGGATAGCTGCAAAGAGTCAAGATGGGGAGGTTAGCAGCCTTGAGCCAAGGCAGGCAGGCACCAGGGGAGGGCAACCCTACAGTCACAGCTAAGGACAATTCTCAATGATGAACAGACGGAGTTGAGTTATAGGTAGTTCTGGGGTTCTTTTCCACCGTGTTCTGTGTTTTGCACAAAGCCACCCCAGTTGCCAACACTCTCCTTAGTATCCATCTTTAGTAAAGACCGCAGCAGACAAGAACATTCTCTTTGGCTGGGAGGCACTTCCATGAGTGAGCTGTTCCCCTGGCCTTTTGCGTAGATGGCAGTAACTGCTGTCCCTTTGGAAACGGCCGTACGCGTGGAGCTTATCTCATTCCTGCCTTAGTGTGTAGCTAATTCTTTGGGTGTTGTTTTCATGTGCCTGGCATAACAAATCATGATAGACTAGATGTCTCAGAAATGGTATTTCTCTTCCATGGTTCTGTGCATCATGATCAGGTGCTGGCTGACTCAGTGTCTGGTGGCTCTTCTGTTGACAGGGGGCTACCCTCTCCCTGTATTCACCCACGATGGCAAGTGATATCATTCCACTTCTTATAAGAGTGTGATTCCCTTCATTCCTAAGGACTCTAGCCTCATGACTTAGCTATGTACCAGAGATCCCTCCTCCAAATATCATCATACAAACTGATTTCAGCACACGGCTATGAAAGGGATATACATATTTAGTCCTCAGCTGAGTTTACTCCCAAATAAGAACAAAGCACATAAAATCAGAGGGATTCTTTTTAATTAATTTATTTATTATCATTATTTCTGTGGGGGAAGTGGGCGCATGTGAGGTCAGAGGACAACCTTCAGAAACTGATTCGCCCCTGTCATGAGGTTCCAGGGAACAAACTCGGGTCAGCAGACTCACACAGCAAGTACTTTTACTCCTTCTCGCTGGCCCAAACTACTAGAAATTAGTAACAGATAGATGATTCTCAGTGGCTGAAGACTGTGGGTATCTGTGAGGATGGGCTTCCAGCTCTAACACATCAGTGTGGAATACCATGCTGTGACTCTCATACCTGTTGCTTCTCTAGCTATGGTTGCCCTGGTAACCCCATCATTCTACAGCTTTGCAAGAAGTATGTTAACCTGGATTTAAAAAATCAGGGTAGCATTTAGCATGGCATATGAAGCAGCCCTCCTTTGTCATACTCAATGTTGCTACTATAGTCAAGCTTCTATTAGGATATCATGTCCACATCAAACAAGTGTGGTGTCCACTGTTGAAGGCACCAGGATGATATAAGGGGGATCAAAAAATGAGGACAAACTGACTCCATTGACTCCTCATAAAATGAGTGGTTCTTTCCCCATCCTTTCCCTTGAGGTTCTGAGTTAGTGCATGAGATACTGTTAAGATCTGTCCTTCTTTCTCCTGTAGCGTAAGAAACAGAGCCAGCTGATTTAGAAAAAAAAAGGAATAAAAGTCTTGCCAAACAAGGAAGAATGCTGATGTCTTTGGCTCTGATTCAGTGAGAAAAAGTGAAGCTGATCTCAAGTCACTGAAGCAATGTCTACAGAGTGGAATGAGCCCTCCAGGAGAAATCTTGCCATCCACTGTGTCTGTTATGTCCATGATACCATATAACCCAGATACATCCCCCACACACTTCTCATGCTGCTGAGCCAATTAATAGATCTTGGCGAAGGACCCACAAATTCCAGGATACTGGGACTAGCTAGGCTGCAAGTGAGTTAACCTAAAACATCAATCTGGAGGGGGAATGAATCAGAAGCCAGAATTTGACACTGAACTTTCCACACTGGGATGTGGAGATGGGGAACTGTATTAGTTCTGTTACTATAAATCCGTGTGTAAGACACCA
This sequence comes from Mesocricetus auratus, assembly GCF_017639785.1. Lineage (NCBI taxonomy): Eukaryota > Metazoa > Chordata > Mammalia > Rodentia > Cricetidae > Mesocricetus > Mesocricetus auratus. The sequence goes on along the minus strand of NW_024429195.1, from coordinate 58,548,524 downwards.
TGACCAAAGGTGATCTATGGAAGAGTTTATTTGGGCTTATGGTCCAGAGGGATGAGAGCCCGTCATGTCAGGGAGGCGTGGCAGCAGTCAGGCATGGTGGCTGGAGCAGAAGGCTGAGAGTTCATACAAGTAAAAACATGAAGCAGAGAGAAAGACCTGGAAATAGAGCAAGACTATGTAATCTCAAAGCCCTCCCCCGGTGATGTATTTCCTCCAGTAAGGCCTTACTACTTAAGCCTCTCCAAACAGCGCCACCAACCGGGGAACAAGTGTTAAATACCTGACCTATGGGAGATTTTTCTCATTCAAAACATCACAGAGATTTTCCATGGAACGTGCTTTAGTTAAGATGGGGCTCTCTTTAGGCCTCCTCTTGGCAACCTATCAGGATCAGAATCGGTCCCTCGCTGGTGACCCTAGAGACAGAGCTACTCACCTGATGGAGACTGAACCACAGCAGCTTGTGAGATGGCTGGGTCATGCCAGAGGGAAGCCATGCCCTGGGTGTTTAATCAAAATGCCTGAGTACATTGGTCTGCATGGCAAACCAGTACAGTGCTGGACTCCCTCAGACAACAGACCGGCACCTGGGAGCAAGCCGGTGTGAATGAGAATGCAGTCTGGAGCCGCTCTCTGGAGGATCCCGAGCACTGAGCCCACAGGATGGAGGACTGTGAGTCGTGATGGCATTGCTTTGACTAGAGCGGAAGAGTGGTGGGACCCGTGCCATCACACCACATGCATGCTACATAGTGACATTGAAAGTTCTGGGTTGGAACTTGATCATGGAAATCTTAAAGCCTTTAGGCTGAATACTGGCTCTAGCAGTGCGGGATTTTGTGATGTGGTTAGGACAGTGTTAAATGCCATTAGCCGGATTCATGCTCTGTGCTTGCCAGAGGGGCCCCAGAACACCCAGTTTTCTTACATTCAGCCACGCCTCACGCTTGAATGGCTTGAACATTGCTGAGATTGCAAGTCTCTTGCAGGTATTAGAGAAATCCGGGCAGATTGTGAGCTGGAAAAATAACATTATCAGGATGCATTTTTAAAAGAATTACTCTTGCAGGGAGATGATGCTTGGACTGGAGGGAAGCAAAAAACCTGAAGGCCGCAAGAGCTATTAAGAAGTGCTGGGACTCTGTGTAAGAGTTACGCATGCCCAAGCTAGAGCTATGGAAATAGGAATTAGAGGATGTGCCAAGAAGTGTTCCAGGAGTGAAGTCTACAGTGAGTACAAGCAAGATGCAATGATGCATGTGAAGTCCTCATGATGAAAACAGATTTTTATATACTAAAATAATTAATAGCAATGTAAAAGGGAAGATCAAGGCACATCTGGTGGTGTACAGCTGTACTCCTAACATTCAGGAGACTCACCACACACACACAAACTCGTGTACACATGCACTTACACACATATGTGCACATGCTCACCAAATAAGATCAAGACTTAGCTTAGGTATATAGATGGATAAAAGAATCATAACTAAAAAAGGTGAAACAATGTCAAAGTTTTAAACCTGAAGGATGAGGGAGAAGCAGCTGTTCCTGTTAACAAAAACAGGGATTGAAATAGAGAACCACATTTAGGATGGTAGAAAAGAGAGAGAAGAGATGATGAGATGGATGTCGGAACCCCATCGTTCAGATGCTGCTGCTGCTGCTGCTAATACAGATAGGCCCGTCCTGCAGAGCATTTTCAGGGGGCGGGGAGCTGTGAGTTGGACGCTACGTTTTGTTCTAGCATTTTCAAGGCTAACAGAGGACATCCAATTTGGACAGCTGGCTGAGGCTAAAGGTTCGGTGTGTGGCTGTGGAATGTGGCCAAATGAGCTGGGATGAAATCTGTGCCCTTGACCAGAAGTTCAAAGGGCTAGCTGGTAATCAGGCCCAGCCGTTTCTGCTGCAGCATCTAATCAGATATGGCTTCCTGTTCCCCTGCTTCTTGCCAGCTGGATGGCTGCCTTCCCTTCCTGCCTGTCCCAGCTCTGGCTAGAGGTCACACTGAAGTTGTTCATTTTTACTGATTGGATGACAGGGAAAAAAGTTTGTCTAGGTCAACAAGTGTGGGCGTAACACTTTGCTGGAAATGAATTGTCACCCTCTGCCCACCTGTCTGGACTGAGTCCTGCTCATTCCACCAAAATGAATCTCATTAGTAGTTATTGCACATCCTCTGTGTGACACACACTCACAGAAACCTGATGGCAAGGACCTATGGGGGCTTGGCTTACTTAGCCATTCTTGTGGTAGCTTGGCACAAACATCATTTCCCATGATTCCATGGGTTCACTGGGCTCAGGTAGATTCTCTCTCTCTCTCTCTCTCTCTCTCTCTCTCTCTCTCTCTCTCTCTCTCTCTCTCTCTCTCTGTGTGTGTGTGTGTGTGTGTGTGTGTGTGTGTGTGTGTGTCCTTCTCCTATTTCTTAATTATGTATCCATTTCTGGCTATGTGCACATAAGTGAAGGTGCCTTCGAAGGCCCGGGTATCAGGTCCTCCTGGAGCTGGAATTACAGTTGTGATCTACATCTACAAATGGGGGACCGGGAACCAAATCAGGGACTCTGTGAGAGCAGTATGCACTACTCAGCCCAGAGTCCCTCTCCAGTCCCTCGAGGAGAGTTCTCGTGGAGCTCTCAGGAAGTTATGGATGGGGTGGGAGCATCCAAGATAGTCCCTTCACATGCCTGGCCCCATGCCATGGACAGATAGATGCTTCCAATGACTTGATCTTTTCCTGTTACCATATGGTCTGTGGGTTCTCTCTTTCCATCTGCCCCCTCCCGTGGCCTCTTCCACAGGGTAGCTGAGCATCCTATAAGTGACTCAGGAATGTCCAAAGCACAAACGCAGAAGCTGCCGTACTTTCTGTGTCTCGGATCCAGAACATTGTCATAGAGACAGGCAGCTCAGATGAGGATTGGGTGGCAACTATATAATTTGTATGAGTTGGGGGAACAAACATGGAAGACAGCTTCCTAGTGCTTTCAGAATAGACTGTCCTGAGGCCGTGTGGGTACCCGCCTCCTCTGACCTCAGCTATTACCCTCTCTGCTTACATGCTACACTGGTTCCTCTTCCTTTTCTTCTCTCTGGGAGAGTGGAGTGGACGTGGGTGTGGTGGTGGGGAACTGAGTGAGCCTTGCTAGACACACAGTGTCACCGACAAAGTCAAGCAGTGCTAAGGGAATGGGTGTGGCCCACCAGTTGATGGTATGGATGGTGAAGGCTCTTGCTCCCCAGGTGACTATTGGGAGGTGGTAACGCCTTTGGGAGGCAGGGCCTAGTGGGATACTCTCAGACTGTTGAGAATGCAGCCTTGAAGGGGAGAGTGGGACCCCAGTCTGTGTCTGTCTGCTCCCCAAAACCCTCCCTCCCACCACCTGGGCTGAGAGAGGAGTGTTTTGTTTTTGTTTCCCACACACTCCAGCTATGATGTTGCCCAAAACAATAAAGCCAGCTTGTCATAGGCTGAAACCTCCAGCAATTTTGAACTCTTACCAATACATTATTATTTACAGTAGCTTAAAGACAAAGAGACGAGCTGGGTGATGTTGTTACACGCCTTTTAATCCCAGCACTCAGGAGGCAGAGGCAGGAGGATCTCTGTAAGTTCAAGGACAGCCTGGTCTACAAAGCTACACAGAGAAACCCTGTCTCAAGAGAGAGAGAGAGAGAGAGAGAGAGAGAGAGAGAGAGAGAGAGAGAGAGAGAGAGGTAGCAGGTATTTTCCTCATTTATGGAATCATAGGTTGTATCTAGATATATAAAATCACACATACATATGACATGACAGATGTTTGGAAAAATGAATGGGTCTAGCAAAGGGAGGATATGGGGTATGACTGAAGCAATAACCCTTTTCTTTGTAAGTTATTTAAAGGCATATAAAACGGACTGACACAGTGAGGGGGGACACCTAGAGGACTGAGGATTTGGAAGCTGCTGGTAGTATGGTGCTAACTATGTACGGTGTTATAAAGGGGAGGCTAAAAGGAACAAGCTGTGGCCAGGTCATAAAGGAAATTATCTCCCAAGTCAAGGACATTTTTATTTGCTTTCCTACATACCAAAGGAAAAACTTGATCAGATTTGCACCTTGGCAACTTGGGCGATGTTCTAGGAAATGAAGAAAACAAAAAGCAGAAACCAATTAGGATGTTATTACAAAAAGTCAAAGAATCTGTGGTAAGGGTCTTCACAGGGCTGTTCTTGGGCTGTCTCAGCCCATGGGTGTGTACTGGGAGGAGCCATGTACACAGGCAACTTGATTTAAAACATGTTACAGAATGTATGGGCTGGTGCAGACCTTCAATCCTGGCACTTGGCAAGAAAGTTTCTAAGGCAGGAGGATCATGATTTTGAGGCCATCCTGGCTACATAATGAGACTGTCTCAAACACAAAACAAAACAAAAAAGTAGCTGGCTAGCTCAATAACTGAAGAAATGCATGGATGAATGAACTAGTGAATGAATATTTATGGGCCTGTGAAAGATAATTACTTGATAAAGACTCAGAAGATGGGAGGGCGGAGGTTCTCAATCTTCCTATCACTGTGGTCCTTTAATAGAGTTCCCTAAGCTGGTGGTGTCCCCCACCCATAAAATCACTTTTGTTGTTACTTTATAACTGTATGTCTGCTACTGTGGTGAATCGCAGTGTAAAGATTTTGGGGGGTAGAGGTTTGCTAAAAGGGTCTTGACCCACAGGCAGAGAACCACTGAGGTAGAAAAACTCAGTGCATGAAGGTGTCTAGACCCCTTCTGCTCCTGTTCCGGTCTGTAAGGCATGCTTTCATGTTCCCGGTTGTAAAACGCTGCTTCTGGATAATTCTATTTCCCACTTCAAGGAGAGAGGTGGGAGTAGTGTTATCTCTCACCATGTCTCAGTGCTTTACACATGATCTGTGCAGGAACAAGAGATTTCTCTGGTGTTTTAGTTCCTCAGTAACACTCCCTTCATCCTTGCTCCTAACCTGGGAGCACCAGAGATGCTCTCACACTGCCCTCATGTTTTATTGATGCTGAAGAGGAACATGAGTCTAAGCCAGTGCACTTGGGAAAATGGGAGCAGTAATTCATTTTATCCTCATATGAAATTTATGATTCATATTCTTATGCTGTAAGTGTAAAATAACATGTGCTCCAACCATGCCACTTCTTAAACTCTTTAGGCCAGTGGTTCTCAACCTGTGGGTCATGACCCTTTGGGGGTTAAACAACCCTTTCACAGGGGTCACCTAAGACCATCTGTATATCAGATATTTAACAGTAGCAAAATTACAGTTATGAAGTAGCAATGAAAATAATTTTTAATTTAATTAAAAATTCCATTCCCTGGAAACGGAATTACTGACAGTTGTGGGCTGCCATGTGGGTAATGGGAATTGAACTCAGGTCTTCTGGAAGAGCAGTCAGTGCTCTTTAGCACTGGGCTATGTCCAGCCCACAGCAAAAAATAATTTTATGGTTGGGGGTCAGCAAACATGAGAAACTGTATTAACGGGTTGCAGCATCAGGAAGGTTGAAAACGCCGCCATAGTCAAATGTTAGGGAAGGAAGCTACCTCATCTGATGTTTAATCTTGTTTGTCAACTTGATTGCAACTGGGATCAAGGGACAACTATCTGTGAGGGTGTTTCCTGGAAGGGTTAACTGATGTGGGGAAGACACCACCCCAGAGTTGATAGCACCTGTGCCAAGGAAGCCCAGACAGGAAGAAGCTGTGCTGTTATTACCTGCCCTCCTTAGCTCCTAGCTGGTGAGAACATCTACTCTGTTGCTGCTACTGCTGTTCCCGACTTCACTGACATTCAAACTGTCTGGCCTTCCAGCAACTCTCTTAAGACTCCCTCAGGGTTTTAGCATCAGATTGGAAGACCATCAAAAAACACATTTACATTTACATTACGATTTGCAACAGTAGCAAACTTACAGTCATGAAGTAGCAATGAAAATAATTTTATGGGTGGGGGTCACTACAACATGAGGAACTGTATTAAAGGGTTGCAGCATCAGGAAGGTTGAGAACCACTGCCCTACATAGTAAGACCCTGTCTAAAATAGAAAAGTCACTTGGGATTACTTTCTCTGGAAAATGCTCTCATAGTAGAGATGTTCTTTGGCTTTTTCAAATCTCTTCACTGAGTGACACCAGGGGGCTCACAGTTTTCAGGACACCAATGATGCTGTTATGCAAAGGAGGCTGACCCCGGGTACCCTTGCTGAAGAGACTAAGGGCATCTCTGGAAGTCGGCCACCTGTTCGGCAGTGCCCTTTCTTTCCGTGAAGGCTGGTGCTGCAGCTGCTTAAAGGAATGCCTCTGTGTCTCACACAAATGGGCAGAGATCTCGTAGTTTACCTGCCCAGAAGCCTCTGCAGACTGAAGACGTCGAGGAGTGAGTTCATTGACGATGTACAAAGGAAACCCCAAATGAGCGGTAGTGGTATGAACTCCACCTTGACCCCCTGAAGAAAACGTGGGACAGATCAGTAGCCTGAAAGAAAAAGCCTGGCTGGAAGCCGGCATAGACCACAGCCCCCCCAGCGGGAGTGGGACAGCTCCACAAGGAGAGGGAGCGATGACGACAGAGGTGACTCTGTTCCATCAATTTTCGTTGAGTTCTCACAGTACAGCTATGTACTGCCGTGCCTTCCCCGTCATAAAGAAGGGTCACTTTAGGAGACTCGCTGAGATGCCCCCCTATTGATCTGCATCCCATCCATTGACAAGAGCGCCAAGCGGCTAGTTGAAGAGAAGCAGCCCTCGGGACACAGTTTGCTGGCGTCTCCTCCCAAGCCTTCCTGCTCCTTCTGTGTAGACTCAAGTTGCCGCGGTGCCACATGCTTTCACTTTAGCTCTGCATCCGTGGACTGGAGCTCAGCCGTGTCAGATATTTCAGCAGGATGACACTGGGATAGAAGATTTCCGTCCCATACACACTTTTTCCTGCCTGAATGCTAATAGACTTTTCTGGATTTTCTTACCTTGAGAACTATTCACCCTTTGTGGATTTAAAAACGTATGCAGATTTCACTGGCCATTTTAGGGACCTCTTTTGTGAATGTCTTTTGCTGACTTTTGTGTTTCAATGATTTTCATTGTTATTGGAAATGAATTTTTTGTACACTATATTCTGATCACTGTTTCCTCTCCCCTATTCTTTCCAGCTCCTCCTACCTCCCCCAATCACCCAAATCCACACCCTTTCTCTCTCTCTCTCTCTCAACAACAACAACAAAAAACGGAATCAGACAAAACAAACAGGAAAAAAAACAAAAACAAAGAAAAAGCCCAAGAAACACATATCGATTCAGAGATACATATACTCACACATAGAACTCCCATAAAAACACATTAGAAAACATAATATATAAACAAAAGACTTTTTAGGTTAAAAAAAAAAGTCCAGGCAAAACATTATCACATAAAAACCTTCCGAAAATGTCATTGAGTTCATTTTGTGTTTGTCATCTACTGCTGGGCATGGGGCCTGACCTTAAGTGTAGTTTGTATACCCAGTGAGACTCCATTGGAGAAACTAATTTTTCTTTTGTAAGTGGCTGTCAGTTGGGGGTGGAGTCTTGGTTCGGGATAGGAGCTCATGTCTACTTACCCTCTTAGCACTGAGTCCGCCTGGCTTGGACCTGCACAGGCTGTGCATGCTGCCACAGACTGTGTGAGTTCGTCTGTGCGTCACTAAGGCTGGTTTCCTGGATGTCTTCCATCCCCACTGGCTCTTACAATCCTTTTGCTTCCTTTTCCACAGTGTGTGAGCCCTGGGGGACGGGCTGGGATAAAGATATCTGTTTAGGGCTAGGTGTTCCAAGTTGTCATTTTCTGTTCATTAACCCCTTGAGGATCTCTGTTTTTGTTTCCATCTACTGCAGGAGGAAGCTTCTTCAATGATGGCAGATCATGACCTGTGAGTACAGAAGAATGTTATTGGGAGTCATTTATAGATACAGCACAGTAGTAGAACAGTAATATTTGGTTTTCCACTAGGTCCATGGCCTATCAAGTCTCTTGACCACACAAGCAATGGCGCACATGGGTCCCAGCTCCTTAAATCCAATCAGACAGACAATCTGGTTACTTCCGGAAGCTTTGTGCCCCTATTGCACCAGCATATTGCATAGCCAGACCACCAATGTAGGTCAAAGGGTTTGTGCCTGGGTTGGTGTTTACCTTTCTGCTCTGGTAGCATGCAGAGTACCTTCTAGTACCACCAGTAGCCAGTAGGGATTAAGGCTCTAGGTAGGCACCAGCTCCATTCCTTCAAGTTCAATGAGTTATATGGGCATTGCCTTTAGCAATAGGGCCTTACCAGAGTTTGTGGGGAGCAACCAGTAGCATTGACAATAGCCTGAGTTGTTTGGGGGTTCCCATCGGGTTCCTTTGACCAACAAACCAATAAAACAGACAGCATTGGAGAGAGAGAGAGAGAGAGAGAGAGAGAGAGAGAGAGAGAGAGAGAGAGAGAGAGAGAGAGAGAGAGAGAGAGACATTGGGCCTGTCTTGGGCTCTTGAAACTTCAAAGGCTACCCTGAGACAAACTTCCTGCAACAAAGCCATACCTCCTAATCCTTTCAAACAGTACCACTCCCTAGTGACCAAGCTTTCAAATCCTATAAACCTATGGAGGCCATTCTCATTCAGACCACCATAGGGGGTGACGTGAAGAAATGGGGATGGGCTAGAAGGGGAAACTGAGAGGATCTTCAGAAAGGAGAAAAGCTGGTTCCACTACAAGGCTTGGTCCAGGGAAGAGAGGCCCCTACATGTAATTTGCTACAGGGTTGGGGGGTGGGGGATTGAATGAAGTACAGGAAAGAGAGTGAAGATGGCCTACCTGATTCCTGGGCAGCCTGGCCACTGAGTTCCCAGATAGAGAGTTCCTCCAGGTATTGGTGTGGACTAGAAACGGTTCTGAGAGGGCCCACAGGGAGGAAAAAACCTGGGTCAGCCTCGAAGTTCAGTGGAGTCCCCAGGATGGAAACAGAAAGGGAATACACGAGTGCAGCCCCCCGGTGAGAGGCTGCGACATAGCTGGGTGTACAATGGAGCACAGGAAGGGAAGTGCAGAGACTCTACCTGATTCCCAGGCCCGAGGGCCAGCAGGTACCCAGGCAGAGCCGCCTCCAGGTGTTGGTGGCTGGTGCAGAGGAATGGGATGGGCTGTAAGTTCAGGGCAGGGCTGGGTGGGGGGCAGAAGTGCGGAGGGGATGACAAAAAGGAGGTAAGCAGGCAGTCTGCTAGGGGGTGACTGTGGCTTTCATCCTCATTATTTTGATGTGTCCTAATTTTGTAAAGTTCAATTTGTTGTTTTTGTTTTCCTGGCTGGTATTCTGTTCGTCCTAAAAAAGTCTTTGCACAGCACCAAGACAAAAGGCCCACTCTTAAATTCACTTTTAGAAAATTTACTTTCCCTTTCAGATTTAATCAACCTATCACAGGAAAAAATAAATACTTTCTTTCAAGACAGAGCAGAATCTCACGGTCACCAATATCAAGCCTGGTTTTATTTACAAGCATATAATAACTCACTACTGATACTTCCCAGTAATTCTGTAGTAAATATTTAACCTTTTGTGTGATATGTCTAAGAAGAGCACGGTCCAGACACTGGTGTCTCTGTTCTGTGGTTATTTTCCTAAAGGCTCTTTGAATAGAGCTAGATGAGCAGAAATAAAGTGGTGGTAAACAATGCCCGGCCTTAAATCCCAGCCCAGTTTGAGACCTCAGACAAGGTGTTCAACAACATTACACCTTGGAAATTTTCTGGAAACCAAACACGATAGCAGCTAAGCCTTTGAGTGTCTGCCACATTCCAAACTCTGTGTCAAGTGCTGCACTTACGTGAACCCATTCAGCCCTCACAGCTGCTCGGTTACCTAGGAACAGCTGGCAGCATGAGCTCTTCGCAGACAACAGAGGGAATGGCGGAGTCCGGATGCGATCTAGGCAAGCTAGCCCCTGAGGCGCACACACGTAAGCACTGAACACTTTCTCTCAAAGGACAGTGTGGCAATGAAATGAGGTAAACCACAGGAAGCGTGTAGCCTGGACACCGGCTTATTTCATCTGTTTGTTGTTGTTAATTTTTTACATTAATTTATTCTGTGTGTGTGTGTGTGTGTGTGTGTGTGTGTGTGTGTGTGTGTGTGTGCCATGAAGAGACCTCACCCAGATGAACTGACTGAGTGTGAAGAGGCAAGGACCATTCATGCATAGAGACCTCAAGAGGCTGTTTTTGTTGAGGTGATGTTTGATTAGATTCTAGAAGAAGTGTTGGGGGAAACCTTGGGGCTATTTAGAGGTGGAGGCTGTGGTTATGAAAAACAAGGTGTTCAGGTTACCTAAAGTGGGGATGTGTTGAAAACCTTTAAGAAGCAGCAGGGAGGCTTGCTTGGTTAAAGTGGAATAACCCTGACTAAGAGTGACCCCTCTGAGGGGTGTGCAGCTTGGCCCGGAAGGCCTCAGGGCCTTGGTAAGGTGGGCTGATGGGGAGGTGCAGTTGTGTATAGTATTTATGAGTGTGGTGTCTATCAGCAAGGTCTCTGAAGTTCAAATCCTAGCTTTACTGGTTATGTAATCTCAGGCATTTTTAACCTCTTTGTACTTCCTTTCCCTATCAGCCAAACAGGATTAATGGCATCAAATTAGGCTTGGGCAAGTTCTACTGATTTCTTGGCTTCTAGGTAGAGATGCAATTGAAGTGTTCCTTGTCTGAACTTGTAATTTATGGAAAGTATTAAGCCTTTACTTACATTAGTACCCAAAGTGGCTTCTATATTAACCACACTGGGGGTGGTGTTTCAGACCACTTAGCATATGATAATTAATAAGAGAGTGCCATTAGCTCATCAGAGATAGAACTCCAATTAATTAGCAAATGAATTTTTATGTGAACAGTGAGTTTCCAGTGAGACTTGAAAGCAAGCCTGGATCTTGCCAGATATCAAAATGAGCTTTCCCTCAGGCACAAGTGAAAAGACAGGAGACAAATCCAGGTCAAAGGATGCAGCTTGTCAAGGGTGACAGGACTTGATGGAATGCCGTCAATGCGGGTGTTCCAACATGCAGCGTAATTAGATCTTAGGTCTAGACACTTCTGGAAGAAACACAGACAGACACGTGCATCAGGCCAAGATTCTAAATGAGAAAACAGGACGAGAGAAAGTACTCTGTGGGTACTGCTTTGTTCTTGAGGTGATCTTCTGCCACAGAGGGCCTATTGAGGTCTGCTGGTACCCATACTGTCGTTGTCTTTAGTTTGCTGAAGAGATTTACCTCTTCTGAGGTGGTCAGTAAACAAGAGGCTTGAGCGAATATCTTTGTTGTTGATGCCTGTGGTAATGGTCTTATGGGAACAAATCCAGGGCTTTGCACATGCGAGGCAGGAGTTCTACAGGAAGCAGTGTCCCCTTCCCTTTCACTTTGGACTATATTTTGTAATAAGGGGTCCTCCTGATTGGAAGATGAACTCAGCCTCACTTCACAAAGCATCTGTTGGGTCAGGCAGGAGCAGCTCAGAGGTGTACCCTCCCGCCAAAGTGTCTGCTTTTCTGTCAAAAGCAGGATGACTCACCCAGGCAGGTTTCTGGGGAGCCCTCTCTTTGTGGAAGGAGCTACATGATTAATATTGTGTTTGGGGGAGATGTTCCGCTGAACCCTGACTCTTTGGGTACTTTTCATCCCCCAGAAGCCAGATTAGATGAGGATGAATGTGAAGCGCATTGCATAACAGGGCTGAATAACGAAGAGGACAAAGCCTAAGAGATGCTGCCGACGAGGACACGGTCCCTGTTTCCTCCTCTTCCTCCCACAGCTCCTCATTTCACCCCTAACAGCCAAGAGTCTGGGTAGGCTACAGGCTTCTGGGTGCCTTCCCTTTGCAGGGCCAGAGCTAGAGATGAAGACCTCTGAGCTGAGCCTAGTCTGGGCAAAATACACTCTAGTCTATGAGGTCCACTGCTGGTTGTATCAGAACCCATCAAAAGAGAACACGCTTCCTCGCCCCAAATGGTTTTCTGTACATGTTTTGTTTCAGAACAGAATTTGTATATTTGGGGTCTCTTGGACATCAGTCTGTCCATGTCCCTGTAGTCCTGACAGATGAAATTGATTCATAGACTGAGAAGGCATATTCACAGGGTTAATGCTTCCCCAGATTCAAAAGCTGAATGCTTCCTCCCAGCTAATGGAACTATTTTAGTAGGCTCTGGCTCCAGGTTAGAGGAGTAGGTCACTAAAGATATATTCTTCCTTCGGTGTGTGTCTAACCCCAGCCCCTCTCAGCTGCTATCTGCCTCCTGCCTGCTAAAAGGTGAGCAGCCTCCTCCTCCTCTGGGTGTCCCTGCTGCTGATTTATTCCACTCCACCACACGCCAAGAATCACTGGACAAAAGGACAGAAAGTCTGAAAACATGAGTCAAAAGAAACCTTTCCTACTTTATGTATTTCTGTTGGATCTTCCGTCACACTGAGGACTAAGGTAATTGACTAGTAGGGGGCCAGAACCAGAGGGCAGAGATGCTCAGCAGAAGAAAGCTCTTGTGGAGTGAGTGTGGCATTAGTAAGCACACGATTCCGAGTATGAATCGTGTACTTAAAATGCTGAGAGTCCTAAGAGCTGAGAGGCCTGGGTAAGCTCATCCACCAGCTCTGCCTAGTGCGTCTGGAGCCTCTCACCACCACTTCTCTGGAGCCCTTGCCAGGGAATTCAAGCCAGGAGGGTGACATCACTGTCGCCTTATTAATGTCCCACGTGCAACAAAAGTGGGTGGCAGGAAGAGCTCTCTCTGCAGAGAACACTCTGTCTTGATACTTATTCAAACAAGGACAAGCACATTTCAAAACATGTGACATTTCATCAGGAGGCAGGTACAGGTCCACAATCCATTTCTGCAATTACAGAATCTCCGAAGTGCTGCAAGCAGAAGCCTTTTGGTTATAATGAAGATAAAGTCGTAACAGCAAAAGCAATCGTGATGCTATCCCTGACTCAGCATTGTGGTCTGTTGCTATCGTGCCTGCTCTCTCTCTCTCTCTCTGTGTGTGTGTGTGTGTGTGTGTGTGTGTGTGTGTGTGTGTGTGTGTGTGAGTGTGTTGTTTTGGAATTTGGAGTTAAATTCATTTTAAATTGTGTTAGTGCTGAACCCATAGGAGACAGTGAGGGGAATTATAGAACTTGGGTCATGGACAGTGACATCTGTTGTAATGAAAAGTAGAACATCAGAAGTCAAAACAGGATGTATCACTTAAAAACTGAGTGGCAAGTCACAGGAGATGTTCTATGAAATGAGGGTCAAGACCTAATGGAAGATGGGAAAACATTGCCAAGGGCAAATAATGCAAGATCCTAACCACTCATTAAATGCACTCACAATAAGGAAGTGAACAAATGCCACCAATCATTGGTCTGAAGCAATTTACAAAATACAATAAAGACTAAATCATGAAAGCACTGCAAACATTCAGAAAGTTAATGTGTTAGGTTGCATTTTTCTCATAGAAACAAAACCAGTAGGATGTTTTGATGGGTATACACATAATCATTCCATAACACATTGACAAGCTAATCTCCTTTACTTAAGTAAAGCTTGTAGAATGTCAATCGCATTTATCCCTGGTGAAGACAACACCAGGGAGAGTTGTATTTGACCAAGCAAGTAGCCATGATTTAACATCACCATATAAAATTTATCACAGCTACTCATTTGAATTTAAGATCATTATGGAACACCATCCTAAAAGCCTGTAAAAACAGCATTCCTGCTAATGTTGAAGCAGCAGTTAACATTTTAATAAATTTGTTAGGTTCTGTCTTAGGTAGACATTAGTTGTGCAATGGTTTATTTTGAGTTGTGAGCCTAGCCTTTAATGGTTGAGCCATCTCTCCAGTCCTGTGCAACTATTTATAATGTCAATGGCAAGGCTCCATATTGACAATCCCACACTGAGGCAAAACACTCCTAGGACTAAATCACATTGTGTGATGCAGTTCTCTCTAAGAAAGAGAGATCATTTCTGGTCACCCAATCTTGTCATGTGAGCATATGAAAAGGAGAGCATCTATCAAGTAAGAGAATTGACCTGTTAGGTAGATTCTCTGTTACTGGCTTTGTTATTTCAAAAGGGTGGTTTATCAGGGGCCTAAAAGTCTCTTTCAAATCTAGTTTCTGGTGCATAACTGTCCATCTGCAATTGATAACAAACATAACAAACAAATCCTACTCCACAAGGAAATCTGTTAAATTGATTTGCATGCAGAATGGTTGAGTAGAACAATCAATCTAGTATATAGTTAGAGTAAAACTTACTAGGGTATTTTTAAAAATCTATATTTAATTAACTATTTTATTTAGTAATCTATTATAAATAAGACTAGTATTTACTGTCTTTAGCACACTTAGTTTGAACTGCAGAAATGGTAGCATATTTGACTTGTGAATTTGTTGGCCCTGGATGCCATAATCAAATGCCATATACCAGGTGGCTAAAGTAACAAGCATTTGTTCCTCAGAGCTCTAAAGTCTGGGAAGTACCAGATGGGGGTGTCAACTGGCTCTGTTTCCAGAGAAGATGTTTCTAGGCTCATAGATGGCTACGTTCTCCTCGTGTCTTCACAGATGAGAGAGAGTCAGAGATGGAGTGAGGGAAGGAAGCAGTGCCATCCTGGGTTGGTGGTCTTGGGTTGTAAAAGGAAGCCAGCTGAGCAGAAGCAAAAAGCGAGCCAGTAAACAGTATTTGCTCATGATCAGGTTTCACTGAGCTCCTGTCTACATGCCTCCATGACTGGCCGTGACATAGCAGTGTAAGCCAGATAAACCCTTAAGTCCCCAAGCTGTGTTTGACTGGCATTTTATCACAGCAACAGAGGCCAAACTAGAACAGCAACTTAATGAAGAAAGGGTTGGCTTTATATAACAGTCTATATCGTGTTGGGACACTATGGGGTCTGAGCTGGCTGCTGGTCACATTGTGTCAGCATTCAGGAGAGAGATGATTGCCGGCATTCAGCCCCCTTTTATGTTGCCTGGGATTCCGTGGTATGGTACCATCAACATTTAGGATGGATCTTTCTACATAGACTTAATTTGGATAATCCCTCACTATATACCCAGAAGTTTGTCTCCTCCATGATTCCAGATCCTGTCCAACTGACAAACAAGATTAATCCTCACAACCAGTTTTCTCACAAGCAGAAGGTGCCCTGAAGTCAATCCTAGGAGACCCAGTCAGTCTGGGCATTAATTTAATTGATCCTAATCAATAGAACCAGGAGTCAGATATCAGGGTAAAAACCTGGAGGATCAGAGAACCAGGAGCATCTGCCAGTTGCTTCCTACATCTCTCAGTTCCTCTGTCCAAAAGGGCTGATATCCCCGCCTTATCACTTCCTGTCTCTCTGTACAGTCCTCCAGGCCTCTATGGTTAACTAGTGGCTAGCTCGGCCCTCTGATTCCAAACAAGCTTTATTTAACAGAACACAAATAAAATGTCACACAGCACCTGTTTAAGGAAATGCCCTATGCTTCAGTTTGTACAAGAAGATGACTACACTGTAGTCTCCTTGTTCTTGCAAAAACAGTTCACAAAGCCCAACCACCCTGCAGTGACCAGAGGAGCACCACCCTGCTTTGTGGCTGGGATGTTGCACAGCTTATGGTCATGACTTTGGTCTATGCCATCTACCCCATCACCTGTGCCTAGCCACCCATCCCTGTCCCCTGCCCTTCTATTATTTTTCTGCATCTAAGGGTGTTACATAAGCCTGAGTTGTGTGATCTTGTGGTTGGGACAATGTGGCCTCTTAGGGAAGCATGGGAATGGGAAGGGTGCTCTCCTCTGCACTCCTGAATGCTGCTAAGACATGATTGGTGTAAAAGTTAGCTACTGCCAGGCGTTGGTGGCGCACGCCTTTAATCCCAGCACTCGGGAGGCAGAGGCAGGCGGATCTCTGTGAGTTCGAGGCCAGCCTGGTCTACAAAGTGAGTTCCAGGACAGCTTCCAAAGCCACAGAGAAACCCTGTCTCGAAAAAAACCAAGAAAAAAAAAGTTAGCTACTCCGAGTACTCCTGAAGCCGGAAGTTCACAAGGTCCAGAAAAGCATAGCCTCACACCTCCTCTTGTGTTCATCCTCCTAGGGTGAACTTTCTTTATCACTGATTTGCTTAGACAGCCTATGAGATAATGGATTTCTTTGTAACATTTTCACACATGTGTGACATTGTAACAGCGTTTATTTCCAGTCCTGCCCCACTTTCTCATACTGCCTCCCACCCAACGGGCTCCCTTCTTCTCCTGCTTATTTTTATGTCGTGTGTGTGTGTGTGTGTGTGTGTGTGTGTGTGTGTGTGTGTGTGTGTGGTATATAAACCTAGATTTTTGCATGTGGGAGAAAATGCAGTATTTTGACTTTATTGTCCCAAACACAATCTATTGTTACCCACTTTTCCATCCTTGATATCAGGCCTTCCCAACTCATTGCTATCTTCTATTTTCATGTCTTCCATGTATAAATGTATGTTTACCCTTAAATCTAAATTCCCCACATGAGAGAAAATGTGCTATATGTCTTTCTGAGTTTGGCTTATTTTACTTTATTCCATTTCCTTTACTCCATTTTTTTCTGCAAATGATGTAATTCATTCTTCTTGTCACTGAATAAAGCTCTACTTGAAATGCATACATATATAATATATAAATACTGTACATAGGTATCACATTATCTTTACATTTTCATCTGTTGATAAATTTAGTGTTGGTTCCGTATCTTGGCTGCTGTCAGTAACACAGCTGTCAACATGGGTGTGCAAGGGCAAGTGTACCTAACTCTAGTCTAGGCACATGCCCAGGGGTGCTAGGACTGGACCAGAAGGTAGTTGTACGTTTAGTTTTTTTTTTTCAGGAATCTCCATACTGATTTCCATTGTGGCTACACTGGGTTTATATGCCCGCCCCCCCCCTCCCCAGCAGTAAGTTAAGGTTCCTCTTTTCCAGCATTTGTGGTCCATTGTTTACTTGACAATGCCCACTGGTAAGTTGGAGTTCCACTTTCCACACGTCCTCATCACCATTTGTGCTCTTTCTTACTAGATGATAACCATTCTGACTGCAAGGTGGACTCTCTGTGCAGCTCTTGTTCTTGTTTTGTTTTTATGATCCTGGTGATGACTCCTGCACCTCATGTATGGGCAAGCATTCTTCTACTGAGTTGTATCTCCAGCTGGCCTTGAACTTGAGACCTTCCTGCCTCAGCCTCTGAGGCTTGGATTTGAGGCTTGTCCCACAGTACAGTCTTTATCTATTTTCCCTTGATGGCTAAAGATTATTACCTTGAGAACAGCTTTTCTCAGGGTGGGCATTCCGAATTTTCATTTATTATTTCCCTAGAACTCTTATTGCTCCTTATTACACAGATGAGTACAGTAACAGTTCTCTTACATGTCACAGAGTGTCTAGCTAGGTGTTCTATTGTTGTGAAGAGACACCATAACCACAGCAACTCTTATAAAGGAAAACATTTAATTGGGGCTGCATTATAGTTTCAGAGGTTTAGTCCATTATTGTCATGGTGAAAAGCATAGTGTTGGAGAAGGAGCTGAGAATTCTACATACTGATCCACAGGCAGCAGAAGGAGAACACCCCACTCAGCTTAGTTTGAGCATATAAGACCTCAAAGCCCACCTCCACGGTAACACACTCCCTCCAACAAGACCACCTGTATTCCAACAAGGCCATGCCACCTAACAGTGCCACTCCCTATGGGACAAGCAGTCATAACTACCATCCAGTCCACAGCCCTTCAAAGGGCTCTAGCATCCCTGGGAAGAGTACCAGCTGAGGTGACACCAATTATTCACATGGTTGTGTGAATTGGTTTATCATCTGGCACAAGGGTGAGGAATTAGCTTGGAACTTGGGGCCCAACCATGACATATCCAGGGCTGAGCGAGAAGGGTGTTCGGAAGGTGCTGTTCCAACACAACATCTAGAAAGACAAATAGGAAGCAAAAATGGTGTCATTTTCGTTCCTCACATTAACGTTTTGCATTTTTTCTATTTTATAACCATAACACTTACTAAATCAAATACCACAGAGGCATTAAACGAAAACTCTCATCTCTTCCATGCCCACCCTGTCCAGATGCCCCTCTCAATCAACATTTTATTTATTGGCTTCCTGCTGAGCTTACTGTCATGTGTCTGGACTCTCCCATGTGTATAGCTAGTAGATACCAGTATCTAACTTCTTAGATATTCTGAACAAAACCAAGATTATTTCATATGCTCAGTCATTTATCATGTGCATCTTCCCAAGTGAATTCCCTTCCTTCACTTATCACAACAGTTACATATGCTCTGCTATGCATACATCACTACATGTTCGACCATTTCTCTTTTTGCAGACATGCTTTTGTAAATCTCTGGCTATTTTCAAGGCAAGAGCATGCTTCCTGATATGGGGATCCATCAGTAGTCCTCAAGGCAGTCATAAATGGAAGATCAACATTAAATCGATGGAGAAGAGTCACAGGCAACATTTTGTTCAGGTCTTAAAAACAATCTTGAGTGAGAAAAAAAAGTAGACTGAAGTTACTTGTTACATAAAACAGAGGAAATATAAAATGAAGACTCTATTGATTGTGGAAACAAACATACATAATAAAGCTTTCCAGGTTAAAATAATAACACCTCCATCTTGGCAGGTACATTTACAAATGTTGTTACTTCCGTTTCTGTAACGGGTGTGCAGGCATGCCAGGCCAGACAAGGACCAGCCTATTCCTGCTCGCTTTCACAGTATGCAGTATGGGAATGTGTACTACTCCGTTAACTTAAATCCTATTTGAAAACGGACAGACAGAAGAGAACAGCGATTGAACATTCCCCATCAGATAAAGCACTAAACTGGGAATAATATTTGGGGTGGAGGCAGGGGTTTGAAGAGGATTCAGTAAACACCTCACTTCACATTTCCTGTTTTAGTCTATATTTTTATTTCAGTTAAGGACTGATTGCACTTTGTGGGTATAAGTCTTATTCAATTCATAATTTAACCTCAACACTAGAGAGCATAAATATTGCAAAAAGGGTCTGGGCTGGGCAAATTTTTGGATTCATATAAAAAGCTTGGCTAGTTTACACCCCCACACACAAGATAGATGGAAAGAATTAGCCAGGACTAGGTTTGTCTGTGACCTTGAATTTTAAATTCTGTGAGGTTCAGCTATCCAGGGAGGAAATGTGGAACAAGGAATGACAACACGGAGACCTGCCCTGCCTCCATGTCGGGCTATGCCCTGATGAGATGATGCTCCAGCCATGCACCAATCACGGCAGAACAGCAGACCCTGGGCTGTGGCCATGCAGGCACATGCTGTGGGAAACAGCTGTGGGCATGGTGTGTGACTGTGGTACCTGGCCTGGTTTGGCATCTCCTGCAGTTCCAAGAAGCGACTTTGTTCAGAGCTTTCTTGCACCTTTACTGGGCTTTTTGAGATGTATTAGCAGGCAAAGTGAAGCCGGGACCTCCCTCCTTTGGAGCAGCAGCAGAGAGTTGTGTAACAACGGAAACTCCTCCTATCCCAAGCACTTGTGGGAATACCCTCCGGAAGAGAGGTTGGCCTCCAATGCCAAACCCATGCTCACTGATCCTTTAGTAGCCTGACATCAGATGCAGTGGGGGTATGTACACCTACCACTGGTATTGCCAAAGGTACCAAGAAAAAAGGGGGAAAAAAGGTTGTATTGGGGGGGAGGAAAGAAGCCAGCATCTTACTATGTACTTGGAGTGGATATTAAGCAAATAATACTCTTTCACAAGTGAACAGACAAACTTCATTTAAAAAAACTGTCTGGGGTGGGGGGATGCACTCCTTTAATCCCAGCACTCAGGAGGCAAAGGCCAGCCTGGTCTATAGAAAGAGTTCCAAGACAGACAGAGCTACACAGAGAAAACAACAGAAACCACCACCATCAATAACAACAAAAGCAAAAGTACCTTGTCGCTGGACAGTGGTGGCACATGCCTTTAATCTCAGCACTCAGGAGGCAGAAGCAGAGGCAGATGGATCTCTGTGAGTTTGAGACCAGCCTGGTCTACAAAGTGAGATCCATGACAGATTCCAAAGCTACACAGAGAAATCCTGACTCGAAAGGTGAGCCACTTAAAAGCATGTTGCAGACACCACGGGTCTCCCCTGACAAGTGTCAAACACCACGCATTTCCCAAAAACAAGGACATCCTATTTTAAATCCCTGCTAACCATTTTCACCCTCCAAAAGGATCATGTGACACAATAAAATGATCTAACAAATTTTCCCTGCTGCCTTAAAAATGCCAACAGCAAGGTTGTAGGTATGTGTGTTCTGTAGTGAAATTAAGAAAGCCTTTCTCTCAAATATTTTGAAGGTCAAATCCAATTTCTCCATGTACTATGGAAATGTTAAAACTCTGCGGCATTCCACCAACTAGAATGCAATTTCCTAGAGTTCTAGGAAGATGAGGAGCAGGTAAATGCCAACAGAGCCCCAGCTTTGGCTCCCAGTCATTTTCTAGGCCCCTCCTAAATGACACACACACACATCTACCTCCTCTCCTGCGAGTGTCTGGTAGGATTTTACCCTTCCCCTCCAATTTACACCAAGAAGGGGAATTTCAAATAAGGAAAAGTTTTTAGTAAATAAAACGTTAAGGAGGTTGCCTTTATGAGATTTTAATTAAAAAACTGAACTTTTACACATTTATAGATCCTCACAATGTTAAAAAAAAATGATTTCCTTGCCTGTTTCTTGGCCAGGTTTGATTCTCAGTGTCCTTGTGTATCAGCGAACACAAGTGTTTGTGAAAGCTTTGTCACCTACTGGTAGCTCAGCATTGGACATGACAACAAGTTATAAGCATGGGGTTGTGTCTGACTTGCAAGATCTCATTCAAGAATAGGATGTTCTTGGTAGGAAACCCGTCAAGGGTCTTTGCTCTTTCGTGTCTCTGCTTCTCCTGCCTCCAGCAATCATCCCAAACGCACTGCTTTCTCCAAGTCTTCCTTTCCATAACCTCTGTTACTCAGACCGTTTACTGGATGAAGGCAACATGTAGATGTGTTTGGTGTGATTTAAACTGTATGCCATTTTGTGATTGCTTCACCATCCTGGGACTCCTTAGGTCTTCCTGGGGGTGGGGATCTCAAATGTAATATTTGATTTGTATGCATTTGTCCACTGGAAACCTCTACACACAAATATTTTTTATTTAACTTTTTACACATGTTACTCTCAGTTCCCTCTCCCTCCCCTCCTCCCCCAGCCCCCCAATCCTTCCAACCCCCCACCCCACTCCATCCCCCTTCCGCTCCCCAGGGAGGGTAAGGGCTTCCATGAGGGATTTTCCGAGTCTTGTCATATCATCCCGGGCAGGGCCTAGGCCCTCCCCTATGTGTCCAGGCTGATAGAGCATCCCTCCATGTGGAATGGGCTCCCAGAATCTATTTGTATGCCAGGAGTAGATACTGATCTACTCTCCAAGATCCCACAGATTGCTGAGGCCTCTTCTCTGACACCCAGGTTGTGGGAGTGTCTGAATCAGTTCCATGCTGGCCTCTCAGGCATCAGCCTGGGGTCTATGTGTCCCCCCTTGTCATACAAATATTTTTAAGGAAAAAAAAATCAAATGCCTTTGCAAGCAAAATCTTGTTTCCTGGAGGATTATTAATACAAAGTGATTAGGTTTGTTTTAAAGCTATGAGTGAGTGGACAGAGAATACAAAATAACACATATATGTCCACACACACTGAACACACCATTTGAAAGACACTTTATACATCTATGCCACGATACTCAAAGTCCAACAGATAATGAAGTCTGGTACTCAGTAGTGAAGCAGTTGCTGCCAGCACGCCTGCTGAGGCCTAGGGTCCAACTTTCAGGAGAGGAGAGGAGGGGAAAGGAGAGGAGAGAAGGGGAAGGAAGGGAAGTGGAGGAGAGGGGAGAGGACAACAGGGGAGGGGAGGAGAGAAGAGGGGCCAGGAGGGGGGGGAAGAGAGGAGAAGAGGGGCCAGGAGGGGGGGAAGAGAGGAGAAGAGGGGCCAGGAGGGGAGGGGAGGAGAGAAGAGGGGCCAGGAGGGGAGTGGGGAGGGGAGGGGAGGAGATTGTGTCACACACCTGCTTATTACCAGTATACATGGAAATGAAAATTGAAGCATGAGCTGAGAAATGCTTTAACACAGCATGCCAACACTATTTTGTGTTCAATCTAAGAATAGAGAACTTGGCCTGAATCTTTCATTTCTTTCCATTTTTCTAGAGTTGCACTTTTGTTGAATTTTACAAAGCATGTGTTCATGGCAGATTAGAAGAAGAAAGTAGTTCTTTACCTCGGGTTGTTTCAAAGGTAGTGTGTCCTAGAAATAAGTGTGTGGCAGAAGTGGTGTGTGTGTGTGTGTGTGTGTGTGTGTGTGTGTGTGTGTGTGTGTACAGATAAAGAGGGAGGAAGCAGAGAATCACAATATCAAATAAAGCTTCAGTGGTGACAGGAGGTTGGGCTACTTTTAATACTAAATGTGGGCGTGTCCTTTAACTATCGCTCTTACTAATTCCCCATATAATGGGAACAGGCCCACAAACTAGTGGGCTGACTGAATATGTGAAAACACATCGTGGGATATTTGTACACTATGTGAAGATATATTGTTTCTGATTGGTTTAATAAAAAGCTGAATAGCCAATAGCTAGGCAGGAGGTGGGATTTCCGGGGAGAGAAAGGAAGAGGAGGAGAAATCTCTAGAAGACACAGAGAGGAAACAGGCAGTATAAGATGGAAGGGAGGTAATGCCACGTTACAGAACATAGATTAAGATGAATGGGTTAAGTTATAAAAGCTAGTTAGGAACAAGCCTAAGCTATAGGCCAAGTTTTCATAATTAATAAGAAGCTACTGTGTCATTATTTGTGGGCTGGCAGGGTAGAGAAAGACTTGATACAGAAAAATATTTAAGGAAATAACCCCCAGGCCTCGTCATAGCACTCGACATTTTCTGCAGAATTCTTCGGCCTTTGGTATATTTTCTTCCGTTTCCTCATTTTCCCTTCCAGTGTCCACATTATTCGTGAGTGACATCTCATGCTACTAATCAGGGTTAAGAATCCACAGTTGCCTCTCTTTCAACCTTTCACCGGGATGAGTGGGAGCCAACTGCCTCTCTCACAGGCCGCTCCCATGGATGGATGTTCTCCGAAGCCCCTTCCCTCCTCTGTGTGTCTCTGCTTCTCCTGCCTCCAGCAACCATCCAGAAGCACTTTTCTCTGCAAGCCTTCCTTTTGATAACCTCTTGCATTCAGATCGTTTACGGGATGATGACAACATGTAGAGAGCGGCTCGCCCGGGGTCTGATCGCATCTCTAATTAGAATACTGGCCTCTACAGACCAAGAGGCCTCTTGTTCTCTGCAGAGCCCAAGTTTCTGTCATTAAGGGTTAAGGGTGACTGCCCTCCTGCCCTGCCACTGAACTGTCCGTTGCTTCCTCTCCCTTCCTGTTTCTTTTCAATTGCAGCAATCACAAGATAGCAGATTTTGAGAGGATAAAGGGGTTTGCTCAACCAAGCGTTGAAGTGTGCTCAGAAACAGCACCCTGACCTGAGCCTGGGCCCCACACAGTGGAGTCTAAAAGGAAACACTTTGCCATTCCAAACGAGAATAGATGAGGACATAATGAAGGTCTGTCCTAGCATGAACATAAACAACACACAGAGCTCTGGGCAGCCCATCGGGGGAGTTAAATCTATCTGAGACCAAAGACAAGTAAATTGCCTCAGCAATGTTATCTTTTTTTGTTTTGGATTTTTTTGTTTGTTTTGTGTGTGTGTTTGTTTTGTTTTGGAATGGATAGGATTTCTCTTTGTACCCCTGGTTGTCCTGGAACCTGCTTTGTAGACCATCTGGTCTCCAATTTAGAGATCTTCCTGCCTCTGCCTCCTGAGTGCTGGGATTAAGGGCATGCGCCACCATGCCTAGCTATGAGACATTGTTATTCTACTTTTGCTCCTGAACTTGTGTATATCAAGCACCATAAAAGAAAACTGTATGTTCTAACTGGGTAACTGAAGTGGTGCTATCTGCAAAACTGTACTTAAGTTTTGTGGAAACTGGTTTAAAAACTTGCAATACTCTGAGAAATAGGCACTGCAAGGGGCCTCTACCCTGACCTGTGTCTGAAGGGTCTGGGGAAGGAAGCAACGCTCATGACTGAGAGACTTGAAACCTAGAGTTCCCTTCACCAGAGGAACAAACACATTTCATGGAAATAGGACCAAGAGTCAAACACACTGTTTAGCCTCCCTCTTCATCAGGCTACCCATTGGCTAAAGCCAACAAGAAATGGGACAGTGTGGCCAGCTGATGTGATTCATATCAGTTAACATCCCTTGGCATAAACCAGAGTGAATAAGAGACAAGAAAAATATTCACCAGTCTCTCTACCGACTTACTCCTCTGGAATATCTCAGCGAGGAAATGTGGAAGGCTAGAGAAGTTTGGCAAATGCTGGTAGCCTGGGTATAATTTTTATAGACTCAGAACTTGTTAGTTGATATAAGTCATCTTCCCCAAATGTTTAAGAGCTGTGTGTGGTGATACTTACTTGTAATCCCAGGATAAAGGACACTGAGGCAGGGGGATTGTGACCTTGAGGCCAGTCTGGAACACGATAAAACCTTGTCTCTACAGCAGCAGTAGCAGGAGTTAAGAAATGAATTTAACAGCTAGGAAGTGGTGGCACACACCTTTAATCCCAGCACTTGGGAGGCAGAGGCAGTTGGATCTCTGTGAGGTTGAGGCCAGCCTGGTCTACATGACAAGTTCCAGGCTAGCAAGAACTACATCATGAGACCCTGTCTAAAAATCAGTAGGTAAATAAACAAGCCAGTCAAAGTGGGACTTAACCTGTATACCCAGTATTTAAGTTCAAGGATAGCTTGGGCTTCTTAGTGAGACTCTATCTTAACAAATACTCTTGCAACCTCATTCAGCCCTCTGGCTAGATAGCTATGTTCTTGTGAATTATGTACATAACCAGGCACAAGTAACCATCAGAAATGGGCGATAAAGTATGTGCTTCAGAGTTACATGTGATAGAGTTGTTTCTGAAGTAACTGGATTTTTACTCAGCAGCCAGCAGTCCCCTTGTCCCCGTTCACTACAAAGCTGACTTCCTGGATGCTTTCCATGCCTTAGAAAGGAAGCAAGATGACCACACAGCCACAAAGGGGTGTGTGTCACATGTCTTGTGAGAAGACACTGACATTTCCTACCGTGTAAGTCTCTGGTTTGCTCCCACTGACACCGAGCATCCAAATTACAATTGCCATTTTCCTTTGTCGTCGTGGTGAAAATGGAACTGCGTGTCGTGGAATTTGTGGGATTTGCTTTGCCATGCTCTTTGAAGGAGTGACAGCATAACACGGATGCTTCCACTCTCCGTTTTTCTCTGCCCAGGCAGAATGTTTATATAGCTTCAAATGCCCTGGACTCTGGAGCTTGACACTTTGAAATAGGATCAACGTGGTCTGCTGTTGTGCCAGTATTTGAACTAGTAAAGAACAGTGCATTTCTGGACTCAGCAGTCACCACTCGACTCCCAGGACTAGTGACAAAGCCATGTGGAAATGCCGCAGCCATGAGGATTTAGCTAATCCCTTCTGCCCTTTTGTGTTAGTTCTGACTAGGCAAGACTCTGCTGGGCTGTGTCCAGGATAAGATCTGTGCATCCGGGGGCTAGGAACATTACTCAGTGGTAGAGCATTTGCCTGAGACCCGGGGTTCAATCCTCAGTGACATAGAAAGAAAAGAAGAAAAGGAAAAAAAAATCAGTGCATACAAAAGGAGCATAAGCACAGTGAAGAAAAGCGATTCTATTGTCTTGAACCTCAGTGTATACCCAGAGCCCAGGGGTGACTGATGTACGGTCCTAATCCTAATGAAAAAGCAGCAAGCATTTGCATGTTTTCATTGCTAGACCTCTATATCCTCAATGCATTATATTTTAGCTTTAGATCTCCTGTATTATTTTTTTTATTATGGGGCTCCTAACATATTATTACTACCTCAAGGAGGTAATATCTGGTGATAAGGTGACAAAAGAAGTATTAGCCATGGTCACTCCATTTTGGAAAGCCCCTCCACTTTGGTTAGATAATGACAGTTGCCGGATGTAGATTCTTACTGGGTTTAATAGATTCTTACCCTCCCCCTCCCCCACCTTTCAATCCCCGGTAATGGCTGGCCATGAGAGCATCTGACTTTCTTTAATCCATCAATCATCCCATTTCACTAGCTACCCCTAGCAACAGCCAGCTGTGGGTTAAAGTAGAAAAAGACTCAGCCCCCTCCCCTTCTCTTTTCCCTATCCCTGCCATAGCCTGCAAGAGAACGCTGAGCTCTGGTCTCACACTAGAGGTAACCCCTCCACCTGTCTTTCCCAAATGTGTTAGTTAGGGTCGCTACTGCTGTGTGAAACGCTATGACCGGAAAGCAACTTGGGGGTGGGGCTTAGTTAGGGCTTCTATAGCTGTGACGAAACACCATGACCAAAAGCAAGTCAGGGAGGAAAGGGTTTATTTGACTTACACTTCAGCATTGCTGTTCATCACTGAAGGAAGTAAGGACAGGGAGGATCCTGGAGGCAGGAGCTGATGCAGAGGCCATGGAGGGGAGCTAATTACTGACCTGCTCAGCCTGCTTTCTTATAGAACCCAGGACCACCAGCTCAGGGATGGCCCCACCCACAATGGCTGGGTCCTCCTCCATGATCATTAATTTTTAAAGCCTTATAGGATTGCCTACAACAGCCCAGTTTTATGGAGGCATTTTTTCCAACTGAGGCTCCCTCTTCTCTGATAACTCCGGTTTGGGTCAAGTTGACAAAAAACTAGTCTGTGCACCAAATAAAGCTTCTGCTATTGTGTTGTCTCTTTCCTTCTCTCTCCTCACTGACCTTACAAGAAGAACCAACAATATAGAGAGACCAACAGGAAATATACATTTAGTGCTTTGTCTCTGCAGTGCTTTGTCTCTGCTCTTCAAATACAGTCACATTTTGAGCTGCCAGGGGTGAAGATGTCAACACATGAATTTTCATAACAACACTTGGTCCCATTTTCTTTATCAGTGCAATGAGCAGGACAGGAATGGTAGCTGTGTTGGTGGAAGAGTTAAGAGTGAAGTGCTACTTACAGAGCCTGCACGGATGGTGACATCAGTGGCATTATAAAAAGAGGAAGAGAGACTTTAGCTAGCATGCTTGCTGTTCTGTTCTATGATATTGTTGTATGACTTTTCCTAGGGAGCCATGAACTAATGCCCTTTCACCTTAGTAGTGTCATTGACAACACACACACACACACACACACACACACACACACACACACAATTCCACTAGTGTAGCCTAGTGAACCATTGGGTTTATTGAGGTTATTTATAAGAATATGGTGAGGAGTTATTTACAGGAGCATGGGGGACCCAGGCAATTGCATAATTGAAAAACACCCTCTACCCCAGCAGCCTGGGTAAGGACTCAACAAAAGCCGTGTTGCTGGGGTTCTCTGCATCTTTCAGGTAGCTTTGCCCAAGAGTGTTCTCTTCCCAGCAGTTGTTCACTGCTTGCATAATCTTGGAGAGCTTCATGGGTCTTGTAACTCTTGTGAACTTCCATAGTCTTCTGAGTTTTGCAAACTTTCTGAGTGTCATGAACCTCTTTCTTCTCTCCAGGATGGGATGTTTTCAAGCTGGAGGAAGCAGATACCCTCTGCCACGTCATGATGCTACAAGACCAGATGCTAGTGTGTTCATACAGACTTCCCAGCCTCAGACTGTGAGCAAATGCTAACCTTAACTTAAAACCTTTCTCTATAAATAACTAGCTGTGGTTTTGTGGATATGGTTTCCCCATTGACAATGATCTCCTGTGACTGACAGGCATGTGTTTTCCTTCCTGCTACAGAGATAACTTCATAAACAGAAGTTTCCTCCCTAGGCACAAATCTCTTATATGAAATGAAAAATTCTGCTCAGTTTTCAAAGTCCCATGTCTACAATTTCTCAAAAAAAAATCCATATGCCAAAACGGAATATTTTAGGATTCCATATTCTGTTTTCCTGGAGACAAAAAAAAAAAAACCCAAAAAACTAAATAAACTATCAGAATATGTAAATTACACAGTGTTAGAAAGTGAATTGAGAGAGTAAAGTAGGTGGTCCTGAGGGGGTGTTTTTTGTAAATCTAAGCTGAAGGATGAAAGCCTCATGACTCGATCAAAAGCCTGATAAAAGAATATGCCAATAAAAGTACACACACGAGCCACAGGTCAGGGAGGCCAGAACCATGACAGCAGCACTTGGAAGTGATGAGGTTCACCAGATCCTCCTTACATCCTGGAGACAGGACTTCTTCAGTTAGCTAGGAGGATGAGAGTACAGATGACTCCAGTCTTCATGGACTAAGCAGACAGAAGGGTGAGATCAGTGTTACTGAGGTTAGCGAAGACCTGGGGAGGAGCGAGCAGGCTGGGGATCCAGCTCTAATACTGTATGTTTGACATGAGTGTGGCATCTGACAGTTAGTGGCTTCTCAAAGGGACTCTCCCAAGACCCAGTCCTGGGAACCTATATGGCCATTTGGTCACATGGCCAAGTAGAAACAAGGTAGCTAGTTTGCTTAACTTAAAACCCAGATTATTTGCCTGTAAGTCATACGCTTTTACGTGTAGGAAAAGGATACAGAGAAGTTGGTGCAAGAAAGACTCAGCCAACCACTGCTGGCTTTAAGGATAGAAGGGAACACATTGGGATAAATGCAGGCTGCCTCCACAAACTGGATGAGGAAAAACAAAAAGAAAAAGACAAAACACAGATTTTTCTCCTAGAACTCCAGGAAAGGAATACAGTCCTGCCCATACCTCAGTGGAATCATCCCAATGATACTCATTCCGACTTTTGAGCTCCAGAGCTACCATCATCATCATCATCATCATCACCATCATAGTGTCTTATTTGAAGTCTTGATTTTTCCAACAATTTGCTACATCATCATTATACAGATACAATAGCCAAATAAAATATCTGGTAGGCTGCAAAAGAGCCTGGTATACAGGCTCTGGATTTGGGATAGTGGTCCAGGCTAGGTATAAACTCATGAATTATTAGTATATTGACGACACTTAAAATAATTCCTTGATGGTTGCCAAGAAAGTCAATACAAAGGGAAGAGAGCCAGAGAAGGGAGAAGAGAGAAAAGAAAGAACAGGTCAATTCAGGGGAACTTTGACCTTGAGAGTACCCCTCAAGACCTAGAGGGAGAATCTAGTAGGATGGAGTGGGGGCAGGAAGCCAAGTAAGCAGGGTGGTGATGGCAGCAATGGCCCACGCCTTTAATCCCAGCACTCAGGAGGCAGAAGTAGACAAATCTCTGTGAGTTTGAGACCAGCCTGGTCTACAGAGTGAGTTCCAGGATAACCAGGGCTACCCAGAGAAACCCTGTCTCCAAAATCAAAAACAAAAATGATAGTGACCTGTTAAGAGAAACTTTTCCTTGTGAGAAAGCCTTCCCGCCAGCCTGGTTCTAGAGCCGCATCAGTCCCAAATAAACACACAGGAGGCTATATTAATTATGAAGCTGTTGGCCTTGCTTGTTTCTTACTGGCTAGCTCTGACTTAAGTAATTACCCATAATTGTTAATCTGTTTCTTACCGGAGAATAGTTCCGGGCTTCCTACCCCATGGCGTTACATGTTGACTCTCTTGCTTCTCCTTCCCAGAGTCCTCCTGGACTGCTAGTCCCTCCTATCTAGGTTTCCTATTGGCTCAACAGTACTTTATTGACAAATGCACAGGACTTCCCCCAACAGTGACCCATGTCATGTGTCCAGAGGTTAGGGAAGATGAGAACTATGAATAGCAGTGCAACATAATTGGTAGTCATGACTTGGATGTTTGGGAGAGTTGGTGGGGGGCTGAAAGTTTGGATAGTATGTCTTAGAAAAAAAATGATAGACCGGGTGGTGGTGGCACATGCCTTTAATTCCAGCCCTTGGGAGGCAGAGGCAGGCAGATCTCTGTGAGTTGGAGACCAGCCTGGCCTACTGAAGGAGTTCTAGAACAGGCTCCAAAACTACAGAGAAACCCTATCTGTCTTTAAGAAAAAAACAAAAACAAAAACAAAGAAAGAAAACTGATAAAGAATAGAAAACAATACAGATACCTTTATAAAAAAGAAATTTGATGTAAAAATCAATGAAGAAATAGAGGTTTTTGTTTTTTTCAATACAGGGTTTCTCTGTATAGTTTTTGAGACTGTCCTGGAACTCGCTCTGTATACCAGGCTTGGTCTGGAACTCACAGAGATCCACCTGCCTCTGCCTCCCGAGTGCTGGGATTAAAGGCGTGCGCCACCACCGCCCGGCAGAAATAGGGTTTTGGCTGGAGGTAAATATGGACTTCTTGAATATGAGTGAGAGAAATAACTAAGGAAGATTTAGGAGCGGGGACTAGGGCAGGTAGGCGACATGTTCAGGGTAATGTGACAATGTGAAGCAGTCATGACATCCTCTCTTAGTCTAGATGGGAACTGCTCAGCTGAGTCCAACTCAATTGTGAGACAGTGGATTGTAAGCTTAAGTGTGGTTAGTACGGCGGGGTCTTACTGAGAAGCCCAGGCTAGCCTCGAAGTGATGGTCCTCCTGCCTCGGCTTCTCAATTCTGCAGTTGTAGATACACAGCATCATTCTTGGCACAGATTTATTTTTTTGTTTGAAGCTACTAATTTCATGAGAAATTATGTTTAGGAAAACAGTAAATGATGGTGTGGATTGAGTAGCAGCCTCCTCTGAGTTGATGCATATTGTGTGTGACAGAGGCTTCCAGGCTAGAGCTTGTCCTGGGTGACTCCATTTTACCACACAGCATTTAGCTCTGTTTTGAGGAGAAACAGAGAGGGTAGACTCCGTTGCATCCATTTGTGCATGTAGACACCACCACCCATCCAGCACCACCCACTAACAACAGGATGCTAACATTCCTTTTTTTAAAGATTTATTTATTTACATATACACTGTTCTGCCTACATGTCAGAAGAGGGCACCAGATTGAATTGTAGATGGTTGTGAGCCACCATGTCGTTGCTGGGAATTGAACTCAGGACCCTTGGAAGAGCAGTCAGTGATCGTAACCTCTGAGCCATCTCTCCTGCCTGGATGCTAAGATTCTTATATGTAAAGGGTACCACTCATAAACTAGACTGAGAACATATGGGCATATTAAAAACTGATGAGGGTTTTTTTTGGGGGGGTTAGAGGGAGTCACCACCAGTTTCTTTGTTTTTCTTTGCCTCCCTAGTGCTGGGATTATGGCCATATCCATCATATCTCAAGATCCAACAAATCTTAATTTACTTTTTTTCTTGTGGTAGATATTTACTGAAGGGCTTTTCTGTACAAGGCTTGGGTTAGTCTCCAGGGCACAGGAGTGGACAGGATTATAAAACCTTGCCCTGATATGAAATAAGAAACCGTGACATGGTGCAATGAGGTTTACTCAGGGAGAAATAGGGCTGCCATGACATAAACAGGGGTCCTAGCCCAGTTCAGTGTGGGGATGAGAGGCCTGGGCTGGAAATGGTTTCTAAATTAGAACAAGTAAAACCTGAGAGATGAAAGCTCTGAGCAGAAGGTATTGTGAACTATATTGGGGATGGGGATAACTGTATTTTTCTATATTTTTATTTATTCTTTGAGAATTTTATACAATTTATTTTGATCATATCCTATTCTCTCCCCCCAACTCCTCCTTGGTCCTTCTCCACATCCCAACCCATCCAACTTCATGCTTTTTCTCTCTTTTAAAAAACGTGGAGTAAATTTTGTTTTGCCCAACCACTCCTGAGCATGGGGTCTTCCCTGGAGTGTCACTCCATTGAAGAAAATTGATTTTCCCAGTCAGGGAAGCTAACAATTGAGAATAGCTTCTCGGTCAAGGGTGGGACTTCATACTTACCTTTCGTCCCAGTTTCGCTCTGGGCTAAAAGTTGGGAGTGTCTGTGGGTCTGTCAGCAGGCTTGTCCTCCCTGGAGGCCAGAGATGCCAGACGTGTTTAAACTAAAATGTCTCTGGGTCCACCGTGGCCAGAGGCTGGGGAATTCCAGAAAGGGGGTCTGGGTTTTCCTGAGTTCTTTCCCCCTGAAGGAGTAACAGTTTCCTGGAAACTGCACTGAAGACGTGGCTGAAACTGAAAGATGCCTTGATACTCAGGAACAAGACTGGACAGCGCCTTCCTCCCCCTTCTTTCCTCCAAGCAGTAAAGCCTGATTAACTCCAAGGCAGTGATGCTCAATGGTGTCCATCTCCTGGGACCACTCCAGCCGCAAAGGAGCCTGCCTTCTTTCTTTCCAAGTTCCTTATTAGAAAAGGCTTATTTCTCACCCTCTGTGGTGTGTGGATTTCACTCTTCCAGTTCAGAAGAAAAGAGCCCAAAACGCCAACTCAGTGAAAGATTCTTATAACTGCGGATGTCTGGAACCCTGACTTCTGAGCCAAGATCAGCCAAAAACCAATTAGGGCTCCATCTCTCTGATACACGGTCAAACAGATACAGGGGACAAGTGATGCTGTATTTTCAAGGTTCCAATCAACCAATTCAAGGTGCAGGAGTCTTTATTGGTTTCATAACAAGGTTCTGAGACAGTCATGCTGCATTTCTAGTAACCGTTCCTCTAGAACAAAAGTACAAGTCTTGTCACCTTCAGTGACTCTTTTGTCACATGAAAATCAATAACATTTTTCTAGGTGCAAAGTGAGCAGAAATATCATCACCATTGCCTGATGGATGCTTGTCTGGACCCCAGGAATGTGCTGGAATTTAACTTGTCTTTTTACAGCTTGTCTTCATTTTCTCTTATAAAAACTTGAGGGAGTAGTTTACAGCTCAAATGTGTTCTCATTTGAAGACAACCATTTTCTGAAGCCTTCATTGCGTCAGACAGACTCGCTTTTGGAATATCGTCACTGGCTCGAGGAAAAAAAGTTTGGGCTACAAATTCATAAGCTTTGGGCTAAATATGTGCAAAATTTAGAAGTGGGATATAGACATGTATTTCTTCTGAATGAACCTATTCCTTTTCTCAGAGATTCAAGAGGTTCAAATGCTAGGGGAACTCAAAGCAAAAGTCCTTTGTAGAACCTTCCTCTTAGCGAAGTCCTAGGCATGGACGTCTTACTTCATGTTCTTTTTCCTTTGCCTCTGATGCAGTTTGTTTCAAGTTCACGGTCCTGGTAGAATCCATCTCTCCTCCCAGGCAATTCTCAAAACTTCCATAATGAATCAGAAATCACTAAGTTCTTGCAGATGTTTTCTATTTGCCAATCTAAAAATTTCTAGCTTTATCAGAATTTGTATTATTGACCAGCCTCTAAGGCCAGTCTTCTTATACCTTTGACATAAAGATAATCTAGCACACTGAGGCCAGTACCTTCACAGGCCTGTGTTTGTGGTTTCCTACAGGCCAGGACAGTAGGTTGTAAGTTTGAATCTAATGTGTTTGCCCAAAGGCACAGTGACATGGCAATAACTGCTTCTGTCCTCCTGTGTTTTTGAGTCACCATTCAATGACTTTTCTCTGGTGCACCAGGAAGCTGTTTTTTGGAGACAGGGTCTTGCCAAGTTACTCAGGCTGACCCTGAATTCCACAGTTCTTCTGCCTCAGGCTCCAAGTAGCTGGGATTGCAAGCTTGCACCACACGGGCCTGGCTTTCAGAACACCTTTGCAAAGAGATTAAGTTCCTGAATGCTAACGTAGCTCGGGATGGACTTCATTTTTGATTCTGCTCTGTCTGGAGAGAAGTGCTGTGAGAGAGACCTTGGAAATTACCATAGCTATTGCAAATGTAAAATTTGCCATGAGTCTAACTGTGTTTTGGTTATTTCTCCTCCAGTTCTCCAGGTCATATTAGATATTTACTTATCTGCCGGATAGGTGGACAGTCTATATGTTCAAATAAATGATAATTTGTTGGATGCTTACACGTAAGAAGCCATTCTAAGAGCTTTGTCTGCGTTACTTCCTACAGTGAGAAAGGGTGCATCAAAGCCCCGTAAAGTCTGTGTGCATCACCATACTTAGTTTTCTGGATGTTAGGAGCCGGGCCTAAGGCTTCATGCAAAAACTCTGTCAACTGAGTGAGCTGCATCGCCAGCTTGTGTCATTTCATTTTGAAAAAGTATTTGATTTGATTCTATGTGCATTGACAGCTAGTAGCAGAGAAAAATAAGGTAGGGAAATGAGGATGAGAACGGTACACTTTGCCCGCGAAGACGGTGAGATTTGAGCAAACGGGAGGGCTGTTGAGGAAGGCGCTGTATGGATGTGGGAGCCATACATTCAAGTGATGCAAGTGACTGGGACAAAGGTCTCAGAGTAGGATGGCAGCAGGCCCAGGTGTCTGAAGAGGAGATGACCCGTTTCACAAACTGCCTAACTCCCGTCAGGCCAGCGATCTCCTCCCAAAGGGTAGAGTCGAGACCGCCCAGATAGCTTGTAGGATTGTGACAGTATTATGACAGTAAAGTCAGACAAAAGGTA
The DNA here is from genome assembly GCF_017639785.1 of Mesocricetus auratus. Lineage (NCBI taxonomy): Eukaryota > Metazoa > Chordata > Mammalia > Rodentia > Cricetidae > Mesocricetus > Mesocricetus auratus. Next base: position 58,513,889 of record NW_024429195.1, on the reverse strand, counting down.
AGGAAGCTGGCACAGGCTGCAGGCTTCCCAAAGCGTGAAGGGTACTCCAGCATCACCTCCTGCAGGTGAAGGCAACGACGCCTGCAGCGCAGATGTCTGGGGAAGAATAAATATAATCTTCTACGGAAAGCACTTACCCCAGAGGCTCGCACATGGTAGACCCCTGACCAAGGTCTTTCTCATTATCTCCATACTCTTGGATGATGAGTTCATTAGTGTAGGAGTAGCTAAAACCGCGAGAAAAGCTCTGAGTTATCCATAAGGAGGGCTAGAGGAAAAATCGTAACTTCAATGTCCCAAAGAGCCAAGGTATAGGAACGGCAACCTGACAATTAGAAGAAGGGAAGGTCACCGGGGAGTCTTGGTGAGCCATCTGACTTATTTGAAGGTATTGGAACGGAAGGGACAGCAGGGAGGAGGGGAAATGAGGGGAACTTGAGGCTTCAGCGGAAGGGAGAAGATATCCCTGGTGGTGATTACAAAGCTGCCAAATAGCATGGTAGTTGACTGGGCCACAGATGGGTGATGGGGACGTCCTTCTGTATGCCGCGAACGGGTTTCTCTTATTGCTTGATGAGTAAAGGTTGATTGACCAATATCAAGGCAGGAAGTATAGGTGGGCCTACCAGACTAGGAACGTTGGGAAGAGGAAGACACAGAAGCAGTCGACAGGGAGACGCCATATAGCTACTGGGAGATAGGGCACAGGGAATTCTCTGGTAAGCCAGGACCATTTGGAGACACATAGATTTATAGAAATGGGTTAATAATTAAGAGAGAGCTAGTCAATAAGAAACTCGAGCCGTCAGCCAAACAGTTTATAATTAGTATAAACCTCAGTGTGTTTATTTGGGACTAAACAGCAGTGGGACCAGGCAAGAACGGAAACCTCCTTCTTCAGATGGTCATGATGTCTGAAAAGTAACAGGCTAGAATGGAGGAGAGAGATTGAGAGACTGATTTCGTGTGTCAGGGAAACATCTATATATGTGAAAACCAGTAACCGTTAGGTGGGAGTACACTGGAGACCATTTGCACGGGAGTACAGGTAGAGAGAAATCAAGAGTGACATTGCGGAGGGAGCGGACCAAAGGTAGTTACATCAGAGGCAGTAAATAGCAGCTGCTCCTGAGCCAGACAACAAATGCTGGCCCAGTACCTAGAGCATTTCTAAATCCCATGTCTAACAAAGAGCCGTGCATCCAGTCAGTCCTTGGAAGTCAGAGAATCTTCTAGGTCCAGTGGTTCTCAACCTCCCTAAGGCTGGGACCCTTTAATACAGTTCCTCATGCTGTGGTGACCCCCAACCATAAGATTATTTTGTTGCTACTTCATGACTAATTTTGCTACTGTTATGAATTACAATGTGAACATCTGTGTTTTCTGATGGTCTTAGGTGGCCCCTGTGAAAGGGTCATGACCCACAGGTTGAGGACCACTGTGGTTCATCCCTAAAACCTCAGCACTAGGGAGGATCCAAGAGGATCGGCAGTTCAATGTTAGCATGGGCCAGCGGAGTCTCTGTCAGGTAGAGGGGGCGGGAGGTAAAATTCAGACAATCATGGCAGAAATGTAATGGACCAGAGAAATAAGTTCTGGTTCAGAGGTGGTGTGTAACCTTGGGTAAATTAGCCTTAGTGATTTTCTCAGAGGTAAAATAAGAATGATAAATAAATTTCCCAAGAGGACAAACAGATTAATTAATTGATAGGTTAATTTCTTAACCCCCCCCCACGTCTTTTGGCCATGGTTTTATATAACCCAGGCTGGCCTCGAACTCACTGTTTAGCTTAGGAAAACTTCTTCCTGTCTCTGACTCCATCTCCCATGTGCTGGATTATGCATATGCACCACTGCACTAGCTGGTGATGTTGGGAACCGAGTCCCGGACTTCACAGGCTGAGAAAGTGCTTTCTCAACATGGCTGCATCCCCAGCCCTGAAGAAGGCTTCTGGAAGTGACTAAGCATTCTTCTGGGATTTAATCTTCTGACACACTAGCAGTGACAAGGGAGGCTGCTGTTATTTTGGATTTAACCTTAACTGAAAAGGAGGAACCTGTGAACAGAGCTGAGAAGTTCAGAAGCAGGCAGATGAGAGAGAAAAGGTGTGCCGGCTGGACCAGAATGTTGGAAGAATTCCCCCCAAGCACAACTTGACAAGAACAGACCACCCAGAAAGCCGTGAGTGCTTTTCAAACCTCTTCACACATTCCTTTCCTCTGTCATCCCACCGGCCCGCCCGTTTCTATGCAAACATTAACTGAGCCCTAGCTCTGTTTTCCTCTGAGCAGGTCTGGAAGGGCTAAAAGCCTTCCTGCCCTCCCTTACCTCTGCTACCCGGCGCCCAGCTGCCCCTCTCTGTTTCCAGGCGTCTTCTTCCTCTTCTTCATTTTTCTCTCCCCTTCTTTTTCTCATGCACACTTGTCCCAAATACAACTCAAAAGCAGAATAGCATGAGACCACCCAATCTCTCGGCCATCCCCTTCTGTCTGCTCCATTGGAACAAACCCAGTATCCACTGTGCACTCTGTTGCCAATGCAGAACCTTGCTTGTGTCCCAAGCTGCTATATGCCTAGTCCTAGGTAATGGTCAGACACATCAAATCATTATAAACCTGCCCCTTCCACCAGCCTCTCTGCTAGACATGAAGTGGGAGGCATCACATGTTCCCGTCATGCTTGCCCCATCTAGAAGTTAAGTGTGATCATGCAATTTGCTTAGGTTAATGAACTATGAGCTTATTTCAATATATATATTTATAGAGGCATGCAAAACTTAGCCCTTTCTCTCATCTAGGGTCTCCTTCCTTTACCCAAGCAGAATAACCTTGCCCCATCCTTTTTCTTGTTGTTAATAGTGCATAACTTAACATTTAGTGGCAAACGTGGTCACTGTCTTGTGTTTCTTTGTGTTAATGGGACTTGATGAAGAGGCCTTCTGTTGATCTCTTGGGGGTGGGGTTCTGGCATGGAAGTGTGATCCGACCATGGTTTGATTTGTTTGTGCCATTACAAACTACTGCTGCATGGAGAATTTATTTTCTCAGAGGTCTGGAGGCAAGGATGTTTAAGATCAAAGCAGTCTCTGGTGCAGGCTTCATTTCTGCTGCCAAGATGGTGCTTGACCTTAAGTTCTTAGGAGAGGAGAAATTCTGTGTGCTTGTGTGACAGATGGTAGGGCTGGGTGCTATAGGAATATCCTTCAAAGGGCTCAGCTTCATTAATGAGGGGAGGAGCCCGCAAGACCCTCCTGAATTTCAGAGGGGACACATTCAAGCCCTAACAGGGTGCAATTTGACCTTAAATGCCATGTGTGCCCTGATGCTCCACCATTGACCCGTCCACCTCTCTCTCCCCTCTCCTCAGGCCTCTCTAGTCCCCGAGACACTTGGTTTTATAATCAGGCCAGTGAACAACCCTACAGTGTGTTCTACGTTTCAGGGAGAAGAAGGAACCATGCGTTTCTCATTTCAAATCAAAAGCCAGAAATTGTCATGCTTAGTGAGGAAGACAGACTGAAAAGGGCTGAAAGCTAGGTGTCTTTGGTCACTGCCAGATTGTTAAAGGAAAAGCTGTTCAAGAAAATTGGAAGTGCTCCTTCAGCGAACGAATAAGAAAGCAGAAACATGGAGGTGAAAAGTTGGGCAGGAAGTTCTGCTGTAAAGACTATGGCCCACACTCCAGAAGATCCAGTCAGCACGACTGGTCGTCCCTATCCAGAAAACAGCCTTATGTGACACTGTGGAGACCAGAGAGGAGAAGGCAAAACTTACTTCAAAACGCCAGGGCTGACCCTTGCTCAGGGGAGTGCTGCTGGTGACCTAAAATTGAAGCCACAGATTGAGGAATGATTTCACTGTTTCAGCCCCGTAATTTAAAGACTCTGTCCTGTAGAGGATGGCGGCTGGGCGGGGGGGGGTGTAGGGGGATGGGGGGAAGGGGGGATTCTTCTGGTGAATCTAGTGAAACCCAGCAGGAAGTTCTTAGAGAAGGATTCACTGCTCTAAATGTCTATAAAAGCTTCCATAATTTATGGGAAGAGGTAGAATGTTGCATCAACAGGAGTTTGAAGAAATCAATTTCAGTCACCATTCATGGCTTTCAGGGGTTTGATACTCCAGCAGAAGACTTATCTGAGATGAGAAAGGATAGGCCATCGGAAGAACCAGGTGTAGATGTCCAGCCTGAAGTTGTGTTCAAACTGCCCAATCTTGAACATCTATGAACAAGGAGTTGTCTCTTAACTGGAATGAGAAAACAGTTTCTTTTTTTTTTTTTTGGTTTTATGAGACAGGGTTTCTCTGTATTGTTTTGGAGGCTGTCGGTCCAGCCTGGCCTCAAACTCACAGAGATCCGCCTGCTTCTGCCTCCCAAGTGCTGGGATTAAAGGCGTGTGCCACCATCGCCCGGCTTGAGAAAACAGTTTCTTAAGATTGCTGCTCTTGGTTAAAAGGCTTTGAATGCTATTGAAACAATGACCTAGAACATTCTATAAATTTGATGGTTAAAATAGAAGCAAGGTTTGGGAGGCCTGACTCTGACCTTGGGAGTCCTGGTATGAGTAAAAAGTCAACAACCGTGTAGTGTTCCACAGAGGAACCTACCATCCAAATCAAATCAACCAGGGAAACTACTTTTCTATCTTCTAAGAAATGGTTATGGGGCCGGGCGGTGGTGGCACACGCCTTTAATCCCAGCACTTGGGAGGCAGAGGCAGGCGGATCTCTGTGAGTTCGAGGCCAGGCTGGACCGACAGCCTCCAAAACAATACAGAGAAACCCTGTCTCGTAAAACCAAAAAAAAAAAAAAAAAAAAAAAAAAAAAAAAGAAATGATTATGGAACCTCCAGTCTTGCCATCTGTCACTTGAAGCTGTCATCAGCCCTCAACATCAATGCAAAAACCCTCAGCCACAAATAACCCACAAGACACTAGAGGTCCAGACAATTCTTAGCAATTACCTTTGTAGATTCTTTTTTGTTTAATCTTTTGAAATCACATTTGTTTATTTGTGTGTTTGCAAGCCCACACACAGGTGTGGAGATCAGAGGACAACTTGTGGGAGTTGGTTCTCTTCTGTCGGTGTGTGGGTCCTAGGTGGTGCCCTTACCTACTGAGACATCCCACAGGCCTCACACTTAGCACTTTTTTTTTGTTTTGTTTTGTTTTACGAGACAGGGTTTCTCTGTATTGTTTTGGAGGCTGTCGGTCCAGCCTGGCCTCGAACTCACAGAGATCCGCCTGCCTCTGCCTCCCGAGTGCTGGGATTAAAGGCGTGCGCCACCACCGCCCGGCACACTTAGCACTTTTTAACTGATAAAATATTTTTGATTGCCAGGAGATAGTGGTACACACCTTTAGTCCCAGCACTCAGGAGGCAGATCTCTGTGAGTCTGAGGCCAGTCTGGTCTACAAAACGAGTTCCAGGACAGGCTCCAAAGCTACAGAGAAATCCTATTTTGAAAAACCAAAAGAAAAATTTTTGGATTCAGGTCTATATATTATTTTACACATTATAGTTTTTACATATTATGAACATAACCTGACCGTGCACTGGGAAGCCATCACACTTCCATGATTCACTGGTCTAGAACTGAGCGGAACAGCAGTGTGCATGCCACACAGAGAAAGGTACTCACAGGTGGAAGCTTCTTTCCTTGAAATAGGCTTTCCTGACAGGAAGAACCTGCTACCTTTCTTTCAGAAGTTTCTCCTGTTCTAATGGTTACCCAGAATTATCAACTCAAAATAACCTAAAGAAAACCAGAAAGTACCTCTTACCCTCCTGGGGACTGTAAATCCTGTGATGAGTATTAACAGTCCCAAAATGTCCTGAGGGAGCTCTGAAAGGGGAAGAAATTGGGGTTGAATGTTCCTGCATGATGCCACTTGTGATGGGAGGCAAAGAAATGCTGTCACATGGGAACCCAAGGTAAGATGGAGAACAAATGGAATTAGTAACCAAATTTTCCCCAGAATGTCAGGACCAGCAAAGGAGGTGAGCCTGAGCCAGGTCATGGGGTCAGGAAGGCCAAGTTCACCAAGCCAGGAGGACACAGTTGTAAACTCTCCCAGCACCAGCAGCAGGCCACACAGGTGAGCAGACACGGCACGCTCAAATATCCCAGTGGGTACCACACCAAAGGACAGGGTGGACAGCGTGGACAGATGTCATGAGGTGCACGGGATACACACTACACCAGCTTTGGTGCCACCTTCCTAGTGTCACTAAGATATGACCTTCCTGTGCTTAGACCCCAGATGGGGAGAGAGGGGAGGAAGAGAGACCCAGCTCCAGTAGGCAGTCAACTTTTAAATGAGAACGGTTAGCTGGCACAAGAACTTTAACCCAAATATCTTAAGCAATGATTATAAGAGACTATGGCTTTCTCCTTTCCCCTCAGATTGGCTACTGTGGGACTTCTGGAGGGATAAGTGTAAGATTTAAATTATTGTGTAAATTTTAAAGCTTATATTCAATTATTAAGCTATTGTTCAATTTCCTCACACATTTCTCAAAAACAAAAAAAGAAAGAAAGAAAGAAGAAAAGCACTGGGTTTCCTAGGGAGAGGAAGAATGCAGTTCCTCCAAGGTGCGGAAGAATGTAATTAAGTTTATTTTTAAAAAATCCAATTATTCCCATCCAACAGTGTGAGATGAACTCTCACCCTGAACTCTTGGGGGGAGGGTCTAGGCACTGCCCTGGATGAAATGACAGACTATGGACACCCCCATGGAGGGCTTCACCCTCCCTGGGGAAATGAGGGGATAATGGGGGAGTTGGAGGGAGGGCACGGGAGGAAGGGAGGGAAAGGGAGAGGGACCTGGAACTGATTTGTGAACCAACCATGTTTCTAATCTAAATTTAAACTTAAAAATAAAAAAATTAATAAATAAAAATCCAATTATTCCTTCTGAATGTTCCTGTTCTCTTTACTTAGACAAACCCAGAAATGGGCTGGCAAGATGGCTCAGCCACTAAAGGAGCTTGCTGCCAAGCCTGAAGGTTTGAGTTCAATCCCCAACACCAATGGCAGAAGGAGAGCGTTCATTCCAAGGTTGTCCTCCAACCACCATGTGCACACTATGACATGTGGGCACATACATGTGTACACTAAGTACATGTTTTGTTTTCAAGACCAGGATCTGGGGAAACAGAAAATTCAGACAAATTACTGAACAATTTCTAGCCAGACTCTCACCAGCTGCTGGTCTGATGTAGGCCGTTGGAGCCCACATTGAACACTTGGTGTGGAGTAGTCAGGGCCAGAGCTCCACTGCCCTATTCTGTGGCCTCCCCAAGATTCCCATTTGTCTCTGTCTCAGATAATGGTCCCGCTGAACTCCAAAAATATAGCATTCCTCCTCTTTCTACTGCAGTAATGTAGGATCTGTTCAAGTATTTCTAGTAACGAACTAAGAAATACTTAAGACATCAAAATCAAGGACTTCCCAAGCAGAGATTCATGACGGTCACTTGAAGGGAGACATCCATAAGCGAGGATTGCCTCTGGTGAAGATTTTAGGGCACCTCACTGTATGTTGGCTTTCTTCTTTCTCATTCTGCCAGAGGACTCTTGTCCTAGATTTAGAAATAGCTCTTCTTCTAGGCATGGGGGCACACGTGTGTAATCCCAGCACTCGGGGAGGTTGAGACAGGAGGGAAGCCAGCCTGGATTGCATAACAAGGCTCTGCCTCGAGAGAGGAAGGGGAAGGAGGAAGGGGGTGACCTGGGTATCTTCCATTAAGTGGGGGTATCTTTTAGCCAGGGAGTGCTTTTGCCAACCCCCACCATCCCACCAGGATACTGCAATAATAGCTGGAGGCATTAAGTTGTCACAACATAGGGAGGGTGATATTTCAAGCATAGCATAGGGAAAGGTCATGGATACAGTTTACAAGGTGTGATATAGACCCCATTATAGCCAAGAACAGCCTGCTGTGGGAGACCAGAGAGAGAAGCCTCTTCAAAGGAGAAATGTCACTGCCAGAGGGGACATACCCTTTGCTGCCAGCTGCTTGAGGAGTCCAGAGACCTCTATTCAGACACAGCCAGGGTCTTGGCTTCAGCTGAAGAAAGAGTTCCAGGGGAGTCAGCATCAAGGGAAGCCGAAGCTTGTTAAAGAAAAGACAGTGGTTGGTTACAGGCTCTGGGATCAAAGGAGAGAGCCATGCTTCAGTGCCCTAAGAGCCTTTTGTTCTTGCTGTCACTCTTGCTGGTGCGTGTGTGAGTGTATGTGAGTGTGTACATGTGTGACTCCATGTGTGTGAGTGTATGTGTGTCCCTGTGTGTGTGAGTGCATGCATGTCTGTGTGAGTCATGTGAGTGAGTGTGTGAGCATGCGTGAGCATATGTGCATGTGTGTGAGTGAGTGCATGTGTGTATATGTGAGTTTGTGCATGTGTGTGAGAGTGCAAGTATGTGAGCAGGTGTGTGAGTGAGTGTGTGAGCATGCGTGAGCATATGTGCATGTGTGTGAGTGAGTGCATGTGTGTATATGTGAGTTTGTGCATGTGTGTGAGAGTGCAAGTATGTGAGCAGGTGTGTGAGTGTGTGTGTGAGTGTGTGTGTGTGCGCGCGTGCGCACATGCACTTATCTTTAAAGCATTTTTCTGGGCTGGGGATGTAGAGTTGTAGAGTGTTTACCTAGCGGCATATGTAAAGCTCTGGGTCCAGCCCCCAGAGCCCCATAAACTGAGCATGCCTGTAAGCCCAGCAGACACAAGAGAAAATCTCCTTTGGCAAGACAGAAGTTGTCCTCTAACCTTCACACAAACACAGTGCTATACATGTGCCCACATACATTGTATACACATGTACATCGTACACATACGCGCTCTGTCTCTCTGTGTCTATCTCTGTCTCTCTCTCACACACACACTCACTCCCACAGATATCATAAATGTGTAATCAAAACAAGTTCAGCATGGCCACTTGGAGTTTAGGGTTAAGCGAATCACTAAAATCTGTTGTCCTCTATTTTCCAAGTAGGACCAAAACATCTAGGTTCAAATATAAAAGAATAAGTGTTCTTATCCCCTCCACCTCTCCAAAGAGGAAAAAAGAGGGGGAGACTGTAGTAAGCACTTCTGTGTCTAAGGGTTGGTTGGTTGATTGATTGAGCCCCAAGCCGGCCTGAAATCTGCTATAGAGGCCAGGCTGGCTTCAAGCACATGATTGCCACCTCGGGATATGAAGCTTCAACCCTAGGAGTTTGCCATCCACTGAGCTCTAAGGGTTTTTTGTGTGTACATGCTGATGTGTGTCTAATAGACCTTCCCACTCTTGGAAAGCTCATCTCTTGGAATTTATGTCATAACTTGTGCTTCTGCTTAGATGTAACTCAGCAGCCCTAGGGAAAGCCCACAGACTTGGTTTTTAAAATGTGACTCTATTATAGAGCTATAGTCCTGAAAACAGCTTGGTATTGGCACAAAAATAGACAGGTAGACCAATGGAATCGAATTGAAAACCCGGGTATTAACCCACACACGTACGAACATCTGATCTTTGACAAAGAAGCTAAAAATATACAATGGAATAAAGAAAGCATCTTCAACAAATGGTGCTGGCATAACTGGAGACTGGCATGTAGAAGAATGCGGATCGATCCGTGTTTATCGCCATGCACAAAACTTAAGTCCAAATGGATCAAAGACCTCAACATAAATCCAGCCACACTGAACCTCTTAGAAGAGAGAGTGGGTGGTACCCTTGAATGAATTGGTACAGGAGACAGCTTCCTGAACATAACACCAGTAGCACAGACAGTGAGATCAACAATTAATAAATGGGACCTACTGAAACTGAGAAGCTTCTGTAAGGCAAAGGACACAGTCAGCAAGACAAAAAGGCAGCCCACAGAATGGGAAAAAATATTCACTAATCCCACATCTGACAGAGGGTTGATCTCCAAAATTTACAAAGAACTCAAGAAGCAAGTCTCCAAAACATCAAAGGACCCAATTAAAAAGTGGGCTGCAGAACTAAATAGAGAGTTTTCAATAGAGGAGTCTAAAATGGCTGAGAGGCACTTGAGAAAGTGCTCAACATCCTTAGCCATCCGGGAAATGCAAATCAAAACAACTCTGAGATACCATCTCACTCCTGTCAGAATGGCTAAAATCAAAAACACCAATGACAATTTATGCTGGAGAGGATGTGGTGAAAGGGGGATACTCCTCCATTGCTGGTGGGAGTGCCAACTGGTTCAGCCACTTTGGAAATCAGTATGGAGATTCCTCAGAAAAATGGGAATAAACCTACCACAAGACCCAGCAACTCCACTCTTAGGCATATATCCAAAAGATGCCCATTCATACAACAAAGATGTCTGTTCCACTATGTTCATAGCAGCTTTATTTGTAATAGCCAGAACTTGGAAGCAACCTAGATGTCCCTCAACCGAAGAGTGGATAGAGAAAATGTGGTACATTTACACAATGGAGTACTATTCAGCAGAAAAAAAACAATGGAATCATGAGATTCGCAGGCAAATGGATGACACTAGAAGAAACCATCGTGAGTGAGGTAACCCAGTCACAAAAAGAGAAACATGGCATGTACTCTCTCATATATGGATTTTAGACATAGATCTGGGGAGTGCCAGCCTACAATCCTATGGCCAGAGAGTCTGGGAAACAGAAACTTCATTTAGTGGCTGATCGAAGAAGAGGCAGACTCCCTTGGTTAAGTACTGAGCTGAACTCAAGAAAGCCAGTAACAGAGAGGGAGGACTGATGATCAAAGGGACTAAGACTGGGCTGGTTTAACCCCCAGAAACAGCTGACCAGACAAAGGTTAACTCTTGAATCCCAGGCATCAGCCTGGGAATCCAGCATGGGACTGATCAAGACCCCCTGTATCTGGGTGTCAGTGAGGAGGCCTAGGTAATCTATTGAGCCTTGGGCAGCAGATCAGTACCCATCCCAAGTATACACACGGACTTTGGACTCCCATCCAACAATGTGAGGTGCACTCTCACCCTGAACTCTTGGGGAAGGGTCTAGGCCCTGCCCTATATGAAATGACAGACTATGGACACCCCCATGGAGGGCCTCACCCTCCCTGGGGGAATGAGGGGATAACGGGGGGGGGGTTGGGGGGAGGGCTCGGGAGGAGGGGAGGGAATGGGAGAGGGACCTGGAACTGACTTGTGAAGCAACCTCGTTTCTTACCTCAATTTAAACTGGAAAATAAAAAAAAAAATGTGACGCTTGTTGCTTCCCGGTTAAGGGAACTAACTGACCACCCTTTGGGAGCTGTCAGTTAAACTCTCGGAGCAGTCCCGAATTTCTCTGCAATCCCATCCTCTCCTAGAGCTATGTTGGTATCCACTGGAAAGGAGTGACTGCCGACTGCCCGCACGCTGCTGCACGGGAAGGACCGAGTGCACATCTGGAGGCAGGGAGGTCAGTGTTTTCATTAAAACGGGGGGGGGGACCGCAGAGACTGTCACTAAAGACAGTAGAAGGACCGTTCCGAGGGCTGAAACGCTGAAGATCTTTGTGGTGAATTTTCTACATTCAGAAACTAGAAAGTAGCCGGGCGTTGGTGGCGCACGCCTTTAATCCCAGCACTTGGGAGGCAGAGGCAGGTGGATCTCTGTGAGTTCAAGGCCAGGCTGGAACGACAGCCTCCAAAACAGAGAAACCCTGTCTCGTAAAACCAAAAAAAAAAAAAAAAAAAAAAAAAAAAAGAAAGAAACTAGAAAGTCCTTCTGATTTAGGAGACGCTTTTCCATTCACAATACCTTATTATGTCAGGCAATATTTTGTGTTAGGTGTTTATCCCAACTGTAATTAAACAATAGACTTGTGTAATATTTTGTTATTTTGAGATACGGTCACCTGTAGCACTAGCTGGCCTCAGACTCACTATGAAGTCAAATGTAGCTGCAAACTCCAGATCCTCCTGCCTCTGCCTCCCAAGTGCTGGGATTACAAGTAAACAGCACAAGAACCAGTGATTTGTTTTTGTTTTTGTTTTGTGGCTTTCTTTGCTTGCATCCTTAAGCTGTTTACCTGCACAGTCTTCCTGGTTTAGTCATTGCTTAAGAGGGCCACGCACATAGAAGATACCAAGAAATATTTGCTAGGTTAGCTGCTAGATCAATTGATTAGTTAATAAAGAATCTTCCCAGTGAGAACTGTCTTTGACCGTAGCACTGAATTATCACACTGTGACACGATTCTGGAAATGGCGTTATTTCACAAACTCCTGGGGCAACACCGTGTAGAGAGAGATGGAAGCCGGGAGTGAGTGAAGTCCTGAATTGTATCTTGTTGAAAGGGGCACAGCAGGCTAAGGACTCCAAGGCCTCAGTCCCACAAGAGTTCCCAAACCGAGCTGGTCCTTTACTAGAAAGGTACATTTTCGGCAGCAAACATTAAATGTAGACCCAACTGAGCCCTGTGCCAGGACCAACTCCCCCTTCCTTCCTTACATATGTAAGTCATGCCTAGCCCCGCCCCACCGTGTGTGTGTGTGTGTGTGTGTGTGTGTGCATGGAAGCCTAAGATCAATGTTGCTTACATCTTACCCGGGTACAGATGGAGACGACACACATGGGAGGCCACAGAAAAGGAGGTGTGGCTAAGAACAGAAATTGGACTGATGTGGTTACAGGACAAGGACACCAAGTATCATCAGAGCAGGGACAGGGAGGGACAGCGTCTCCCCTGGAGCCTGCAGAGACAGTTCTGCCCGGAGATGCTTTTTAGTCAGATTCATTTTGGACTCGGGGCTTCCTGTAAAGGAATAACTTTATGACTGTGTGGTTTTGTTTCATCTGCTTTGTTAGGAGAACGCCTTGCAGTAGCCTGAAGTGGCCTGGAATTGGAGCTCTCCCTGCCTCTGCCTCCAGTGTACTCAGATTACAGGTTTGAACCATCACATCCACCAGTCTTGAAATGTTTTACATCAGTAGCTCTGCACCAGAGGTGGTGGCGAATGCCTGCCATCCCCGCATTCGGGACTCTGATGCAGGAGGACCCCATGAATTCAAGGCTAGCCAGAGCTACACAGTGAATTCTATCTAGGCCATCATGTGAAACCCTGTTACCAAAACTATAAACTAAATATAAAAGAAAATACCAAGTCTATGACTATTTGTTGGGAAACTAGCATAGGGGCTAAAGTAACTAGTAACTTAGCGGTGTTCCTATTCAGCCCCAAACAGCCCTTCCTGAATCTAAGTGAGTCTGCTATCTATCCCACAGACTCTTGAGTTGCGAAAATCTGCTGTCCCATAATATGTGGCTGATTGGGATTTCCTAGTACAGAGTTTCTGCTGTCTTTGCTACTGTGTCTACTATGTTTTGCTCTCTTCTTGTTTCTATTCCATGCTTCAGAATCAACATTTACTGTTTTGGCAGACTCTATCTTTCTGTGTCTCTCCCTGGTACCCAGCCTCTTCCTTCCTTGCTGGTCACTTTCTTTCCTGAGCAGAGTGGATGTGGAGAGGCTGGCCCGGGTGTGTGTAGCCACCCCCACACTCCAAAGCTCTCTCTCAGCCATCGGATAACAGCTCAGCCCAACTGCATGTCACTCACAAAGGCTACCCATGATGACTTCCATAAGTCCACTATGAAAATGAGAAGGTAAGACAGAAGGGGAAAAGGGAAAAGGTTGTTTGTTATTGGAATTTTTAAAAATCAAGAAAAAGGAAATAAAGTAGGTCGAGAGGTAAGTTTAAGATAATCAGTGCTGACAACAGGAACTCAAAGCAACTCTATCAGGAAAGTCTTGTGAAGTCTTTTTACAAAAATCCCTCCTGCTGCTTCAGGGAGAAATGGCACAGAAAAAAATCAGAAGAACTGCCAAGAACAGACACAGAACCCCATTCAGAATCATAATGCAGGGTGTGATGCCTGGATGGATGGATGGATGGATAGATAGATAGACAGAGATATATAATATTAAATAGCTATATATGTGATGTAGATATACACGTGTATGTTTTTTTATGTATATATATTTGGTCTCAGCCCCTAGTTCATGACAGAGCACCCTGAAACTCTTTACGTCCTGAGTGATAAAGATGCTGGGAGCATTTTGTGTTCTAATATTAAGTCTCTACTTCTGACTCCTGATTTTGTGCTCTTAAATCTCTTGGGACTTCCTGAGTAGTAGAACATCATTTGTTCCGATGAAGTGACTGTTGGTGGGCTTTTAAACAGCTTCAGGATGGGGGTGGCCTACCAAAAGGACCAAGCATGATTAGAAGGAACTTGGAATTGTCAGTCAGATACCTGCCTCTCCCTTTGGGAAGGTAATAGGCATTGGAGATGGTAATAACCACATGGTGGGGACACCATAAAAACTCTCAAAAGATGGGTCCACAGTTTCTGGGTTGCTGGTCACATCCAGCTGCCAAGAGGGCGATGGCCACTAACTCCCAAGGGACAGAAACCACTATTCTTGGAGTTTCTTTAAACCTCCCTCTATGTACTTCTTGATCTAATTATTCATCTGCATCTTTTTAGCATGTTGTTTTTGTTTTCTCTGTGGTTTTGAGACAGGATCTCAATATATAGCCCTGGCTGACCTAAAACTTGCTATGTAGACAAAGCTAGCCTTGAACTCACAGAGGCCCTCCTACTTTCCCCTACTGAGTGCCGGGATTAAACTCATATGCTGCCATGCCTGGCTATTATGTCCTTTATAATACATCAGTAGATAAAATAATTTATTCCATCAATAATAATGGCAAATTATTTAATAAAAGGAAAGGGTCCCTCCAGTGATAGCCAGCTGATCAGAGAGACACGTGATGATCTGGAACCTTTGACATGGAAGTGAAAGGCGATTGTATGGGACTGAGCAGTTAGCCTGTGGGGTCTGCAGATGTCTGGGTCACTCGTGTCATAAATACATACATCAGATGTGCAGCTGTGCCCAGAGAGTTGGCAAATGGGTTGGTGCTAGGGGAGTAATCCTTTCTGTGGAGGATACCTGGGCTACTTAGAGAGTTTGAAGGGATACTGTCACAAATGCCATCTACCCACTCTCTGATGTAGCCTTAGGGAACAGTGATCACATAACTTTGCTACAGTTTTTACATGCTCTTGTTGGTCTCACCATGTAGCTAAGGGCTCTCAATCTCCTTCTTTCAGCCTCTTTAGTGCTAGGATCACAGGCAGGTGCTACCAGGTCCTGCTTAGGTATGTTGTATTCTGTCTTGTCTTGCCTTTAAGGACTATTCAGCACACACACACACACACACACACACACACACACACACACACACGCACACACCCAGGGTCTTGTGCGTGCTAGGCAAATGCTCTAACATGGGAGCTATACCTTAAAGAATACGTTAAAGCCACAGATAGCCCTGAAAAATATTATTCTCATACTTTTTACCTTCATCCCACCTTTCAACTGTGTATCACTCACAATATCATGGTTTACATGTAAAAACTGTAGGAGATTCAAGATAGTAGGGAGCTCTAGACGTACCAAAGCAAACAAACAAAAAACTGACATTCTGGAGAGGTTTTCAGAAGGACGGGTTTAGTTCCTGCATCCTCCTTGGGAGGGAGGATGTGAGGAGCTTTGGGTGACAAGGTGGCATTCAGTGAGACCCTTTGAGTCTGTGTAGACTTCATGTTTTGGACTGAGACCCAGGAGTAGGGGCTGTTGCGGCCTCCTGCATGGCTCATCTCCTTCTGTGTCTCAGGCTTATTCCCAGATTGCAGACTAGCACTGAGCAGGTAAAGCCCAGAGAAGGCAAATAGGTTCATCGCTCTGCTAGAATTCCTGCCCCCCCTCCCCACTCTCAAAAACGTACGCCTTTGTGACCAGGCTTCAGAAGTGCTTAGGGAAAGACCCAGCAGTCACGGTCACGTTGGCACTCTTGGCAAGACATGTCTGAGTGGAAGTGACAGTTCCCCTTCAGGGATTAGCTTTGATTGACACAAAATCTAAGCTGGACAGAGGGGGTCTGAAGCATGAGAACTCCAGCTCTCCCAGGAATGGGGGTTGACATTACTGTGGGGAGGACGGGACAGCGAAGGCCCAGGCATGCTGGAGGAGACGGCAGGGTGGGTGCTGTGTGCTCACGGCCTGTCTGTTTGAAATACCTAAGGTGGGGCCTGCTTTCCCCATGTGAACTGCTGTCTCTAGAAACTGGGACAAACCTCAAGGTCTGGGGTCTCTAGGAAGTGCCACCTAGTTTCTGAGGGTCCATACCCACAGCACACAGCTTCTTTATTCCTTTTGCACTCGTGACAGTTTCCTTAACTCAGCAATATAACCTCCATTTCCTAGGCTCGCCCGAGCCTAAGGTGAAAGGGAGCCGTGGAGCTAGAGAGGGAGTCCAGCTGCCACATGGCCCTGAGTCAGGTGTCCTATCACAGCTTCGGAAAACCAGCACAGCTGCGCATGGCCACCTGCCTATCAGGACTCACCTCTGTCATTGTCAGTCTCCCGTTGTTCTGAGGTGAGGAGACTTTGTCCTCAGAGGAACTGTGGTGTCCTGTGATGAACAAAAGATCCCGGGCCTCTTGGCTCTGCATATAGGTAGGTGCAGGCCAGAGGTGAACATGTAAGTAAGGAATAAAGAACTTGGGGTGGGGGTGGGATTTAAAGGCAGAGAGATGAGCTATGCTCACCCTGGCCTCTCTGTGAGATGAAGTGGTACCTCATGAAGGGGGATGGTGGGATGCAGCAAGAGGGGTTCTGGAAGGATGTGAAGAGGGACTGCCCGAGACACCAGCTTCAGTTTTTGTCACATGCTAAGATGTCAACGATAACTAAACTTCACTCAAAGAAAATTGAAACAGGAAGCAAGCTATTCAATTTGTCAATAAGGAAATCAACATGTTCTTTGTGTTCAGAGTTCTGACATCACACACCATTGTCTGCAGTGTGACACTCAACTGTAAGAGAATCAACCAGCAGATCACAAGTAGCGAATTCAAGGGTGAACGAGTGGACCAAGTAGGCGGGACAGCCTATCACCACTGAGAATACCACTTGCCTAAAGGAAGAAAGCTTTGGGAACAGAAGTGGAAAAGACTGCTTTTAAGGTGGCAGGCAGGAAATGTGATATAGACCACTTTTAAAGTGCATTAATGTGCATAATGATACAAAATGGAAAAAAATCTGATTTTCATCCTAATCCTACTTGTAAATTTAACTGATACAGTAGGCAAGCAATGCCCTCCCGCCAAAAAAGCCTTAATGTATGTATATGGTGTATGTATCATGTGTGTGCATGGTATGTGGTGTGTATAGATGTTGTGGTATGTTTGTGTGATGTGTGTGCGTGCGTGCATGCGTGTGTGTGTGTGTGTGTGTGTGTGTGTGTGTGTGTGTGTGTGCACTTAAAAAAATGGTCTTCGTGCCTAGGCAGGAACTCAGGACAATAAACCTGAGCCTCTCAGAAGTGAGACATGATGTTTTTGAGATACCTCAAGAGATTCCAAATGCATCAGAGAGGCTGAGAGGTTCCTGGTCAAGAAAGCACTTTTAGCCATGTCCTCTCTTAGACTCTTTCCCTCCCCTGCATGAGAACACCGCAGGTCGTACTATTGGTGCCTGAGTTCCATGTCTTTTGAACTTCCAGTGCTCCGTGGGTGCTTGGAGGAGAGTTTTGTTTTTGCTTTTGTTTTTAAGGGTGACCACCACTTTCAAGACCGCATAGCCCCACAGTCCACACAGATGATGTGACTCGTCTGATTGCATTACATGGCTCTGAGTCACCTGGCACTTTGCCAGTTGGAAAGTTCCAGAACCGGCTGTTTCAGATCTTCACCCAGCAGACATTTTTATCCGGGGAGCGGGGACCACGGATGCGGCTGACAGAATTAGCTCAGGGCTTGTCTCCGGGAAGGTGCTGCCGCTCTGTACTTATGTAACTGTACAGCTGTGCGAGCGCGCCCACAGAACGTGCCCCATCATTATTTTTGTTTCCTTCCATCACTTCAAATCCTATGCAGTCAAGGCAAACTTCTTTTGTCAATAAAAAAGAAAAGTCTCCGGCTGCTTTCAGTGTCGATCACTTCTAGCTGTGAGGCAGTCGTATTTTTAGAAACTTAACATTTTCAGTCACATACAAATTGTAAGACAGGGCCCTTGTCCCTGCGCTTCTCATCCTTATTCTCTGGGATGAACGTCTATGTGAGGGAAGGCAAGAGTTTCTACAGCCCTTCTAGGTTTTCTGGTTGATCTATGCATTAAATTTACATAACACAGATCAATAGAAGAGAGGTGATTATAATTAAATACATGGTCCTGGAGGCATTAGGGTCAGAATGTAAGCACAGACAATCTAACCAGCCAAGCTTGGACACTCATCCTCACTGTGCCAATTAAACAGATTAATAATAATAAGAGAGAGAGGAGATTCGTTCAACATGGCCACATTGAAATGAGGGACCAAGAGGTCAAGTGACACCACACCCGGTCCATAAGATGTAGGTTTAAATAGAGGGCAAGGGGGGACAGAACTCTGAAATATCCTCCTGGGAGGCAGGTCTCCTCTGACCAGCCCCAGGGCGCAGGCTTTTCTTCTTCCCAGCACGGTCTCATAGTTGAAGGGTTTGAGCACCTCCTTGGAACATCTTCATTCCACCAAGAGCACACGTGCACACCGGAGTCCCACACATGTATGGGAAACCAGACAGGAGCCAGTTGTATTGAGGACATGCACCATCCTTCACTAAAGAAAGGACCAGTGGTTCATGTTCGGAGTGGTTGGCAGAGATGAGCTGTGGAAAGGGGGGTGTTATAAGAAGTTTCCCTTTATTTACGAAGTTGTACATATAAAAGTCCTTCAAGTGTCACGTTTCCTAAGAGAGTACATTTAGAAAGGAAATAAAGGAAAGTTTCCTTATAAATGTATGCATCCTTTAAACTGAATTGTATGCTTCATCTTAAGGAGAGACACATCTTTCTCCATGCTGGCTTTCTAGCTTCTCAAAACAAACAAACAAAAAGCCTGAAGACAGAGAGCTAGAAGGTCCACAGTCTCCTAGGAGAGTAACTGTCTAAGGTTAAATGACAATGACAATGTAGTTTTCGGTGTCGTATACCCAGCCAGTTTTAAAAATATGTTTTTAGTTGAAATGGAAATAGAATTACATCACTTCCGCCCTTCCTTTCCCCTTCCAGCACCTCCCAGCGACCCTCCCATAAGCCCTTGCCAACATACCCCCACTCTCGTTGATACCTCTTTATCTGGATTATTGCTGTTACACACATACAGATGCGTGTGCACAAATAGACATAAACATAGCCTGCTGAGTCTGCTTTTGTTGTTTGTGTGTCGGTTTCAGGATTGACCACTCTGCACTGAACAACCAGTAAGGGGGATCATCCCAAAGAGAGGCTACTCCTTCTCCCAGCAGTCATTAGTCACCAGTAATTCTTTGTCTCAGGACTGGAAACCCACATGATATGTCCATTGCTATTTCCATTGTTCCCGTCTTGTTTATGAAGTCATTTCTAAAAGAGACCTTCACAGCAGATTCCCCGGTATTCTGGCTCTTACGGTCTTTCTGTCTCCTCAGCTGAGAAATTCCTTGAGTTACAGACTGGGGAGCTATGATGTAGATGCATCTGTTCACCTCTGCGTTGTGTGCAGGAGACTTCTGGGATGGTCTCTGCTGGATAGTTTTATGTCAGCTTGACACAAGCTAAAGTTAGCGGAGATGAGGGAACCTAAACTAAAATGGCTGTGAGATCAGGCTGTAGGCAAACCTGTGGGGCATTTTCTTAATTAGTGATCCATAAGAAAAGGCTCAGTGTATAGTGGGTGGTGCCATCCCCGGGCTGGTGGCCCTGGGGTTTATAAGAAAGCAGGCTGAGCAAGCCATGAGGAGCAAGCCAGTAACCACACCCCTCCATGGCCTCTGCATGAGTTTCTGCCTCCAGGTTCCTGTCCTGCTTTGAGTTCCTGTCTTGACTTCCTTCAGTGGTGACTACAATGTGGACACATAAGCCAAAGAAATCCTTTTCTGCCAAAGTTACTTTGGCCGTAGTGTCTCATCACAATAATAATAACCCTAATTAAGACTGTCTCCATTTGCTGTACCGAAAGCCTTCTTTGATGAGAGGTGGTAGCCATGGGATATGGTTTAGAACATGGCACTGGGTGGTAGTAGATTTTTCTTCTAAGGAATGTGACCTCACTAGGCCCAGGAAGCTGAGTAAGTTTCCAATACCAGGCATGATCTGCCTCCTGTTGAGTGAGCCTTGAGTCCAATTAGACTGCGGTTGGTCACCACTGGCATGTGAGGACCACTATTGCACTTTTCTGCATATCTGCCATGCCAGTCACTGCCAGAGTTCATAGGTGTTGCAGCTGGGTAGAACTCTTTAACTGTGTCCTTCACTTGACAGCTTGAATAGTAATTTCTAGAACCATGGAAGCTAGACCTCAACAAAGAGGCTCTCAGGTCAGATTCAGCTCGAAACATCCAAGTCCCGTGTCCTAAGTGTGCCTTCAACAACAGGGGTCCAGCTTCAACCCCTGAGAGGCAACAAGAGTGCCATTAATAATCTATATTGTTTAGGGAGTCAATTGAACTACTGTGACCAACCATTCAAAAGGAGGTTCTGGAGTTTCTATTAGTCTGTTATTCTTGTGGTGAGTGTCGTCAGATCAAGTGACTTAACTTTATGTGTGTGTGTGTGTGTGTGTGTGTGTGTGTGTGTAAGAGAGAGATGTATTTATCATATATAATACATATGTATAATTTTAGGTAAATATAAGCTAATATGATTCTTTGGGTCTTTCTCTAACAGCCTTAGTGTGATTTGTCCCTCGTCCCTCATCCTTGTGTTCTGGCCTCCTTCCTTCCTCCCCCATCTAGAGCTCCCTCTCCATCATGCCATTTCTGATTTCATATCACCTGTATCCTGCAATTCCCCTCCCCACTCTTACAGTTCACTTTTACTTTCCTGGTTTGTGTGGTTGCTCTGGGTTCCTATCAAGCTACTTTGATGGCTCTGTCTTACCCACTTGGTCCCTCTAGGTCACTTGGCTTGTGGCTAATCAAGCACTGGGATTTGTCCAGAGTCCTACAGTTAGTGATAAATTTAAGAAGCTTTTTTAAAAACAGACCCTTGGTAAGCACTGGCAAGAAAAGTTTAAAGGATCAGGGACCTGTGAGTACTCCCTGACCCAGAGTTGAGCCATCCTTGGGAAGAGCTTTCAGCCAGGCTGATAAAATACAGCTTTAGTGAGTACAACAGACCCCAAGAGGCAGGGTTCAAGTGAGGAAGAAACAAAGACCCACAGTCTTGTACCAAACCACGGATGACATCAGAGAGCTTTGTCATGACTAGGTAGCAAGGTCTCATCCACATGGCTAGGCATCAGGGGGGAGGATCCTGGTCCTAATTTGGACGGTGGGGCACTGCTTAGAGCAAGGCAGGACTCGCATTGGGAGAGAAGTCAGGCAGCAGATCCGAAGTCCAAGGATCATCCTTGCACTCCATCTCATTGCTATTCTTGGGACCTGGAGTCAGAGCTGGTGTAGGAGGTGATGGCTCATTTCAGAGTTACTTGGGCTCTGTAAATTCCTCCTTGCTTGGGTCCTAGGGCTTGAGCAGGGGTGGGGGGGAGGGGGGTGGCGGGTGGTTGGGAATGCTGGATATCTTCAAGAGCAGGGTTTGTCTCAGGCTCAGTCATCATGCCTGTGACTGTGTTCCTTGCCCAAGCTCCATTGGCAGCCATCCTACCCACCTGAAGAGATTTTTCTGTCACCAACAAGCTTCACGGATTTTAAAATCATGACTTTACCCTATCTTCCCTATGCCTTTTCTCATATTTATAAATACCAAAGCCGAACAGAACAAAGGGGTAATTATGAACATTCTTCGGCTTGGCAGCAGGTTTAAAAAAAAGTATGGTTAGCCCCTGCTTTCAGTGGGCACTGAGTCTGCCCGGATGTGAAGAACTTGTGTCTGCACCTACAGCTCCAACTTTCACTGAAATATCTTTAAAGGTAACCTTCTCAGATGGCCGCCTATGGCTTGCAACTTGCCAGTCTCTAGAGCAAGATGAGTTAAATCAGGAGAAAGATGAGTCAGTTACTATGTGAAATGCAGGTACATGATAATGACCAATATTTTCCAGCCCCCTGCTAAAGGCTATGTACAGTACCACTGCTTACATCACATCTAATTCTGCAAGGTCATGTAAAGCTGAACTCTATTACTGTCTTCCAAGAAGCCCCATGTGGAAGGCGTTGTGATGGGAACTTCCAAAGGGTAGATGTACTTTGTGGCATCCCCCTTATAGGCAAAGCAATTAAACTCTTCCCTTCAGCAAGACCCTTTAAGACCTGCAGGAGAACTCGAAGATGGCTGCTGCGTCCAGATTCTGTTTTCCCGTCAGTGCCAAATGAGACTTTCTGGATGTGATGCAAAGTATTGGCCTGCCCAGACAGTCTTCTGAATCTTTGGCCGTTGAAACTTGGCCACCTGAGAACCCGACACTTGTCTTTTATCATGCCAGCACACAATGTAAAATGGTAACCAGTACAGAAAGAGTGTGCCAAGTGATGAATTTGGGACTGTCATTTTGAAAATAGAGTAAGAGTATCCATTTAAAACTATGAGGCCTGAAGACGTGGTTCAGCAGTTAAGAACACTGACTGCTCTTTCAGAGGACCTGGGTTCAGTTCCCAGTACACATATGACAGCTCACAGCCATCTGTAACTCCGGTTGTGGGGAATCCAGCACTCTCCTCGGGCCTCCATAGACACTGCATACACAGTGCATAAGCATGTACGAAAAGGACATGTAGGGGAGGTGGTGGCGCAGGCCTTTAATCCCAGCACTCAGGAGGATCTCTGTGAGTTTGAGACCAGCCTGGTCTACAAGAGCTGGTTCCAGGACAGCCTCCGAAGCCACAGAGAAACCCTGTTTCAAATCCTGCCCTCCCCTCTATAAAAAAAAAGGACATATAGGCAAAACACTCATACACACAAAAATAAATTTAAGAAAACTATACAGCGTGGGTCATGGTGGCTCACACCTTTAATCCAACACTTGGGAGGCAGGGTCAGGTGGATCTCTCTAAATCTGAGGCTGGCCTTATCTACATATGGAGTTCCAGGCCAGACAAATCTACATACTGAATTCTGTCTCAAAGCAACAATATAACCTAAATGGACCCTGAGAGCAAAATGTTGAGCTTGTTACATTACCTTCTCTACATTAGGAAAAAGATTCCACACAGGGAACTGTCTCCAGATTTAAATAAATGAATGGATATAGATACACCACAGATGTGAAACAGCTTATTGTTCATGTTCATAAAGCCCTTCCCCCTTTGTTTGCTTGTTTTGTTTTTTGAGATAGGGTTTCTCTATATAGCTCTGGCTGTCCTGGAACTCGCTCTGTAGACCAGACTGGTGGATCATGGAGATCCACACACTTCTGCCTCCCAAGTGCTGGAATTAAAGGCATGAGCCACCATTGCTCTGCTCATAAAGCCCCTTATAACACAGAGAAAACAAAGGACACTGTCTAGAAAGCCAGACTCATGAAAGCCTGGACATAAAATATCTGTGACTGGTTCAGAAGGTACAGGATAGCTTATGGATATAACAGTTTGAGCAGTAGGGACACATTTTAGGTAGTATATCTAACTAATAATACATTTCCCCCCAGTTGAGAGACTTCAGCTGAGACTATTACACTAAGCTAAAAGTCTTCATCGAACCTCCCAACATTTCTGAGTGCTGTTGAAAAAGAATAGAGATAAAACTGACTATCTTTCCTCTGTACACAAGAAAATAAACCATGACTATTGGACCTTGGAAGTGTTTCTGCCCAGCTTTCCTGAATAGTAATGGCTTTTACCAGAGCAACTGCTCTCTTAACCTATCGGTCTCCACCCCCTGTGGCAAACCTCTATCTCCAAAACAACTTACATTACAGTTCATAACAGTAACAAAATTGCAGTTATGAAGTAGCAACAAAAATAATGTTATGATTGGGAGGGTCACCATACCATGAGGAACTGTATTAAAAGGTCACAACGTTAGGAAGGTTGAGAACCACTGCCCTAGAGACAGAAAGGAGAGAAGTTTTAGACTCCCGTGGGTGCGTGCATGTGTGTGTGTGTGTGTGTGTGTGTGTGTGTGTGTGTGTGTGTGTGTGTTGGCAGGCACATATATTGTGTACCACTATGTATGGAGGCTGGAGGGCATCAGCTGACCTCCTCTACTGTTTTCTGCCTTCTGTTTTGAAACAGGAGCTCTTCCTGAACCTGGAGCTGCCTGAGACAGCAAGGCTGGCTAGCTAACAAGGCTGCCAGGGGACTGCACTCACGCCCTCATGTTCTCCTCAGTGAACACTCTCTTTGCCGGGCCATCTCTCCAGCCCCTTATCTGCAGTTAAATAGCTGACACAAACCTCAAGTCACCTGTGAAAAGGCACCCTTAACTGAAGAATCAGCCCAGATCAGATCGGACTGTGGCCACACCTATGGGGCATTTTCTTAATTGCCAAGTGAAGTGGGAGGGCCTAGGACACCGTGGTCTGTGCCATCCCTCCCTAGGCAGGTGGGCCTGGGTTGTATAAGGACGGTAACTCTGCAAGCCAGTAAGCATGGTTTCGGCTTCAGCTGCCTGCCTTGGCTTCCCTCCACGATGGAGTGTAAGATGAACTAGTGCCCGTCTGCCTCACCCCTGCCCCTCCATCCTCAAGTTGCTTTAGGTTTGGTGTTTAGCAGAAAGTGCACCAGGACCCTGGCTCTTTAAGACCTTCAGATAGCCAAGCTTACTTTTGTAATTTCAGAAAACCCAAGGATTTCTGAACATTTTACTATAGACCTTTCATGCTGGGATGGGAAACGGGTTTCTTTCAACTCCTTCCCCCTTGGTTTAGATCCCGGTGGTCAAACTGTGCATTCTTTTGTTCTGTAGCTTCTCATGAAGCATTGCTTTCTTCTGGCCTTTGGGTTGTTTCCCTCCTTTCAGCACACTGGCTTGAGTCAGGGGTTTTGCCTCGTTGTAAATGGGCCTTTGGTTCCCTCGGCCATTAATGGTTTTGTGTTTTAGTGCAGAGCATTTAGCACATGGCTCCTTTCATGAACTAAAACAGCTTGTACTTGGATGAAGATAAAAGGCTCTTAGATCGGAGTGACCGTCTTCCTCGTTTTCAGGTTTCTAAAGTCAGCGCTGTTTGACACTTACAATACACCTAATGTTTTCTGGTGATGTAATTGTTTAAAATCTCTGGCTTCAAGGGTTCGGGGCAAGGTAGATGTGCTTCATGTTTTTTTTTTGTGATTCCAATAGTAATATTCTAAGCACCTCACAAAATTGATCACAGTGCTGTGGCTGCTAGTTCCCAATGAGCACTGGAAGATTCTTTTTATATAGACTTTCCATTCCTCACAAGGGGGTAAAATCAGGTAAAATTGACATTCACCTGGATATGAAATCGTTGCTGTACATTTATGTCAATACACATAGCAAATTCTCTGACTTTTCTGACAAAGTAACCTGACTGGAAGTTTCTGCAGTCTTGAGCAAGACTCTAACACGATAGGAAGTGATCATATTTTGCAAGTCCATAGTTGAGCTCTGGAAGCAGAATCAGCCTACATGGTTGTGGCATCCTACTATATCCTGTGGAGTAGACTTTCTCTGGTTGTTCTTGAGAGTGGTGGCTCCCAAGAGCTCTGCCTTCCCTGAATCTGTCAGGCTGATCACAAATGCTTTTTATTTAGAAGTCCAGAAAGTCTCTAAATTCAGCTGAATAAGGCAGCTCAGACCATAACCGCAGCACCTGAGAGATGAGAAAGGAGGATTTCTGGGAGTTAGGGGCCAGCCTGGGCCACATAGAGATTTCCAGGCTAGGCTAACCTGGGACAAAGAGTGAGTGAGACCTTGTTTCATAAAAGAGAGGGAAGAGGTAGGGCATAAAAGTAAACAAAACCAGTTTTTATGGCTATAGTGGAAGCTTTTGAGAGAAGAAGCCATAACTATTCTTCCTTTTTCCAGGTCAGCTGGTTTGATACACAGCAAAGACATGAAAGACTTGTCAAACCCACAAAATCTTTGAGTTTGCAGTTAACCTTCAGGGGGTTTTCCCTGAGAAATAGGTGGATAGTATGTGAGAATATTTGTCAAATGCTTAAAAAAAAGCATTTTCACCGCATTTATTTAGTGTGTATGTGTGCATGTGTGTGTATGTACACTCACGTGGTTCATACACATGCATGCACAAGTTCACATGTAGGGGTCAGAGGACAGCTTGTGAGAACCACTTCTCTCCTTCATTTGTGTGGGCTTCAGGGATTGAACTCAGGTCATCAGGCTTGGCAGCAGGTGCCTTCACCAACTGAGCCATCTCACTGGCTCTAAAAATGAGGGTTATTAGAGGGTTTCTGTTATTTCCCAAAGTTTGTTATTTTGAAAAACAATTAATTTTTTGTTTGTTTTGAGGCAAGGTTTTATATAACCAGGATGGCCTTGGACACTGTGTAGCCAAGGAAGGACTTGAACATCTATTGAGGTAGATTAGCCTACACAGAATAGGGATGTCATATGATGCTTATTTAGGGAGAAGTCACTTACTTGAGAAGCCGAGAACCCAAGGTCAGCACTTGCTGCTCTCCAAGACTGCACCAGAACCCTAAATGAGAGTTCATCTCCTTTCCCTCAGCTCTTTATCCCCTGTCCCTTCTATATACCTGTGACCACGCCCATTGGGGCGTGGTCAGCGGTACAGGAACCTAAGCTGTCTCCCTACAAACATCTCCTTAGTTTTTGTTTGTTTATTTGGTTGGTTGGCAGGATTTGGTTTTTTGGCAGGATCTCACTTAACCCAGCCTGGACGCAAACTTGCTTTGCACTTGAGGCTAGCCTTGAACCCTTGATCCTCTTGCCTCCAACCTTCCCAGTGCTGGGATTACAAGCAGGTACCACCATGCCCATTTTAATGCAGTGCAGGAATTAAATCCTGGGTTTAAAGCCCTGGCTTTGTGAATGTTAGTCACGAGCCACATCCAACCCCAGAACTATTCTTAAAGCCCAGAGGAGAAATTAGAGAAGTTCCTGGTTTCTTAATCAACACGGGGCATTGCTGATGACGGTCAGCTTTGGTTTGCAGTTTCGTCGGAGCAGTGGCGTATGAAGGATCAAGTTTAAGTTCAGGCAATGGAGGAGTACTGCCGTGCTGGAGAAGATTTCATATGGAGATTATTTGAACAATGAATTCAAAACATCAGTGTGCTGTTTATTATCACACGCCAGCAATTCCAAACAAAGTCAGGTTTAAATTCTACACACACCCTAATATTTAGTTGGTTGGAGTTTTAAACCAGTGGTTCTCAACCATCACAATGCTGCAAGCCTTTAATGCAGTTCCTTGTCCTGTGGTGACCCCCAACCATAAAATCATCTTCGTTGCTACCTCATAACTGTAATGTTGCTGCTGTTATGAGTCACAATGCTGAAGATATCTGTGCTTTCTGATGATCTGAGGCAACCCCTATGAAAGGTCATTCGACCCCAAAGGCGTCGTGACCCCCACGTTGAGAACCACTGTTTTAGACTGTTGCTGTAGAGTTTAAATAAATGTACACAGGCTTCCATTTAGCACATTTAATCCTTATCCTTTAGTGAACACTGTGCTTCCTGTGAAGGTCAGAGGAACCCCGTTGCACAGACACTGCCCACGCTCTACCCTCTCTGCCCTCCACATCTGCACCTCCCCCCCCCCAAGCCTCGTGCAGAATCCAAGTAAAGAAGCTGGTGGGGGCACCAGGCAGAGAGCTTGGAATTGTCTGAGTTTGCTTTAGCTGTGTGTAAGTCCCCAAGGCCCTGCAGTACTATGCTTCCCTTCACGTACACAACTGGTTTTGAGTTCAGAATGTAGTTCAGCGGTAGCGTGTTTGCCTAACATGGGTGGGGTTATTTTTTCAATTCCCAGTACCTCAAAATATTGAATCAATAAGCAGAGTAACAGAACTTAAAAAAAAAGTAGACTAAAAATAAACGGCCCCAGCATAGTGACTTGAAAAATAATGAAGACGGATTTGACTGACTGGTTTCTGACCTTCCATCCTTTGAATCTTTTGTTTGTTTGTTTGTATGTAAATTTGGAAGCAGTGATAAAGAAGGCAAGATGCACAGTGTGGTGTTTCTGCTGGCTACCTGCACATTTTAGTTGCGCGTGACCCACCGTTTACTAGATTTAGAAAAAATACTTTTAAAACCGGAAGTCTTCACTTTGCATTGTGAATTTTGAAACTACAGGGGAAAAAACCCTCAAGCGAAGGATTCTTACTCCTCAAGATTGTATGGCTCCTGCTAAAGATAGCTTTGTCTTATACAACCTGGGGTGTGGAGTGATTTGCCCCAGGTGCTGAAGACTACACATGCCACCACCGCTTGGGAAAGAAAACTCTGAGTGTGAGTGAGGTTGTTCTGAGACTAGAAAAGGCAATCGGTGGGAAAGTAGTTAACGTCGCATGTATTTGTTCTTCAGGAGAAAAGGCCAGGGCCTGTGTACATATAGTTTAAAAAATAAAAAAGCAGGACTGGAGAGATGGCTCAGTGGTTAGGAGCACTGTCAGCTCTTCCAGAGGACCCAGGTTCAATTTCCAGTGCTCACCTGGAAGCTAAGAACTGTGTAACTCCAAGATCAGACACCCTCACACTGATACACAGGTAGTCACAACACCAATGCAAATAAAGCAAAAATAATTTTTTTTTTGTTTTTTACGAGACAGGGTTTCTCTGTATTGTTTTGGAGGCTATTGGTCCAGCCCGGCCTCGAACTCACAGGGATCTGCCTGCCTCTGCCTCCCGAGTGCTGGGATTAAAGGCGTGCACCACCACCGACCGGCGCAAAAATAAATTATTAAAAAAACAAAAAATCGAACCTTTATCCACTGTCAGTGTGTCACAGATAACCAGACACGACATCCAGCTGTTACCATGGGATGACCCATGCTTCAGGAGGTGAACAGCTATGCTCCAGAAAGCACGAGCCCTGGGTGGGGACATCTGACACCTGCCATTTTCATGAGCAGCTAGGACAGAAGCACTCGACCGAGGAGACAGTCACTCTTGTGGATTTCAGTCAGCACACTACTAAAATTGCTTGGTATTAATTCATTTGAACAGTTATTCTCGAGGCCAGAGAGATGGCTCAGTAGTTGGCAGAGGACTCCACCTCTGTTCCCAGTGCCCACATTAGGTGATTTCCAAACACCTATGATGACTCTTCCAAGGAACTCAAAACTCCCTTCTGGCCTTTGTGGACACGAGCACTTATATGCATATATAATTAAAAATAAATCTTTAAGAAATGAGTAATTTGGGCTGGAGACATGGCTCTGAGGTTAAGAGAATTTGCTAATCTTCCAGAGGTCCTGAGTTCGATTCCCAGCAACCACATGGTGACTCACAACCATCTGTAATGCGATCTAATGCCCTCTTCTGACCTGCAGGAATATATGCTGCAGACAGAAAGATGTATACAGAGTAAATAAATAAATCATAAAAAAACGAAATGAGTAATTCTTCACTGTATCATCATTTTTAGGAATAGATGCTCAAGATAGATGTGATCTCCAAGGAAAAAGAAACCTCCCCCACCAGAAGTAAACAGATAGTGTGTGTGTTAAGCACTTTGTAGTTTTCTTAAAAGCCATGAAATAAGCACATGAATGCTTTCCATTATTTCTAGGGTTAAAAACAAAACCTCTCATTTTGGTACAGTAAGTTTTGCGTTGCTTTAATGAAGTGCCTATGACTGGATACCAGTAAAGAGGTTTATTTGGCTCATGGCTTTTGTGGCAGGAAGTCTAAACGGCCCTGTGCTAGAACCTGGTGAGGGCCCCTTTGCCTGCATCACAACTCAGGAGAAAAATGGAGATAAATGACCACAGGCAGAGGAGACCCAGCGAAGAGGAGGCCTTGACTTATCACAACCTCACACTAACAACTAATTTATTCTTCCAGTTCACTCCTATGAGACACGGCCTTCTGTTTGATCACTCATGAGAACAGAGACCCTGTGACTCGTAAGCCTTCTGCTGGTCCGCAGCTCCTAAAAGTGCCTCACCCTCCGTAGGGCCACCCTGGAGATGAAGCCTGTAACACGTGGGAGACAAAGCCACCCCCAAACCTTTCTCTTCAATCGCATCTCTCACTTCTCCCTGGTGAGCACTGTCTGTTCCAGTCATGGTTCTCCTTCTAGTTCCTCGGACCAGCCAAAGCCTGCCTGTCTGGCTGTCTGTCTGTCTGGCTGTCTGTCTGTCTGTCTGTCTCTGCTTTGTCCCCTTTGATTCCTGTATCCTTCCCATCTCAGTGCCTACTGGTTCAGAGAGAGGTTTCGCTGACGCTCAGGTACCCACGCAGCCATTGGGCCTCCCTGGCAGACACACAACCTTAAAGCATGTCAGAGACGCAGTGACACCCAGGGGTTTTCTCTTAGTAAGTTACTAGGACTTGTAGTTAATGATTTGCCTTTGTTGTGGCTTTTTAATGTCTGTTTCCTTCCACTGCCACCAGACAGAAACTTCAGTGAGGTCCTCTTTCTGCCTCACCCCACTGAATGTCTAGGTCTTAGCAAAATACGTATTTGTGGGCATCAGTGAAGGGATGGATGGATCCATGAATCCATAACCATTAAGAATCTTACTCCAGTAAAGTACTTCAGAATTATGTTTGGTTTTTTTCTGTTTAAATGAGAAAATCCTTGCTATCCAAAGAAATTCCTCATTCTTGGTTGTATTTGCCTGGCCTGGCTGGTCAGATTCTTGTTTTGAAGTTTTGTTTTTACAAATCTCCTTCTAACACACACACACACACACACACACACACACACACACACACACACACTGTTTTTCTTTCTTTCACATTTACTTTACTTCTCTTGCCCCCTTTGTATCATTTTGATTTTTGCTCCATCTTAGTTTAACAATTTTCCCTTCTAAAGCTTTCATCTCTTATTTCACTAGCCCTCAGGTTTTTTTTAACTTAAACTTAAATATTTATTTTATTCTGCGTATACCATCTGCTAATTTTAATTTGAAATAGCTAGCACTGCTTGTAAATTGTTTTTATTTTGCTGGCTTCAATTTTTCTGTGTCCCTTTTCAAATCTGATTCTCAAAAGAATGAACATTTAAATCTTAAATTACTTATTTTTAATTTAATCCATACATTTAAACATTATTTAACCACTAGGTCTATTTTGTTTCATTTTGCTTTTGAGACAGGGTTTTGCTCTGTCGTCCCGGCTGGCCTGGAGCTTGCTCTGTGGCCTCCAGCTCCCAGATCTGCCTGCTGGGATTACTGACATGCCGGGTCCAAATCCATCTCTCACTCGCAGTTTGGTCCTGTTTGTCCTTAACACTTCTGCTTCCTCCCTGCCTCTCTTGGCCACTATTTCCCTCACACCCATCCTCCACTGCTACTTCCTCGTCTGTATTTACAAGAGTCAGACTGAGGAGATGGGAAAGTGAACCGTGGAAAAAAAATGCGCTTGGTGCCCAAAGGGAAGGTGCAAACTCTTTTGTTGTGGAATATTATTTTAACTGGACAAATATGTGGTACATTGTTTGTGCTGCAGAGTATTGCTTTAACTGTGTAGAGGTGTGTTACTTTTGTTTCTGCTGCCTTTGTTTAACGATGTAAGGATGTGTCGCATTTCTTTCACCTTGGCACCTGGTTGGTCTAGTAAAGAGCTGAACGGCCAATAGCTAAGCAGAAGAAAGGATAGGTGGGGCTAGCAGGGCAGAGAGAATAAGTAGGAGGAGAAATCTAGGTTCTGGAGAAGAGAAACTAGGAACTAGAGCAGGAGGAGACCTTTCCATGGCTTCTGCATCAGCTCCTGCCTTCAAGTTCCTGCCCTGCTTGAGTTCCTGCCCTGACTCCTGTCAACGATGAACTATGATGTGGAATCATAAGCCAAATAAAGTCTCCAACTTGCTTTCAGTGATGGCGTTTTATTACAGCAACAGTAATCCTAACTAGGGCACCAGGCATGACCCTGGTGCGGTGCTCATTGACCTGTCAGTAAATACAGCAGGATGCTCCAGAGTAGAGAAGCATCAGCCAGCACCGTGTGCCACTTGAGACCAGCTTGCATTCATCATCTTTCCAGTGATGTTTTCTTCTGCTTCTGGGAAGAAGAAGAACAAGGGTCTCTTTGGCTATGACCTCTATCCCGCCAGTTATAACTCAAAGGGCAATCTCAGAGGTATACACACTCCTTCGATTACTGAAGGTCAGACCTGCAGAGAGCTGTGCATTTCTAGGAGGTATCAGAGAATTCCTCTGCAGTCTGCTTACAGGATGTGTGTAGCCAAAAGCCTTGGCAACTCTGGCTCTTGCTTGACTCCAGGGGAGAACATTGGTACCCTATAGGGTATCGTGGTCATTATAGATACTATAAAGATGATAGATAACATCCTTGAAGCCATCTTTGGGTTCCTTTGAGATGTTCTACCAACCCAAACTGTGCCCCTCGAGGAGATCTATCTACTCTCCATGAGTTGGTTGCATTTGCTAACTTCGCACCTGGTTTCCAGGAGAAAGCCACCTGTGTGCATCTTGTCAGTTAATCTGCTGCTTTGAGCCTCTGCTCTGTCCAAGTCAGCAGCTAGTCCTGCTCCAGCAGGAATGATGTCTGCCTGCAGATTCACCTTAGTTTCCTCACTATAATAGGAACAAGATCATCCTAAGGACTGCATGACACATTTATACAAAGTAGCAAAGGTAAACTTGTCAGTGTTTGGTGTATGTGAGAAATGGATAATAAAAGTTAGTTGTTTTGAGGCTACAAATATAACATCCAATGACAGACAGTGCATTCCCCTGCCATCTATGAGGCCTTACACTCAATCCCTAGGACTACACACACTCACATACGTGTATACACACACACACACACATGCACACACATGTGTACACAAACTCATTTTCTTTGTTATTTTGGGTTTTTTGAGACAGGGTCTCTCTCATGTATCTCAGGGTGACCTTGAACTCCTGATGATCCTGACTTTTTTGTCCTTTTATCGTACTGTGATTATAGGTTTGCATCATTGCTCTGAATAAATGTTAGGCCATTTATTACTTGGTTTGTCTTCACCTTTCCTTTTGGAAATTGATCTGATTCATGAGAAAATGTGTTGAATACACCCATACTGGACTCTTTCCAGGATGCTGAGCCCTTGGTCGGACTAGTCTTTGTGTGTGTGTGTGTGTGTGTGTGTGTGTGTGTGTGTGTGTGTGTGTGTGTGTGTGTGTAAGCACAGAGGCCTACCCAACTTTCAGGGAAGAAGTAAGCACCTTGTGAACGCCCTTGGCTACTTCTTCTGCTCAGACATAGACTGGTGAGTAAGGCCCCTACAGGCTTCCTTTGACACATTGTAATTTTATTTGGGACTATGGAATATTAACATTCAAAAATATAAATTGCATGTATTTTAGGGGACAAATCAGAGGGAAGCTAAGACCTACTTGTCTTGTTCTGAGTTAAAAACCTGTCTAAGTGAATCGAGCATGATGGAACTGGAATGAAAGGGTATTTTTAAAAGACTGGGGTGGCGTTGAAATTACAGAGAAATGGCTACATTTACTGAGATTTTTGTTGAGAGCCACTTCTAATGCTTCTCTGTTAGCCTAGAGTTCAGAAATCTTGAATTAAAGATATTCAGGAATTATTTTACATTATCTAATAGTATCTGAATAAGGTGAAGGAAGCAGATTCATGAACCTACATCTAAATGGAAATGAGTACAATTATAATGTGTGTGAGTGTTTGTGTGTAATCTGGCAAAATCTACCAAAAAGGTAAACCTATATATACACAAATAAACATGTTTAAGGTATTTTTAATTAATACAATTTCTACTAGTCAGACTAGAAAACTACCAAATGCCAATCAATAGTAGAATTATTTTAGTGTGTTCTTTACAACTAGAAAAAAAATCTAGGATTTGGGAGCTTCATAAACTAAAGACGTTTATTTATCACAGTTCTGGGATTCAAGGGGATCAGCTCAGCTGATGGGGAGGACCTCAGGGTACATGGTATTGTTCAGGGGCCAAAGGCCCAATACAAGGGTCAGGCTGAAAATTTTAAAAACAAAACAACAACAACAATAACTGGCTTTTCTAAGATACCCAGGGGCCCCATAAGAACCTCTCCATCCCTTCCATAGGGATGTCTAATTTACTTTTAGTTGTTAGTAGTGGGTGGGTGAGTGGTTGGTTTGTTGGTTTTAAACAAATGATCTTGCTATGTAGCCCAGGCTGGCCTTAAACTTCCTTTCTTCCTACCTTAGTTCTGGAATTAAAGATGTTCCCTTCCACTCCTGGCTTTAGTCTCCACTCTTTAATATTTCCCCATGATGACCAGGTTTCCATCAATAAAACTCTGTAGGAAAAAATTCAACCCATACCCGAACCGTAAGAAGAATGTATTCCCAAACTGTGGTATTGTCATAAAATTTAATAGTGCCCAAGAATGAACTATCTGCAGCTGTCTGTAGCCATAGAATAAACTATATAAATCTAATCAGTGAGCAGAATAAGCCAGGAACACAATAAAAGTACATCATGGGTGATTAAATTTGTGCAAAGCCCCAAACTGGCAAAAATATAAACAGGTGTCAGAAGAGTACAAGATGATTGCTTAGGGGCCAGGGAATAGCTGGATCACCTTGGGGGCAACATCCAGGGCATCAGTAAAGCAGTGTTTCACCCTCCAGGGACTGGATGCTTTCAGACATTCACCGTTAAGAAACTCATCAAGGTATACACTCAATTCATGTATGGATTTTTCTATTTTCGTCCTATGCTCTAGTCAAAACTTTACAGTGGGCGTGGAGAAGGAGGGCAGTAGCTGTCCCGTGGCCCCAGGAAGAACCAGCGTGCCTGTAAGACATACTTATGACCACAGATGGAATGCCAGTCACAGCATGGCAGCAGAGCTCTGAGGCTAATTGCATGAAGAGTGGTTTGGTTTTTTTTCCCCTCTGATCCAACACTTCCCAAATCATCCTCAAGATATGCGAGTCTTGCCATCTGGCTACTGGGGAAAAACAGAATCCTGGAAGACGATTTTGTCTCTAAAACATCCCATCAGACGTCTGTAGACATCTCGTCCTTGTTGCAGCTATGGACTTCACTCGAGATGGATGTGTTTGGAATTGTATGCTTTGGGGGAAATTATAAGACATACAGTTGAGTGAGGTGGCACACATCTCTAATCTCAGTACTTGGGAGGCAGAGGCAGGAAAGTTGCTGCAAATTCAAAGCCAGATTATGCTACAGAATGAGATTCCGAAGGAGGATATAGGAGTTCAATAAGTTGTGTCAGGAAATCAAGAGAGGCTTCCTGGGGCTGAGTTCATAGGGTGCTTGTCTAGCGTGCACAGAGCCGCAGTGCTGCATAAACAGCATGGTAGTGCCCTTCCGTTACCCCTTGGGAGGTGAAGGCAGGAGGATCAGAAGTTCAAAGTCATCCTCAACCATATAGTGAGTTTGAGGCCAATCTGGACAATATGAGGCCCTGTCTCATAGAGGGAGACATCCTAAAGGAGGCAGCATTTGATCTGGGTGTTGTTTGTAAAATGTAGGAATAGGAGCACAAAGAAAAAGAACATCATTGCAAGCCAAGGAGATAGCATGTGCAAGCATGAAAAAGAATACAATCATGGACCAGAGGGCAGATGGGGAAGAGGTGTGCTCTTTGTGACTTAATACCTGTGCCATACATTATGTGCATAGGTACGGTTTAATGTGGTTTGAATGTGAAATGTCATCTGTAGACTCAATTGTTTGAATTCTTGGTCCCTACAGGCTGGTGGTGATTGGCAAAGTTGTGAAACTTTTAGGGTGTAGAACATCCTCACTGGAGGAAGTGGGTCACTGTGGGTGGGCTTTAAGCTTTTATTGCTTGGCCCTACTTACTGCTGTCTCTCTGCTTCCAAGACTGTGGGGGCATGTGACCAGCTTTCTCTGGTCCCTGTTGCCATGCTTTCTGGGCTGTGATGGACTGGATCCCCTGGAACTGTGAGCCACAACAAACCCCTTCCCTTCAATGGCTTCCATCAGGTTATCTCATCACAGCAACTAACCAGTAACTAATACCAAGCATCATTCACTACCTCACACTGTGAAAAAAATTAATTTCTAAAATCTGAAATGTGACTCTTAAAACATCTTTTACAGAAACAGCTCAAATTTTAAGATGATAATACTTACCTTGGCACATTGAAGCCTTGAAGTCATCACCTTGAGCTTAAAAAGGGTTTTGTAGAACGTTCTCAAACTTAATTACTTTTAATTGACCAAAGCCCAAGTATGAATATAGTGTGTGCTGGGCCAACTACTAAGGAGTCTCAAAAGTTCCTCCCCTACAGTCACCAAGTCAGCATCCGTGTTCGAGTGAGCCAAGTCCATGGAGGGTTAACAATATTGTAAGTATACTTCCCATTTGAATACCAACTGCAGACACAGCGTCTATCGCCAGCCATGAAACCATTTTCAGGCTTGCCAGAGAGCCATTTAAAAATGCATAAGGGCACTCTTGGTGCTAATGGAATAGATGTCTTCAGTGATTTCAAATAAGCAAGAAGGTTTCAAATAAGGCATAGAGCGGCTGGTTTTTGGGTTGCCTCTTAGGGCTTGCACCATGAAAAACAGTATAAACATCAAGGTCCACCCTGTAAACCAGCACAAAACCAGGGTAGGGATTCAGCCACCCTCTTCCTTCACATTTCTAAGGTGTCACATTAATATGAAGGCAGCAAGGTATGTGTTCAAGCTCACGCACTTGCAGCTGGCTCTGAGGATAAATTCAACAGGGTGTGGATGGTGGCCTTGGGCAGCACCCCCACCCTCACCCCTACCCCCACCCACCCCACGCCTTGGTGGCTGTCAGGACGTGTGGATAGTCAGCCCTGAGTGCTGCAGTGGAATCCGCAGCCATTGCTTTTAAGTTCTCGCTAAGGAAGCAGCACAATGGATCACACTGGGGCAGATTCCAGAGGGCACCACGGCTATAAAATGAACTGGGTTGCTGTCACTGGCTCCAACGGTAGCAGAGAAAGTGCTGAGTAATTAGACAAGGGGGTGCTGCAAGGGGAAAGTGGAGGGCAATTACCATTGATCATCTGCTGCGTGCCAGACCAAGCATCTCTGCGTGGGCCATGGAGGCAGCGGGGGCTTGTTGAGGTTCTCCATCTGCCTTCCGACTTGTGAACTCAGGAGTGCTCCTCACCTGCATGCCTCAGTTCCCTCTGTCTGCCCCTCAGACAGCGGGGGACACAGACTGGGAATCTGTACTTACATGGGTTAGCATGTGTCCCTGAAAGTGGGTTTGTTCAATTGTTGTCATGACTGTGGAGACCATTTAGTCCTCCAAAGAGTCCACATTGGCCATTTTACAGAGGTGGCTACGAGAGCTGGAGAGGATGAGGGTTGTCAGAGGACGGAACCAAGGGACTACGATTCCACTTCACTCTTACATTTTTACCACTCTCGACCACACAGTCCTTACCAGTCACTCATGGATAGATGGAGTGCAGAAATGAGAGGCTCAGTGTATTCGGCTATGATAAGACATACATAAATGCACATAGTATAATATACACATGCATACAGATACATGCCTATATAAAGGATATATGGAGTTAGTATATATTCTCTGCATAGGATATATAAGGTTTAAGAGAGAGAGAGAGAGAGTGTGTGTGTGTGTGTGTGTGTGTTAATCTGCTCACTCATGGAGGCTGTGAGTTCAGAATCTAAGTGGGTGGGCGGGCCAGATGCCTGTGCAAGAGTTGATGCTGTGGTCCATCTGAAGACAGCCTGGAGCAGGATACCTTAATCTTTGGATGAACTGGACTTTTCCCATAAGACTTTCAGCTGATTGGATAAGACCCTCTGCTGTGACAGATCGGCCGGTTGTTGCCTAATTATGCTTTATTTATTGTTTCAAATGTTACTCGCCTCTTCTAAAAGATGGCTGGGAAAGATGGCCTAGAGGTCAAGAGCATGCACCGTCCTACAGAGGACCTCAGTCTAATTCCTAGCACCCACATTAGGCAGCTCACAACCTCCTATATCTGGGGGCGGGTGTCCAATACCCTCTCCTGGCCTCCTGGGACACATACAGTCATGTGCCATACCTCCACACAGACATACAAATATACAAATTTAAATAAATAAATCTAAAAACAACCAAAGACCCGGGCAATGGGGGCACATGTCTTTAATTCCAGCACTCAGGGAGGCAGAGGCAGAGGCGGAGGCGGAGGCGGAGGCGGAGGCGGAGGCGGAGGCGGAGGCGGAGGCGGAGGCGGAGGCGGAGGCGGAGGCGGAGGCGGAGGCGGAGGCGGAGGCGGAGGCAGAGGCAGGCAGATCTCTGTGATATGAGGGCAGTCTGGTCTACAGAGTGAGTTCCAGGACAGCCAGAGCTACACAGAGAAACCGTATCTTCAAAAACCAAACCAAAACAACCAAAGATGGGGATACAACTCAGCAGTACAACCCTTGCCTAGCATCCTCAGTGCAACTAACTAAAAAGTTTTTAAAAGGAAAATGATCTCAGTAACATCTAGACTTGGTGTGTGTGTGTGTGTGTGTGTGTGTGTGTGTGTGTGTGTGTGTGTGTGTGTGCATGCAACTACACAGAGGCCAAAGCCAAAGCAGGATATCTGGAGTCTTCCCTTATCCCTTTGCATTGTTACCTGATTCCCTTGAGGCAGTGTTTTTCACTGACCTGAAACTCACTGTTTCAGCTAGGTTGGCTGACCAGAGAGCTCTGAGGTTCTGTCTGTGTCTGCTCTCCAGTGCTAGGGTTACAGGCATGCACAGTTAAGCCTGATTTTTCCATGGGTGCTGGGGGCTTGAACTCAGGTCCTCAAGTTTGCAGAACAAGTACTCTTCCCCAGAGCCATCTCCTCAGCCCACATCTAGGTTTTTCATATGATCAGTTATCTGGGTACTGTGGCCTAATGAAGTTCATAGCGAAAATTAACCAGCAGAGGCGGGAAGTGTGCATCTGGGCAAACATGGCGCAGACCCTGAATGTCTGAGTTGCAGCTCCATATTTGACTTTAGCCTTCAACTGCTTAGAGACAGTTGACTGACTGGTTTTATGTCAACGTGACACAAGCTAGAGTCATCAGAGAAGAAGGAGCCTGAGCTGAGGAAATGTCTCCATGAGATCCAGCTGTAAGGCATTTTCTCAGTTAGTGATCTCTGGGGGAGGGTCCAGCCCATGGTGGGTGGAGTCATCCCTGGGCAGATGGTCCTGGGTTCTATAAGAAAGCAGGCTGAGCAAGCCATGAGAGCAAACCCATAAGCTGCATCCCTTCATGGCCTGCATCAGCTCCTGCCTCCAGGATCCTGCCCTGCTTGAGTTCCTGTTCTGACTTCCTTTGATGATGAGCAGCGATGTACAAGTGTAAGCTGAATAAACCCTTCTCCCCAACTTGCAGCAGTAGAAACCCTAACCAAGGCAGTATTTCTTCTATGTACTGATCTTAATTTCTTAAAATCCACACGCATTTTAGGCTGTTTACATTATGCGGACAAACTAAAAGGGTCTAAAGAACAAACCAAGACCAAGGAGAAACACAGCATTTCTTAAATACAAAGAAATGCAGTGTCAGGAGGTGAGGTCCCTTTACCTAATGCAAGCTCTGGGTAGGGCTACTATTTTAAAAAGAAAGAGCTTTATATGTCTCCCTTCTGTTCTTGGTTGCTAAGCACTGCAACTTATTTATAGCAAGGAAGCCATTAAAAAACAGTTTGGGGGTGTCTTAGGGAAGACAGTTATTAGTTTATTTCCTAGACCAAATTGAAAATACGTATAGGAATTTTTTAAAATACCACTTTTTCATAACAGCATCCACAAGGAGACTTTTGGTGACTTCCTCGGGAAGATGGTCTGCAGGGTCCTCTGAAACACGCAGTTCCCTTCCAGGCTCAGTGTGTGGGAAACAGGCTTTTGTCTTAGTCTATGGGTGCTTACCTCATGCTAGGAGAAGGATGCACAGGGCGAGGGAAGTGACCTTCAACCAAGGAGTCCAGCCAAGACCCTGACTGCGACAGAGCCAGCTGGTAGGCTGCCTGGCACCCATCTCCCCTTTCATCCTCGTAGCAAAGCATGCCCAGAGAAAGAACATTTCCTAGTCAAAAGAAGTGCTGTTTCTTCTTGTTCTTGGAATAGAGGTGCAGTGTTTGGCATCCCAGCAGTCATATTAAATTAGGAGGTATGCTTGAGGGTTATTGTCACACACAATGGACCTTCCTCATAAAGCTGCTTTAAAATGTCATGGTCCAGCCCTGAATTTCCTTCAGTGGGTACTTTTTTATATCAAGAGCAACTGCATTGTTTAAGTTGTAGCAGCCAGATCTCTGGTTCTTATGGCACAGGGTTTAGCCTTTACTGTAGCCCCATCCCTGGTCGTAGAGCCAAGCCACTCTACTCTTCTGAGGGGTAACAGACCGAAGACACCTCATCATTCTAGAACCCACTGGGGTTTGGTGTGTGGGCAACTTGAACAACCCAATTAATGGAGGTAGGTTTTAGCAATAAAATAAGCCAAAGTTAGAGTTCTTCCAAAATCCTTTATCTTTCCTTTCCACCACCTACTTTGCAGATAAGATGACAAAGGACCCAGTTTTCAGCCAGCAAGATAACTAGTCATGGAAGCTGAGTGGTGAACATGGGTATCCCCACCCCAGTCTTCCCCCACCCCCACCAAGCTTACGTATTTTTCTTCTTGAACTGCAAATGAAGACACAGTCTGGGCGAATCACGGGAGGACCTAGAAACTATTGCAAACACATGAGCGCTGAATACCATGTGACTGCCTTCTCACACGGAGTAGCTCAACACACATCACCCAGGATGCTGGTGGAGCACCCTAAGCTCATACCCTATGCACATTCCACACTGCAGCATCGCCAAATGTGCTTTACCCAGTATCCAAAGCCCTTCATGATCCCGTTGCTGGTTAGTGCCAATTTTTGTTAACTGCAGCCATGTTACATACAGGCCTGGCAAAGGAAGGAGTGCTTGGGCAATTATTCGTCCCTGTCAGATCTGAAGCTGCTCTGAGATGGAGTTTAATTAAGCAGTGGGCATACTGCCCTAATTAGAAGGAGCTCCTGAGTGGGAGGCAGGGAATTGCAGGACCAACTGAAGTTCTTGGTACTGTTGCTTTACTGCTGAAAGGAGAGACGGTGAGTTCCCTAGTATCCCTTGGCACTGTGGTCTTTTTAAGACTCAAAACGGTTCGTTGCTTTCCTAAAGCGCTTCCATACTTCTCATCGCATCTGTGAGCCTGGATTTGCAGGCAACATGGGTCCTTTGATGAATGTATAATTAGCTCCAGCTATGCCCCCATATAAATGCTAACTGCTCTGAGATCTACCTTCATTTTCCCCCCCAAATTTATTTTAGTGGAGGGATTTCAGATGTAAATATTAAGCAGGGCTTTTTCTCTGCCCAAGCAGAGCGGTTACCCAATCATCAATATGATGTTCTACGTTTGCTTTCTACTTCTCTACAAACAGGAAAACAGAACAGAACTGAGCACTTACTGGGCTGAGCAACTACATTTTCCTGCCTTGTGAAAGGCAGCCTCGGTCAAGCCAGAACCCAAATCCACTGGAGCAATTGTGCAAATGCAAAACAATAACTTTCATTTCCCTGCCTTCCACTTTGTATCAGAAAAATTGGAAACTGTGTACAGTAGCTTGTGAATGAAAAACGTTGCCTAACTTAAGTACAGAGACAGCATCCCAAAGAATACTGACCTAAGAAATTGAGACTTGAGTTCTTTCTTCATCTCTATGACTGACAGCTGCTGTGACCTTCGGCAAGTCATCGCCCAGCAGAGGCCTCCAATTCCTTCTCTGAAACCTAATGTGTTAGCATTGGACATACACCACTAAACTAAGTGCTTTGCCAAGCCTGAAATTTGCAAAGAGCAAGTTAAGAAACGAGAGCTCTGGTGTGGAAGGGTCATGGGGCTCCATACCTCACACTCTGGATCTTGTTTTTCTGCAGAATCTATCATGCGTAGTGCTCCCTATATAAGCTTAGTGCAGCCAGGTTGTGGTGGCACACGCCTTTAATCTCAGCACTCGGAAGGCAGAATCAGGCGGATCTACAGGTTCCAGACCAGCCTGGTCTACAAAGTGAGTTTCAGGACAGGCTCCAAAGCTACAAAGAAAAGCCTTGTCTCAAATAAATAAATAAGCAAATAAATAAATAAGAGCTTAGTGAGCTGATGGATGTAACTACGAGTCTCCCTCCCAATCCCTGTTTGGTGTATGGTGTTGTCCTGCATCCCGAGTGTATATCTGTGCACCGCATTCATGAAGTGCCCCTGGAGGCCGGGAAAGGACATAAGTTGCTCAGGAACTGGAGTTACAGATGACTGTGCGCTGCCACGTGTAGGCTGAGCCTGGCACTACTGGAAGAGCTCTTAACCACTGAGCCATTACTCCAGCGGCAATGCTGTGTTTTAACACTTCCTTTCTCTCTCCTGGGCTCTTCCGAAACAAGACGGAAGCTGAAGCATACAGTGAATTCACGCAACAACTTGTTACGTGCTACCGTTGAAGCTTCGTTCTAGATGCCAATCTAGGCACCTAGACATTGCATTTCAGAAAGGCAGGTGTTTCTTTAACATCCACTCACAAGCCTCTGCCAAAAGCAACGGCGCCTGATAGCTGGCGTCTGTTGTCATTTGATTGTCTGACAGGGAGAGAGAACTTCCTGTTCAGGCAGGCTGTCTGGGGAAGCCGGGGTTGTGGGTAAGGAAAAGCTGAGGTGAGGACCAGTGAACTCCAGCACAACTTCATCATAACCAAGGGGAACAGAAAGGGGCTGTAAGCGTTAATGCTGCATCCGTGGTCAGGCTTCTCGGAACCACTGTCTGCTAGGCTGGGGAAACATCTCTGTAGTGATTGCTACAGACATGAGGACCTGAGTTTGATCCTTCAAACATACACTAAAACAGACACAAAAGCTACCAGTGGTGGCTCATGCTTACAATCCCAAAACTGGGGAGGCAGAGACAGGCAGATCCCTGGGACCCACTGGCCAGCCAGCCTGGCCTACTCATTGAGTACCAAAGCATTAAGAGACCCAAGATTGGGGCTGGGGAGAGGGCTCAGCAGTTAAGGGCACTGACTGTTCTTGCAGAGGATCTGGGTTCAATCCCCAGCACCCACATGACAGCTCATAACTGTCTGTAACTTCAGTTCCAGGAGATCCAACACCCTCACATAGACATACATGCAGGCAAAAACACCAATGCACATGAAATAAAAATAAATAAAATTTTAAAAAGACCAAAGATTGCCATATGCACACATAACCACACGAATGTGTTCATGTAAACATGCATATTCAGCCACACAAAAAATTAGTGGCTTCCTCAGATTGAGGTATTTTCAGTCATTGGTGTATTAATGGAAAGTAAGAAAGAAAACAT
Organism: Mesocricetus auratus; assembly: GCF_017639785.1. Taxonomy (NCBI): domain Eukaryota; kingdom Metazoa; phylum Chordata; class Mammalia; order Rodentia; family Cricetidae; genus Mesocricetus; species Mesocricetus auratus. The sequence goes on along the minus strand of NW_024429195.1, from coordinate 58,470,425 downwards.
CAAAAATCATTGTGTGGTCCAACTTTTGACTCAGCTTCACCTCTGACCAGTTCCATGAATCTGCTGAGCCTTATTAAAGATAATACTAACTCTGTGCCTGGGGCACGTGTGGAGAGGGCGGACAACCGTTATTGAAAAAGGGCCCAGAGCTCCTAGAAGGAGGAAGGACAGAGACTGCTGCTGACACAGATTCCTGATGAGGGCGTCTGCCTGATGGAGGTAGGAGCCCAGTCTCTTTAGGAAAGGGAGTGCGCCACTTCTACAGCCAGGATGGAAACTGGAGTCAGCTTCGGGTGGGTTCAGGAAGTGCACGGAGGCATGCGATACGTGAATTTCAGACACACTCTTATTTTTAACATTGTCTAAGATATGTCTGTGTTTTAGTCTAAGTGTATCATCTGTAAGAGCTGGCATTCTAAACCACCAACTTCCCAAGAGTTGGCTTTTCCAGAAGCCTGCCTGTACAAACCATAATAGTTTTGTTGAGCAAACGGCATAATTGGTTTTCTAAGATTAAAATATTTCACTTGTGTGAAAAGACTTCCTATGGAAGAAAAACTTAAAGGATAAGCCAATATTTCTGACCTTGGTAACACAAAACTATGGTTTTGAGGAAAATGTGGCTCCCCTTCCCATCAGACTTTGGTGTTAAATATCCTTCTACATAGACCATTCCAGGGTCTCCCAAATTTTGATTCTCTGAATTTCCTAAGGCATATATATCCAAAATCCTGGAGACCTTGGCTTAGAATCTAAAACCTAGGCATTCTTGTCAGTAGAAAGTAGGAAGCCATTGTTTTCAATGAGGCAAAATGTTATTATTTCTGCTAGGGATGAGTCAAGTATAATTCAACAGCTTAACTGGCTATGGTCACCCACACCTGTAATCCTAAACCTGGGAGAGCCTGAGGCAGAAAGGTCAGTGTTTCAAGGTCATCCTAGAGTATGTATTGAGACTGTGTGTGTGTGTTTATCTTCTTTGAGAATGAAACTAGAACAAAATTTGCATGCACCTGAATTTTTGCTGAATAGGAATAATAAAACTTATAGTTTGGGTATATCTGCATTATTACATATCCAGATTGAAAAAAAATATAGGGATTAAGAAGGTTCCTGAAGCAGATCTAAGTCTGAGTAGGCCAGCTTATTTAAACTCTCAGCCTCAGCTTCCTCACCTATGAAAATAGTCCAGAACCTAAGGAGTAGGATGGCTGAATGAATAAGAATAGTGCTGAAATGATGGCTCAAACACAAGCATCCAAAATAATAAGCAGGCTCAAAATAATACCTGTGCTCAACAGTGCTGGGCACAGATTCACTGCCGCCCAATTCCAGAGCCCACTCGGGTCACAGGGAGCAGACCCAGGAGGCAGCGTCTTAAACACTCCCCCAGGTGATCCTGACTGTTGGGAAACCACTAGTAAAGCATAGCCTCCCCCTGCACCTCCTCTGTACCTCCCCTGTATCTGTGCTGTAGCCCCAGGAGCACACACCCTGACTCTTTGGATTGCAACGGTTCCTTCTTCAAGCAGAGATCTCGGCCTGGCTTGAGCTCTAGAAAGGTCCACCAGCTAAAGTTACTTCCTCATTCACCTTGCCTTGAACTCTGATTTCTGAAGAGCACCAGATGGGGAGAATTCTGTCTGTAGAACCGGAACCACATTCTTGTGTCTTTCTTACTTACACTACTGGAAACACTGTGAGCAGAGAAGCTGTAGGGCCTAGAGATGCTCGGGAAGCTATGTCATCACAGAAGGAGATAACACATGTACCAAACACCCCGTTTTCCCGTCTTAAAGTCTACCAACATCCAGTGCATATGCATCTAATTTCACGGAGCCTTTTGCCATGGTAACTAGGTGCAGGTTATCTTTTCCCAACAGTTGCTTTCTTACCCATGCAGAGCTTAGTTGAGTCTCCAGAAAATAGGGAAAGATATGAAAGCAAGAGAGCAAGAGATTTAAAAAGAAGCCTGTACATGGAGATAGAAAATTCTTTTTGCTTTCTCTAAACATATTTACCTTTCATGTAGAAAGACATTTTTAAAGGCACCCTGCTGAATAATGTAAGTAAAAATAAACACAAAAGTTAAAAAAGAAAAAAAAACAGTAAGGAGAGCCTGGAGATATAGCTCAGTGGGGAATGTGCTTATTCTACAATCAGGACCTGAATTTCCATCCCTAGAACCCACAAAAAGCCAGACACAATAGCACTAATTTGAAATCCCAGCACTTGTCAAAATGGGAAGCAAAGAGAGGAGACTCTCTAGATGCTCACGGGCCCTCTGGCCTGGCATGCCCTACGGTAAATGACAGGAGACCCTGTCTCAAAGCGGAAGGCATGGACGTGAGTGAGTTTATCCTGTGACATCTCTAGTTACTGTGGCATCCACGCATCTACACTCACGTACATGAACACACCCACGATAAAGAGAGTAAGAAAACTGGGGTGGGAGGAAGGAAAGGAAGGGGCCACATTCGAGGTGTGGGAGCACACACCTGCTGTCCCTCCTGGTGCCAGGAGGAACAGGAGTTCAAGATCAGCTCTGGCAAGGTGAAGCCCAGGGTGATGCTGTCTCAGAAACCAAGAAAAATGGTTATTATTTGACATGTGATTTTTGATATACTGATACCCTATTGTTGATCCTCTCTTTAAGATAAAATTACAATTACTATGACAAAATGGATGGCTAGAAAATACCATTACAAAGTTTCTCGTTCAATATAGATTTGTCCGTTGTGTGCCAAATCCTATATTTCATACGCTATGGTGATAAAGCCTTTTGCATTAATGTTGTCCTTGTCCACTGACTCATTTTCATTTCCTGTTGCTGTGTTTAAGGACCCCAACAAAGGCAATTTAGGGCACTAAGGGTTTATTTCTACTCCAGTTTCAGGTAACAGTCCCTCATATTAGAGAAGTCACAGATACAGGAGTTGAGGAAGTTGGTCACATTTCTTCCACAACCAGAAACCCAGAGCAATACAAGCTAGTGCTCCACTCACTTCCTCTGCTCCTAGCACCATCCCCTGCCTAGGGAGTGGTACCGCCCATAGTGGGTGGGTCCTCCTATATCAACATATTCAGGATAGTCCAAAGGCCAGCCTAATCCAGAGAGTCCCCCCTTTGAGACTCTCTCACAATCTAGATGATTCTAGGTTGTATCAAGCTGACAGTTCCAAGTAGCCAATGTGTTCTCTAGCCCTAGCACAATTCAGAGCTTTGTGGCTGGCTGTATTTTACCATCCACGTAAATAATGTTTCTCATTATTATGGCAATGTCACTCTGACTTTTATTGGCCATCTTTCCTTCCCTTATGCAACCGTGTGCCATGGATAAGCCACCTCACTGCAGCTTCTAGTGAACAGAGTGCTAGCCCCTGGCAATCAGCTCCAACTCTGGATTGGGGTAAGCAGTAGGTTCACACTGAGTACAGTCTCTGAAATCTTTCATATGCTCCAGTTGATTCTCCCAGCCATAGGGTATTTCTAGAAAAAAGAAAATCCCCAATAGTTTTATATCCAATTCAGTTTAGATCTACTATCTCAATCTTTCCCATTAAGAGTAAATCAGGTCTCTGGGGGGAAAAGTCTTTATTTCCTTAAACAAAATTATCCTTATATTAGGGTTTGTCTTAGTTACTGTTCTATTGCTATTTAGAGACATCATAACCAAAGCAATTGTTACAAAAGGAAACACTTAACTAGGGCTTGAGTACAGTTTTAAAGGTTTAGTCCATTATCATCATGGTGGGGGGGATTGTTAATGCATCACAAAGAACCTCTCAACATAGTTACTGATTCAGAGTATGCAGAAAGAGTTGTGGGGTTTTTTTTGGCATTAATGTCAGAAATGTTTGTTTTCTTTAAAATTATGAAACACTTCACAAATTTGGGTGTTATCCTTGCACGGGGAGCTAATCTTCTCTGTATCATCCCAATTTCAGTACATGTGCTGCAGAAAGCAAGCACCAGAAAGAGTTGTTTTACATATTGAAACCGCAGAATTTCTACCAGATGATGCAGAATTGACTTTATTATTTATTCAGTTGCAAGACATAATCAGGGACAGGAATCATCCCATATGTATAACAGACATCTGATCCCATACAGGTCTGCCAGGCCCTCTACCACAAGGTAAAGATGAAATTGATCAACTATTGATAGGAAATGTGCTAAAGGCTTCAGAATTTCATAGAAACACCATGTCAATAGCAAAGGATTGAGAAAAGATTTTTCTATCACTTGGCAACAAGCCAAGGGCATTATAAGGAAATCTCCTGTTTGTCCTTAATGCAACCAAACTCAGGCTTTATTTGTACAAGCAAGATATCACCATAGGTAAGCAGCAGGCAGACAGACATACTGGAGCAGTGGCTGTGAGCTTTACATCCTGATCTGCAGGCATCAGACACATAGAGGAAGACACTGGGCCAGGAGTAGGCTTTTGAAACCTCAAAATCTATCTTTCCCTCTCCCCTCTCCCCCCCCCCCATGACATACCTCCTCCAATAAGGACATATCTATTCCAGCACGGCCACACCTCCTAATCCTTACCAAATAGTTCCTCTACTGGGGACTGAGCAGGTAAATATATAAGCATATGAAGGCTGTTCTCATTCAAACCACCACAAGGGTTCTGGCCTTAGTAATATAAATGTCAGTAAGAATCTTGAAATCTGTTCTTTCTTTTTTACTATCATTTTATTTTCTAATTGTTTAAAAGCAGGTTCTAAGGCCAGATATGGTGGTATAAATCCATATCCCCTGCACCTGTAATTGGAGACAGAAGGGCCTGGACTTCAAGGTCATCCTTGTTCACATAGCAAGTTGAGGTTAGAGCTGGGGCTGTAGCTCATTGGAAGAACACTGAGAATTTCTAGAGAAAGGAGAGGGAGAAAGAGAGGGAGGAAGTCAATGTGAGACAGCCCCCCTCTGTCTCTCTCTTCTTATCTGTCTTCTCTCTCCTCTCTCTCCCTTTCCTTCTCCCACTAAAACTTCCTTCCCATAAATAAAAACTTCCTATCCCATAGATAAAAATGATGTGCTGTTTATTCTCAGTATTTCCTCTCATTTTTTTGTAGTCTAGAGTGTTTTGCTGAACAAACAGTTTTCTTTTTTCTCTGGCACTTCTTGGTAAACAACCTAAGGCTGACAATGCTCTGTGACTTGAAGGTCAGCTAGCTGCAGCATATTTCACCTGGTGTAGAAGCACATGCCTACAAGCCCAGCTTTCTGGAGACAGAGACAGGAGGAACACAGCAAGTCTGAGACCATCTGGTCTACCCAGTAAAGTCCAGGCCAGCTAGGATGACATAGGGAGACCCTGTTTTAGAAAAGCAAAATGGCTTGGTGTGGTGGCTCATGGCTTTAATCCCAGCACTAAGGAGGCAGAGGCAGGCTGATCTCTGAGTTCCAGGACAGCCAGGCATATGTAGAGAAACTCTGTCTCAAGGACAAAAAGGCAAATCCTAAAATAGCATTTTAAAGCATTGCTGTGAAAAAACAAAAACACCATGAACAAGGCAACTTGTGAAAAGCGTATTTGGTCTTGTGGTTCCAAAGAGATAATGTCCATCATGGCAGGTGACTGTGGCAGCAGGAAGAGCTGCCTGAGTGACAAGCAGGACATAAAGAGAAAGAGAATTCTCCAAGTCCCCCAGTGACATATTTACTCCAGCAAAGCCACACCTCCTAAGCATCCCAAACATCTATACCAACTGGAGACCAACTATTTAAACATCTAAGCCTTTGGGGTACATTCTCATTTAAACCACTGCATGTAGCATATTTAAAGTTTCAAGAGACTCAAATTTCGTGTCCCAAAACACTCTGTAGATTTGAATATAATAAATCCCTCAAAGACCAAAGAATGTAATCACCCTTGTCTCCCCTAATGGGTACAGACCATTGGTCTACATTCTCACCAGGGTTGAATGATGCCTGGGCATCTATCTTTCAGAAAATTTTCTTTGAAAAGGTTTTGATATCATCGTGTTTTCAAATACCATCTTCAAGTTTTCTATGGTGATAGACAGCAATGCCTTCGCTTCTGTATGTGAGGAGTAAGTAGTCAGCCTACTGACTGTTCTTTAACCACTGAGACAGGCCAGTCTGAAGAGAAAGCAGAATTATATTGCTTAATGCTTTGGAGCTCTTGGATGAAAAATATTTTTAGATAGTGTGATTAATAATTCATGAGTGAAAAAACTTTGCCAAATTGAAAAATTCAATTTTTTTGCTTGTAAGTTATCTTTAATATTTTTGCCAGTGCCCCAAAGAAGCAGGAACACGGTGAATTCACTTTGGAGATTGGACATGAGGTCTGACTCATAGCATTCTAGATAATGCCTATCGCCTGGGCTCTGTTTTATCCAGTTTCATCTAGAAGCTAGGATCAATATGCATTAGTCCTTTGTTTTATTTTTCATCAAAAATATGTGTGTGGGGGGCATTTTGTCTGTGTCTATGTGTATATACTACATGTATACAGTGCCCACAGAAGTCAGAAGAGCGTATCAGATCCCCCTGGGACTGGATTTACAGATTGTTTTGAGCCACCATTTGGATGCTGTGAACTGAACCTGGTCCTCTGGAAGAGCAGCTCTTGACCACTGAGCTCTCTGGGCCCTACAGTAGCCCTTTAAAAGCACTATATTACATTGTTGACTTGGAGATGTGAGCACCTACACTTGACATCTTTTGTCTAATGATATAGAAGACAAAGAGATAGTTTGCCCTGAATTCTCTTTGAAGACAATGGAAATTAAGGATGAACCAAGGTCTCCTGCTTCCAAATATGAACCATGAGAAATAAGACTCTTCTTCTCCCATAAGCTTTATAAACCAACCTGACATTTCTTTCCTGGAGCCTGATGCTTCATAAACATGATTTTACAGTTCCTGAAAGCTGGAGCTTCTTGGCCTATCTGGGAGGAGCTCAGAATCATGGGGAGGCGGGACTATTTTAGCCTCATGTATAAATCACACATAACTCATCCCCTTGTGTGTGATGGTCAACCCTCCTTGTCATCTTGACAAGGTCTAGAAACAGGCTTCTGGTGGTATCTGTGAGGGATTGTTAGATTAGGTTACCTGTGGGGAAGACCCAGCCTAAACGCCAGGCTGAATACACAGAAAAATGTGACTAAGTCCCAGCATGCATCACTCTGCTTCCTGATCATAGAAATGATGCGACTTGAAGCTCTTGTGCTTCAAGCTGAGAGCTTTTCTCGGGGTGTTTTACCACAGCAACCAGACAGGTTGCTAATACATACCACGTGCATGTCCTTCAGAGAGGGCTTCTCTAGGCTTACAGTTTCAAGGGGGATGCAGTCCTTCCTGTGAGTGAAGATGTGATATCAGGTAGAGAAAGCATGGTGGCCTCCTGAGTGGCCACACTGTAGGGAAAAGGCACCAGTCAAAGAAAAACACCCTGAGCAGAGCCAAAGAAACACACTTTGGCCCTGCAATCAGAACCAAAGAAATGTACTCTGACCCTGAAACCAGTCTCAAAGAAACACATTTTGTCCCTGGAATCAGAGTCAGTGAAAGAAATGCACCCTGGCCCTAAAATTGGAGCCAAAGGGCTAAAAAGGATCAGAGAAAGAAATACACGTCGGCCCTGAAACCAGAGCCAAATCTGACCCTAATCCTGTGCAGAAAACCAACCAATCCTGGAGCAGAGCTCTAGCCAATCTGATCTCAGCATTAAAATCTGACCAATCCCCACCCTCGAAGCCCTATATAACCCCTGTGTCTGTTCCGCTTCTGTCTGTTCTCCCTACCAGGCTGTCTGTCCTCTGCCACTGTGGCAGAGGACAGCCACTTCCTGGATTCTTCCCTCCCAATAAACCCCTTGGATGAGCTTTGGGTGAAGATCTTCTTTTGTGGCAGCGGGGGAGCAGAGATGACCCTGGGCAGAGCAGAGAGAGCAGGGCTGTAACACTTTTGCTGGGGAAACCTTCCCTTGGCAGAGAGGAGTTGTTACACTCCTCTCTCCGCTCTCCACTCTCTACTCTCCGGGAGCAGTGCTGAACTGTTGCAACTTCACCCAAGAAACCTTCTGCAGAGCAAAACTGCTACACTGGGCGAACATCCCCAGCTGAAAGACCCTGTCCTGCCAGAGCGGAGCCAATACACTGGGGAAGCCCTTCCCTGAGGCAAGGCTGTAAGCTGCTAAGCTTACTACAACCTGTGGTAGTTCTTGGCTCCCGAGCTCCAGGACACCTTTCCATCTGAGCTGTGTAACACTCAGTATTCTGTGACTCCCGAGCTCCAGGATACCTATCCCATCCAATCCGTCCAAAATGCCTACACACACAGTGCCCATACTAAAAAAGCAGAAAGCAAACAGGAAGTGAGAGCCGGTATAAAACCTCAAGGCTCTCCCCCCGGGACCTACTTCCTCTGGTGAGGCTCCTGTTCTACAGGTTCAACAGCCTATCCAAATCACTACCAGCCGATCAAGTGTGCAGCCACATGGCCTCTATATAGGGAGCATTTTGCATCCAATCCACCACGGTGGTGATAGTAGTTTCTGTTTTGATTTTGAAAGAGAGAGTCTCATGTAAGGCAAGGAGTTCAGGCCTTGCCTGGGATTCACCACATAGCCAGTGATGACCCCAAACTCCAGAGTCTCCTAACTCCACCTCACGAGTACCATCAAGCCAGGCTAGTAGTTTCTATTTGTCAGTAATTAAACTGTTGTCTGTCCATTAACTCGAACGTTAATGTCTCTCCAGGCAACCGGACGTTCACTAGTCAGTTTGCTCTAAGTGAATGTTGTGGACTTTGTGACACATCCTAATGTGCTGTGACAACTGCTCTCCTGCCACTCTTTCTGTTTAAAGATCAGAATCGCCTAGATCACCTAGGCAGCCCAGTATCAAATGATTTTGAAATATCCATTGAGACAATTACCAAGTCTGCCTTCTGAATATGCTATGTAATAGATTATAGAGGTAAATTTTACTATGGATAAATTCAATCACAATCTATGTAATCATGCTTTGTTGTTTTAATGCATCGTTTGATCAAGTTTATAAGTGCTTTAATTAGAGTGCATGCATGAATAGTCATACCTGAGCCAACCTAAGGGCTGGATTGATAGTTTCAATGCCTTTCTGTCTCTCTGTGTTCTGATTGTCTGGGCCCCACATTAGTCTGCCTTGGATAGGAAGGTTATGTTCATTCCATAAAAAGTGTTCTTTTCTCTGACCTGGGATATTTAAATAGCACAAAACCACCAGTTTCTTGGAGGCTCAGATGAATCTCATTGTAACTGTGTAAGTTTGGTGCCCTTTTCAAAGCTATCTCTGTATTATTTATCCCTTTCAGTATGAGGAATCACCTCTAAACTCATTGGGCTGGAACGTCAGTAACTAGCCACCATCCCCCTAGCCCTGGCGTCTCATCTTAGCAGAGAATCAAGGCTAGAAGTGCCTGAGTCTGCGATCAGGTGTGGCGGGGTTGCAGCCATCTGAAGGCTTTATTGACTTCAAACCAGCTCACTAGCATGACTGGCAAGTGGACCAAGGCCCTCTGTTCCTCTTCTAGAGACCTCCTCATGTGGTTGCTGAGTAGTCCCACAGGCTATTGGCTGGCTCCCTCAGAGCAGGACAAAAGATGCAATGTCTTCTGCTGACCTAGTTTTAGAAGCCACACACTGTCTCCATTTTGTCTTAATCCTCTTGGTAGCACCAGGCTAGCCCTGAGGCTGCCCTGATTTGTAGAGTGGACTGTATGAGGCCATTCCTTCCCGAAGCAGGGGTTAATGGAGTCTGCCTATAGTTTGGATCTTTTCAGTTATTTCTTGGCGCTTAACTCTTGGTGAATCACTTTCACATGTGTTAAGGTTTAATCTCAAATGTCCCACAATCTCATGCTTTGAATATTTCGTTTCCAGCTGGTTGTGCTATTATGCAAGGTTTTTGAAGCCTTGGAAGGTATGCCTAGCTGTTGAAAGTAGATCCCTCAGAGTGGGTTCTTGGGGGGTCTGTTATCTCTGGCAATTTCCTGGCTCAGTCTCTGTGCTCCCAGGTCTACATGAACAGTTAGCCTCTCCACATGCTTTTGTAGCCATGATCTGCAGGCCTGCCTGCGGCGTTGCCTCCTGCCATGATGATCGTGGACTGACCCTCTGAAACTGTAAGCCAGGCCCCAGTTACGTGTTTTGTTTTTAAACAAGTTGCCCTTGGTCGTGGTATCTCTTTACAGCATTAAAATACCAACTAGGACAGTATGATAGACAGCAAATATTACTTGATTTTCTAGAGTTGAACTGTGTGTACAAAAATCCTTTGTGGTTATGAATTGCTGTTGCAATCTTCTAATTTATAGTTACTCAGTATTGAGAGTGCAATGGTTAGTTGAATTTGTCAACTGAATAGATTAGGCTGTCCTGGGGGCGTGCATGTGGGGGGTGTACCTTGGTTATTTTCTTTGAAGTGGGAATACCAGCCCACTGTGGGTGGCACCATTTCCTCAGGAGGGCATCCTGGGTTGTATTTGAATGGAGAGAGAACACTGAGCATTAATATACATGCCTTCATTTACTCTGCTCTTGACTGTGTCTGTGGCATGAGCAGCTGCTTCAAGTCCTGCCCACTTTTGGTCTCCCTGCTATGATAGACCGTAACCCAGAACCATAAGCTAAAATAAACCCCTTTGCTCTAAGTTGCTTTTGTCATGACATTATCTCATAGCAAGAGGAAATGAAACTAATTCATTTAAAATTAGCTTACAGCTTCCTTATCTCTTATAGACACTGTGAGATATGTATTTTATATTGCCTTCATAAAAATAATTTGAAGTGCAAGTTAGATAGCTGAGTGTTCCGGCAGCCAAGGCTGGCACCCTGAGTTCAATCCCTGGAACCCACATGGAAGAAAGAGAGAACCAGCTCTTCAAAGTTGTCATCTGACATCCACACAAGCAGAGAGCTTTCAGGGTGCTTAACACAAAGAGGTTCTGGGCAGAGCAGCATGTCTGTCCGTGAGGTTGGTGCCTTCAGAGTCGCTACCTGGGCTCTGGCTGACCTAACAAGCTAGGCTCAGCCACCCCCTACTCAACACCCCATAAAGAGACAATTGATATTGAGAAGCAGAGAAGGGGAAGAGGAACAACAAGGAGGCCATGTCACACCCCCCAAGTCCACCTTCCCGGTCCTGACACAGGTTAGGTTTAAACAGAAGGCAAGAAATATCCAGAACCTAGAGAGTCTTGGTCAAGGCAATCCCATAGTCATTGTGGCTCCAGTCTGTCCTGCAAGGTTTCCTGGGAAATGGTCAGAACTGTGTGTAATGTATTCCTTTTTAAAACACTTTTTTTTATTTATTACTATTATCGTGTGTATGCCACAGCACATTGTGGAGGTCAGAGGACAACTTCAAGGAGTCATCTCTCTCCTTCCATCTCTACATGAGTTCCAGGATTTGAACTCAGGTTATAGCTGTTTTTGCCCAGGACCTTTGCTCGCCTGCTGACCCATCTCACTGACCCAGGGAAATCTGTTCCTAAGAGATGAGATCCTCCTGTGACTGGCACCAAGACAGCAATCTTTTCTTTCTAGCATGGATCCACTTAGGAAACTCCAATTTCTTGAAGTCCATCGTTTCAATAGTCTGCTAGGCAAAGGGAAAGGCATGATGTCTCTTTCTTTGAGTATCTTTGCTTTTGCTATGACATTTACACCTGGAGAGGCCCATGAAAGCTCCAAGCTCTTGCCTCAAACGTGCATCTGACTCTTCCTGAGTTGTATATTTTTTAATGGCAAACTCCAAACAGGTAACCTTGGTTGTGTGACTTCTGTGAACCATTCTAGCAAATATGAACACTGGAGGGAAGACCACAGGAATTTCAGGTTATTGCTGGAGAGTCAAAAGCACTGGTGCTATAACTTGGATTTGGCCTTTGAAGTGGGGGCAATTTAGTTAGACCAGCCCCTTAATCTGTGGGGTCCAGGCTATACTCAGGTAGGTATTATTATTGTTGGGGTTCTCTCACTTCTTGTCTTCTTGAAAGAGAGATTTCAGTCAAGAGACACCGACAGTTGGAATAGAAGTTTATTTAGCAAATCTAGACAGAGCCAGTACTCCAAAGAAAGTTTGGAGTGGATTGCCTCAAGGCAAAGAACAGCCACAGTAGTTCTGTGTTGGGGATTTTATTTTATTTTTCCTCAAGATTTATTTTTAGGTGTGTGCTTGTACACGTGCGTGTACCAAATAAGGCCTACAGGAAAGCGTTGGATTCCCTGAAGCTGGAGTTATAGGCAGTTGTGGACTGCCCTACTTCTGGGAGCCAAACTTAGTCCTTAGGAGAAACAGCAAGTGTTCTTAAGTGGGGAGCCATCTCCCCAGCCCTGAGTCATGAATTTTAAAGAAGATATGAATATTCATGAGGCAGATGGCATATTCATGAGATAGAGTATCTCCTATCTCAAATCATGGTGAGCCATGCCTCCTTTTAGGTATTTCTTTCCACAATCTCCATAAAACAGAAGGCTACTGAGCAACAGTGCACATGGCACATGGCCCTATGACACCAGGTCTTCCGTGGGTACAGACTCTTCATTAGTGTACATGGTGGCCGTTTAGCCCCAAATAAACACACAAAGACGTATATCAATTTGCAAACTGTTTGGCCAATAGCTTAAGCTTCTTATTGGCTATCTCTGTCTTATTAACCCATTTCTATTAATCTATGCATTGCCACGAGGCTGTGGCTTACCCCTAATCCGGCATGTTACTCCTTCGGCAGCACAGTGTCTCTCTCCCTGGCCTCTCTCTGCCTTCCTCTCCCGCTGCCTTGTCCTGGTCTGGTAGCCCCGCCTATGCTTCCTGCCAGGCTTCCGACCAATCAGTGTTTTATTCATCAACCAGTAAAGAGAAACATATATACAAAAGAACATCCCCATCATGCCTCAGTTTCCAATGTAAACGAAACATCCTAAATGTAGCTTCAAGTGTGTTTAACTGTAAAGGGGCTTTGTGGCTGCCAGGGATCCCAGCTACTGTTTTCCCCGGGTATGTGTATCTAACTAACTCCTTGCCTACCCAGGACTGGTTTCGGAAGTGAATTTGGAGACCTAGAGTAGGATAACTGCTTGGAGTGGGCGCCCTGAGGTTTGCACATTTGGCATCAGAACCCAACTGCTGCTAAGTATTGAAGAGTCAAATACGGGAGAGGGGAGTTGCATTTGGCTGGGAAATGCCGCCGAACATCGCCGCAGGCTAGAGCTTGCCGCGATCCAAGTGTGGGGCCTGTACATTTCTGCTGATGACCGCGCTGTCTTTGCAGTGTCTAGCTAGAGAGACAGCATCACTGATGGCGTCGCTTCTGGGAAGGTCTTGGCTGAAGAGGGAAACAACACAAATGTTTATCCATGGAAATTTCCTCTGTTTCCAAGGAGCACAATGAATAGTGCTACTTCATTCCACTTTAAAACTTTCCTTGGGAATATCTGGCAACCTGCCTTCTGGCTTAAACTTATTCTGCATTATAAAAATTAGAACCTGCCACAGAACTCAGCATGAATCAGAGCCAAGGCAAAGAAGGAAGCCGGTTAGACCTTCTGAAGGCAAGAATCTGGCTAAAAGAAAATTAGATAAATTATTGAGTGATCTGCATTTTGCATATGCTAATACTGGGTAAGTATGACACATCCTTGTATTACCACCATTTGAGAGCTATAAATAGAGAAACTCTTTTCAAACCACCTCCAAAGGTACACTTCCTTCAGATTAATAAGTTAGCAAAGCATTTACTTCAAATGAGGTAAGAAACCAGAACTTAGCCTGGAAAATGATTTCAGTACCGACTAACGTCACCATTATATTTTTAACCTATGTGATAGATCATAATAGAAACATTTTCAAATTCTAAAATGACTAATTTCTTGCTTAAGGGAAACTGATTTAAAATTATGTCTAATATTATGATCACTGACTTTAATGTAAAATTGGGGGGAAATTTTTATTGAGTATATATTCAGGAGAAAATATTGCTTCACGATTCTGTGGGTAGAACTTCTGAAGTGCAGTTTATTGTTTCATTTTGAATTAATGCTATGAATGAAGAGACCTAAGGAATCTTTAGATGGTAGCATAGGAACTATGTAATACTGGTTTTTAGCCCTGTAGGTATCCAGGCAGGGTTGTTTGAGCATTCAGTGCACATGTCACAGTTAAAGGATGCTCACAGTAGCTGATACTGTTTACTTATTCTGGAATTCTGGCACAGCTGACTGTCATTGGTATTACCGCTTGTGAGCACCAGTTACTCTTGAGATCATCACTGTCGTATCTGTGAATCCATCTAAGCGGATGCATGTCTCACTGACTCTTACGTCCATGACATAGAGTCCAAGAATCTTGAGTGGTGTCACAGATTCATTAAATTAAAAGTATATGTGCAAATTAAGTTTCCCTGTGTTCAAAGAACCACATAATTTGGTTTACAAGTATGTGTGTCGTGCTCTACTCAAAGCCTTCCCACAAAGTCTTTCAGGACGGGAGCCTACTCTACTTCCGATTCTCTGCTGTGTCCTTTCTACTCAGCTTCCTTTTACACAAACACAAGACGCTCAACCACGCCTCAACAGCACATTTTGCCCCAAAGACTCTTCCTTTTCTCAATGTGATTTTGTTTTATCCTTCAGAGCTTAATTGAATTCTTAAGACATGTAATTAGTCTTCCTGACTACCATCTAGATAGACCCCCAACCCAACAACGGCTGCTGTTTGTTCTTTACACCTTCTTTTTTGTTTTTGCTTTTTGAAACAGGGTTTCTCTGTGAAATTGTCCTGGCTATCCTGGAACTCACTCTGTAGACCGGGCTGGGCTTGAACTCGCAGAGATCCACCTGCCTCTGCCTCCCAATATCTGGGATTAAAGGCTATTTTTCTTCACATCTTTACACCTCTGTCTCTGTCGCTATTCCCTCATCCTACTGTAGAGCCCACAATGCGTCTTTAACAGATGACCAAGCAACAAGTTGGTATAGTCTCTCATCATATCCATCGCACAAGTTGACGTTAGTGTGTCTAGGCACACAAAAAGACAACTATACCAAATTTAAGCTAAATATCTGTGCATAATTTAACCCCAAAAATTCACTCACAGAAGAAAAGTTAAAAAGCTAAATATTTATGGAAATACAGAAAGTAAATGTGCACAGGGGACAGTCTCCTTGAACAAGGAATATCTCAACCTTGTCCCTAAAGAGAGTGAATTATTCTTCATAAGTGATTGTTTGATGTGCATCATGTCTTATTTTCTATGTGCAGTTTCCCATATGTCTGGGTAGTTTAGTTATCCTCTTTTTTATATTAATTTACAAAACACTGTTCACCTCAATAGGAGATGGTAACAAATATAGTTTTAAATAGCAATTAATGTCACAAAACCCAGGCAATCAACATTACTTTTATCAGTTAATTTCCTGATTTTTTGGCATATACTTCTACTTGTATGCCATTTGAGGGTCTTTGTAACATAATGATTTTGCTTATGGCTTCCTACAGAAAATTAGCAACTTAATTCAGTCTTGCTTCCAGAATGTTCCTCCAGTTCTACCTAATTCCTTTCAGTTTGGTTCAGTATAATCCCTGACAGAAAGATCTAAAGGAGGAATGAATCACCCAGCTCATGGCCAATGGGATGTAGCCCTCCATAGTCTGGAAGGTACGGAGGCCAGAGTGTCTTGCAGCTGTGGTGGCAGGAGCGGTGGCCCTGACAACAGGTGGAAGCGGCTTGTCGAATGGCATTGATCAAGAAACAGAAAGCTTAGCTGGAAGTGTAAGTGGCCTACAAGCCTCAAGGCCCCACCTTTTGGCCCTAAATATGCCAGCCAGCCTTCCCCACCAAGTCCAAAAGATTTCATAATCTTCTAAATCAATGCCACCATCTGGGGACCAAATGTTCACCCATGAAGCCTGTGAGGACCGTTTCACATTCAATCCATGCCGGCTGCTTGAAGGTCTTCTTACTCCGAGAGACCTCTGGCTTTGCACGCTTGTCACCATACTTCCAAGTCAGCCCAGTGAGAGAGGAGTTCAGGAGACACTTACAGAAGATCAGCTAATGATGACATACCTGCATAAAACTGATGAGACCCACAGATGTGCACTCACGAGCGTGCCCTGCCACCTCAGCTCTGAGATGTCCGAGGCCCTGTCAGGGAACACACCAGGCAGGAGAAATGTGACTGAGGGCAAGGTGGGGAAGAAAGAGATACAGGAAGTAACTACCTCCATTAAAACATCCAATTGTTGCCAGTTTCCCAGAATCTGAATGGCCACCTGAATACATTGGCAGGGCCCAGAGTGAGGAAGGCCTCCAGAGCTGAGAACTGCTTCTTAACTGAGATTTTCCTCAAGGAAATGAGAATGACAACAGCAAAGGGCAAAGGAGGCAGTCAAACTTTGACGATCTGTTTTTATTGTTAAGCAAACAGCCTTTTCTTATTCATACTAGATAAAAAAAAAACCTCAATAACTTGTAGGCAAGTATAGGAAAAAGCTGAGTAAATGAAAAGAACATTGCTTTACCCGTAAATACTCGTTCTTTTCTTAGGTGTGCGTGCGTGCATGCGTGTGTGTGAAAAAGATGAATGAAACCAAGTAATCATGATAAAAATACAGTATTTTGCTGGATGGTAGTGGTACATGCCTTTAATCCCAGCACTGGGGAAGCAGAGACAGTGAGTTCGAGGCCATCCTGGTCTACAAAGTGAGTTACAGGACAGCTAGGGCTGTTACACAGAGAAATCCTGTTTCCAAAAACGAACAAACAAACACAGCATTCTGGCTATGCTGACCTGCAGGTGTCTCTGTGGTGCGTGCAGCTGGCCTGCAAGTGTGCCCCCTTTAGTATTAGCCCCCTCTTGCTACAGTCGTCCGCCCACACAATTCCATAAACACGGTCATTACAGCCCACTGTACTTCTGGCTCTTGCTTGACTCCATGATCTGTATACTTCAGGTGTCTGTGTTTGACCAGCAGGCCCATTTTCACAGTTGCGAAGAGAGCACGAGAGAGAGTTTATAGAGAGAGGCCAAGGCTGGTGCTGCAGATACACTCACAGGATGTGGAAAGACTGTAGGAACGGAGGCACCAGATGACAACACTGAATGTATCCTCTATTTCTCAGGATATAATCCCCAATGAGGAAGTCAGAGCTTATAAAACAATGTAGATATCATAGAAAGCATAGGACTCATAGGAACTTGTCCTTCTGAGTCTGGCCTATTTTGCTTGATATGATGAGTTCCAGTTCTGTCCATGTTTGCACAACTATATAACTTTTCAATGTTATGAAAACAGCTCTGTGTGTGCCTCATGATGCTTTATAAGGGCTGATGGTATAGCGTTGATGGTAAAGCACTTGCCTAACGTGTATGAGGCCCTGAGTTTTGTCCACAACACGTAGCTCCACACCAAAAGAATTATACTCTATGATTTGCACAGGAAAATAGTCAGCCTACATTGTCAGCTGAATAGGCGGTGCCCATGGGTAAACAGTATAACCCAGTGTACTAGCTATTTTGCATTGGTAGAATAAAATACCTGGGGCTACCAAATAAAGTTTTTGCTTGTTTTTTGCCTCATCATTTTGGAGGGTCAAAACTTCTCCATAACATGGCAAAAAAATAAAATAAAAGGGGGAGGGAGGAAAGGCTGGCCAGTTGGCTCAGTTGGATAACTTATCTTGCTGTGCAACATGATGACCTGAGTTCCATCCCCAAACCCACGTACAAAAGCCAGGTGTGCCAGATATGTTGGTGGACATCTGTAATGCCAACATTCCTATGGGGAGATGGGTCACATAGAAAGAATTTCCCAGAAGGCCACGGACCAGCCTAGTCTCTAGTATACAGCACAGAGTAAGTGTCTGTGGGCAGGAGTAGAGTAACCCTAAAACCAAGAGAGCTCCCCTCTAAGCCAGTTACTTCTTTCATCATTCACATGGCAATTTCAGGCACCTTGCTACATCTACCAATAAGCGTTTTACGCTAATTCACTTGCTAAACTAAAAATAAAGAAAATTGAAAGGAAAGTTCCCATTGGTAGCATGAATGAAGATTCAGTATCTATGGTCATAAATAGAAAGCAACTACAAATACCCCCTACCCCGATCCCTGGGGCAAATGCTTATCCTCTAACTCACCCCAAAGCTGTTTCCACCCCCAGCTGCGGTTTCTAAAAGCCTTTGCTGTCTGTCTCCGGTGGTCAACTCCCATTTCCTACTTGGCCTCAATCTTTCCAAGAACTGAAGCTGTTTATCAAATAATTTCAAAGGCCATATGTCTCCAAGCCAGCCCCTTGGGGAACCCTCCCCTCTACACCTCCAGGAATGGGATACTCATCTTTTATGTAGATAAGCAGGCGAAGTTTGAGACATTACA
Organism: Mesocricetus auratus; assembly: GCF_017639785.1. Lineage (NCBI taxonomy): Eukaryota > Metazoa > Chordata > Mammalia > Rodentia > Cricetidae > Mesocricetus > Mesocricetus auratus. The sequence goes on along the minus strand of NW_024429195.1, from coordinate 58,452,019 downwards.
AAATAGGAAGCTTCCGATGTTTCTCTTTTTAGGAAAAAAAAATTAAACCCCCAAATTGCCAGGGCATCAAAATACAAGCAGTTCATTTCTGAGACATTTGAATTGCCCTCGTCACTCAGTCATGACTTTGGAAAAACATAAAGGGCCAATGTGTCCTTTTTTAGCAGATAGATTTCTCTTCTAAAGCTCTCCACAGTGACGTTTGTTTATTTTTAGAGTCCTGTGGCTAGCACACTGGCCTGAGGCATGATTGATCTATTCATTTCTGCTCTCTTTAATGTTGAAAGCAATTGTAACAGCTGAATCAGCTGTGTCGTCAAACCCACTAGTGGCCACCACCCCAAGTGGGTTAGTGACACACACCTTGCGCTTTTATTTTGTGGGCAGTCATCATTTCTTCCTGGTTCCATTCAGAATCGCATTGGCGTTGGTGGATTTTCCTGGGTTCATGCCTTGTTAGCTAATGACTGTGAACACAAAGCTCCCAGTCTCTGGACGTAAGTGCTCCATCTGAATATGCGATTCTTACCTCCTTGCTCTGAGTGCAGGCACCCTCTTGAAAATTCCTTGCACAGTGTCTGTCTCTTTGGAATTTACAGTCGCTAGTAACTATGTTTCCAGGTTGCTTGTTCTTCACATAACATCTTTTTAAAAGACTTTAAAATCTGCATGCCGCAAGTGTGTGCAGTGCCCGCAGAGGCCAGAGCAGGGTGTTGAATCCCCTGGAGCTGGAGTTATGAAAGCTCTAAACTGCCATGTGGGTGCTGAGAACTGAACCCAGGTCCTCTGCAAGAGCGGCAAGTCCCTGAACAGCCGGGCTGTCTCTCCAGCTCATCTTTCCTTCTGTCTTTGCTGTATGGAGTTTCATGATGCAAAATGATTCTTTGCAAGTGAAAAAAAAATGGAGCCTAGAAGTGAAGAGGAAACCCTAATTTGGGGAGACTCAGTGGGGGTGCAGAAGCCTTAGACAGTTTTGCTCTTACCACTTGAGTTGATGCCAGTATATTAACTGTGAACTGTAACACGAATAATAAAAACCCAGAGATAGCTAAAGGTCAGAAAAGCAAAGCAGCCAATCCAGGAGCTCTTACCTCCACCAAGCTTAAATGGCAATCCTGTCTCCATGATTCCTCAGAGGCAAATGCCCCCAAGTTCCTGTCTCCTCCTCCTTATATTCCGTTCTCAGCCCGCCATATCACTCCTGTCTCCACCTCCCCAGTGCTGGGGTTAAAGGCGTGTGATCCCAACTGCCTCCTGTGTAGACCTGTGTTCTCTGCTCCTGGCCAGGTTACTATCGAAAGTGAACCCTCCTCCAAAGTCCCTTCCCTTCCAGCCTCTCCACTCCCAAACTGTCATTGCCTCAGGGACATCGATCTCAGGTGGTAGGAAGGAATTTTCCACATGTGCTTTTATTTTCAAGGAGATGTTTCCTAAATCAAATGCATTTCTGGTGATATTTCAGGGAAGGGCAGACATGAGAAGCTCCTGGCAACTGAGCAGAAGGCTCGGTCGGCTCTTTCTGCAGTCAGTCCTGGGAAGCCGTACCTCAAAGCTGTTTTGATTCTTGCGTCATCTTCCCTTCTCCACTTCTGAACACGAGAGAAACATCAACACACACAGAGCTTCCCTGCAATTCTACAGAACATAAAGGAAGAGGTAGGCAAGGCTTAGGATGCTATCTGTGGCTGTAACAGAATACCCAAGACCAGGTCATTTATAAAGAAAATAAACTTATTTGGCTTATAGATTTGGCAGTTAGGATGTCCAAGAAGACGGGTCCTGCATCTGCCCGGATCTGCATTGTAATATAATAGAGGTCATCACATAGCAATATTAGAGAGGGATGGGCTTCATGAACGCCTTCCTCATAGCAGCCTTTGACTACCTATACACCTTCAAGATGCCTTATAGCCTCTCTCCCCCTTCCCCTATAAGGAAATGTTGCCAGGAGATTGGAGTTTGTACAGGTCTTATGTAGCTAATCATAGCTTCTAAGAGTCCCAGAGTATAATGGCCGTGTCGTGTCTAGAAGAAAGGGCTCCACAACCTCTGTCTTCCTCTTTTAAAGCCACTGATGCTGCTACTCCACGACCTCATCTCATTATATCCCAGAAGTCTCATCCCCCTAAATCATCAGGATACAAATTTGAAGTTTAAATTGCCATCGTGTGAACTTGAGGGGAACAGAGGTCTCCTACTTAGCCGTTTCTTAGTGTGACTGCCCGCTGCCCGTGCCAGCTGATTTCTGGCTAACCCACAGGAAAATGTACTCCCCATATATCTCCTTTGAGGGCAACTCAAAGTTGAAAACAAAGTCTTCAGACTGGTTTCAGCCAATTCTGATTTGTAGACTAAGAACACCCTAATGGTTTTCGTTCTCCTGTTCAGGACAATGAACTTGAGCCTTTGAAGACAGGAAGTGTAGGTTTTTCTTGGTCATATTTTAGGTGTAATTTCCTGATGTAAGAATTAATCATCTTTGGCACATACCTTTAATCCCAGACTTCCTGAGTCAGAAGCAGGTGGATCTCTATGAGTTCGAAGCCAGCCTGGTCTACAAAACAAGTTCCAGAACACCAGACCTATTACACAAAGAAACCTTGTCTCAAAAAAAAAATCATCTCACAAGGACTAATTTTTGCTTGTCAGCTTGTCAGTCTTCTAAATAGAAGGCTAGAACCTAGCAGTTTTGTCTTCTCTGAATTAATAACGTAGATGTCAAAACCAAGGACATTTCAACTCAGTTTCTGTTATCATTATACTAAAACTGCTTTGTATGTTTTTCTGAGGTCTCTTAAAAATTAGAATTCTGCTGAAAGAAAACATAGGTGTTCCTAGGACATACTTATGCCTCTTATTTAATTTTATGCTTTTTCCCCATGTACGTATATGACATTATATGCAATGAACTATGGATGCATGGAATTGCTGGGCAAATCTACAGTTTGCCCTCCAGGGTGTCTTCTTATTTAATGGCGCATTAAGCCAGGACTACCACCCAGCAAGATAGCACTACTGATTTACCATTTATGACTCTTGTCACCACATAGTTCTCTGTGTCTCCCTCTAGAATCATCTAAGGAACTCTGCCTGTTCTATACTGCCTTGTACCTCACCCTCATCTTGCAGTCCCTGGCACACATCCAACCTTATAATAAAATAATCGCACCATTGAACAAACAAACGGTATCACTGGGTACCAGAGATAAGTTCATTGTGATAGCCAAGCAATAAATTTGGCAATTTATTGGCAGCTAATGCTCAAAGAAAAGCACACAGGCTATATGACGGCTGTTCTAGTGACCGGTAGGGAGAACAAGAAGAGGCACTAGTAGAAATGACCAGAACTGTGATTTTGTGTAGTCATATATTATTTATTATTTATTAAAGCTTGCCTGAGGATTCAGAAAAGCAAAGTCAGCCTCAAGCTATAGAGATCAGGCAGTGGTGATACATACCTTTAATCCCAGCAGCCAAAAGCTAAGAGGAGGTGGTATACACCTTTAATCCTAGGACTCAGGATTAAGAGGTCGACAGATCTCTGTGAGTCCAAGGCCACTCAGATCTACACAAGAGTGAATCAGTCTAAAAGAGAATTATAGCTCACACCATTAATCCCAATAGTAGGGATGTATGTAAGACAGGAGCAATGTCTCAGTACAGAGCATTCATTCTCCAGCCACACTGAGGAGAGGCAGCAGGATCAGCCCATCCAGCCTGAGGTAGTGGTAAGAGCTAGTGGCCCACTACTTTGCTTTTCTGTTCTTCAGGCAACCTTTAGTAAATCATAAATAACATATCATCACAATTTTGATTCTGTTCTCAGCCTTCGAGTCATAATCCCTCGGGGTCAAATGACCCTTTCACAGGTGTCACCTAAGACCATTGGAAAACACAGATATTTACATTATGATTCTTAACAGTAGTAAAATTGTTGGCTGGGCAGTGGTGATACACACCTTTAATCCTAGCACTTGGGAGGCAGAGGCAGGCAGATCTCTGTGAGTTCAAGACCAGCCTGGTCTACAAAGCAAGTTCCAGGACAGCCTCCAAAGCCACAGAGAAACCCTGTCTTGAACCGCCCCACCCTCCCCCCCCAAAAAAAACCAAAGTAGCAAAATTGCAGTAATGAAGTAGCATGGAAATAATTTAATGGGTTGGGGTCAGCACAACATGAGGAACGGTTTTAAAGGCTCACAGCCATTAGGAAGGTGAGAACCACTTCTCTAGATAAAATGTACCCATTAATAGATATCAAGGACCATTAGCTAATACTGAAGTACAACTAGGGGGATCTAAAAGGACCAAATAAAAAATCTAGTGACTGTACCTACAGAACCATTTTATCTTTTGACCTCAGAAGTTTAAGAAAACATTTTGCAGGCCAGGTGGTGGTGGTGGCCCAAGCCTTTGATACCAGCACTCGGGAGGCAGAGACAAGCAGATCTCTGTGAGTTCGAGACCAGCCTGGTCTACAGAGTGAGTTTCAAGACAGGCTCCAAGCCTACACAGAAAACCCTGTTCTGCAGGGGCAGCCAAAACAGAGCACACCTAGATACCTTCCTCGCTGAGCTTAAATAGCTCAGAATAAACAGCGAAGCAATTTGTTTCATGTTTAGTATTTGCAACAGGAACTGAAATCCTAATGTGTTGTAGAATAATCTTTTTGTACACTATGAAGATATGTTGCTCTCATTGGTTTAATAAAGAGCTAAGTGGTCAACAGCTAGGCAGGAAAAGATTAGGTTGGACTTGTGAACAGGGGGACAGTGCAGGGATGAAGGAAGGGCAGTGTCATCAGGAAGTGTGGGAAGCAGCAAGATGAACTTGCTGTATTGAAGAAATGTACCAAGCCACATAGTAGAACATAGATAAGAAGAAATATGGGTTAATTTAAGCTGTAAGGGCTGGTTAGTAACAAGCCTAAGCTATCAGCCAAGAATTAATAATTAATAATAAGTCTCTGTGTGGTTATTTGGGAGCTGACTGGTGGGACAGAATACTCCACCTACATTGATGCCTGGAGGGTATTTGTTTGCTTCAGATGTAATTGATTGATTAGTTTATTTAGAACTTTTTTTGGTTGCCTATTGTGTAACTTCATAACAATCATAACTTTCACATTTAAATCAGATAAAATTAATAAAGTTGGAATTAGCTTCAGGTCTTTGACCATACTAGCTACATTTCAAATATTAGTGAGCCACTGGTGTCTAATGACTACCATATTGGACAGTATAAATAGAGCACTTTCATTGTTGTGTGTAGGGGTGAACCCACAATACTGTCCACGCCCCCCCCAGCTGATGAAGGAGGTCAATGTAATATGGGAATTAATATATTTATTCACCAGAGAAAGAACTTACACACAAGCTGGATGATCACAGGCATGGCAGGCTTCCGAGAGAGAGTGAGGTTTTCTTTTCCCTTCCTTTTATCCTCACCTGTGCCCATACCCTTGTCCATGCCCCAAAAGGGGGTGTGGACAGTATTGTGGGCTCACCCCTACAGTTGTGGATAATTTTATTGCACAGTAGCCTTCTAGAATGGTTAAATTATCTGGATGCCAATCTGGGATGGTTCCTAGTCCCTGATAAAATGCAAAGACCCCCCCCAAGGTAGTACCATTGAAGGAAATGGCTTATCCAGCACCCTGTGGAAATTTAGACTGCTTTAATTCCTCCTGAAAAATGTCATTTCAAAGGTAACTTTGATCTGACAGCTGAGAACAGGCTCTCTTTCCAAAAATAATGTTGTTACCACGGTCTCTTGTAAGTACTCTTAGCTCTTCTCATTAAATCTACGCAATTGTCCCATGAGGGAGGTATTATTTTCAAAATGCAAATGAGAAAAATGAAGTTCGGGGTTGCTGATGGAATGTACCTGCCTCAAATAATTTGGCTTCTAGGGAACAGATTTTTAAACTCTTCTGTAGAATTCCAAATCTCTTTGAACCTTTTTTTTTTCTGAGTCAAGAATTCATTATTGTCTACCTAGTTAGCATCAGACTCACAATCCTCCTGCCTCAGCCTCTTGGGTACTTAAGATTATAGGTGTTGTCACCATAGCTGGTGTGTGTGCATTTGTGTGTGTGTGTGTGTGTGTGTGTGTGTGTATTACTGAGGATTGAACCTATGGTCTTGTACATGCTAAACAAGTGACACTGAACTCTATCTACAGCCTACACCTTCATTCAACCTACAGCCATCAGTGAAAGCATTACTAATGTCTCCTATATATGAGCCACTTCTGGTATCTTGAACAAGACTCACAGTTAATAGCTTTTGTGACCTTGGGCAAATAATCCATTCTTAATTTCATCATCTATAAAGTGGGAGTGGTGACTTAGTGCAGTTCAATAGCAATGGACACACACACACACACACACACACTATGCAAATAATAGTAATAACCCAACCTCAGAAAGGAAAACTCCCTGAACCACATAAGAGAATATAAGAAACATCAAGTTCCAATATCAGAGAAAGAACTACCAAAAAAGCTCACAATACTGACAGTTAAATAAGAATTAGCAATGGCCCTCCGGTACAGTGGAGAAGCAGAAACAGTCTTCCACAATAGGCTAGTAGAGCAAAGAATGAAGTTAGGAAGTTAGAATCTGGGGCAAAATAGGACAAACCACCAACATAACACCTGCTGTCTTTATAAATCCAGGCCTCTCAAAAGTCAGAAAGACGGATGAAAGGGAGTGACCAGTGACAGAAGACTCAGTAATTACCGCACAACCTCCCTAAATCTACTTTTGCTGGATAAGATTTAGGACCAAAACAAACAAAAAACCCAAACGAAATTGTCCCCTTCTTTACTACTTCTATTCCAGGTGTCTAAAGCATTGCCATTAAAAAAAAAAAAAAGACCCTTTCTACATTTTTACTCTCTAAGTTGCTCTGCACTTTGCTTATGAAAGAACACAGTAAGACGTTTCTTGGATATTGGCATGGGCTTTGAATTGAGTAAGCCACTCAGACAAGGGTCGCAGTCCTTACGAAGGACTGCTAGCATATACAAGCCCAGGAGACCCCTTCTGTGGAGGGAGGGCAACTCTGTAGGGAAGATTACATCCCCCACATCCATTCATATTTACCAACCGCACCAGGGCCTCGAGCTACAAAGAATGGAAAGTTTGCTTTCAGAGATTTTCGCTTTGAACTTCTGTCAGCATGGGTCCCTTCCTATTATTTTCAGTTCAAACAGGCTTCTCCCCTCTCCCCAAACACATATATACACACATACCACACAGACAGAGACACTTTGATGTTGACTTCCACCACAGTTCCTTGAGAAAGAAGGGTTACATCTGCACTAAAGAATGGGGGTCTCAACATTTTCTCATGACTTGGCTTTACTTCCCTTTACATCCCATTAAAACCAGCATATTACAGGCTTCATCAAAAGTTGACATCACTAAAAGTTCGAGGGAGAATCATTTTAAAGCATATATTAAAAGTAAAGATTCTCATAGCCACTGGGTAGTGGTGGCGCATGCCTTTGATTTCAGTACTTGGGAGACAGAGGCAATCAAATCTCTGTGAGTTCAAGAGCAGCCTGGTCTACAAAGCAAGTTCCAGGACAGGCTCCAAAGCCACAGAGAAACCCTGTCTCAAAAAACCAGCTCCCTCCCCCCCAAAAAAAGATTCTCATAGCCTCAAAACTTAGAGATTGCAAAGCTGGGACTAGTGTCCCACATTTTTAATTGCAGTACTTGGGAGGAAGAGGCAGACAGATAGATCTCTCTGGGTTTGAGGCTACCTTGCTGTGCATAATGAGTTTTAGGACAGCTGGGGCTTTGTATAGAGACCCCATCTGGAAAAGGAAAGAAAAGAGGAAGGGGGGAAGGAGAGAGAGAGAGAGAGAGAGAGAGAGAGAGAGAGAGAGAGAGAGAGAGAGAGAGAGAGAGAGAGAGAGAGAGAGAGAGAGAGAGAGATTGTGGGGCTGGACCTGGGTTCAATTTTCAGCATCCACATGGCAGCTCACACCAGTCTGTAACTGTGGTTTCAGGGAGGTCTGACACCTTCACACCAGTGCACATAGAATGCATTTCAATAACTTATTAAAAAGAAAAGAAAGAACCGGGTGGTGGTGGCTCATGCCTTTAATCCCAGCACTTGGGAGGCAGAGGCAGGTGGATCTCTGTGAGTTTGAGGCTGGGCTGGACCGACAGCCTCCAAAACAATACAGAGAAACCCTGTCTCGTAAAAACAAAAACAACAACAACAAAAAAAAGATAATCACTGGACTGGGTTTGGCTTGTGGTCTCTATCTTACAGGACCCCCAGAACTTGAACCTGGACTGCCCAATAGTAATGTGGGTGTGGATGTAATTTCAAATTTCTTACTCTCCATATTTTTATTAAAAAGGAAGCATAAACAGCAAAACCCAAATTGTAAGGTGTTTCTTTCAATCCTTGGTATACAAAATATTATTATTTAACATGTAACTAATGTTGAAAATAATGAAGTGTCTTAAATTCTGTATTTGTGCTCTCTGCAATCCGATGTGGATTCTGTATGTTTGTCAGGCTCAGTAATAGGTGTGGCTTGGTGCCCACTAAGGGCTTTGTTGGTCATTCTAATGCAGGGGTTCTATGCTGCAACCCATTAATACAGTTCTTTATGTTGTGGTGACCCCCAGCCATAGGACCCTGAGCTGGCCAGGTTACTGCCAATGTCACTTCGTAGTCTGTATACAAGAGCAAAAGGCCCCTTTAAGAGACAAGCTCTGCCCACTTCTGCCCCCCCCTCACTCTTCTCAAAAGGCAGGCAGGTCTTTGTCTCTCTCTTTTTCTCTCTCCCCTCTCTCCATGACCTTCCCCCAGTAAAACCTCCCACATAACCTCTGTCGGCACGGTGTGTCTGTCCCTCACCTGTGGAACTTCCCACCAAGGTCCCTCTCACACTGTACTATAACAACTGTTGCGAATTGTAATATCTGATACTCAGGATATCTGGCATTGGACCCCAAAGGGGTCTTGACCTCCAAGTTGAGAACTGCTGCCCTGTTCATCTTTCCCTGGTGTGGATTTGATGGCGATCATTGCTGATTGACAAAGTTCCAGCATTTTGACATTGCAGACCACACTTCTCCAGCACCTTTTGTTTGTTTGTTTGTTTTGTTTTTGCTTTGGAGGCTGTCCTGGAACACGCTCTGTAGGCCAGGCTGGCCTCGAACTCACAGAGATCCACCTGCCTCTGCCTCCCCGGTTCTAGGATTAAAGGCATGTGCCACCACTGCTCTAATGGTTCTTACCTTGTGTGATTCCTTTCCCTTTGGGAAATTTTTGTGTGCACTTTGAAGGATGAAAATGTGTAAAACAGCAACCTCTTCAAACAAGATAATTCTCTGGGAAAAAATTCCCACCACTGCAGATCCAGGAATCCCATTGTGCCCTTCTAATTACACCTAGGACGGAAAGTTAGAGATTTACTAGACACACCTGATTCCAAGGATGAACCATCTACAATCCAGAGCCTGAGACCATTAAAGGCAAGTGTCCAGTTAATAAGTGTAGAGAAATCAGAATGGGGAAAGAGGAAGACATCAGGACCCTCCCTTTTGGGTGTGTATGAGGGGAACAGGCCCATAGGGTAAGACTAAGACACAAAGGGACACAATTAGGGAACAGCTCAGTGCAAATGATGTATCATACCCCTTGGGGAATGAAAATTGCTTTTAAGTTGTGATAAAGTGTCTGGTCCCAGAAGAAGTCCTTTTGCTCAGATTAGGCATTTGTATAAGGGTCTCCATTCCCTGGGGGCTTGAGAAAAGTTCCTGCTTGCTAAAGCAGCCATTCTTATCTCTAGCAGGAGGAACTGTGAGCCTTGCTTGACATAAGAAGGTGCCTGGTGGAGTTACTGAACCTTCTAGACCAATAGGCATTTAGATACTTGCAGAACTTAACCACTTTTGTCTCAGGAAAGATGCTATAATGAAGTTAATGACTGCTTCCCATCCCTGAATCACTGAGTATGCTTTCAATCTTGCCTGTGGCTAAACTATTGAGTACAAAAGATATATTCCTTTTTAATAAATGACGTAGGCGGCCATCCCAATTCACCCTTAGATCCAGTCTGCCTCCCCCTTTCTCTCCACAACTCCGCACGTTCTCTTTGGGACTTGAATCCCTTACTGAAGCAGGCCCTGGTGTTTCCGTCTCTTCTCCCAGGTCTTCCCGTGTGCCCGTTACCCACACGGCCCATCCCAGGATTCTCATTCCTCCCCCAGCATCTAGGTTATTTAACGGGACTGCTTTGGGATTGCCCATGGTGAGTTTCTCCACCCCAGGTCCCGTAGAGTAGTGTGAATGTTTGTGGGAAGGGGATGGGAGTGGAGGACACAAAGAAATGCCTGGCAATCCCTGTTTCTGAAGGCCAAGAAGAATATGTGTGGACACTGCCAAGTCAGCACCTCTTGAGACTTCCCCACCCAACTCTGTGCTAGACCTCCTTCTTATTTATCCAGAGTGGACCTGCTGGATCTGGAGTCCTCCCTGCTCCCTTTCAATCTCTCTGTCTCCCTGTCTCTGCCTGTCTCTGTGTTTCCCCCCAGTAACACCCCGTTGACAATATTAGCACTCCTTAACTTATAACAGGGTTACCACACATCCTTGTGTGTGTCAATAGCTGTAAATATTGTAAGTCAAAGATGCAGTCCATACACCTAACTCACTGACAGCCTTAGCCGCCCAACATCAAGACAAGAGTACCATTATGCACATCATTCGCATAGGAAAGTAAAGATCAAGATCCAAAATTCAAAGTATAGTTTTTACAGAATGTATATGGCTTCTGTATCCTTGCAAATATGTGAGTGAGAACCATCGTAAGTTGGAGAATACCACTGTCCTTCTTCCACATATACATACATGGGAGGAGAGATCTCCCTGAAGGCTATGATCAAATACACCATGAAAGTCAAGAGAAGGGCCTGGAGAGATGGCTCAGTAGTTAAGAGCATTGACTGCTCTTCCAGGGAACCAGGATTCAATTCCCAGCACCCACATGAAAGCTCACAACTGTTTGTAATTCCAGCTCCAGGGGATCTGATACCCTCACACAGATTATGTACAGGTAAAACATCAGTGGTAGAATATAGATTAATATAAGTGGAATTAATATAAGAGCTACTTTGGAACACGCCTAAGTTATAGGCTGAGCTTTCATAATTAATAAGAAGTCTCCATGCCATTATTTGGGAGATGGCTTGTGGGACAGAGAAAGACTTGTTAAAGGGAAATATCCTTAAACCATGAAGAAGAGATTTCTTTAAAAATACTGTCTCCCAGGCAGATCTCTGTGAGTTCAAGGCCAGCCTAGTCTACAGAGTGAGTTCCAGGTCAAGCTCCAAAATAATAGGGAAACCCTGTCTTGGAAAAAGCCCTCCTTAACCACAAGGTGACCACATGATTTTTTTTTTCTTCTTTGGGTCTTCTTCCTCTTTTTCTCTCTCTCCCTCCCTCCCTCCCTCTCCCCTCCCTCCCTCCATCCCTCCCTTCCTAGACAGGGCCCTGATTGTCATGTAACCCGATATGTAGCCCAGGTCAGTCTTCAACTTACATCCTCCTGACTTGGCCTCCCACTAGGTTTAACTCTCCCAGCCTCCTGCCCATCAGGAAAGCCTATCTGCCACCACACCCAGCTTTTGTGCAAGTTCTCAAAGGCCATAATCTGAAAAGCATTATGTGCAAAACACATGATATTTAGGGCCTCTTAAGAAGTCCATCTTAGATGCAAAAGAGTGAGAAAATGTGTAGCTTAAGAGCCAGTTTTGTGGTAGCATGTTTAATAACAAAAGCCCGTAGAGAACATAGCACATAGAATATATATTCTATGTAAAAAAAAAAAAAAAGGAAGATATTTCTGCCATCAGTTTGTCTCACCAGAACATAGTGAAGAAAACTGAAGAGATTGGGCCACCAAGACCAAACTTAGCTCATTCCTTTATTCACTGTATTCCAAGGGCAGAGGCAAGTGGATCTCTGTGAGTTTCAGGCCTAATTCCTGCAACTTTTCCTGCTCCTCTCCTCTGAACCCATTTCCCACCCGGGCTAAGAAGCACAGCAGTGCCTTCTGAAGGCTTTGCTTCAAGGCAGGGGTCATCCCTGCTCTTCTTTCATAACCCTTCACCTATACTCCTGTTAGTAACCACAGTGGAAAAAAAACCCATTGCTTCACCAAATTGGACTTTGACGCAACTACTGCCTTGGGTTGTCGTGAGGTCCCTTTCTGAAACCAGTAGATGGTGTGTGTGCTTGTCTCCCCAGGAAACATTCATCACTCATTTACTTGGTTCCCTTTTAGGATTGTTCTCTGGGTTTCTTTATCTAGTCTTCTCTTACACACAATTCATGTGCCTCTCCTCGAATTCTAAGCTCTGTTCTTCCTCTCTTTGTCCTCTTTTCTTTATGCTTCATATATTTCCACAGCCCCAACCATCTCAAAAAGTGGTCTGGGGAATTGGCTCAGTAGTTCAGAGAACTTACTGCTCCTCTAGAGGACCTGAGTTTGGTTCCCAGCACCCACAGGGCAGTACACAACCATCTAAGACTCCAGTTCCAGGAGATCCAATGCCCTCATGTGGCTTTTATGTGCACCAGACACAGATATACATGCAGAGAAACACCCATACACATAAAATAAAATAAGTTTCTTAAATCTATGGCCTGTAATAGTGTCCTGACTTTCTTTCCCCTGCTGGTTATTATTTACCAGCTTATTTCTTTTCTTTTCTTCTTCTTTCTTTTTTTGGTTTTTAGAGACAGGGTTTCTCTGTGGCTTTGGAAGCTGTCTTGGAACACACTCTTGTAGGCCAGCCTGGTCTTGAACTCACAGAGATCCACCTGCCTCTGCCTCCCGAGTGCTGGGACTCAAGGTGTGTGTCACCACTGCCCCACCCAGCTTACTTTTTTTCAAAGTTGCTCTAATACTAATTCCTTGTCTAATCTCTCCTACTTCCCACTCCCTACAAATATTTCAGCTGGAAGAATATAGCTGATTTTTAAAAAATATCCAAACAATGAAATAACCTCAGCCGAGTAAATCTCAACACAGTGATATAGGAGACATGAAAAGCCAAAGCTACCTAATTGCTCCAAAAGTTACTAATCCCACAGCAATTGCCTTCAGTGAGAGTGAATTAGATAAAGATCCCAAAGACCTAGAAAGAGTAATTGTATCTTCAAAGAAATCCACAAAGAAAATAAAACCCCTGAACGACTTGCCCAAGAACAGCTGAATGAAGCTGATACAAAATATGAAAGAGGAATTCAGTGCACAGAGCATTGAAGAAAAACCAAACAAAGAGAACCTGAAGCTCAATGGAAAACCTCACCATGAGGGTGACGAGGGAGAGGACAGAGTTTCTTGGCTTGAAGACAAGGTGGAAGAGTTGGAGGGTTCTAGCAAGGACAAATAGAAATAGGTATAAGAATTTCAAGATATTGGAGCTATGATGAAAAGGTCAACTCTAAGAAGAAAAGAATAATATTGCCATGCCAATGGTCATCATGATGTGAGAGTCATAAAGGCTGAGGGAGTAAACCACCAATTCCAGGAATTCCTTAACAGTGTTGATGTTGCTGGGCAGTGGTGACCCATGCCTTTAATCCCAGCACTTGGGAGGCAGAGGTACGTGGATCTCTGAATTTGAGGCCAGCCTGGTCTCTGAGTTCTAGGATAGCCAAGACAGCTACACAGAGAAACCCTGCCTCAACTCCCCACCCCAAAAAAGTGTTGACGTTGATTAAGTTGGCATAACTTAGTTTTGGGAAGTAATGAAGAAAATGTTATGATTTTTGACATTTTATCAAGTCATTTATAGCATCCAAAGAAAATTTTGCCAGAATTTTACAATGAAGAATATAATACTGATTGTATACAATCTGTAAAGGTATTTATTTTTTCACTGCTAAGAAGTAATATTTAAACCATACATGGTCAAACACGCTTTTTTAAAAACACAAATTTTTAATTGATTCTTTGTGGACTTCATGTCATGTAGCCTTATCCCATTCATTTCCCTGTCCCTTTGTATCTGCCCTCTGCCCTTGCAACCCCGCCAAAAAAAAAAAGAAAAAAGAAAAAGAAAAAAGAAAACCTCATCATGGAAGCTGTAGTCACACAATAAACCCTTTAGTCCTTGTTCATTGCAGTGAGTCCTTGGTCTGGCTTGCTGCTTCTGGCTTCTGCTAAACTGATACTGGGCCCTCACTGGGACTCCTCTTGGATATCCTGTTGTTGCCCTGTGTCATGGAGATACTGCAGCTTTGGATCTGAAGGACCAGTCCCTTCATGTGCTCCAGCAGTGCAGAGATGGGATGGATATTGGGGTGGGATCAGCTCATAGTCCTGGTCCCAAGCCTTGGTGGTAGCTGGGATGGTCAGTCTGACATGCCAGCTCTCTCTCTCATTCTCACTGCCAGACTGAGCTCTCCAGCGCTGCCCTGGCGGGCTCCCCCAATGCCACAGGCTGCAAGGGGGTGGGGCCGGTTCTCTTGCTCTCAGGGCCAGCAATACTGTGTTGCCCAGGCGAGGTGCAGGGCCCGCTCTTCCAAGTGCTGCGGCTGGTGAGGGCCAAGGCCGGCTCTCCCTCTCTCATGACTCCCGGGCAAGCGCTCATGTCTGAAACAGGTTGAGGCAAGGGGCAAGGGAGGGGCATCTCTTCCTCTTCCATGCTGCTACATGACAGATGTGTAGAAGGGCCAGCTCACCTGCTCCCCACCCATGGTGTCAGCTCTACTATGTTGCAGCCGGTGAGCGGCAGGACCAGGTTTTCCCCTCCCATGATCTCATCACCTGCCACAGATGATGGGGGGGTCCCTCATCCACACCATTGTATGGCAGATGAGGGGCGGGACCAGCTCTCCCATGATCAATCACCTTCTTGGGTCCAGCTCATCTGTGTTGTGTCTCCCCTCCCTGCAACCCCCCCCAGCTTTCTATTGTGCTGCCCAGTGGAGGTACGAGGCCAGTTCTCCCACTTGCTGCAGGAGGTGAGGGGGAGGGGAGAGGGAGGGGGGAGGGAATCTTTCCCTCACACAATGGCAGATGTGGAGGGGGGTCAACTCTCCCACTCTCACATCCTCAGGGTCAACGGGGTCAGTTCTACTGGACAGCACACGTTTTCTTGGTCTGTGTGTGGGTGTGTGTGTGTGTATGTGTGTGTATGTGTGTGTTTCCAGACGGGTTTCTCTGTGTAGCTTTGGAGCCTGCCCTGGAACTTGATCTGTATACCAGGCTGGCCTTGAACTCACAGAGATCCACTTGCCTCTGCATCCCAAGTGCGGGGATTAAAGGCATGCCCAGCCGGGAACATGAGTCTCCCCCTTTGAGACTGTTTTCAATGTCACTTCTTCAAAGCCTCCCCTGATGACCTCTCCTGCACAGGGAGCATTCCCACTGAGTTGTAGAACTGTTGGCATACTGTCTCCCTGGAAATGAATTCCTCAACCCATAAAACTCCATCCTAGGCATTTAACTGGAGAGACTATACGTGCAGGCTGTGGTGCTAGACAGTCTGCATAGGAAGTCTGGCTTTGCCTCCACTGGGCCTGAGACAGGTCTTAGGTCAGTGGGAACTTACAATTTGCTCATCTGCTTTACACACACAGTGAGAACACATCATTTCAATACCAAACAAAGCAAAGAAGCACACATGAAGTACCCAACCAAGTGAGTAAATAGAAGCATGTCTATCCAGCTAGAAAAATAATTCATCTCACTATGGTTAGTGAGCGCCAAAGAAAAACCTCCAACCCCTGGGATGGCTCAGGGTGTAAAGGTGTTTAGCCCCAAGCCTGATGACCGAAGTTAGATCCCTGGGACCGCGTGGTAGGAGAGAGCTGACTCCATTGTCTTCTGACCGGAACATGTGCATTTGCAAGCATACGCTCAAAGGCACGCACATACACATAAATAAATGTAAGCTTTTAAAGATGTCATCCTCACCGGGAGTTGGTGGCCCACACTTTTAATTCCAGCACTCGGGAGGCAGAGGCAGGTGGATCTCTGTGAGTTAGAAGCCTTTCTGGTCTACAGAGTGCGTTCCAGGACAGGCTCCAAAACAATACAGAGAAACCCTGTCTCGGAAAAAAAAAAAAAGGAAAAGAAAAATAATGTCACCCTCTAAAATGGAAGTGCTGGTTGCTGTATGTGAGGACTCCAGTAGGAGACTACAGACATTTTGAAGTTTCTGGAACTATAAGACTTATAATATAAATTATATAAGTACAATATGAATTATAATGTAAATATTATATTTATGTTGTAAATATATTATAAAGGAAAGGTCTCACATTTTAAAAAAATCTTAAGATTCCAAAAGCTTTGTTTAGCTTTGAGATAGGGTAAGTGGTCAGGCTACACTAGAATTCAAAATCTCCTGAGCTCTGACTTAACTGGTGTGTGATACCACATTCCACTTTCCCCCAAAGAACTTTTGTGTGCCTTCTACTGATAGTTATCATGTTCGAAATTAACAGTGATTTCTTTCTTTTTTTGAGATAGGGCCTTAGGTATTCCATGTTGGCCTGGAACTCTCCATGACCCTACAGTACTTATCCTGCTGCCTCCAGCTCTGGAAATTTGCTACAGAAGTATGACATGACACACAGTTTATGTGCCGCTGGGATTTGAACCCAGGGCTTCATGCACACTAGGCAGGCCCACTTACCAAATGAGCTACATCCACAGGCCCCAACACTGACATAACTTGAAAAGTAGTTACACTTCATTAAAATAGTCATAGCACATAGTCTGTTATATGAGCATATTAGGTTTTACCAGGCTCTTCTTCCATGCCTGATTGTATTTCCAAAGACGTTTTCCTATTCTGATTGTATTTCCAATGTTTCCCTATCCTATGATGTGTAGTGGCCAGAATACTCCATGTAGGCTTGTGGGAGAAAGGGATGTAAAATGCAGACAGTGCCTTAGTATTATAGACACAGATTGGACCTTTCACCCTAAAGGGTGAGGAAGGTCAGACGACACCTGGAGCACAACTGTTTTGTGGCACATACCCACACTCTGGAAGATTTAAGTCTTGATACCAGCATGGGTTACACAGTGCAGCCCTGTCTAAAACCCAAACGAATAAAAAGCAAACACCAAACACAGTTAACAGGTGAGTTGTAGGCAAATGAAAAAGAGCGGCATGGTTTCACAAGCTTAAGGGTTTTATACAGGTTGTATTTTCAGGAAGATGACAAATTGATACACCGGTTGTTGTCATTATAGAGCATTTTAAGAATTTAAAAGCATTATAAAGCCCATCAAGTCAACTAAAGCAGAAATGAAGGATTGCACATCAGGTAAACATGATGCGGAACACGGTAGAAGGCATGGAGGCCCCTTGACTCAGAAGCAAAATCTGCTGAAGATGCCGCTGCCGTGTCCCCGAGGAAAGAGCTGTGTGGTTCTTAGCCGGGGTGGGAAAACGGTTTCAGACGAGAGGAGGAAAGAGTTGCAGGAATCAGGCGTCGACGCTGACGGGAATCCGAGCCGGGACACAGCAAGCCAGCGACCAGGCTGCTGTCCCTAACCTAGCGCGCAAGGAGAGCCAGGATCGTCGCGGTGAGTTTGGGTATCCACCCTACCGCAGAGGGTAGAGGAGACCGCACGGTGCGTGCGCAGCGAGCAGAGGACCCACTCTGGCGGGAAGCCTAGGGCTCCGAGGTGGTGGTGGTGGGGAAGTAAAGGACGGCTCTGTTACTAGGCAACACGGGCCGGGCCCGCCTCCCGCTGCCGTTGCTAGGCGACGCCGAGGCCAGGGGGCGGGGGGAGGAGGGCGGCGGAGCGGCCCTACGTGCTGACGCTAATTGTATATGAGCGCGAGCGGCGGGCTCTCGGGTCTCTTTTAGCGCCATCTGCTCTCGGCGCCGCCTCCCGCTCCTCCCGCCGCTGCCGCCGCCGTCGTCGCCGCCGCCGCCGCCCTGAGTCACTGCCTGCGCAGCTCCGGCCGCCCGGCTCCGCGTCTGAGCCTCCTGGAACGGTAACGGCTGGGACCGGGGAGGGCTCGGGGCCTGCGGGGTGTGCGTGCGTATGTGTCGGGGTGTCCGTCCGAGGCCGTGCGGCCTGAGGGACCCCGGGGGGCGCCGCCGGCTGCGGGGCGCGCGGGACAGCGAGGCCGCGGCAGCGTGGAGGAGGAGCGGGAGGATGAGGAGGCCACGCCGCGGAGCGCATGGCCCGCCCCGGGCCACCCGGCCCGCCGCTGCCTCGGTGTCGTCGTCGTCCCCTCCCCGAGAGGAGCAGCACGAGCAGGCCGCGGGGCCGGGGGTGGGGTGGGGGGGATGGAGAGAACGGTGGCCGCGAGTTCCGCCCGCGGGGAAGGGGAGGAGGGAGGGAGGGGGCTGCGCAGGCCGCGGCCTCCCGCGCTCGGGAGCCGGGCACGTGGGGACGCGCTGCGGACGGCGGGAGACCCCCTCCGGCCCGGGCTTCCTCGAAACCTGTAGGCAAAGAGGGTCGCGACGAGGACCAGCCCCGAGGGCTCCCGCGCTTCCCCGGAGGAGACTGTGCTAGCGGATGGGAGGATGCCGGTGGCGGGGTGTGGGGATGACCCGGGGAGGATGGCGGCGGGGGGGGGCCTGCGCGGCCGGGCTTGTTAAGGGTTAACACGTGCAAAGCATTTAGCGTAGCTTTTTTTTGTTGTTTTTTAAACGAGAAGTTGTTTTGTGTCTCACAGGAACAGTTAGAACTTCGCTGGGAACCTTGGCCCCGGGGTCTTATTTGTGTGGCGCTCAGAGAACTTGCTGTTAGGTCTCTCCTTAAACCTCCGAATGGTCCTAAGATGAAGCGGAGACTTGACTTGTTGGGTGCGGGGGTGGGGGTAGCATACGGCTTCCATTCTACTAGACCAACAGCGTAGTTTTCCCTTGCGGAACTTCCCAGAATTCTCACTAGGGGTACGAGATGGAGCAAGGCATTAATATATACGGATACTGGGCAATGCTCAGTGCGCCACATTCATGTGGAGGACTCGGGAGTGGCCATGAAGGGGGAGGGAGGAGACAGGTCTGGTCGGGGGGACTAGACGTCCAGAATCAAAGGGTGAACCAGGCACGGGCTGCCTTCAAGGACTCCCTGTCTCAGACCATCGCCTGTCTCAAAATTCTGAAAAGACAACGTTTTAAAGACAATACTGACTACCCTGGTTTCATGAGAGCCAACCCCGAGTTTGCTATATTTTGAAAGTAGTTAGCATCAGAACATCTTTTCAAACTAATATCCAAAGATATTTTGGTTGCGTGAGGGGAAAACCTAAAACAGTTATTTAAAACTGACTGCAGGTAAACGGGATTTTCGGTGGTCTTGTCTCTCAAGTTTGTTTACAGTTGAGGTACAGGCCCCAGATTTAAACTATGCTATATTAATTCCAAATCTGGATTTGAAGGATTTAACTTAGCATTAGTAGGGACTTAGACACCTGTCATAAAATCTTGACTTAACTAATTGTTATTTACAAGTCAGCATTTAGATTATTAAATAAAAGTTAAAGCCTCCTCAACATAATGTGTAGTCAGTTTTATCTGTTACAAAATACCTGTTTTGTTTTTAGTCTTGGGCCCTATAGTTGGCAATAGTTTACTATTGACCTTTCCTTTCATGAGATAAAAAATATAACACTCTTGTCAGAGCTAATGTGACTAAAATTCTATAGCTTATTTTATTATTTGCTTGTTTGTATTGGCCTAAGGTGACCGAAGGGGGGCTTGAAAGAGGGGGAATGCGACTTACAAGACCTGAAGGTGTCAGAATACATTGCTAATTTTGTTGGGTTATAAGTAAATGCTAGACCTTGGGATAGCCACTCTGCCTTTCATTGCTAAAAATGTATTTGGACAATTATTTTAACTTGAAAAGTTTTTCACATTTTTATTTTTTATTTACAATGGAAAAGGAACTATAATTTCTTTAGAATAAAGAGAATGGATGCTACAGGGGCTGGTTTGGGTTAAGGGCACTGGTTTTTCCCAGAGAACCTGCGTTCAATTTCCAGCACCTGACCTGGGTTCATTCCCAGCACAAGGATGTACAGACATACATGTAGGCAGAACACCCATTCTTATAGAAACAAAGGTTACAAACAGACACTGATTACTGTGAGGCCTTTTTTTTTTTAAAGACAGGTTCATTTCTTACATACCTCTTGCTGTGTAGGGGAGGTGGCCCTTGAACTCACATCCACCTGCCTCTGCCAGTGGAATGCTGAAATTAAAGGCGTGGGGTTGTTTAGATTCCATCATTGCAATCATTCATTCATGTACTTGTTTATGTAATGCTGTCAGGTAGTATTAGCTTTCTCTTTGAAACAAGGCTTAGGTGGCAGTACTAACGTTTTAACTAGTAGTAGTTAACTAGTAGCACTAACATGTTAACTAGAAAACAGATGCTTTTGTTTTGTTTTGCCTCCCCTCTACTTGTGTGGAAGACTTTACTCAGGATTTTACAATGATCAGGTTGGGTTCTTTTTTTTTTTCTTTAGTTTGCTTTTATGTGTGTGAGTATTTTGCTCACATGTATGGCTGTACACTCTGCTTTCCTGGTACCTGTAAAGGTTCGAAGAGAGTGTCAGATCCTAGTGTGAGCTGCCAAGTGGGTTCCTGGTCTCTGCAGGGAAAACAAGTACAATTAGACAGTAAGCCATCTCTCTAGCCCCTTTATATTGGTGAGGTTTTATTTTGTTATTTTTTTTTTTCCAAAAAGGATTTCTCTACATAGCTCTGGTTATCCTGGAACTCTGTAGACCAGGCTGACGTTGAATTCATCCTCCTTCCTCTGCTGGAATTAAAGGCATGAGTCACCATCACCTGACTGTATATTGGTTTTTTTTGTTTTGTTTTGTTTTTTGAGACAGGGTTTCTTTCTTTAGTCCTGGCTGTTCTGAAGCTCTGTAGACCAGGTGGCCTCCACATCTGCCTGCCTCTGCCTCCTGAGTGCTGGGATTAAAGGTGTGCTACCACCGCCCAGCATATATTGGGTTTTAAAGACTGTTGTCTGACTTGAAACACTGGACATCAGTGTGGAATTCAAAAGCACTGTCCTAGATTTTGCTGTGGGGGGAAAAGCAAGTGTAGTCGGGTGATTTTTGTTCCAATATGGAATTGGCTTGTGTGTAATTAAATAGTGTCTGCTTAGAAGCCTTTGTGTATGTAAGCTATGTATGTCACATGCACATAAAAATGCAAGTTGAATATAGCTTGTTACTAGTAAGTGAGGAGTTTTGCCAAATGCCAATCCTTGTACATGAACCTCTGCGGTTGGGTTAGATGATAGTCCTCTCCATATGGAGAGCTTTCGGACTGAAGGTGAGGTTCTCAAGTAGTCCATTTTGCTTGGGAGTTTAATGCATGGACAGGCCAGTTGGAACTTGAATTGGTATCACTAGAATGAAGGAGTGGGGGGGGTTGCTGTTTAAACTGAGACTCTTGTTGAAGCCACATCTGGTGCTGCTCCCTGGACTGATGAAGAAGAGTGCTCCAAGAGAACAGCCCCATCTGAAATTCTGGGGTGGGCATGGTCTGAGAGAGAGGTCCAGTCATTGAGTTTCCTGGTGTCTCATTAAAGCATACACATTTCAAGTGACTGCCTGCTTCATCATAAGTCACTGATTTCTAAGGAGGAAGCATGCTGATTGATAGCATGGGAATTTTTCCAGAAAATGATCCACCAGAAGGTAAGTTGGTAGTAGGTGCTGGATATCTGGCTGCTAGCTCTCCAAGACCGTAATGATCAGTTTTTTTGTGCAGTCAGGGTTTTTGTTTTGTTTTGCCTCCCTTCTACTTGTGTGGAAGACTTCACTTAGAAACCAGCATCTTTTCCCATTGAGATGATGTGTGCAATATTGAGTTACACTTTAAACTGCAAGCTTTCCCCTCATGGTAGGAAAGTTTGATAAAACACTTTGGTTAGGATTGTATTTTGTTTTACTGCTCCAATGATGGTGGAAATATTTAGCTGGATATTGTGGTGTACACCTGTTAGCACTAGGGTATCTGAGGCAGGGGAATCAATTTAGCTTAGCAGTTTGAGCACATCCTGAACAATATAGTGAGTGGTACCATATGAAAAACAAATCTTTTTAGATACAACTATTTGCCCTACATCTTTCGTAGACTATAAACCTGGAATCACTTTCATTCTACTTAAGGGTATGGTATATGTAACAGAATAGTCTAGTGAGATTGCATGGAGATATATATATTGCGTGCATGCCTCCAATCATCTGCTTTGCCTATATTTAGGTCCTTTTCTAACTTTCAGATTTACACAAAAGTTGTTTTGAGTTGCTAAATATCTGCAAGGTACTCTTTGTTGCTCTGATAGCATCAAGAAGCAACTTAGGGAAGGGTGCCTTTTGGTTCATAGTTCAAGTTCAGTAGTCCGTTGTGGTGAGGAAGTCATGGTGGGTGATAGGAGCTTGAATCAGCTGGTTAGAGAGATGAAGGCTATAGCACTCCAGTAACTTTCCTTAGTGTGAGACCCTAGCACATAGAATGGAGCTGTGTACATACAGGGTTTTCCCACTTCGATTGATGTCATAATTGTTACAAGCATGCTGAGAGGCTTGACCTTAGGTGATTCCAGATCCTGCCAAGTTAACAATACCAGCTGTTACAGTCGGTATCCCTTGTGGGGTGTGCTCTTAACTGTCACATCATCTTAACCTATTTGCAAAAACATTGACCCTGTCTGTGCTAATTGAGAATGCCTTGGTAAAACAGTTTGTTTGAGAACTTTCTGGATGTCAGGTAACAGTTACAGGGTTTACTAGATGGGGTATTTATTTAATCCAGCAAGTTGTAAGATGTTATTCAATTATGTTGGTGCATATTGGAAACAAAATAGTGAAAAATGTTGTTAGGTTTATGTTTATTCTAGCATTCAAGAGTGAGGTGTAAGATCTAAGAGTTGGAGACTCCTAGACTGCATAGTTTAAGGCCAGCCTGGGCTACATGTTGAAACCCTGTTTTGTTTTAAGGAAAATTCTCACTTATCCCTATTGTTTTCATTGTTTCTTGTGCCTTTGTACAAAGTTCTTATTTAGGGAACTGGGAGTGTAGTAGCTTAGTGGCCAAATTATTTTCTAGACAAGTAGCTTAACCCAGGTATAAGAACATGTGTTCATTCTAGTTTCCCCTGCAATGAAAGATATATGTATGTATGTATATATATATATATATATAAAATAGTCTCAGTTGTATTTTACTAGAGATAAAGAATCAATGTTCTTGATAGTTTTAAATTAGTATTCATAATTGCTTAAACATTTTATAAGCACTAGCTGTTGCTAGAGAAAATTAAAGTACTAATATACACTGCATAAAGCAAATGGGAAAGACTGGAGCGATTATGGATTAAAAACAGTACTTGTTGCTCAGTGAGAGCCGTGAATGAGTTCAGATTCCTCAGCACCATTCATACACGTGGACTCACATACTCAATCCAATGAGATGTGTTTTGCTAAGTTCTTGCTAATACAGTGTGAACATTTAAGGCATTCCCAGTGCCATCTCTAGGTTCTTTTTCTAGTGATAATCGTGTAGGTGTTGGTGGCTGAGTCTTCAGTGCAGGGAAACTGTTCCAAAGACGGTATACATAATGGAAGGCTTCTGAGTGGTCACACAGAACAAGACTGTCCTGCTGATCTGAGCGGTTATACATGACGGAGAACTAAACTGTGCTGTTGTACTGCTGTAGTGTTGGCTTTCAGTTGCTGTTCTCTCTTCATCCAAACCCTGTTTCAGTGGGCTACCTTTAGAAGCTTCCAGATATCGAGAGGAACATAAGAGGATGGCTGTCTTCTATTTAGCTCAGGCTTGCCTCTGTCTCTCAGTAATACTAATGCATTATTTGGGACCAGTTTGCATAAAAATAGCTGAAAGATGCAGTTTTTCAAAGACTTCTAGAGTCATAGGAAGGGCTGTAGTTAAGCAAAGTTTTGCTTTTTGAAATGAATTGGAGTTAAAATAATAGTGATAGCTTACTGGGTAAAGTGTCTGCTGCCAAGCCTGATGACCTCAATTTCATCCCCAGGACCAACATGGCAGAAAGTGAGAACCAGCCTGTAAATTTTCCTTGACTTCCACCTATGACATGGTGCAGACACAATACATAAAGGTCATTCTGAAATACTGTTAAAAAGCGTAGATTAAGATACAAAGTGGATATCTCTAGTCCCAGCACTGGGGAGTTAGAGGCACATAGATCTCTGTGTTGAGGCTAGCCTAGTCTATGATGTGAGTTCCAGACCATCAAGAGTTACATGATGAAAGCCTGTCTTTAGAAAAGAAAATGTTGGGTGGTGGCAGCACACATTTAATATCAGCACTAGCGAGGAGACAGAGGCAGGCCTGGGTTTGAGGCCAGCCTGGTCTGTAAAGCGAGTTCCAGGACAACCAAGACTGTTGGAAAACAAATAACAGAATGATTCTAAGGGGGCTAAGTAAAAAGCATCCATTATCATTGTTTGAATAAAGATAACTAATATTCTATAATTGTAGTAAATGTACTTTTGTCTATGAAATTACAAAACCCTAGCCTCTGAAAATTGTTTTTTATAGCGGAGTCTTTGTATATTCCATGATTTTTTTGGGGGGGGGGTTCAAGCCTAGAGCTCACCTGTAAATCAGACTGGCCTCAAACTCAGATCTCTCTGCCATGAGTGCTGGGGTTAAAGGTACCATGATTTTTTTTCTTAACACGTGCTTGTTTTTAATGCTGATTTCTTTTTTTCTCTTAGATACTTGGAGTTCTTATAAGATGGCAGACATTGACAAGTAAGTGGTAGATATTTCACTTCTTTATAGAGACTTTGTATTGTGATGTAATTAGTAGCAGTACAAATTGTATATTATAAAAATGTCTGTTGCTGATACCCTTTGGTACCTGCTCTGTTGAAAGTTGGGTATCTCATCTAAAATACATTATCTATAATCACTCATTCAGTAAACTGCCCCCTGGCAATGGGCAAAGAGACACCTTGTTGGTGGTGGTGTTCTTATATCAGTCAGGGGCAGAGCAGATAGTAGCCCTTTGTTCATCCTAGCTTGATGCCTGCTTGGTGGCCAAAGCTGTTTCATGCCTAGGGCACATTAAAAAGAAAAAAAGCCAGGTGTAGCATTTGGAGGCAGGCAGGCAAATCTTTGTGAATTGGAGGCCAGCTTGACCTACAGGGTAAGTTCTAGGATAACCAAGAACTACATAGTGAGAACCTGTTTCCAAGAAAGCAAGGAAAAGATACAGTAAACCATATGTCAGTGTTTAGCCTTAAAGTAGTGAGTACCAGGCAGTGGTGGTACACATCTTTAATCCCAGCAATCACTCAGGAGGCAGAGGCCGGCAGATCTGAGTTTGAGGCCAGCCTGGTCTACAGAGTGAGTTCCAGGACAGCCAAGGCTGCTACAAAGAGAAACCAAAAAAGAAGTGCTGAGCATGGTAGTAGATCATAAATACTTGGTAGAATTTTTAGCATGTATATATTTCTCAACATTTTCCAGTTAACACTGGAACATGTGAAACAGCATACAATCAAAAGTGGGAAGACGCTGTTAGAATCTTCCTTTTTGGCCTGTCTCAATTGCATTCTCCATCTTTTTACCAAAAGTTGTAAGTAGTTTTGTTTTCATTCATTCCTTTGCTTTCTTTAGAATGTTAATGTTGGTTTGGGGAAGCAGGTGGCACCATACTAGGATTTGAATTTAGGATTTCACACATGCTAGGTCATGCTCTGCCACTTTGCTGTCTCTTCAACAACAGTTGAATTTTTAAGAACTGATTATGTACTGAAAGCATAGTTGCTAAACTTTTCTGAGACTCTATAAGGTTTATAGACAGGTTCTGACAACTTGAAACATGGTGTCAGCAAGCTTTCATGTGTATCTAATGTGGGTGCATATCTTCTAAGACTATGGTCAGGGAGAATGGGATAGGTTACATAGGATTAATCATGTTTAATTTGACAGCGTTACCGGGTCACAGTAGTTACAATGCAACACTTGTGATTAAGATTGCCATTGACTTTAGATAATAAGGAGTGGGGGAATACAACTTGTAAGGGCAACACATACAAATATGTATGACTATTTCGCCTGTGTTTTTACATATGCTTGCTCTCTTTAGAAGAGTACATGGAAGTATATTACTGTGATATGTAGCATGACTGAAAATTACTGTTCTTTATGCTTGATAGTTAGGGTATACAATTCTATGAACATTTTAATCCAGTTTTTAAGCTCCTGCTCTGTTGTTACTTTGTCTCCAGTGTGATGTTGAAATTCAAAGCCACAGTTCTTTGGTCACATGCATTGTAAAAGTTTCTTTAATTTGGTTTTAGTTTTGCCATTAAGGAGTGGACCCTTTGAGTCTGTCCATCTAATCCAGTGGCTATCAGTTCTAAGGCATATTTTTTATTTATTTTGTTCATTGGCTTGCCTCTTCTCTTTCTGTAGTTCTTGTTAGATGTATCTTGGGAGTGGTCTTCTGGTTTTTAATCTCTGTCTCTTTGCTCCTTCTGGACAGATGTAGAACTTTATTTTTCTGTTTGTATTCTCAAATCTATTGCTTTAGCTTCTCTTGATCTTGGCTCCCTTCTGTTCTGAATCTTGTTCTCTTTTCCTTGACATTTAGTCTTAACCCCTTAAATAATGTTTATCCTTTGTTTTAAGTTGGCTTTGGAAGAATTAAAATTAGATGCCATTAATCTGCTATCTTAGCTTAGTAGCCATCATTTTGTAAACAGTTAAACCACAAATTGATTAACAGCTTGATTTCTCCCCCCTACTATTTAATTCTATATGGCTGTTTGGTATCCCTGGGAAGGTGAGAGAAGGGACCCCTCAAAGTAAGGCAGTAAACTGAGAAAGACCTAGGAGTGAGTGTTTTTAGTTGCTTTGAGCCTTGAGACTGCTTGCAGTACCTTTGCTGTTTTAGTATATCTGTTCTAATACAAATTTGCGGTATTTCTAGAAACATAGAAGTAAGTTAGATTTGGCCATATGATAAAGTTTGTGACATGTCTTTAAAGACTTGTTCAGTAATAAATAAAGGAGTGGCGGTGTGTGTGTTAATAGCAGCCTCTGGCTCTGTATGCATGCACAAACGATCCTAAGTATCAGATCCTGGAATTGGTCCTGAGTTTCTGGCTGTTGTTGATGGGATCATAGACTTTCCTATACTTTCGTACTTGCAGGTTGCAGTTGGAAGATAGAGTTTATAAATTGCCCTGTTGTTACACATGGCAAAACCTTGTCAAAACCAAACCAAAATTAGGAAAATTGTTAATTCTACCCTCTCTATGGAATGTTATGCCCACAGAGTAGGGTTTTGCTGATGTTTCCAAGATGATGAGAAAGACGTCATGTTTCTCCTAATGGAACTGTTGTGGCTAAGATTTAAGCAAGGTGTTGGCTCAAAAGTCTAAACATTTCTTCACTTTTACTGTGAAGTAAAGTGTTCATAACCAGAGATAACAGGTCCCCTCCCCCCCAAGCATAATCCTGGCTGTCCTGGAACTCACTCTGTAGACCAGGCTGGCCTCAACTCGAAGATTCATCCGCCTTCCTCTGCCTCCCAAGTGCTGGAATTAAAGACATATGCCACGGTTGTCCTTTTTAAGTTCTTTATCTTCTTTCTTTCTTTCTTTCTTTCTTTCTTTCTTTCTTTCTTTCTTTCTTTCTACTTTTCAACTAACATCTTCATCCTTAGTGTGGTTACCTATATTTTCTGGGAAGTCTCTATAGCTTCAGAACAGAAGGATGGGTCAAACTCAAAAAGGTTTTCTGCCTATCTACCATTTTATAAGGATTCTTAAAGCTTTAAATAACATGTTTTATCAGATCTCACTGCCAGAGCCAGGGCTCTGGGTGACAAACATCCCATCTCAAAAACAAGCCAGATGGTGGTAGTGTACACCCTGTAATCCCAGCACTTGGAGGGCACTCTGGTCTATAGAGCAAGTTCCAGAACAGCCTGGACTTAACACAGGGAACCTGTCTCATAAATAAACTGAAACAAAAAAAAATTAACAACAAAAAGAAAACAAAAACAACCCAACAATTGGGCATGGTGGTGTAGCCTGTAGTCTTAGCACTGTGGAGGATCAGCACTATGGAGGATCAAGTTTCCAAAGCCGCCTTCTTCAGCTACAGAGCAAGTTAGGTGCCTGGGTAGGCTACGTGAAAAAAATGTACAAAGAAGCCAATGTACGTCATTGCCAAAACATGGTCATAGTTACCAGCAAGGAAACGGATTTCATCTTGGTATTTTGCAGCCCTGTAAAATAATGGTAGCACTCTTCATTACAGAGATGCAAGGATGCCGTCATTGAATCCAAGTTTGAAAACATGCTACCTGACCTCACAAACCTACCAAACTGCATTTGTAAAGCTTGAAACTTGTTTTTGGCTAGATGGTTTTAAGTGGAGGTGTGAAATACTTCAGCTAGTACCTGTCTGCATATTGCAGTTAGGAAACAGAACTACTTTAGAATTTCTGTCCTTAGAAAGAACCATATTTATTAGAAAGTCGATACAAGTTTCTCTAATTTTGTTTTGTAATTCATATATTTAAACAATGGTGTGATGCTATGACATTGTAGCAAAGAACAGTCTGAACTTGATCAAGATTTGGATGACGTTGAAGAAGTAGAAGAAGAAGAAATGGGTGAAGAAACAAAAATCAAAGGTATTCTTTTAAATTACTTTAGGAGTCAACAGTTGCTGGCGTGTGTCCTAGAGGAGAGTAATAGGAACTGTCCCCCCTTTCTGGACCTTGTCCATTGTCCTTTATCTCCTGACCAATTCCTTGAGTTTAGTTAACTGTTTGTGTAAGAGATGAAGCAGTAAGCAAGGAAGAGATAATTGTGATAACTCATTGATGTTTCGCTCCCATTGCTGGAATTAGAAAGCATCCAGCTATGTCATACTTAGGGAGGTGGAAGTGGGAGTTATTTGGCAATGCTTCTAAACTATGTTTACTATTTAAATACATAGAAGGTGTTCTGTGTCTTATCTTTAAAACAATTTACTCTCTTAAACATCAGCATTTATTACATTAAATGTATGTGGGATCAATGAAAGCTTACCTCGAGGAATTTGTGCAGTAGTACTGATGGGGTGGGTAGATGTTCCAGGAGTGCTCAAGTAACCAGTGATTCACTTTTTCACTTTTAGCCAGATGAATTTTTGTTAATGAAAATACTGAGTTAAGCCTTCTTTCTGAAAAATTTTCAGTTGCTTTAATTGATGTTATTAAATGCTTGTTATTACAGCTGTGTATCATCTAGTTACTGTATTATTATTAAAAGCAAATTGGTCTCCAAGACTGTAACTGAATGATTTTGTTATACTCTCAAAAACTAAATGTACTTAAAATAAAAGCATCTAACACAAACATTCAGATAGCACCTTCACTTTTCTCTGGCCTAAAGTATACTTAGTATTTCCTGGTAAGTGTTGTCTCCTTTTGGGTCACTTGTCGAGTCTTCGGTAGGACAAAGCTTTTAGCTTCCCCAAGTGCATGGTGGTGAAATGTAAGATATCAGGATTAGAGAGGATTTGTCCGTTGTGCTTGTGATAATAGCCTGGAGAAATCCAGTGAGGTAAATATCACTAGAAACCCAAACTTTTGTAAGTGCTGGGTTTTCCTGAGTTTACCCTACACATTTCTACTCCTCATAACAGCATTTTATGGGCCTGTTAGCAAAGACTTGATGATTGGTGTTCAGTAGAAATAGCAGAAATGGTTTCACAAATCACTCTTTCAATGCCCCCTTTCTTTTTAAAAGCGCGTCAGCTGACTGTTCAGATGATGCAAAATCCTCAGATTCTTGCAGCCCTTCAGGAAAGACTGGATGGTCTGGTAGACACACCAACAGGATACATTGAAAGGTACAAGTTCCTTCTTTTTTTCTACCCTCCTGTTTATCTTTCTATAAAAAGCCATTGGAGTTTACCTGTGATCATGGAACACTAATGTCTGTAGTTTTGTGGATATAAGAATATAGAGCTCTGATTAGGTTGAGTCTTGACTTGCTTCAAGTCTGCAGGAAGTAAACTGATCCTAGTCATTTCTTATGACTTGCTTAGTAAGTTTGTTAAGAAATGTGCAGAATTAGAAATACAGGTTTCTTTTGTCTTTTTTAAAAATATGGGTTATCTCATGTGCTGCATCATTCAGCTTTCTGATTTCAAGGCCCGTGTTTACTATTCTGCTATTGGAATGGTCCCTTGGTTGTGTCTGCTATTCTGTTGCCTGCTTCTTCGGACTGGGATGGCACCCATTGTTCTGTATCTCCCCTTAGGGACTGTAAGAATTTCTTTGGGCTGTTTTGGTAGAATTCCTACTTAGCAAACAATCTTTAGGACTTGTAGCTAGATTTCTATAAGTGCTGAGATTTCTTTCCAGGGATGTTTAATCTGACGGTGGCTTTATCTTACATGTCTGCCAAAATTTGGTATCCAGCTTTTTGTAGATTTTCTTTTCAACCAGCCTAGAAGGTATGATCTTGTTTTGATTGCATTTCTACAGTAAATTTGGAGCTGCTTTTCAGCAAATGTGTGAGCCTTGGGTAGTCCATTTGTACCTTTTTTCCATTTTACTGAGGTTACTGTCATATTTTATAGAAATTCTTATATATTTCTCCTTTTATTGCAAAAAATATCCTATTTATAGAGTTCTTCAGAAACAAATCCTTAATTTTTTGTGTTAGCAAAATGGATGGTGTTTTATTTTGTGCTGATGACTTGTGGATTCAAATTGTTAGGAACTCTTTTCTTGGGCCCTTTAATTTCCTTCTTGGTCTACTACAGGTAAACATCCATGCCTTAACTTACTATTTTCCATTTATACATGTACCACCTGGTTATCATAGGAAGTTCTTTTACATAGTTGAATTTGTCTGTGAATGGAATACTTTGGTTTTACTGGTCTATTTTTGTCTTTTGACACATTTAGCAGCTATTGCTTCATAGTATGTGTTGTTAACCTCTGAGACCCTGAGTTGCTTCCATAATCTGAACTCTTAAGCAGTCTTCACGTTGGTCAAGACATTCTTTTGTCTTTGTCTAACTGACAGGGTGCTTCCTTCCATTCTGTCCCATGGAGAAATACAGTCATGAAGCTAACCTGCCTACACGTCCATCCCACATGTTTAGCAGGGTTCTCAATTTAACTCAGAATGTTTGCTGCCAGTTCCAGCGAAACTCATAGATTAACAAAGCCATGTATCTTTAGTGCCATCGCATCCATATACTTGTATTTGTAGTAAGCACATGTTATATTTCAGTTTTGTGGTTTTCTTAGAATATAGGTTATTTCATTTCTGTATCACCTATGTGATATTCCTGTTGTGAAATAGTATTTTATATTGTATTCCTGATTATATGGAGAAATACTGTGTTTTTTAAAATTAACAATGTATCCAGTAGTATTGCTTCCCTTTCAACAGTATATTTGAAGTCAAACTAGTCCCATCACCTAGGAATAAACAATTAGTATGTTACATCACTTATTTGTGAAATAAGCTTATGTATGTATGTGTGTATATACTTTTGTGTACAAAGAAACTTCCATGGGTTGTTAATAGTTGTGAACTAAGATTTCACTTGCTTAACAATGAGCAGGAATGTTTCTTTTTTTTAATAAATTATATTTATGTATTTGGTCTTTTTATGTATGAGTACTCTGTCTACATGCCCGAAGAGGGCATGCCCGAAGAGAGCCATTATAGATGGCTGTGAACCACCATGTGGTTGCTGGGAATTGAATTCAGGAAGAGCTATGG
Source organism: Mesocricetus auratus (assembly GCF_017639785.1). Lineage (NCBI taxonomy): Eukaryota > Metazoa > Chordata > Mammalia > Rodentia > Cricetidae > Mesocricetus > Mesocricetus auratus. Next base: position 58,420,224 of record NW_024429195.1, on the reverse strand, counting down.
ACGAACAGCCAGTGATCTTAACTACTGAGCCCATCTCTCCAGCCCAGGAGTGTTTCTTTTATTCTCAGTTTTCTGCAGCAACTTCTTTAAGGTAGAAAGTAACTAAAACTGTGCACATACTTTTGAATTTGAAGTTAAATGCTTTTGGGGAGTTTGGAGCTACTTTTTAAATAATTGTATGTATATGAGTTTATTGCTTGAGATTGTGTGCCTGATGGCTGTGGAGGTCAGAAGAGGGTTTGGTTTAAAGCCTTTTTGGCCACTATGGGAAGCTGGCAACATAATCCTGGTCTTGTTTAGCCTTCTCTCCCCCTCCTTTCCTTTCTGGTAGCCTTCCTTCAGGCTGACCTAGAGTTGACAGCAGAGATCTTGCCTGCCATTGCTTCCCAAGCACTGGTAATAAAGGAGTGTGCTAGGATACCCGGCTACCATTTTATTTTAAAATCTAATTTGGTTTGTCCAAGTTTTCTTAATTTTTTTTTACATTCCCATCCCAGTTCTCCACCCCCTTCCCGCCCTATCTGCTCCTCAGAGGGTTAGCCTCCCCTAGGAAGTCTACTAAGTCTGTTCCATCATCTTGGCATGACCAAGGCACCCCCTCCCCCATGTCTAGGCTGACCAAAGTATCTCTATAGTCAGTTTGTGCATTAGTGTTAGATCTTGGACCCGCTGCCAGTGGTTTCATTGCCCCAGTTGCTGCATTGTCCTATGCAGGTTCCCCATTTGTCAGACCTGAGTCAGTGATCGCTCACTATCTATCTGGGGCCAGCTGTTTCTGTGGGTTTCCCCATCATGGTCTTGACTCCTTTGTTCATATTACTGATTGTAAACCAGGAGCTTGGCCCATTGGTTAGTTGTGGATTTCTGCATCTGCTTCGATTTGTTTCTGCAGGTGGGTTCTAGCTTCTCTGGGGTGTGGATTGTAGGCTGGGTATCATTTGCTTTATGTCTGGTATCCACTTAAGAGCGAGTACATATTATGTTTGCCTTGTTGGTTGCAAAATGTACTATCCTTCCTTTTTTTTTTTTTGCTTCTCTGGCTTTGGGGGCTTTCCTGGAATAGGTCTTGTAGACAGGCTGGTTTCTTTTGACCTCAGAGATCAGCCTGCCTCTGCCTCCCGGGTGCTGGGATTAAAGGCATGCACCACATTTTATCCATTCTTTGGTTGAGGGGGCATCTAGGTTATTTCCAAGTTCCGTCTTTGCTCTTATGAGCATAGATAATGTTCTTATGAACACAGTTGAGCAAATGTCATTGTAGGGTGAAGTGTGCCTCATTTGGCTATATGCCCAAAAGTGGTATTGCAGGGTCTTTGAGGTAGGTTGATTCCTAATTTTCTGAGCAATCACCATACTGATGTCCAACCACAACAGCTGTACAAATTTACACTCCCGATAAGGAGTGTCTGTTACCCTTACATCCTCTGCAGTGGTTTTTTTTTTTTTTTTTTTTTTTTGGTGTCAATTTTTGGTTTGCTGTTTTGTAGAATGTAGTTTAGACTTAAAATAATAATGTTTCTAAGAACCTCTTTTTTTTTTTTCAGTGTTTTGCGACAGGGTTTCTGTGTAGCCCTGGCTGTCCTGGAACTTTCTGGCCTTGAACTCAGATTCACCTGCCTCTGCCTTCTGAGTGCCTGCTTTCTTTAATTTTACTTAGAATTTCTTTCGAGTGTTTTCTGTGGCTGCTCTCTCTCACTTGTCTCTGGCCATGTTGTATACTTGCTTTGCCTCTTCGTTTAATCTGTCCTTCATGGCCTTAGCATTCTTTTTCTTAAAGATTTATTTTCTTATTTATGTGCATATGTGGTTGCCCAGGGAGGCCAGAAAAGAACTATAAAGCCTGGATTAGAGTTACCAGATGGCTGTGAGCAGTTCAACATGGGTTCTCAGAAATGAACTTGGGTCACCTCTAAGAACGGTAAACACTGTTAATCACTGAGCCAGTTTTTTAGCCCTCTTGTTTTTGTAACTATTCTGCAAATACTGACCAGGAGGGGGCGCGTCAAGATAGCAGGTAAGGCATTTGGTACTCAAATGATGGAACCCTGATTACCCTGATTTAATAGAGGACAGCACGCAGAAGTGCAAGAGCTATCCCAGTGTTGTGATTTATCTGCACAGCTCTCCCTACATGAGAGGGAAGAAAGCACCCCACCATAATAGCTCAGCAAAATTGTATTCCTTGAGCTATCTATTTATTTCTGTGCAGTTTACTTGGTCTGAAAGTTCTAGAAAGGATATGTGAAAAACATGGGTTCCAGTTCCCACTGTAGACTGAATTTTAAATCAGTGGCTGTGCGTGTCTGTACTCTTGTATTTTGTAGTTTCTCTGGCTATACTTTTTTCTAGCATTAATCTGGCCTCAGGCTTCTATGTAGCTTCTTGACAGCCAAGTTCTGGGACCATAGGCATGTGTCACTCCAGACCAAGGACAGCATTTTTCCGTTTGTGTTATGTACATACATGCATATATGTGTATGAATGCCCTTATGGGATTCAGGTGTGGGATCCCTTTGAATCTGGAGTTACAAGCAGTTGTGGGCTTTAGCTTTATGTGTCCTGAGGGTGAAATCACATTTTGACTGACTGGAGCTACCTTTTATTGTGTCTTCCTTTGTTTCGTAGCTAGTCCGTCCTGTGTCCTTAACTTCACTGGCTTGTAAACAGCTGTTTCTATTGTATAGCTTACTCGATATTTTAAAGATGTGTACTGCTTTAAATACTGTTTTCTCCTTCATAACAATGGTTCAATTTAATATCATACCTTATGTAGTAGTATTGGACCTTTTCATTAAATTGCTTTAAACAATACGCTTTACCTCTTGGAAAAGCCTAATGTACCCAATGTACATTTTTCTTGACCAACATTGTGAAGTCATTTCTTCAGACTAAATTTTTTTCTGTTGCGAACGGTGTTTAGCTTTGAAGATTGGTATAAATTTACTGACTTTCCTTTGAAATCTTGTCTTCAATATTGTTGACTAGGAAGACCGCTGTAGTTGTCCAAGGGAAGAGCAGAATGGAAAGTTTCTTACCTTGTCATCAGCTTGCTCCTCCCCATGGTTGAGTTTATTGTATGTATACTAATGAGAGAGACAGCTTTAAAGCTGACTGCAGAGCTGTGCGTGCCTGCTTTCCTGAGAGTTTTGTGGCGTGCTCTAGTATTCCAGGGTTTATATTGGGATAAGGCAGTAACTGGCAGAGCAGCCCATGCTGCTTCCTGCCTCACTCTGAGGTGGTGTGATGCTCTCCCTTCTCCTGTTTTCTCTTTCAGCACACACTCACCCCCACAGTGTATGGGAGCTGGTTCTCTACCTTCTACTCCATTCTGGAGAAATCCACCGATTTTTCTAAGATTTTAAGTGTGCCTTACTTGACTGAACTTTGAATGAAGCTAGAAGGGAGAGTTCATGTATTTGTTTGTGATTTAAATAATGAACACACTAAACAGGTGGTCTGAAAATTGCATATTCTCCATAATGTTCTTAATGTAAGTTCCAAATGTAGAAAGTGGAAAGCTCTCATTCCTCTAAAGTCCATATGTGTTCTTTTTTGGCCTACTTAATACAGATGAGGTAGGAGTCTACACAAATAAAATAATTACTTTGTGTTAGAATGATGGTTCTAACTTCTTATGCACTCTTGCATAATTGTAATTGAGAGTCTGTAGTTTTGATTTTTCTATTGATTTACTCTTAATTGCTTTTATATTCCTTGCTTCAACTAAGAAATTTTTATGTTTCATATTAAATGTGAATAACATGTGACTTGTGTTTTTGTATGATTTTTATGTAACTGGTTTCTAAAATTTCAGCCTGCCTAAAGTAGTCAAAAGACGGGTGAACGCCCTCAAAAACCTTCAAGTTAAATGTGCACAGATAGAAGCCAAGTTCTACGAGGAAGTTCATGATCTTGAAAGGAAATATGCTGTTCTCTATCAGCCTTTATTTGATAAGGTAATTGCTTATACTACTCTTTAAACTAACTTGGGAAAGCAAACTTATAATGTCTGATATTTAGATATCTGAAGGGCATGCGTATTTGTGAAGCCATCAATAACTATTTAGAAAGTTGTGGTGGGAGCCCTTAACCAGAAAGCAATAGTTTTAAGCTTAGGTGCTAATGTTCTTACACAAGTTTTTTTTTTTCTGTTTTAATTTTAGCGATTTGAGATCATTAATGCAATTTATGAACCTACAGAAGAAGAATGTGAATGGAAACCAGATGAGGAGGAAGAAATTTCGGTTAGTATCAATGATATTTTCCTGTACTTTGAAGTGATAGGATCATAAGGAGCTCTCAGAAGTGCGTCTATTGATGGCGTGTAACGTTTATTCTATAAAAGTTGAAGTTCTGGTCTGGGTTCTCATGCCTGGGAAATGTCTTTGGGGGGGGAGTGTAAATAATGTGGATGAGCCATTGTCTGCTTTTGTAGTGGTCTGGGCTTTCTTTCTGTGTAGTCTCCTTTGAACTTCATGGTAACTGGTGAAGAACAACGGCTGTGACAAGTCTAGGGCCACAGCAGTGACAGGCGGTGCTGCTTTTAGAGAGGAGTCAGTCAGTCCATTCTGGCGGGAAGTGTCGGGCTGAACATTGGACAGTTACGCTTGTGTGCTCGTTCTGCTTCCGATGTACCTACAGCCCTTGATCTGCCTGGTGGTTCTTAACGTTTTCTATGTTTGCTGTCATTTTTCAAGGAGGAATTGAAAGAGAAGGCCAAGATTGAAGACGAGAAAAAGGATGAAGAAAAAGAAGACCCTAAAGGAATTCCTGAGTTTTGGTTGACAGTTTTTAAGAATGTTGATTTGCTCAGTGATATGGTTCAGGTAATTTAATTCAGAAAAAATCCATCAGTTGACTTATTTATAGTTTTACATAGAAAGTTTGGCTCTGGTTAATCGAAACATTTTAAAACTTTAGTAATGAAATAGAACATTAACCATTGGTTCTTTCTCATAATTTACTATGCCTTCCTGTTTTTCTGTGCTTTTGTATCAAGGTGTGTAGGGTTGTTGAGAAAATATCGGTGTTTCATTTATATTGCCTTACATTTTTTTCAGCTTGAAATTTGTTAATCTAGGGGAAATTTACACCTTTAAATATAAAGCTATGTGTGGAGTAGGGGGTTGGGGGGAGCACATGCCTTTAGTCCTAGTATGTGGGAGGCAGAGGCAGGTGGATCGCAAAGCCAGCCTGGTCTACAGAGTGAGTTCCAGGACAGGTTTCAAAGCTCTACAGAGAAACTGTCTCAACAAAAACCAACTATGTAACTCATTCACAAACATCTTATTACCTGGAAAGCAGCAGAGATGTTAACATTTGGGAAACTGCCTCCCGCCTCTTGAGCCGTTGCCTTCTGTTGTACTGATTGCCCTCCCTATCTTGTGATTGCTGAGGGTCAACAGTGAGTGCACACTGCATTTCTGCTTTACCAGAGTAGAAGGGGACAGTTTGAAGAGACAGCAGATAAAATCAGGAAACATTTGTAAAGAATTGGTCAGTCAGCATGAGATAGCTTCATAAGCTATAATCTGGTGAAGTTTTTTTTTGTTTTTTTCGAGACAGGGTTTCTCTACTGTTTTGGAGCCTGTCCTGGAACTTGCTCGGGTGACCAAGCTTGGTCTCCAACTCACAGAGATCACCGGCCTCTGCCTCCCGAGTGCTAGGGTTAAAGGCGTGTGCCACCACCGCAGGCAATCTGGTGAAGTTTTATGGTTCATAATTTCTACACAAAATTTCACTGAACAGACACTGCCTTTAGTCATTAGTGACAGAACATTGACCCTGATATGCCAAATTAGATAATAAGTTTTATTTTAATTTGAAGGAACATGATGAACCTATTCTGAAGCACTTGAAAGACATTAAAGTGAAGTTCTCAGATGCTGGCCAACCTATGGTAAAAAAAAACTTCTACTTTTGTACTGTTTATAGATAAGTTTAAACAGAAGATAATCGAGTTAGTGTTCCCTAAATGTGCTTGTTTGGTTTGAGTGGTTGTGATTGTATGCAGTTAATTGATCCTAGACATTAGTGGATAGAATAATAAGGTGACGGTGTGTTAAGAGTGTCTGGAAGGACTTGAGGTAGGTGGGAGCTACAGGGCCTCAGTGGAGAGAGATGAGGTAATAACTCCCCCTGTGCCAACTGTGGGCAGAGCTATGAATAAAGGTAGTCTTTGCGTGTGTTGAGGTGAGGGTCTGTAAGGAGATGGGAAGAAGGGAACACTAGGGTTTCTCTTCTGTTCTTGTTAGGCTGTATTTCAGCATGAGGTCAACATTGGACTGCGATGCATGCTTGCAATCCACAGGCAGACTGTTCACTAATGCCTCACTTTGTTTTCTCTTAAGAGTTTTATCTTAGAATTTCACTTTGAACCCAATGAATATTTCACTAATGAAGTGTTAACAAAGACGTACAGGATGAGGTCAGAACCAGATGATTCTGATCCCTTCTCTTTTGATGGACCAGAGATTATGGGTTGTACAGGGTGAGTTAATCGTACTGCTGTGTTTGTGTTTAATTGTAGGCAGAGCTTACAGTATTTCATTCCCTTTGTGTATCCTGTTAGATTGGTACATTGCCAGACATTGCATATTTGCCGTTTTTTCCTCTGGGTCTAGCTATAATACCTGTATATCTGGGAAAGAATATAGTATTTACTTTAGAGCATGTGTTATCGCTGTTGTAAATATATAGATTTTAAACTTTTAGAAAGTTTTCCTGCTATTTAAGCCAATTGTCCTCTACAATTTTAGTTTGACATTAGCAGTCATATATGTTAAAATATCATAAAATGTATATACTTTGTTTCCTAAGGTGCCAGATAGATTGGAAAAAAGGAAAGAATGTTACTTTGAAAACCATTAAAAAGAAGCAGAAACACAAGGGACGTGGGACAGTTCGAACTGTGACTAAAACAGTTTCCAATGATTCTTTCTTTAATTTTTTTGCCCCTCCTGAAGGTAAGCAGTGTCTTAGTTTTGGTTGTATCCATGGTTGTTTGTGTAAACTTTATTTTTTTTTTCACATTTGGATTTCTTTTCTTATTTTTGCAGTTCCTGAGAATGGAGACCTGGTAAGTTGTTTATTCACTTTAGTATACAATAAAGAGCTAGACCTTAAATTACAATATGGCTGGCCTAGAACTCAATTATTTGCATCAGACTGGCCTTGGTCTCACAGATCCACTGCCTGTTTCCCAGGTGCTGGGATTAAAGGCGTGTACCGCCATGCCTGCTGAAGATTCCTTGTTACTGCTTTATGTGTATGAGTTTTCCAGTGTATGTGTTCCATTTGTGTGACTGACAGCTTCCTGGGTCAGAAGAGGACATAGGCTCCGCTTGAACTGGTTGTGCACGGCTTTGTGGATCCTGAGAACTGAACCCAAGAGCAGCCAGTGCTGTTAACCATTGAGTCTTACCTGCTGAGCTATCTTACCAGCCGTTTTCATTATTTCCAACAGAAAATTGCCCTCATGTAGCAATGTTGCTTTTGCCTCTTACTCTTTACCAAACGTCCTATGTAATAAGTAGTTCTATTTTTTTATTTAGTGTGATTTTTTCTTTGTGTATATGTTGGCCTGCTGGCACAGCCAGCCCTTGATCTACATGTATAGAAGTTTGTTCTTAAGTGATGGGAGAACAAGGTTAAGTCTCACGACAATTTTCTTCTTAGGATGATGATGCCGAAGCCATACTGGCTGCAGACTTTGAAATTGGTCACTTTTTACGGGAGCGGATAATCCCAAGATCAGTGTTGTACTTTACGGGAGAGGCTATTGAAGATGATGACGATGATGTGAGTATGAGTATGAATCCTGCCGTGCATTGTTGGTGGAGGGTACCATGGTCAACATGCTAAGAAACGGGTTAGAGTTTTGTGAAAAACAAAAGAAGTAGGACATAAAAGACATTGGTATGGTAATTCCACTAATCATTAAAAGTCTTTAGGATATTTGGATTCTTTTACACTTACGTTTATTTTATTATTGAGTTGATGAAACTTGGTTACCATTGGATCTATTTTGATGCATGAAGCAACTAGAATGGTCATGTTTATATAGGCAGTATAGATCCTTTGAAGTCTTAAATGATTGGGCGAGAGCTAGCACAGAGCTGGGGAATTTTTCTAGTTGCTTTTTTTAACTTCACAGCGATGAAGGTGCCACCTGATAAAATACTTGTTACTCATTCACACTTGTGCTTGTCTTTCTCTTTTCAGTATGATGAAGAAGGGGAAGAAGCTGATGAGGTAATGTTTACCAAATGAGCAAATAATTCACTGTATAACACATTGAGGAGCACATTGAATGATTAATGTATTCCTTTGCTATAATCATTCTGTGATTTGGGATAAATTTTGGAAAATACGATTTTAGAATTCTACAGCCAAACAATGTATGTATAAGGTTTCAATAAATAAATTGCAAAACTCAGCAACATTTTTTTTTTTTATTTCAAATAATTTTGTTCTGCTGCAGGGTTATCAGCTCTTTGAAGAAGTCAAAAGCTGCAGTAAACTTTTCCAACGTTGGCTGCAGTAAATCTTTTCAATAAAACCTGTCTGGATGTCTCAAGTTGTGTTGGGAAATTTTTCATGTTAGAAGCTTTCAAATTAAATTGTATTATCAACAAACTGTGTAATCATGAAAGTCTGTTGACCCTTAGAGTAACTTGTCCTAAAATTTCCATAAATTATGAGCCAATTTTTCCTAATATGTACCTACTTCATGGATGCATTTTGAACTTTAATATAGGAAGGGGAAGAAGAAGGAGATGAGGAAAATGACCCTGACTATGACCCCAAGGTGAGCGAAGCCAGTGTTGTTTCTTTCCTTTTGCAGTAAGAGTTGCCTTTCATTGCTCATCATTTGGGGTTTGACTTTTTAAGGATTAGAACTGTGTTGCTCGGGTTGTTTCCACCCAAAGGAGAGTGAGTAATAAAGGAGATCTGAGTTCAGGAGTGCTTTGTTTGGATTCAAGAGTAGTGCTGTGTGTTGGATTCTCCCAGCCATCATTACTGTTATTTAGTCCCTAAAAAGTGTTGTAGTATATGCAGTTCTTGTGAATTTTAGGGTTAATAGAAGCTACTTCTCCTTGGGTCTGTAATAATTTGCAGGGTTCATTTGAAATTTAGGATTTGCTTTATTTCATTTATCAACCACATGCTGTGAAATAGTAGAAGGTAGCTAAATATAAACAGAATAGCTTTGGAAATAAATGCCCAACATGTTGGTAGCTTTAAAATTTATCTCAGCCAAAGCTTTATTGTATACTTCACTGATTTGTTAACATTAATTTGTCACTATCCCATATCACTTGTTCTTAACATAATCTTATAAGACTTGAAATACTGTGCTAATTAATTATTTGAGTAATGTAAAGTAGGTAGAAGATAGATTGACCTGTTGTTTTCCTTTAACAGAAGGATCAGAACCCAGCAGAGTGCAAGCAGCAGTGAAGCAGGATGTCTGTGGCCTTGAGGACGGCCTACCCTGTAATAGCCTAAATACGACTCATTGCTTACAGCCTATGTCTTGTATTTTCTTGGTAGAATCAGTAAGTTTTTAAAGGAAAGGAAATTGCTATTTGAAAGACCAATCCGTTCTGCCTAGCATCCTAACTCTAGTTCTGTCAGATGTGTTGAATGCAGAAATCCTCTCTAGTGCATGTTATTGATGCCGCAGTTTGGTTCTTGTGGATGGTTTGTCATGTACCTGTTGGAATACAAGTACGGAAATCAACTGTTGAACACGTTGTTTGCTGTAGCTGTTTCTTTCCTCAAGAACCAAAATTATTTGCAGCTGGTAGAGCAGGTTGAAGTCGGCCTGTATCCTCTAATGGCATCCATTATGTTAGGCGATTCAGTGACTGACACGTTGGAGAAAGGAAAATTGTGGCTAAGAATTTCCAGTAAGATCAAACCTAGTAACAGATTACTAAGGGAGTTTTCTATTTCAGATGACATAATTGTAACAGAAGTCAACTCATGGTTATTAGTTATCATAGCAAGATGAAAAAACCCTAGGGTTTTTTTATTTTTTTCAGAAGTTAATCTGATAGTATTTAAATGTACTTTGAAAATTAACCTCCATTAATTAAATCTTTTCTTTATGGTAGGGCCTACCTTCTGCTTTCCTGGAAAGGATGGAATTACATCATTTGAATCTATTTTGAGTTTTTCTCTTGTTTGTTTGCCTACTTTTGTTTTATAGCCTAAAATAAAAACTTCATACAGTTTTAGCCCTCACAGGGTGATGTCTCAGTTTGTACTGATTGAGGCTGTTGCGGAGGGTTAGCTTGAGTTCAGGGATGCCTAGTTTTCCATAGTGAGCAACTTTGCAAGAGGTAATAGGCGTGTGCTTTTAAAAAGGAGTAACAAATAATGTGCGATACTTGTTTTTTTAAACAGAAAGGTTAAATTCCATTTGTTTAGAACTAAGTATCTTTGACGTCTGTTTATTCTAATGCTTAGTGTCCAAAGATGAGTAGTGTGTCCCTCAGCCATGCTTCTGTTTACTGTGGACAATTAGGAATGGGTAGTACTGTTAATTTAACTACCTCACAGGCATATTGGAGTAAATCTCACAAACTTTCTTAGTCTTACTATAAATGCTCAAAAAAAATCAGGCCTCTGTACCACAAGTGTGATGTTCAGCATTATATTCACACTTAAGAGCTTGGATAATTAAACTGGAGAATTAATTTAAAGACTGTCTTTTTAGTGTCCCCCCCTTTCAGGCGTTTGAAGTGACCACATTTTAATAAACCCCATAATGGTAATGAGGCCATTGCAGAGGGAGGGTGACCTAAGTTTTAGATGCTGAGAGCAGAGCCACTTTTAAAATACCTCAGGCTAATTACTGTTCGTTTGGGGAAGGAACTTTTCTTCACAGGGTATATTAAATGGATTGTGCTTGGCAGACAGTCTATCATTCCTGCTGTTAATAAAATTTATTTTACATTGAGATTTTTTTTTTCTTTTTGTGAAATTTTAGTGTTGAGGTCTTAGGATGTGAACACATCTTAACCTCTTCCTAAGATTTAACTACTGGAAATCCTTAACCTGTTATAGTATTTCCTTTATTTTGAAAATGATTGATTGCTTTCTCTTAGATGATTATGCTATTTTCTGTAATCACAGTTCATCTAAACACAAGCTTGTTTTCTTGACCATTAAAGTTTGTAACTTAAAGATAGACTCCTTTCAGTGAGCTTAACTAGCACAGTCTTTCCCTCCCTCCTTTAGGAAGTAGCTATTGCCAAAGTGATCAGGTAGCTGGTGGTTCCTGTACACTGGGAATGTGCTTTGTGGACGGACATGTGGACGTCAGTGTTCATTATGACATTTGGTTGCCCCCCAAATGGTTCTACTCCATTCTAGAAGTTTGAAATGTGTAATTTGAAATCCTCAATAAAATTGGATCTAATTTTATAAAATACACTGGTGATATTTGAAGTTTTTACAACTAAACATGATTTCTTTGAAGATTGGAGAGCTGCTGTTGTGTGGCCTGTTAAAATTAATTTTAAGATAACCTTAGCCATGTTTGTGATGCAAAGAGCAGAAGAAATTCCATTGCTTATTTCTCATTGTCTATGTTTTTTTTTTTTCTGGACATTTCAGATTTTCAATCTCAGTACTTAAACTATCCCACTCATGTGGTGTATCAAGATGTTCTCATTATTTTCCCTCCAAGACATGATGTAAGCCCTGTACAATTCTGTACAAACTTTTGAGAAAGTAATTTGGAAGACAATGATCTTTCAGATCTGATAGGTAGAGAGCAGTCTCTGCTGGTGGTTGAGCTGCCCCTTCAGTTTCCTCCATTGTCTGGAGCAGTAGTAACTTCTGTCAGGGAATGTGGGGGTTTGGTAACAGAAAAATGGGATTCCTAACTCTTACCTCACAAATTCACATAAGGAGACATCAGCTTTGGGAGATCCTCAGTTCATGCTTAGTTTAGCTAAGATGTTGGGTGATTAAAAAGCTTTGAGGTTGCTGAATTAAAAATATGTTACTGTTGGTAAGACAGTATGAATTTGGGGTCATTTGAGTTGCAGGCTATTACCTTTAAAAACTAATGACAAATGAACTGTTAATGAAAACTCTTGATGTGCAGAAATTAAGTCTAAGCTTGCATTAAGATTATAGTTAATTTTTTACTGGTTAGTCTAATAAGACCTTTAGCCTTAGTTTTGACTTTATGGAATATATAATTCAGAAGAAGCATAATTTATAAGGACTTTGGAAAACAGATGTATCTCCAGTTTTCTTCTAATCTGCATTGTATATATCCTTGATAATTATAAACTCAATTTTGTTTTAACAGTGTTTGGTAATCACTTAAAACCACATTTCTAAAACTACATGTATCTGGCAGTGGCAAAGTAATTCTGATATTAACAGATGTTATATGTACTGGTTTATAAATCCAGACGTTAAACTATAACCTGGATTAAAAACAAAGCAAGTTCTTAGACTAAGGTTCATTAGGTACACATTTTTAGAAAAATGAAACTTGGTGTAGAAATTCAAGATGCTTGCATCAATTCTCCTGATTTTTTTAAAACACGTGCTGTGTGCCTGTTTTCATGTTGACATCTTATCTAGAATTTTGACAAATTAATATCAAAAGAGAAATTGGGCACAACAATGTGGAAACTTAACAGGAAGTGAGTCATTAATAGACTTTAAATTTCAAATAAAGCTCATGGTTAAGCGCTTAAAATACAGGCAGTGCTTTCAAACTACATTTTTAACTGAACTGAAAAGGAATTGGGAACGACTAATCAAAAATGCAAGTGACAAGCCCAGCAGGTTTATTTATGGCTGTGGGTTGGTAAAATAGTTTCTGCCAGGATAAAAACTTGGGGCTGGGATTGTGAGGATGGGGCACGGACTGTGACAGGCGAGGGAAGGCTCGAGGCTCAATAGGAGATTGGGGAGGTCAAAGATCCGAGTGGGAGTGCAGCAGAAAAGTGGTAGGTCGCGTGTGACTGCTAGACTGCCCTGTAACTCAGGGATTTTGAGCCCACGCTGCACAAGGAGACTTAGCAAATAGAGGCTGTAAATTCCAGCTTAGAAAGAATTTGAGATAGTCTCCCTGGCTTTGAAGTTAATAGATTCCTTTGACATTTTCCTGACATTTTGTGTTCTCATTTGCATACAGTCTTTGTTTTTTTTCCTGAAGCACTTGACAAAGTTGAGCATGGTGTGCTGTAATGGCTAGCTGTATTTTCCTAATATGAAAGTATTCTCATTACATCTCGGGTTTGGTAGTGCCTATGTGCTCTTGGTTTTATATGTAAATTCTAGGCTCCTAGGTCTCCCTGGCTTCTCAAAAGTGATGGGGGTGGACTGCAGAAGACCTGGGTTCACTTTCTACTCTGGTGACTTACATAACTGCTGTTCAAGGGAGATTCAGGAACCAGCCATACAGACATCACTCATAAGCGTATCATAAAAAACAAATGAAACAAAAAAGCAGCCCCGGTGGTGGGTCAACTTTATTGGGTTGACTTAAGGATTTTTAATAGGAAAGGTAGAACAGCTGATCCCCCTCACCCTCCCCAATAAGTAGTAGTTGGTGAGGCATCTAGTTTAGTACCTCTTTAGGGATAATATGAATGAAATGGGAAAGATTTTTTTAAAAATTAAAACTGCAATCCTGGTAACCAGCTCCGAAGTAATGCAGTCACACCAGAAAGTTTTTAATGCCCAGGTATACGAATAATTCATAAGTGGGTGACATGATTAAACCTCGACCATGGGCCTGTATTAAGAAAAATAGCTGGATGCTGGTGACCACCCATTTAATCCTAGCCCTTAGGGAGAGGCAGGTGGATGTGTAGTTCCAGGCTGGCATAGAGTTAGTTCCAGGACGGCCATGGCTACACAGAATCCCCACCTTGAAAACAACCATCCCAGTTTGCAGGGTGGTGGTGGTGCATGCCTGGGTTCCTGGGAGTTGGTGGCCAGCCCAATTTACAAAGTGAATTCCAGGAAAGCCAGGGCTACACTGAGAAACCTTGTCTTGAAAAACAAACAGCAATGTACATGTAAAACAAGATGTGACTTTTAAATGTTTACTTAGTGCTTTCAAAAGTCTTCTAAGTAACGGGTGCCTAAGTAAGCATAAATGCTAATAGACTGGGTAATAAAGCCAAACCAATGGCACTCCTGAAAGTTTTTCATGGTTGCTATCCTCAATTTCAAAATCAGCTAACTTTAGAAAACCTGCTTCTTTGCGTTTTCTTTGGTTTGGTAGTACCCAAAGACGATAAGGAAAATGAAGTCAGTTTTACTATTCTGTCTTCAGCCTGCTGTTGGACTGGGCTCCTGGACTTTAAGCCTGTCTTAGATGCCTATGTGTCTTGGGGTGTGGTTTGGAACTCAGTATATGGTGTTTCCAGCATTATGGGGAGGTTGGTTGTTTAGACACATGCTTGCCATTTAGAGCAGAATCTGATGGTATTAATTTGAAAAGAATTTACAATGACAATTGTCATTTAGATTGAAGACTTAAACAGCTCCTTGTGTATCTAGTGAAATAGAATCTATTAAACCTTGGGTATCTGGTGAGATTAACTACTACTTTTATCTTTATTTAGAAAGTTACTATGTGGACCACACTGTAGACCAGGCTGGTTCACTCACAGATCTGCCTGCGTCCCTCCAGGAGTCCTGGAATTAAAAGGGTGCACTTTGACGGGAGTAAGCTCAAAGCTCAGGGAAAATGTAGGCTGCTTTGGAGAGGCAGTGAAGTGAGCCTTCAGCGTGGGTGGAGTTAACATTCCAGTTGGTATGGATGGTCCCTTCTGGGCTGCACTAGCACTTAACACACACATACACACACACATTCACACCGTGGAAGGAGTGGAAACTAAAGGTCAGGTGCAGGTAGGTGTTGAGTTAGGAATTGCAGTGAGGGTTAGAGGGTAATTAAAGGTCGTTTTCCTATTCCCTAGTAATGGGAGGACCAGGTCTAGATGGTGTCTGCTGTGCCTTTACAAGGCCCTAGTCCCGTGCCCAGCCTAAGAAAAGGAGTGTGTGGGGGGGGGAAAGGTGGGTGCACTGTTTGTTCCTTACAGTGCTCTGTGGTGTGCTAGGAGCAATCCTAGACCTTCAATTAGGTACTGTAAGGTGAAGTTGCAATTATAGCCCTTAACTGAAGCGCGGCATTCAGCTGTGCTATGCTAGGTGGTCACTAGGGGGCATCAGTTCACCAGCTAATAGTGCAAAAAGCATGAGAAGTAGATTTGAAAATTGACTTAGAAATTGTAAATTTAAGAATTGTGAGTTTTTTCCTCTTAAATTAGGAAATGGCTGAGAAATATGGCTGGGGCAATTTGTTTTATACACTAAGGTTAAAGATAATGCTTGTCTTGGTGTGCTTGTGGTAGAGGTGGCACCAGTAGGTACAATAGCTTGAGGCCAGCACCCTTACCCCTGACCGTGTTGTCAGGGTCTGTAGATTTGGAGCCTGTCTCCCAAGAGCCAGCTTAGCGTTCGTTACAGTTCACTTTGAAAACACCACGTGCATGTGGTGTGACATCTTGGAGTTTTACTTCGAGACACCATCTTTACAGCTGTTAAAGGTGTGCAGCACCGTGCCCTGTGAACATGCCTTGACACATTTCCAGTAAAGAAAACTAACGATGGGCACAGTGAACTCATCACTGCTGGAAGGTAGTGCGTACCGTAGGAAAAATTAAGGTAGCTGTGCTGATTCCAGATTCAGAGTGACAAGGCTATACTGAGGTGGTGGTGTGAGCAAAACTGAAAGTAACTGCAAGACTTGTTTAAAATTGGGGAGTTGCCCAGAGGGTAGTTCCCGGGGTCAGGATGGTGGGGTAATAAGCTCCAGAGGTTGTTTGGATAAAATGGGGTCTGACTAAATGTGATAGCTAGGTGTTGATAGGGGTAAGATCGGTACAAGGCACGTGTGCTTAACACATTTGCAGTCTTTACAGCACATCTAAATACTTTAGAGGCATACTGACGTACACAGGAAACTGGAAAGCATGTCTGAGTTTATGGCAGAGCACGACTTTGGAGCAGTAGTCCACATCCCACCGTTGTGGACACCTCTGAATATTTGTGCTGTCCAGACCACTTACAGATCAGTATACAAGGCGGTGATGCATTCATCCACCCACCCACCCATCCCTCCATCCCTCCCCTGACTGGAACTGTTTGGGTGACATTTAGGTAGGATACTTGGAGTCCTTAAATGAGTGTCCTAAGTAGAGATTTCGACTAAAGTGTAGTCCCATAGCTCGGGCATCTAGACAAGAGCTATTGTGCCATAAGCCTTTAGTAAACTATGTCCAAGGAGTCATTTTATCCATTTAATGATTGCTTGATTATCTCTGGGACATTAACTTCAAAGAAAAAAGACCGCTATAGCCCGTGAGGTTGATAATATGACTCTTGAAATAAACAGCAGAATTTCAATCTACAAAGTTCTGAAACTTAAATTTCCAATAATTAAGTTCATTGCAGCTAGTGTACGTTTATGAAAGTCTAGTCAGAATTAGGTGGATGTATTTGGAAGTAATGTAGGGAGTGTTTTATATTCTAGTAAACTGAGTCTGGTTTGTTTTCATGTTTTTGTCAAACACACCTGGCTTCAGGGACTTAATTATAGATTGGAAGTGTTCTTTACAGATAACAAGAGGGCGCCATTCTGCTAAAATGCTGAACCTCTGGTGTAGGAACTGTAATGCTCACTTGTTCTACAGAGGCAGGGGAAAAACAAGTTTAGTAGTCAGAATTACAAATCTATTCATATACACAGATATTGTCTGTGTAATTGCGTTAGAAATATTTATGCAGTTCTAATTTTTTATTGAATAAGAGGCAGGCAGATCTCTGAGTTCGAGACCAACCTGGTCTACAAGAAAAAGTATTGAAAGGCCCTGAAATACAGCTATTTAGGACCCAAGATTGGTTTGGAACTGGCCCATCTGATCAGCCATTGTGCTTTGGAAGGTTGGAATCCTGTTAAGGCATTACTGCTAGAAATTCAAATTAGGTTTTGATTTCTTAGCATGGTGCACAAAGGAGTACTTTATCTTCGCTTGTGTTCTTGATTCCTGTGGCATGGCAGCAGCCCTGTCTGACCAGCCCCACTATTCCGTCCTACCCTTATGGTGAAAGTAAACAAAGGATAGATCTCTGCCTTTTCTTCTGCCTTACCAGGAAGCGGCATCTCTGAAGTGTTTAATACAAAAATGGGAGGTTCCAATAGTGTTTGTACGACTCCTGCCGAGGCTTATGTGTGCTGTAATACTGGCAACTACGCTGCTACTGATGCCGAGGGCAAGGTTCGATCCGGAAGGAAGCCCAAGGGACCAGACAGGTGGATGGTTCCGCTGTTAGAGCACCACTTGTAGAGGACACTGGTTCAATTCCCAGAACCCGCAGGGCTCACGACCTAAATTCCAGCACCAGGGAATCGGCTGACTAATGATTTTCGTCCACATGTATGCATGCATGCGTGCGTGCGTACATACATACAAAGCACATAAAAAGCCTGACAACTTGGCGGGCAGGGGAGGTGAATCTGGCTATTGCCTGTGCCCGGGGTGGGAAAAGATTATACCTGGAGTGAGTCCACTCTTCTTTCCCGGCCACTACATCAAACCGGTAGCGTTACTGTTTTAGTGACTGAGAAAAATACGAAGCACTCTTGGGCTTCGTTCCCTGAGTTGTTGACACAGCTTCGGAAAGTCACACCGCCGAACCCGCCCGGCGCTAATCCTAGGGCTTGCTCCCCAGGCACGGCCGGCAGCGGAGAGCCCACCCGCCAAGGAAAGGCGGGGTCGTAGGGATGGCCCTTCGGCGCCCTCTGGGCGTAGGCATTTGTCGCCTGGCAGTCGCGGCGACCTCGGCGACCGACCGCGTGGAGCCGGCCGCCAGGCGTTTCCGGAGCTCAGAGTCAGCGCGGAAGGCCGTGGGCGGCGGGGGCGGAGCCGGAGCGCGGAGAGAGGGCGGAGCCAGGACAGGGGGCGTGGATACCTGGGGCGGAGCCAGAGCGCCCAGGGGAGCGGGGGGGGCAGCAGGGGCGGAGCCAGGGCGGGGGCGTGTCCTCGGCGGGCTCTGGGAAGGCCCCAAGTTAATGAGGCGGACGCCGGCTGCCGAGCGCCTCTCGGAGCTGGGTTTTCCCCCGCGGCGCGGGCGCCAGGAGCCGCCTTTTCCGCTGGGTGTCACTCGGGGGTGGGGAGGGTGGCCCATTGAAAAGCGCCGCGAGGGGGCCCGGCCAGTGCCCTTCAGTGAGCGCTCGTGGGAGGACGGCAGAGAGCAGCCTGCTCACGGCTCCGGGATCTTGTGGCGCGTCAGGACGCGGCTGTCCCTCTGCCGGGATCCCGAGCCGCCACCGCCGCCGCCACCACCGCTCTGCCTCCTGCGAGTCAGCTTCCTCTGCGCTCTCCGGGCGGGCGGCCGCGGAAGCCGCTGGGGTGAGGACGGCGCACGGCTGTTGCTGCTGCCCCCAGCCCGGGCGTCTGGAAGCCGAAAGGCCGAGCCGAGCAGCAGCACCCCTTATGCCGGAAGGATGCTGGAGAGCAGCGGCTGCAAGGCGCTGAAGGAAGGAGTGCTGGAGAAGCGCAGCGACGGGCTGCTGCAGCTCTGGAAGAAAAAGTGCTGCATCCTCACCGAGGAAGGGCTGCTGCTCATCCCGCCCAAGCAGCTGCAACATCAACAGCAGCAGCAGCAGCCCGGGCAGGGCACAGCTGAACCGTCCCAACCTAGTGGTCCCACCGTCGCCGGGCTTGAGCCGCCAGTCAAGCTCAAGGAATTGCACTTTTCCAATATGAAGACTGTAGACTGCGTGGAGCGCAAGGGCAAGTACATGTACTTCACTGTGGTGATGGCGGAGGGCAAAGAGATCGACTTTCGGTGCCCCCAGGACCAGGGCTGGAACGCGGAGATCACGTTGCAGATGGTGCAGTACAAAAACCGTCAGGCCATACTGGCAGTCAAGTCTACGCGGCAGAAGCAGCAGCACCTGGTCCAGCAGCAACCTCCGCAGCAGATCCAGCCCCAGCCCCAGCCCCAGCTCCAGCCCCAGCCCCAGTCCCAGCCCCAGCCCCAGCCGCAGATCCAGCCTCAACCGCAGATGCAGCCTCAACCGCAGCCCAAGCCTCAACCGCAGCCCAAGCCTCAGCCCCAACAGCTCCACTCCTACCCACATCCGCATCCGCATCCTCATCCTCACCCTCACCCTCACGCACACCCGCACCCGCATCCGCACCATCCACATCAACTCCAACACGCGCACCAGCCTCCTCACTCCGTGCCGCACGGCCACCGGCTTCTCCGCAGCACCTCCAACTCTGCCTGAAGAGGGCGGCACCCAGGGCCACTCAAGGTAAGGTCCTGGCAACTTGGGACACCTAGAAACGTGTCAGCATGGTTGTTGGGAACTGGAGGAAAGCCTGTTCACCGGTTCCGCTCTCGAGGCAAAATGAAAAATCCTTGCAAGTTTCTGGAAAGGTGGCAAGAAGATGGGCAAACTGGAGCTAGTATAGGCCATGCGGGAAGGGAAGGACAGGAGCTCGGCCAGGGAGCTGGGCACGGTGGATGGACCACCTTCCCACCACCGCGATCGCCCCTGCTCAGTGCCGCATACCCTCGTACTAATTAACTGTGTGTCTGCTTTCTGGACACTCTGCCCTTTGGACTGCCAGGGAGGGAACTGGGTCTTGACTTCTGAGCCACCCATTTCATTCTGTGTCCTTTCTTTCCAGGTTTCGAGGACTTCGGAAAGTGGGACAAATGCATTGCTATTGTGTTCACTTGGATCCAAAACAACAGCCTCCCCCTCCCGCGCCAGCACAAGTAGTTTGTGGACATCTCCCGCCTTGCGGTTCCTCTTAGTTTTCTGCATAATCTTCATCACCGTGCAGGAAGCGATTTTGAGTCAAGACGACTTTATTTATGAACCTTTGAAAGGATCGTCTAACGTAATGGACCTTGTAGGAGCAATTTATGTACTGTAATTTTATTTTAATGTATTTTGGTTTATGATTATTTATTAGTTTTTTATGCCTATTCTAAGACATTTCTGAATGTAGGCCATCCCCCACCCCCATGAAATTTTATTTTCAAAAGCCTATTTCCTGGTAAGCCCTAATCTTGGAAAAGAAAAAGGGTGGTGGAGGGGCGAACACTAAAAATTGACTCCTTATCCTTAGGGCGTTCTCAGAAAGTCGACTCTTTCATTGTATTTGAAGAGGTTGAAATTAAATTCTGACATTACTTTTACTTGTTTAGGTCTCTTTCATAGATGTGTAGTTTGTATGGAAGGTTCTTTTCCTTTTCTTCTTTTTTTTTTAAGCTAAAGGGTCAGAATGTATAATTATGAGAACCTGATAGTTAAGACCATGCTTTTCTAAAAAGGAAACAGTAGGAATGAAACTGGATGTCAAAATATTTAAATACTGCCTGAGGGGGCACGGCGACTGGCTTGGTAATGTGGTAATCGGAACTTGTAGCGACTGTGTTAGAAAGTTTAACGAATCTTTATGGAATGAGAGCTGGACTCTGGTAGAGTGACAGGCCTCTGGGATTCAATCCTAGCACCAAGAAAGCCGTTTTCATTGTAATTGGTAAAGCACCCATGTTTTTATTTATAAATGTAGGAGGTTGCCACTTAACTTGAGGCATTTCTACCCCTGTTCAGAATGCCATACCTTTCACCAAGAGCTCTGTCTACTTGGCTTGAGCCTCATTTTCTTAGCCTTTTACCGTGTCATGGATACACACTGAAAATGATTTGTGAATACACCAAAGGACTAGGAGTCATAACATTCCTCATCTTGAAAATAATCCTGAGCAGAGATGTCAACTCTTTTCTCTTTATGGCCCGGAGAAATCCAGACCTTCCATGTATTAGGTCAGATTGTTTAGTTCAGTCAAGAAGGAAGGACTGGGCACGCTCTAGGTGGATGGTTCTCAACCTGCGGATGGTGACCCCTTGGGGTTGACTGGCCATTTGCAGGGGTGGCACATCAGACATCCTCCATATCAGATATTTACATTATGATTCACAGTAGTAGCAAAATCAGAGTAATGAAGTAGCAGTGAAAATAATTTTGTGGTTGGGGGGGTTACCACTGCAGGAGGAACTGTGTTAAATAAAGGATTGCAACATTAGGAAGCTTGAGAACTATAGCTTCTAGATTTGTCAGTAAGAAAACAAACGCTCATTTTCACGACTCCTCATTCAGGCTGCTGAGAGGGTAAAGGGAGAGGATGTGCTTTGAAAGGTAGAACAAGGCCTCCTCTGTGTAAAATTCAAGAGATGAGTAAGATCTACAAAAGCAGCGCAGCCCCGAAGTCTCTCGGGGCTGAAAATCACTTCCTAGCTGTCCAGCTCTGCTAACTGGTCTCTTGCCCTGACCTTTTCACAGTGTCTTGGTCAGTGTTTTTCCAGCATCCACATTGGAATGCTGTTTCTCAGAACTGAGGACAGAAAGAAGATTTGGTGAGGTGAATGCTGCCATCTGAAAGTCATAATTTAGTAGAAAAGTTGCAGGGGAAAATTGGAACTCCCAGGGGGAAAACCTGACAGTTCTGCTTTCAGGGCTGTCTAATCTGTAGTTGTGAAAATGTTCTGCCAAAGGTGTAAATCGCACTGTGTATGTAGGACAGCCCTGAGAGACCATCTTGACATGTATTCCAGGCTTGATTTGCCTTCCTTGGAGCTAATTCTGTGTTTGGATAGCATGCCCCCAGGTAGTACTGTAGTTTATACATGCAGATCACATAACCCAGTTAACCCACAGCTCTTTCCAGCTGCGGTACTTCCTTCTAATTTATGTATCGTCAGCATATAAAGCCCATCTCAAATGAGGTGAACATTAAGATTGATGTAGCTTTTTTGTTTGTTTGTTTTTTTTTGTTTTTAAAGACATGTCTCTTGTTGGATTACATATATAAAACTAGGTCATCTCATTGAAAAACCAAAAACAAGAAAACATGCCCAGGCCCCATCTTGGTTGCTAGAATATTTTCTTTCTTACAATAGCCATGGCTCTTGATATAGGATCAACAGAACTGTGGTCTCTTGTATCTGCAATGACATGCTCCAAAAGTTTCTCTTGACATTAAACTGTGAAATCTCAAAGATTGGGAAAGTAAGTTTCTTTAAATGGGTTTCATTTTGTGTTTCAAGAAAGGGTTTCTCTGTGTAGCCCTGGCTATCCTGGAACTCCCTCTGTAGATCAGGCTGGCCTCAAACTCACAGAGATCCACTTGCCTCTGCCTTTTGAGTGCTGGGACTAAAGGTGTGCGCTACCACATCCAGCTTCTTTAAATTGTTTTAATACTCTGAAATTAGTCCCTTTTTTCCTGAGGAGAGGGGGACCAAGCATGCTCAACAAAACACAAGTGCACTTGATGGCTTCATTCTACCTGGGAAGAAAATGATACACGTCACCTGAGGCATGGGAAACCTGCCTGGAAGTTCAATTAAAAAAGATATCCAATGCCTTTAATCCCAGCACTCACTCC
This sequence comes from Mesocricetus auratus, assembly GCF_017639785.1. Lineage (NCBI taxonomy): Eukaryota > Metazoa > Chordata > Mammalia > Rodentia > Cricetidae > Mesocricetus > Mesocricetus auratus. The sequence goes on along the minus strand of NW_024429195.1, from coordinate 58,397,700 downwards.
GGAGGCAGAGACAGGTGGATCTCAGTGAGTTTGGGGCCAGCCTGGTCTACAAAGGGAATTTCAGGACAGGCTTCAAAGCTACACAGAGAAACCTTGCCTTGAAAAAAAGAAAAAAAGAAAAAGAAACCCACCCTGGAAACCAACAAAATATAAAAAACTGAAAAACGAAAAGGAGTGTTCCATCTGGAAATTGAACCCTTGTCCTTGAATTTGTGTTGGCAGTCACCTCCAGCACAGTCAGCCCAGTAACTCAGCTGGAGGGAAGGATGGTAAACCCTCAGCACGCAGGAGGTGGTCTCTCTGGCCTCACTAAGTGTTGCCTTTATTTGCTCTCAGGTTTCCTGAGACATGCCGGGCTGGGTGCCAAGACCTTCCTTAGTTGTCCTTTTTCAGGAGAAATCCATTTGGATCTGCTGTGTCCCGAAGGCAAAGAATAAATGTGCATGAGGTGCTTTCCCAAGGCCCAACTTTATCAAACAAGGACTCTCTAATCCTGGACGAATCAAATTGGCTTTCTTGTTTCAATTCATATATTTTTCCCACTGATGGTTAAAAGGAAAAGGAAAGCAGCAGCGCATGTTTTTGTTGTTGTTGTTGTTGTTGTTGTTGTTTTGGTTTTTCAAGACAGGGTTTCTCTGTATTGCTTTGGAGGTTGTCCTAGAACTCACTCTGCAGACCAGGGCGGCTTTGACTCACAGAAATCCCCTGCCTCTGCATCCCGAGTCCTGGGATTAAAGGCGTGAGCCACCACCTCCTGGCTAAAGCAGAGCATTTTAAAGGAGTTTCCTCTGGATGTACACAATGTCAGCAAGGCCGGCTGAAATTGGGAAGGCCTTGTCTGTGTTAGCTCATTTTTTTCTCTCTGAAGTCCTGATTTTAAATCTGATACAGAGTAAGTACGGTCAGCCTGTGTTTCAAATGCATCATTTGTGCATCATTTGTTTCTATCCTCAGGGAGGGGGATGTGATTTATTTGAGGAAGGTGTTAACAAACCGTACTTAGAGCAGGGCTGAAAGGATCTGAGATTTGAATGGACATTGAGCGATTCCACCGCTGATAGTGCAGCCTGTGAGCGCTGGTTTATTTCTTTTCATGTTACTGTCAAGCTACTTGGGTTTTTCTCAATGAAGAAATACCCCCAGCAGAATAAATTTTAAGTGGGGGAATGATAGATCTAGATCAGTGGTTCTCAACCCAATCACCCTTTCATCGGAGTCACCTAAGATCATTGGAAAACACAGACATTTTCATTATGATTGATAACAGTAGCAAAATTAGAGTTATGAAGTAGCAACAAAAATAATTTTGTGTTTGGGGGTCACCACAACATGAGGAACTGTATTAAAGGGTTGCAGCATTGGGAAAGTTGAGAACCACTGCTCTAGATACTGAGACCGGAGGCTCACATAGTCCAGGCTGGCCCCACATTTGATATGTACCCAAGGATGACCTTGAACTTCTGGATCTTTTGTTTTCACTTCTGGGTGCTGGGATCACAGGTGTGCACTACCGTTTATTCAGTGCTGGAGAACTAACGCAGGGCCTTGCACTTTCCCAACTGAGCTACACAAACAGCTCTAATTTTTAAATTCTTGACCTAGTTCTGAAAAGTGACTTTTTTTTTTATCTGCAGTTTGAATATGCAACCAATGTACAAGATTGGGTGCCAAAGATATCTGAGACTTTGTCAGCAAGTTATTCACCAAAGAGAAAAGAGGGCATGGAGGGCATACTTAGGCCTGGAAGTGGAAGCCAGTGGTAGATTATCGGACTGACATATACAAAGTCCAAGGTTTGATCACTTTAGCAGGCTTTTTTCTCCATCAGAGGAAGGATCTCAACTTTAGACGTGTCCTCCTCAGTGCCAAGAAACCAGCCAGATAGTGACTGGTGGGCAGTGGGGAAGCAGGTCTTTTTTAAAGATAACTCTACTGATGGTTACCTTTCTGTGGCCTGCCATGTAATTCAAGTTTTCGAAACATGGAAATACCAGGTTTCCTAAAGCAAGCACGGTCTTGTTGTACCAACTGGGTTGTGAACCTAAGAACATGGTCAGAATTTGTGTGAATGTGTAGAGAGGAGTTATTTTTCATGCTTGGAAAGTGCTTTCCCTTTCAAATTAATTATCTTGAGATGGCATGCGTCTTGGAAGGCCTTAGTGCCTGGCATGTACATGGGGCAACAGAGTTCCTGTGTGACACGGCCTCCGAAGAGTTTGGCTTATAAAAGCCACAATCATCCTTGGATGAAAGAGTGAGGTTAAGATTAGATATTTTTTTTAAAGATTGAGAAGTTTGAATCTAGAAATTCATTCATCTTTTGGTGAAATAATTAACTTTCCAAATGCTAATTAGGTTTTGGGGCTTTACCCTGGCCTCGCTAGCCCACTCCAGTTCTGGGGGTGGGGTCCTGGGGGGGGTTGTGTGCATTCTTTCTCAATAAACTGTATTTCTACTTAAGAGGAGAAATGGAGGAAAGTGCTAATGAATTTGAGCTGAATTTATTTTTTCCCCAGATAATTTCCTGGTGCCTAGGGAATTATCTCGAAAGCAATTTATGTCTTTGAGCCTTACATTTCTAGGAAGAATAAAGCTTTGACTAGGAAGTCATCCTTCAAATAGGTACCTTTAAAAGCATCATGTTTGGAGTTGACAGCTGAAGGCCTCCAATCTCCATTGGCATCTAAATGCTTTTAAATACCAAAAACCTTTCAAGTAGATCTCCAAAGGCATTTTTAAACTCCCATAGCATAGTCTTAACACTGGCAGCTTTTTCTACTGTTTTTCCTAAGAACTTGAATCAGAAGGTACATTAGTGATCTGGAGAAGAAACCTGAAGGTTACTTGAAATAGATGGATATAGGTTATCAAACAGGGTTGGTGTGAGCTAGGATTGGGGAGTCATGGATTCAAGCCTTAGTTCTGCCATTTACCTACTATATAGAACTTGACTCAACCAAATTTTCTGTAAAATGGACTTAATAAAGTGCTTACCTGAGAGTTACAGAGATTTTTTTTTGTGTGTTTAAAGTGCTTTAACTGCCTAGCATTTCTACAAAAGGGAGTTTCCTGTATTTAAGGCCAGGTAGCACGGGGTTGGACTTGATACAGCCATGAGAATATGTAATGAAGTATTATGAAACCATGAGCTACATTTCTTGAGGTCGTAGCACTTTTCATGTAACGGCAGGAAAAATGATGAAAACGTAAGTAACATTCCGTTGTGGAGACAGGACCTCACCATGTAGCCCAGACTGGCCTTGAATCTGCAATTCTTGTCTTGTCCTCTGACACGCTGGGAGTGCAGGTGTAAACCGTCACATCGGACTTTGAAAACAAGAGAAAGATCAATTATTCAGAGTGCTATATTTTAAATTTTATTACATTTATTTGCTTATTATGCAGAGGCAGTGCACACAGCAGGCACCGGAGGTCAGTGGACAGTTTGTAGACGTCAGCTCTGCTCTTCTACCATGAAGGCGCCTGGCTCATCATGGGAAGTCCTGAACCGCCTCCTCACCTTCCGCAGCGCTATCAGCGGAATGCCTATTTTGATATTGTTTTCCACCCTTCATCTATGTACTTATGTGTTTTACAGTCCACGGTTATATAATCAATGACACCCATTTCTATGACTGCTGGACTCCACCCAGATGGCCAGTTAGACAGAGGCCGACACTACAGTGTTTGCAGCTGTCATGCTCCCCGGAACTGCCCTCATGGAATGTCACCTTCCTTGAGAACATACACCCTCCCTGGGTGTCGCCCGTGTCTAGATAGCAGTGTATGGGGAAGGAAATAGGGCAAGGCCCCGTCGTCTCCAGTCAACCCAGCTCTGAAGGGCCGTCTAACCCCAGGTCCCCATGTGGAACTGGCTGGGGCCTCTCTCTGCAGTGAGTTGGCACTGTCGTTCAACTCTGCCTAATCCTGCTTCCCTTGTTCTTCTCAAAAATCCTGTGCCTCCCACCCGATTTCTGGGTGACATATCGTAGTCTCAGAGCCTGGGATTCTCAAGGAATCCCATGTGTGACCGAGTCTGTCACACCCATCACTAGCTTTCTGTACATAGGCTGTGGTTCTGGGAAAGGAGTCTGTAACATTGTGGTAGGCTTGACCTTGAAAGGGTTAGTCTTAACTTGGAATGGTTTTTGTTCTGCAGGAAACACTCAGCAATGTTTGGAGGCATTTTTGGTTTTCACAGCTGGTAGCTAGATCCTAAATATGCTGATAGTTCTTCTATACTGCGCAGGCGTGCCCTTCACAGCAGAACACTTTCCTGCCCTGACCCCTCCTCTCTCTGGCTCCTGCTTCCCAGATGCTATGTGAACAGGTCCAAAAGTGGAGAGACCAGGCTACTGGGGACTGACACACAAGCCAAATAAGCCCTTCCTCTTTTTTAAGTGGGTCATGCCAAGGATGAGGGGCCAAGCTGCCCGCAGTCCGTGTCTTTTCAGCAGGGTAGTTTTGCTTATTTCACCAACAGAGGAAGGCCGTGGAAGTTAGGGTTGTGGCATGGGTGCCGTGGAACTTGAGCCTTACTCACCTACAAAGTGAGTGGGGACCTGAGGACAAAAATTCCGCTGTGCTGTCCCCAGATAAAGTCAGATTCACTGCTTCTGTAACAGAAAAAGTGTGATCCCTGCGGGACCATTCACCTGAAGCATTTTGTGTTTAGTTTGACTCCAGAAATGGAAACTTGAAAAAATAGCCAGTGCGATCATGTTGTGTGCTCACAAGCCCTGCCAAAGTCATTTACAATAGAGGGTGTCAATCTATCCCTCTATCCTTAAGAGCAGACATCCTGTGCTTCCAGAGCCACCAGACAGTTATTTAGGGGTAACGAGAGGTTCTTTGTCCCGGCAGCCTGGTTCTGCCACCACCTTTCAGCCCCAAATGAACACACAGATGCTATATTAATTATGAAACTGTTGGCTGATGATTAGGGCTTCTTATTGGCTAGCTCTGTCTTAATTATTAACCCATTTCTATCAATCTATGTGTTTCCACGAGGCTGTGGCTTACCCGGTAATGCCCAGCATGGCGTTACTCCTCCAGCGACTCTGTGGCAGGCTGTGTGCCTATCTTTCCCAGAATTCTCCTCCTCCTAGCCCCACCTACCTTCCTGCCTTATTGGCCAACAGTATTTTATTCATGAGTCAATAAGAGAAACATATACAGAAAGACATTTCCCCCATCATTCAGCTAGCACTTAGAAAGAAACAGGAAAGGCGTCTCCAAGTTTTCAAGTTTTTATGATGTCACTGTCCTCTGCTGGCTTTCTCCTAAAGCTGGTGGTTCATTCAGGTCAGTTCTGCTGAAGCGGTGGTTCATTCACTGTATAGTCTGAGTTTTGCAGCTTCTAGCCAGTTAGTCAGGAGTGTGGCTCCTGCCAGGGCTGACTCATTACCTCAGAAGGGCAGACGGACTTCATGATTCACTTAGGCCAAAGAAGCCTCCCTCTGTGTCTTTGTCTCTCTGCGTCTCTGTGTCTGGCTCTCTCTGTGCATTCTATAAATGTTGACTACAGGTAGTAAATATTCTTCCAAGTGACCCTAAATCTATACACTTTGGGGCTCACGCGTGTGGTGTGTGTGTGTGTGTGTGTGTGTGTGTGTGTGTGTGTGTGTTGGGTGTAATGTTATTTTCCCCCTACCTTTCCTCCCAGTAATTTTCATGGCCCAGAAAGTAGGCAGGCCAACTTTATGGTGTGCAATTTGCATCTTAGAGCTCGGGACAGCACTGGAAAGAGCTGCCTTCTTCATAGGTCTAAGCACCCTGCTTTGAGGGTTGGTGCTATTGACTCTAAACATTCATTAGGTGCAGGTCTCATGTAATTTCCGGTGGTGAAATTTCAAGACTTGCTGGAGGGAATGGCTCTTCTCAGTAGCAGAATGATTCTGTGACTCACACTTAGATACTAACGACAAAGGAGACCTACAAAGGTGGCTATTACTATCCGAGTTGTATTGTAGCTTTGAGAATGAATGTGGTACTTCCTACAGCATACAGGCTTATAGAGTAGAGTGATGGTAACTATTGCCAGAGGTTTACATGAAATTTCGGATGCCTGTGACTAGTGTCAGGGAACTACTGGGTGGCCTGAGTTTCATGATGGTCTCTACAGGTGGACCCTGGTTTATATTTATCTTGTTTTTAATATAAAATGTTAGGCAGTTGTTACCTTTCCTTGACCCGAATAAGTGCTGAGTTTGAAGTAAGAACCATAATGACATTTTGGGAGTTGAGACAAAGCATCATCCAGCCCATGTTCCTTTACAGAGGAGGAAATGAAGCATCGAGGTACCTGTTACCCATGCAGAGCAGCAGTTCAAGTCAGACAGGACATGCACTGGAACGAAACCCTCTTGGCTCTCACATATGGTCTTTCAGCTGTTCAACTCTGTAAGGATGGAGGGAAAATTTATGTAAATTGAAGGCGAGTTTTTAAAAATTAATGTGTGTGTGTGTGTGTGTGTGTGTGTAATGTGTGTGTGTGTGTGTGTGTGTGTGTGCTTGCAACTTCCTAGTGTCAAATCTCTTCCTCCACCTTCATGGGCATTTCAGGGGTTGAGCTTGGGTCACTAAAGTTGCAAGGTAAGAACCTATATTCTGAGCGTGTCACTGGTCCTGATGGCGAGTATTCTTCCACAATTATTCTTCCACAGAATCACTCAAAGCTTTTAGATTCATTTTCAGCATGCAGATAAAGATTCATCAAAAAGAATTTTCCCTCCAGAGTGTGGATTTTTATTTTAATTTCATGAAGCCTTCAAGGTCTTTATAAATATTGAAAAACAATCTCTTTAACTCTACAGCTTTTGTGGTGATTCAATCATTTCAAATATAATCTCCCAGGGTGAAAAAAACCTCAGACATGGGGCCAATTCACAAAAGAAATCAAAAGCATATTTTTAGGATAGACATATTTTCTTTGTTTAGCTAGTTACTTTTGGTTTTCTGAGGCAGGCTTTCTCTGTGTAGGCCTTTGAATTCAGAGATCTGCCTGCCTTTGCCTCCCAAGTGGTGGGATTAAAGGCGCGAACTACCACTGCTGGGCCAATAGACATGTTTTAAATGTGATTTTTTAGACTATATTCTTTAATTTTTTTTCATTGAAAACAATTTGCTTAGAAGGCCATTTGGAATTTATTTTATCTTATGCCTTATAAAACATTCATGGACTGTTTCAGTGTTGTTAGTCACCCTGAGGTCTTGGAATTATGTGTGGGGTTTAAAAATCATTATTGTGCTTTGTTTACTCTGTTACTTGAGGAGGGAGCTGACCAGATTTCCTTGCTTCTCTGGGGGTTGGGAAAAATGGTGCCTGATAGGGGGCTTTCAGGTTTTGCTTATTTTTGTGTTTAGTTTTGGTGGCTGTGATTTAACTGAGAGTGCTAGGAAAACACTCTACCCCTGAGCTACACCCTCCGACAAAAAAAAGGTTTGTTGAGCCTCATAGCTCTAAGGGCACCTATAAGATCTCCATGACAGCTCTTGCGGCGGCCCCTTCTGAAGAGCTAGATGAATGCCGTCCGTGCACATAGCACCAAAGTTAATCTTCAGAAACACTTTCCTCAGCTGGGTGCTGCAGCCTATGCACTCAGGAGCCGGAAGCAGGAGAATCTGTGAGTTTGAGGTCAGCTGGGGCTATATAGTGAGGCCCTGTCTTTAACTGAATTAGGGAAGGAAGGAAGGGAGGGGAGAGGGAGGGGGGAGGAAAAAAACTTAAAAAACAAAACAACTCCCCTACCTAAAACATTAATAACCCCAAATATTTCCTCTCTCCTTTGACTGAAGGGCTCAAGCTAGAGCAGAGTTCAGAACTCGGAGATGGGTCCCCGGGAAGTGTATTGTCCTTGGGTTTGCAGTAACCCACTTTTTGATTCAGAATTATGTATGTGCTGCAGGCGATGCCATATTTCCTCTGGCAAACAATGACCTTTCCTGGGGTTTCATTCATCGCTCTTGGCTCCCTCCCCAAGAGTCACAGCACTTGTCACAAGGCAGCAGGTTGCCTGCTTGTTCTTGTTGGAGTGATGACTGGGCCTTGTGACAGGGGGCAATGCTGACAGGTTTTCTCTGTGACAGCAGATTGTCAGTGTTCTTGACCCGGGCACGCCAAGAGCCTGGGAAAACACTTTGATTTCAATGTGGCTTTCACACAGAATAGCCAACGCAACCAAATGACTGTAAAATAGGTCTGTGGGACAGCTTTTGTGAGAGTAGCTAGTTGTCAGTGTCCTCAACCAGCTGATGGCTGTGTCAGAGGCATAATTGGGGACAGTCTTAGTCATATGCATTTAACTTGATACGTAAAGCCCCTATTTTTATTTATTTTTCAAAAGTTTGCTCTATTAAAATCCTTTCTTATGCAAGGTCTGAAGTATTTTTGGCCTAGTTTTCCTTTAGTCCCTGAAATGCAGTCCACTGTTATTTCCATGTCCTCATAGGTAGGTCTGTAAACTGCCTATTTTTATTTTGAGTTCACCAGCTAGAAATTAGCACATAGAGCTGGATGAGAGACAACGTGCATTTGAGAATTAAAAAGAGGGACGGACGTAGGAAGAGTGCGATTGGAAGTTCCTGAGCTGCAAGGTGGGTGGGAGGACTCAGTCACCCTCCAGCTGCAGAGGAAGGACAGGGTCACCAAAGGCCTGGGAAGGAGACAGAGAGGAAGGAACTTTCCTGAAGACTTCCTCAACTCCTGCTTTCCGAAGCATCCGTGACGTTGCCCTTTTGTCAGAGGAAAAAACAAATCTTTTCCTAGGATGGAAGCTACCTCTAAAGGTTTTGGTTCTAACAACGGACTAGGTAGTGGTTTCTAAACAACTGATTTCTAGTAATTACTGTCTAGCAGTGGTGTCTGCTCTAGAGGACAGGGTCATGAAGCATTTACTCTACAATTGTCCAGTTGTATGTGCCGAACACGAATGGATTTTAATGCATCCATTAGACCTCAGTAATGCCATTAGAAAGAATTCAACATTTCTCCCCTCACAAGAGTTACTGGAAAGGAAACAACCAGATTCAGTAGAGCATTTGTGTATTTTATTTTATTTTTTACAGACATGAATTCCTTAAGAGATGTTTGCTGTGATTTGATTTGACTTGGAAAAGCTGCTGTCCCTTAGATGATGGCTGCCTGGATCCTAGACCCCCAGTGAGAGACAAGGTAATCGTACCGCTCAGCAGCAGCTGTCTTGGAGATGACTTCAAACAAAGCAACACAATGCTTAGTCTGCTCCTAGTGAATGTTCCATAAAGGAAGGTGACAGTAATTATAAGGCTGCTAAAGACATTTGACAGGGTGCGACTGTTGGTGTTTCCAGTCTGTTTTGCCAGACTCCTCATGATTTTATTCTATACATTATTTTTTCTGCATAAAGATGACATTTTATTTTTTAAAAAACACAGTAACAAAAATTATTTGTCCCTTCCACACATTAACAAAACAAAGTGTACTATAAAACAAAAACCAGGGAGAATAGAACTCTAAATATTGGCTCTTCTTTTTTATTTTCTAGTTTTTAGAGCCAACAAGGTTTTTCTGTGTAGCTCTGGCTGTCCTGGAACTCGCTCTACAGACTAGGCTGGCCTTGAACTCACAAAGATCCACCTGCTTCTGCCTCCCTGAGTGCTGGGATTAAAGGCGTGTGTCACTACCGCCTACCTGACTTTCCTTTGGTTCTTATTATTAACGCTTCATAAGTTTGGGCAAGTCTGTAAGGCATTTTCTTGCTTAGTGATTGATGTGGAAGGGTCCAGTCCACTGGGGTCCAGTGGTGTATAAGAAAGGAATCGAGCTAGCCGGTAAGTAGGTAGCACTCCTCCATGGCGTCTGCATCAGCTTCTGCCTTGGGTCTCTCTCTGCCCTTACTCCCCTTCGTGATGCACTGTGGTTGGGATGAGCGAGCCAAACATACCCTTTCTTCTCAGAGCTGCTTTTGGTCACGTTTTATCACAGCAATAGAATGCAAACCAGTGAAGCTGAAACATTCTAATGTGGTCTAGAATTATTTCCCACACTGCGGCCCAGAGTGAAAAACAGGTGCTTCTAAATGACTGAATTTAGGCATACCGTGGGTTGCAGTTGGATCTCCTATTAGCTGAAGATTCCATGAGCTGTGCGTGCTTTTACTTCGGTGTGGAGCCAGAGACGGTAACAGTTGAGAGAATAATCAAGAAACTTCAGCAACACGGTTAACGTCTTCCCCAGCACTCCAGGCCCTTCAGATAGGTCTGCTCTCTTGTGTTGCAGAGAATGTAGAAACTTACAGAGGTCGCCCGGGAGCAGAAGGTAGTGACACCATAAAACATCTATGGAGACAGCTAAAGCAGCCCCGGGTACCCTGCTTTTCCAGATAGAGGGCTGACAGGCTCCCAGCCCCTTGGGAGCAGAATGGGAGGGGATGGGTGCCAAGTGTGGAGCTACGGGACATCTTGGAGGCTGCTGAGCCCGGTTCTCAGACCACTGAGCCCCATTCCCAGACCGCTACTTCACAAATACTTTGAGAACCTCTGACAAAGCAGCCTTTCCCATGAACGATGCAAACCAAGTGGGAAAACAGGAACACTGGGTTCATTTGCCATTCATTGGAGAAGAGCACATGCCTTTATAAGGAGCGAAATGGACTCCATTCTTCAAGGGCGCTGCCTGGGGAATTCAGGAACATATCTCCCCATCCCAGTGCCCCTTACTGGCATTTCTAATTGAGAGAAACCAGTGAAGCAAGCTGCCTGTGACCAACAGATGCAGGACTGCCCAGCCCATGGATGAGGGCGACCTCTGCACCTACATGAGCAGAAAGAGCTAAAAAAAACAAAAACCAAAAACCAAAAAAAAAAAAACCTCAGAAGCTGAGGCTCAAGAGTCCACTCACTTGCCACTTGTTCTTTTATTGAAAATAGATTTTTTTTTTTTGCCTGTCGGTGATGGCACACCCAGCACTTGGGAGGCAGAGGCAGGTGGATCTCAATGAGTTCCAGGACAGCCAGGACTGTTACACAGAGAAACACTGTCTCGGAAAACAAACAAAAAGATTTTTTTCCATGCAATATATAATCTGATTACATCCCCCCTCCCCCTATTCCTCCCCGTTTCTGTCCACCTTCCCTCCTATTGAGCTCCACCCTCCCTCTGTCTACTGTTAGGAATCTAAGAATATTAATAAAATAAGATAAAACAAAACCAAGTCAGAATAGGACAAAACAACCAAACAAGGAAAAGAGCCAAAGAAAAAGCACCAGGAATTCGTATAGATGCAGAGACACACCCATTTACACACACGGGAATCCCATGAACGCATAAAACCTGGAAGCTATAATATATATGCAAAGGACCTACAAGGTTTTAAAAAAAATGTTCCTACTTAACATTATTGCATAAACTGACAACATGGTCTCTCTCCATAGTGTGGCTAAGGGGAAGATTTTTATTATAGATATGAGAGACAGGGAGAGGGAGAGTGTGGAAGAGTCCAGAGCAGAAAGAGAAAGTAACAGACTGGACCTGGATGAGAGAAAGGTAGGAACACACACACACACACACACACACACACACACACACACACATGGAGAGGGAGCAGCTGGGGGAGTTTGTGGAGAGCCACCAATAGCCTTGGTAATCGTCTGGATTCCCCTGGGAGCCGGCTGGTCAAAAATTGATTATTATGCAACCCATTCCCCATATTGGAAGTTTCATTTGGTGATGAGAGATGCCCAGTTGGTGCCCTGTCTTCCCCAAGATTTGGCAATTTCATTCGGATCACCTTCACACATGCACATATTTTAAGAAACTTCTACTGTATCAGGTTTCCATACAACCCCTCAGAAACCCCTTAGTTTGAGCTGTCCCTTCCCATAAGTCTCTTCTATCCCCCCTCTCTCCCCCTCCTTGCTTGACCTTCCTGTCTTTTTAATCAAATCTTTGTTATCAGCCTTGACTGCTACTGAGTCCTGGATAGAGGTGTCTGTTTGACGCTTTTGTAACCCCTGAGGGCTTTGAAGTTCAGCGTCTCCCACAGAGGCTTCCTTTGGGCTTGACTGTATTCATTGAGACCCTGTCTTAAAGTATCCTTCAGTATGGATTCCTACACAGGGCCTGGTCTCAACAGCTCTTGCCTCAGGCACTCTAGTAATTAACTCTAGTCCTTTCTCACCTCCTCTTCTGAGAAGCTAAGGCAGGATCTGCCTCCTCTTGGTTCAGTGGTGAGCTTCCCATGTCTGTCCCTCAGGATTTATACCTTTTGCTATTTCTCCTCAGATGCTTAAAGGCTCCCCAGATAGAGACATCTTACGGCCCTAGCCCGATTCCCAGAGTTTACAAAATAAGCACAAACACTGACATATAACTTGACAAGCAAGAAGCAAAATAAATCTTTACGAGTAACTCATAGAAACCAGGCCAGACTTGTGTTTTTTAAGCTAAATCAGACACTGTTTCAGTAAGGTCTTGCTAAGCCCTCAGTTATTTTTGAGGCTGATTGCTGGGAACCCTTTCGAGGATAAAGGCAAAGTCCCTTTGGGCACATCAGACCACCCCAGAGATACAAAGTGGATCTCAGAGGCATTCCAGAGGGGCTGGGAAAAACCTGACAGGAAGTATTCCCAGAACATTCTACTCCCAAAGTCCCTGCTGGCTAATGACTCGGGCATAATTGTAAACAAAGCAGATCAAACTTCAAAGAATCGAGATCTATATGCATGAGCATCGGTCTCAGCAAATAGGAAAATGCCCTCCCGGCTTTTGGCAACTCATAGCATCTCTTGTGCCAGGGCTTTGCAAGTTGAACCAAGGAAACACACGTGTTCTTTACTTGGGGCTGCGTTGAGTCCCAGTCTCCTGACTCCCCATCCCAAGTGTCCTCTATCTCTCAACTAGATTATCATCCAGGGTTGGCAAGAAGGGAGATGCAGGGATGTGAGGAAGAGGGACAAAGGGGTGGAGAGGTCTGGATGGCCAGGTTACAGGTCTCCTTTTATATCCACAGAAAGCAGATCCCTGGTGCTCAGGGTCCTGATGCGACCTTGCTAATTTCCCAGTTAACCCAATTCAGCATAGCTTGGACTCCCAGGGTGAGGCATGTGTGAACTTGGGCATTAGGTAGCCCGAGTTCCAAATACTCAGCTCTCTGGTCTGATACACCAGACTTGATGTCATTGCATGTCTCCTCCTCTGTAAAATAGAAACCACAAATCCTGACCCACGGCTAAAGCTTATTTTGACATTGTACATGCATGCCATGTATATGTTTAGTGGTTGGCACAGGGGGCCCTACCACCACTTCCAGTACTCCTGAAACCCATAAGTAACTCCTGGCTACTGAGTGCTTGCTCTAAGCTTGGCATTGAGTTAATGTTGTGGAATATTAGTTTAAGATGTGCTACATCCATTTTTTTTTTTTTGCTGTGGAATATTTGTTTAATGATGCAAAGATGTGTTGCATTCTTTCATGTTGCATTTGTTTAACTCTGTAAAGCTGTGCACTTTGCCTGTGTAAAACACTTGATTGGTCTAATAAAGAGCTGAGTGGCCAATAGCAGAGGCAGGAGAAAAGATAGGTGGGGCTTCCAGACAGAGGAGGGGTGAGGATGGAGAAAAGAAGACAGGGGACACCAGTCACACAACCAGTGATGGAATAAGAGTGAAAGAAAGATACACAGAAGTAAGAAAAGGAAAAATCCAGGCAAAATGTAGTTAAAGAGAAACGGGATAATTTAAATTAGAAAAGCAGTGTAGAAACAGGCCAAGCTAAGGCCAGGCATTCCTTAGAATAAGTCTCCGTGTGTGTGTGTGTGTGTGTGTGTGTGTGTGTGTGTGTGTGTGTGTGTGTATTTGGGATTTGGGTGGTGGGCCCCAAAAGAATAAAAAAAGACTACAGGTGAATATTTTATGTTCACTACTTCTATGAAACCATTTTTTTAAAGCCATAATTTATGATACAGTGGAGTATTATACCATTTCAGTCAAACTAAGTAAGAATGTCACACTGGAAGGGAATTTAAACAGACTGACAGTCCGTTTGCATTTGCTTACCTGAAATTTGCTCATTATATTTCACACGGAATCTATTCTTGTGCCAAGCAACGGTACCGTATTCCAGCAGGTGTTAAGCCTGACTTGTCTAGGCTTTTAAAGGGATATTAAGAATTGAGACAGCTGGCTTTGTATGCTAGATTAAAAGTTGCTTTAAAGCAATTATCAAGTAATTGAAGTTCAACAATAGGAACTGTTTTAATTATTTATTATCTTGGCTCATCTCACACACACACATACACATACACACACACACATACACACACACACACACACTGCAATCTTCCCCCTTCCTTTTTTTTTTTTTGTCATCATTGGGATTAAATTCAAGGCCTTAAGCATGCTAGGCAAGCATTGTACTGGTATGCTGAATGTGTAACCCCAAATACAAATTATTTTTATATTTTTAGAATTCTGTGCTGATTGGACAGAAAGGAAACCATTGATGTCTGGACCATATCTACTAGGGACCAAGAACCGTGAGCCCGGCACGTGCCATGTGCCAATCATGTTCTGTACAGAGTGTCCCCGATCTAAGCAAGAAGAGGAGGGCTGACGCGTTGAATGGGGGCCTGTCTTTGAGGTGCCACTGGGTAACATGGAGGGGGCAGCCTGGACAGATGGACAGTGTGCTTCCCTCCAGCTTTTCCGGAGTGAGTCTGCAGACAGCTGCCTAACTGGGATGTCTCTGGGGTGGAAATGCCCTGCTTTGTTTTTAAATGGGATGATTTGGCCAGCAGGCTGATCTTCTTTTCTTGGGACACAGATGTGAATTGAAAGCATTTTTCCCTGACATCTCATTAATGGATGAAGGCTACAATGTGTGGGAGACATTGTTGACTGCTTTGTGATGTTAGACCCTGTGGAAATAGGAAACTTCATATATCTTACTATTTTAATTCCTAACCTGAATCTGCAAATTAGTTGTTATCTGAATTTTAAAGATGAGATGATAGGTTAAATAACTTGCCCAACATGGCTTGTGGTAAAATCAGGCTTCATGGGGTCCTTGGAATCCAATATTCTAATCTAATGGATAATAGGATATACTCAGGAGAACCGCTGCATTGGCAGTAAGAGTACCTATTTTGCTTTCGGATTTCATAGATTTTTAGTTCCAGCTTGCCTGCTGTGTCACCGTGAGTAATTTAATGCCTCCAGACAGTTTGTCATCTATAACAAAGGCACTACAATATCAATGCCTAGCTTAATGAATTGCTGCAAGGATTAAAGTCTTGACACCTGGTAAGGGCCCAATATACCACCTGTTATTGTTCTGCTTTTTATTGACTTGGGACACGCTGGTTTTATTGCGAAGGATGCTGCAGCTCCCAGTTAATTACAGTGACTTTGCGCATCCTGCCAGAGACGGCTTCACCGGAGGTGAGGGTAGACCGGGTGATGCTGTCTTATTGAAGACGAAGGGCTAGAGCATCCAGCAGTGACCAGAGGGAATCGAGGAGCTGCTGAAATACAACATGTGTGCTTGGGTGTCTGGAACAGTATGGGGACTGGAGGAGACACCTGGAGACCCCAGAGAGGTTGTGGGTAACCCTGCCTCACTCCAACCAGTGACGGAGGGAGACTTGAGGGAGAACTCAGGGACCACTTCTCTCAAGACATTATTCCTGAGCTGGCCCCTAGGAAGCTATGGGGAATGCGTGTGCTCACATGTAGGGAGGTAGTCATATGCATGTACTCACATTTGCATATGTGACGATGGATGTGTGTGACTTGTGGCTGTGGTTTCTGTGTATATCCATGCATGTGTGTATGTGGTGGTGACTGTGTGATCATTTTTTGTGTATACATGCACATATATGTGAGTGTATGGTGTCTGCTTTGGAATATCTGTGTATCCATGCATTGTGTGGGGACACATACTCATGTATGGTTGGTGTCTGTGTGGATGCATGTATTGCATGTGTGTGCATATGAATACTCGAGTATTTGAGGGACGGTGGATCACTGTTTATGCTCTGTCACCTTGTCTTCCACTGATGCATTTCATCCAACATTGATTGAATAATTTCTGCTTTCCATGAATTTTGATAGGACTCGTGATTAAGAACTTGAATTAAACAGCCAATGCCCTGATGAATAAATAATAAGCTAATAAATATGATCGGCGATGTCTTGCAGAGGCCTTTCCTATTATTAGCTCCCAACCTGTCAGGGGACTACACGAAATTCAATTACTAGGTCTTTGCTCCCCAGTCAGACAGGATAAAAGTGTTAAAAGACAAATTCTTGCAGTAACTCACTGAACTGCATTCACGGAACAGTGGGACCCATCAGTGTGGCTGGAAGTGACTCAGTTTCATCTGATTCGGACAGAAGGCAGGTGGGGCGTGACAGCGGCTGAGGACACTGATGACTGGAGAAGGCGGCTCTGCTAACCCCTGCAGAGGGCAGCTGTTGGGGGGAAATACTTCAATGTCTCTCTGTGCCATTGTGCTTATTTTCTTTGACATAGAAAAAAGGGCAATTGGTTAGAAAGCTGTTCCTTACAAAGTCCATCAACCAAGTCCTCACTATTGACTCATTGCTGTAAGAAACCCTTGGTCTAGATTATAGACAGCCATTCTTAGGGGAGATAGCTAAAGTCAGGGTTGGGTTCCCGACCCCCCAACACCAAACACTATAGGATTCCCACCGACTTATGAAATTCAAGCCAAGTATTTACTTAGTTGAAGAGAATTAACTCAATGAGAATTGGCGATGTGGATTAGCCCACTGCCTCGTTAGCTCTGACAACCACTGTAAGAGAGACTCCACTCTCAATCTAGAAGATTCACTTCACACCTGTTGAGGTAGACAGACATGTTCTAATAAAATCATAGTGGATTGAGTGCCAAATAGAGCAGTAAACTAGAGGACTGGAAGAGGAGGGAGGGTTATGTTATGATTGCAGGTCATAACTCACTTTTTCTGAGGTCAGATTCCTTCCTCCATACAGTGGGTTAGAATAGTGCACACTTCACCGGTTACCTGAAGATTAACTGAGGTGGTCAAAATGCTTGGCCTATAGGTACCCGTCAATATGAGAATCAGGAGCTGAAGCAAATGGATGGAGAGTCTAGTGGAAAGAAGATGAGTGTAAGAACAGGGTAATTTTTAAAGATTTACCTTTATGTGTATGGATGTCTGTGTACCACACTCAGGAATGGTGCCCAAGGAGGCTAGAAGGTGGTGTCAAATGCCTTGGAAACAGAGTTACAGACGGTTGTGAGCTACCACGTGGGTGCTGGGAACTGAACATGGGTTCTCTGCAAGAACAGCAAGTGCTCTTAACCACGGGGCCATCTCTCCAACCCCGAACACGACACTTTCGGTGGGTAAGGAGAAGGGACCAGTAGGGGGAAAGGATTTGCACTGTGACTTCCCATGTTTGGCACGAGGTGTCCAAACTGGATATGGCAGCCCCCAGGCTGCTCAGTGTGTCTCCGAAGTCTTCCCTCGGGGATCCTGAAGCCGTGGACGGATTCCACATTCCCAGAGCCCAAGAATCAAGGGGAAAAAAACCAACTTGGTCTCACATGGCCATGGCCCCAAGTGGCTGTGCATGGTGAGTTTTATTGTCCTTCCCCTGCAGGCATCTTTAATATGATGACTTAAAGATATTAATGACTAAATAAATTGTTACAAATGTTGGGGGACCGTGGTGTGCCCCAGCTCCCCCACAGCTCCGAGGACTGCCTCCTTGTTATTATTAATTTAGAGGCAATCAGGTTTTACATATACAACTGTGCAGCATATGTTTTTCTAGAACAGTCATGGCCATGGGCACCAGAACAATTAGGACCAGAAAAAAGAAAATGCCAGGAAACCTTAGAAAAAGAAAAGATTCCTGTGATAAACTACTAAAGTTTGTCTTTAAATTCTTGGATTTGTGTAGCTTTTTATCATTAGAGAGAACAGAGCTAATAATTTTGAGCACCCATGTGTTGGGTACTTGGTTTAAATATTATTGCACTTATCTGTATTATGCTTCTCTCTTCCTCTCTTTTAATGTACTAATTGTGTTAGTGTAGAGACAGACTGAGGCTGGAATTCTTCATAGTAGGAGATAGTGACTACGACGTTGGACAGTAACACACTCGGTGCATGGCTAGAGTGCTACTTAAGGGAGATGGTACATGTGACTAGCTGGATGCTGCTTCATGTCCCTAATTTCTGTTAGAACAGGCTGGAATATCGTATCTATCTGATTTCTTTTGCAAACACCCCGGACTGTCTTTATCTTTTGTATGATCTTATGGAATTTCGTAGGCTACAGATCTCTTTGAAGTAGACTTAAGTCAGGTGACTGTCTACACCTGATAAATCTGGAGTAAGGCTTGTGCCAGTGAGGCCCTGAGGTGTGGGAGGTTCTTTGATGTCTAATGTCCCTGCTTGTCTCGCCGTTCAACACCACCCAGCCATATTCTTGCACTAAGTATGAATTTCAACTTTAAAAAATTTACTTGGCCCCCAGGTATGGTGCTACACACATGCATTCCCAACTCTTGGAGGGTGGAGGCAGGAGGATCAGGAATTCAAGGTCATTCTTGGTTACATAATAACTCTGAGACCACCTTGAGCTACATGAGACCCTGTCTTAAAAGGACGAAGAACAATACCCACCCCCAAATTTTTACTTAACCATTCACTAAGCAAGATGGTGAGCTGGGTTTGTTTGGCAAATGAACAAACTTATTTTGCAGAGCTCCCTCCCCCCTATTGCTTATTGGCTTCCCCCTTGCTTTCTGAACTGTAGGGAACACGCCTACATGCTAACAGATGGTCTGCTCGAGGGGTTGGCAGACAACACTCCCGGCTCAATGCTGCCGACAACCTGCCCATCCATTTTTTTGTGTGACCTGTGTGGGTCTACAGAGTCCAAGTTTCAAAAGGTCTGTTCTTGGTGTAACGATCTCCTGTGTTAATTTTTTAGTAATTTTGGATAAGGATTCCCACTTTTTTTTCTTTTGTATTGGTCCCTTCAAATTATATTACTTCTTTTAACAACAGAAACTGCAGATCCCAAAATATTAAACATTGGGTCCTTGGCAGGAGTTGCCCAGTTCCTGACTGCCATGACCTTCTATTCGCTCGTGTTTGCAGTTTCAGTTAGCATTCCATGACCACATCTATTGACTCAAGTAGTCGTAGCTTGAAAATATATGCAAAATTTGCCTGTAATTTCGATGTACTTATTTTTCTTGTTATGGTTCCTAAACGATACAGTACAACCCAAGTAACATTTACACTGTAGTGTGAAGCATAAGGAGCACAGGTTTGATTTTAAGTAAACCCAGGTTATGGGTATGCCGTGTGCAAATGTTATATACAGTTACATAAGGAAATTGAGTTCTTGTGATGAGACCCCACACCGTACCCTCACAGACACTGAGACCTGATTACACTTAATTAATGTGCTGAGTGGGGACCAGGGAATAAATTGAAAATATAAATACTTGAACCTGAATGCAGAGAATCTGAGTCATATAACACAAATATTATCCTTAAAAAACAAAGCAAAACTAATGTTGGTCCTGATGTGAACGCTCTCTCGGCCACACCTATAAACCTGAAAGAAAACTGGCCTCCGTTACCTCACATTTACACCACCTCATTAGAGCCTGCCTGGTTTCCTCCCTACCAGCCCATCCCTTTTCCAGCCCATTTTTAAATTTGTGGGCAGGTTAATCACCTCCAAACGTCACTTTTGAATTCTTATTCGCCAGCTCAAGATCTTTTAAATATTCCCGGATTCGCACAGAATAGAGCCCCAACTTGTCTGTCTGACATTGCAAGGTCTCCCACGCTGGCTGCCACAAAACCCGGGGCTAAATGCTCTCTCTTGTCCTGCTCCAGGGCAAAGGCAGCGACTGGCAGAGAACAAACTTGTGTTCTCATGCAAGGGTCGCTGCTCACTCGCTCTGTAGCCGTTAGTGAGTTTAGAATCTGCATCTTGCAAATGGAGCCGATTGTTGGGCGGTGGTGGTGCACCCCTTTAATCCCAACACTTGGGAGATGGAGGCAGGCGAACCTCTGAGTTTGAGGCCAGCCTGGTCTACACAGTGAGTTTCAGGACAGCTAGGGCTACACAGAGAATCCCTGTCTCGAACAAACAAACGAAACCCAGGAGCTGTTGTAACAGAGAAGGGCATATCTCTGCTGTGTGTCTCATCCAACATAGGCTAGTTCTAGCCATAGGGAAACAGACTAAACTAAACTGGGGAATATCTGACAAAATAACTTTGCAGTATTATTCAAGTGTCAAGGGCAGAAAAAGCAGGGGCATGGAGGAACACAGGAGTCTAGGGAGTCACGGTGAATGCAATATGAGATCCTGGGTCGGACAAAGGGACTTTGTTAGAAAACTGAAATCTGGAAGTCCTGCTTCGTAGTTAATGATGAGATGGCTCAGGAATAAAGGTGTTGGCTTTGCAAGGCTAAGGATCTGGATTGGATCCCTGACCTCCATGGCACGTGAACAACTGCACATACACCATTCTTCCCCCAATAATGCAAGAGGATAACGAATAAAACACTCAATAACACATAGATTAAAAGCTTAAACTAGGGTTAGGGGGAGGGCACGGGAGGAGGGGAGGGAAAGGGAGAGGGACCTGGAACTGACTTGTGAATCAGCCTTGTTTCTAATCTAAATTTAAACTGAAAAATAAAAAAAGAAAAGAAAAAGCTTAAACTAACATCTACCTCCAATGATTTACAGACAGCAGATAAGTATTCAAAGAGATATTCAACATCATTAGTCATTATGCATGTGAAAGTTGAAACAGTAGCAAGATGCCTATTAGACCAACTTTCTGGTACTAGCAAGAACAAGAGTTATTGGAACAGTAACATCCTGTTACTTATGTGAATGCAAGAAAGGGCAGATACTTTGAAATCCCAGTTGGTAGTTTCCCATAGACCAGATGTTCCACATGACCCAAAGAAGAACTACGAGGTTTGCTTACGTAACCTGCATGTGTCTGTTTCCATCTATTCCTGATCACTGGAAAGTGGAGGGGCTCCATGTTTGCCACCGGTGAAGAGATGTACAGAGAGTACAATGCCATTGAAACTGCTTCTCAGTCAAAACCAGAGGACCACTGACCCCTGTGGCAGTGTGGGTGACTGACAAAAACCTGACTCAGGGCCCACAGATTTGATTGCTCTGGTGGAACATTTGGGAGAAACAAACTGTAGGGATAGATCCAGGTTGGGACAAGATTAACTAAATAGGGAACAGGTTTTCCTTGATTACAAATATTCTGTGTCTTGATTTTCTTGGCCCTCACACATCTCTTTGAAATCATTCCTGTTTGTAGGACTGTGTATCTAGAGCTAACCTTTTAGTATCTGTAAATTATAACAACTGGCCTAGCTTTAGAGAATCCCTTACTCATCCAGTACTTCAAATGGGTGGCCACTCTCTTCAAGTACCACTGCTAGTAGAGGTACTTGAAGTAGGATGGACAATCTAATTTGCCAGTAGATTTTCAGTTTGTCCCTATTTTCCTGGTGACCCAGTTGGTTTAGCAGTTGTTCCAAACAATAGGCACATGATTTGCATGAATAATATAGTCCTGCTTCAGTTGGATGGTATTTTTCATGGTACTTCATGTGCACTGTTGGGATGCCATTAAGCAGAGGCTTGGGGGTGCGGGGCAGGGGTGACCTGGCTCTCAACTTTTCCCGTATGTCTTAGTTAGGGTTAATGTTGCTGTGATAAAACACCACAAACAAGGCAACTTGGGGAGGAAAGGATTTATTTAGCTTACCCTTCCACATCACTGTTCATTATCAAAGGAAGTCAGGACAGGAATTCAAACAAGATAGGAACCTGGAGGCAGGAGCTGACACAGAGGCCATGGAGGAGTGTTGCTTACTGGCTTGGCCCCCATGGCTTGCTCAGCCTGCTTTCTTATAGAACCCAGGGCCACTAGCCCAGGGATGGCACCACCCACCATGGCTGGGCCCTCCCCCATCAGTCACTAATTAAGAAAATGCCATACAGTCTTGCCTGCGGCCTGATCTTATGATGCTATTTGCTTAATTGAGGGTCCCTCATCTCAGATGACTTTAGCTTGTGTCAAATTGACATAAAACTGTACAGAACACCTGAAGAAAAAGCAAAAGCTGGAAAGAGAAAATGCCCCAACAATGATTATACACATGTGTGATTATATATACATATATACATATATACATATATATATATATATAGTGTGTGTGTGTGTGTGTATGCATGCATGTGTATTTGCTGAATTTTACTTTAGGAGTCAGATTGCCATGTGTATTTTTCCAGGAAATCATCCTACATTATGTTGGCATGATAGTCAGTTGAAACAGCCTCACTTAGAAAGCAGACGACATAATCACTAACCGGCAGAAGTTTTATAAGAGACTTAGAAAAATTGCATGGTATTAGCGCAATGCTTGGCTGTGGTGCTTTTGTCACTGCTGTCACCTCTGTCATTATCCCCTGTGGGTAGAATTCCAACTACTTTCTATGATGGGCTTCTCACCAGCTGAGGGCAAGCATGTTGCCATGAGATGTGTACAGTTCCCATTCAGATTCCCAGTGCTGAAATCACATCCTCTCGGACATTTCCTGTTTCCCTCTGGCTTGACTTGTGTAGAAACAGGATCAAAAAGGACTTGTTCTTCACATAAGACCAATCCCTCACCGCAGAATTGCTGGTGACGCTGTCAACCCCTCTCCCTCTGCAGGTTTTTTGTTTGACGATTTCAAGACAGGGTGCAATCTACTTAATAGCTTCAAGACTGCAACAGAATGAAGGGAGAAGAGAACATGAGGCATTCGTACCTTTGCCCTGGCTTCGTCACTAGACGCTGGGCTGAGTCAGGACTTGACGGAAGTGTGAAATTCAAGTATGATTTATTTGAACCAAGGGAGAGAGAGAGACTGTTGCTTAATGACTTATGGCACAGCCACAATGCCAGCCATTATGACCCTCAAGCCATCAAAGAGTTAGACAGCTAGTTTCCATTTTTATGTTTAAATTTTATTTTATGTGCATGGGTATTTTCCCCTGCATATCTGTATGTGCACTGCATGCATGCTTGGTTGCTATGGAGGCACGAGGAGGGTGTCAGGAACTGGGGTTACAATTGGAATGAGCAGCCATGTAGGCGCTGGGAATTCAACCCAGTCCTCTTGAGCAGCCAGTGCTCTTAACCTTTGAGCCATCTCTCTAGCTCCCGGCAGCTATTTTCTCTGGACCATCAAGTGAATACTGCGTCATGCTACAACTAAGAATAAAATCCCACAATATCGGCCGCGTGGTGGTGGTGGTGGTGCACACCTTTAGTCCCAGCACTTGGGAGGCAGAGGCAGAGGCAGGTGGATCTCTGTGAGTTGCAGGTCAGCCTGGTCTGCAAAACTACACAGAGAAACTCTGTCTTGAAAAACCAACCCCCCAAAAAACCAACCAAACAACAACAACAACAAAAAACCCAAAACCAAAACCCACACTATTTGGAGTCTTCTATGAGTTTACACTGTAGCTGGGATGACTCAATGCGAACACACAAAATAAGGAAATAGTAGTATGGACTGGAATTGCAAGCCGTGTGTTGTGACATGACCTTCATGACTGAAGTGAGTTGAGGAAGAGGTGACTTGAGATGGGAGTGCTGAAAGCCTTTGCATGGCTTTAGTATAGTGGTTCTCAACCTGTACATGGCTTTAGTATAGTGGTTCTCAACCTGTACATTGCGACCCCTTTGGGGGTCCAACGACCCTTTCACAGGGGTCACCTAAGACTATCGGAAAACACATATATGTGAATTATGGTCCACAATGGTAGCCAGATTACAGTTATGAGGTAGCAACAAAAATAGTTTTATGGCTGGGGGTCACCACAACTTGAGGAACTGTGTCAGAGGTGGCAGGGAAGGTTGGGGGCCATTGCTTTAGTGTTTTGCCTCACTTGGCTTCTGAGGTTCCAGCTGAGTACCAACTGTGATTTAATCAGCACCCCTTCCTCCTGCACCAAGGCTGAGCGGAACACAGTCAGTGTGGCGAGTATTTCAGATTGCACTCAATTAATGGTGGGCAGATGCAGGATTGATCAGAGTGACAGATAACGGGGGGGAGGGAGGGAAAGAGAATACTCCTCGACGTTTAAAAAGGCCCATTCATGAGCACTCAATGGCAAGCTGCTATGGAAACGTCTCAACATTTTTTGTTTTAATAAATGTTGGGAATCCTATCCGACTCCCGGGGAGATGGGAAGCCGAGGTTATTGAGCAGAAACTTCAAAGGGCAAATGAATTCCTTTTGATAATTTGCCTCAAAGTTGCTTTCTTAAAATAAAAGAGAAAGAAAGGAAGGAAGAGAGAATGGAGACCAAAGAAAAGCATGCAAGACTGTTCGGAGCTCAAAGGCCCCAAAGCCCAAAGCTCTGAGGTAAGTTCAGAGTTCATGGTCAGGTTCTGCTTTTACCGTCCCTTGGTAACTTTGAGTGAACTTAAGACTTGCTTTAAAGTAGTAGGGTATCAGTGAGTCAGCACCCATGTTTTAACTTCTTTATGTCTTTCTATAATCTAAAAATGAATGCATGTGTTACTATAAATGTATTAAAGTTTGGTCACAATGACAAAAGCATGCCAGTCCCTTTAAAAATTAAACACAGAGTCACCACAGCCATTCCTTAGAACTGAAATCAGGGACTAAAATGGATGTTCATGCTCTAGTATTCCCAGTAATATTCAAAACGGGCAAAAGGTAGGAGCCACTCAACTGTGGCGATTGAATGAATACACAGAATGTGGTATTCATATACATTGGGGTATTATTTAGGTTTAAAAAGAAATGAAATTCTGACATGTGCTACCATATGGATAAACCCCAAAGACATATTAAGTGAAATCAGCCAGACAAAAGGACAAAAATTGCATGAATCATTCCATGTGAATGCCCTCGGGCACTCAGATCCACAGAACTAAGGTTCTGTAGGATAGTGGACCTGGGAGGAGTGTGGAGTACTAGCCAATGGGTTCAAATTGTAGTTTGTGAGGGTGGAAAGTTGAGATGGATGGTGGTGACAGTTGGACAGCAGTGTGATTATGTGTAAGGCCCCCGGACTGCATGTTCAGAAATGCCCAAAGTATGTGTATAATCACAATCCTAAGACCCAGACATATTAAAAAAATTTGCTGGTGAAATTGTCTCTTGGAGTAAAGAGCTTCCTTGCTCAAAAAGCATGGATGAAAAGAGAAAGTTTTTTCTTCATTCGGTTATTCTAGCAAATTCTGTTTCAGGGTCAAGTGAAGCAGTGGCCACTGTGGTAGTGGATAAAGGGACACTGAGAGTCATAGCATACCCAAGCCAGGAAGTGCTGAGGGTGAAAACACAGCACTTGCAGCTGTATTTGCTTCGGGAATCCATGGAGGTCTGGACAGTTCCAGGTGGGCAGAAGACAATGGGTAAGGCCATTCAGGCAGGGGTAAGCGTGTGTAGTGGGGGGGTGACTGGAGGGGGTAAGAGTGGTTGAGGAAGCCCTGGCAGGGCGGGGTTGGGAGAGGACAAGTAGTGAGGTAAATTGTGCATTATGTGAGGACAGACTGAGTGGAGAGAGTTGGGGTTTATGATTCAGAAATCCACAAAGGTTCTTACTTTAGTTTTCTGTGCATTGGCGATTTCAAAACAGAAGTTTTTGGGGGTTTTGCTTTTTTTCTTTCTTTCTTAGTGGCAATTGCCTTCTTCAGGGAAGAGAAGTGCTCGAGCCTTAGATTCATGCCATTTTATCAGGGTCTGTTATGTGCAGAATTTCTTTACAGTGCCAAGCACTCAGCGTAGAGAACGGAGTCCTAGTGCAGAAGGAGACTGTATTTGCACAGCGCTCAATGACTACACTCCAGTGCTTTTGGTAAATGACAAGACCGGTAACTGGGTCCTTGAAATTCATTCTGCGATCAACTTGACACCATTTCTGGTTGTTCGGTTTGCTTTCTTGGAAGCTGGGGTTGAGGGTCACGATGTACTGCCTTGTGGCATAAATAATGTTTCCTTCACTTACAAGTCTGCTGGCCTGACTTGCTAGCTGGGAGATTTCTGTTTGATTTGGAGAAAGCAGTGTATTTACCAATGGCTGAAGGTGATTAAGAAGGAAAGTAATGTCAAAGAGTCTGGAGAGGGGCTGAGATAAAGATTGCCTGGATTGCCTCTTGACATTGCGGGAAGTTGACTTAGGTTCAATGTGAACATGTCCTGTTGGGTAGGTTGTTGAAAGAAGAGCACCAACTCAAGTGTTGCTATTGTTGTAAAATCAATGTTTGCAATGGCATACCTTGCATAGCTTAAGAGACTACCTCTACCGTTTGGGCCTTGTATGACGGGTCATGCACCCCAAGCATCATGACCACAAGAAGGTCTAAGGCTTCTTTTAGATGAGTGTGGGGGCAGGGCTTGCATTTTTCAAATGTCGCAATTAACAAAGTTAGAGTGACTTGTGTGGGCATGACCAACAAATATCACTGACAAAGGTGAAGCATTTCTGCAGGGGTAGGTATGTGTTGGGTACCGCTGCCGTTAACCTCCAGGGTGTACTGAGAAGGCAGCTGAGTGTCCAGACAGACATCATTGGCACTGTCTACGATGGGAGTGCCACCCCATGTGCAACTGCAGAGAACTTGGAATTGAAATGGGCTATGACTTTGAAGACTTAGTATCCCCCACTCCTCCCGAAGGGGTGTGTGTGCCCGTAGAGGCACATGCCTGTGGTCCCAGCACATAGGAGGCAGAGGCAAGAGGATTCTGAGCTTGAGGTTGGCCAGCCTAAGCCACATAGTGAAATCTTGTCTCAGTGAAACAAAACAGAATGGCCAGTGGGCTGGCTCCGCAGGTACAAGTATTTGCCATAAAATCCTGACCACCTGAGTTCAAACCTGGAAACCTTAGTGGGAGGAGATAGCCGACTCCTGCAAGTTGTCCTGTGGCCTTCAGAGGTTGGAATTTGAGAGCTCTCGAGCACACACACACACACACACACACACACACACACACGTACGCACACACACACACATACACGCTTGAGAACACACACTAAATTTTAGAGAAATATAAATTAGTCCCTTTAACCCCTAAATTACTATCCCTAAAACGAATTGTTTTATCTTACAAGTGGTTTTGAAAAATGTCCAAAGCAATTATCCTTCATGTAATTTCTTCAGCATCTGTTTACTTATTTTAGTTCGGCGTTGTTGTCATAATGATAACTTTCTATTGTTTGGGGAAAAATTAGATCAAATGATTAAATCCCCCTCCAAGCTTTTGGTGGAGTGGGGGTAGGGGAGTCAAAGAAAGCTGATTTGAATATGAAGAATAAATAGTAATTAAACTGTAAATGTTGATTTTTTTCCTTTGAAGTCTACTGGTGTGTTTGGTGTGAATAAAGCTCACATTGTCACTTATTGTTTCTGTGTGAGAATCACTGCTGCATTAAACTGGGGAGTTCCCCAGGGCAGCTGAACTGAAGCTTTCTTTGTTTATATTAAAGCCGGATTATTTTTCCCCTTAAATAGTACACATTGGTTTTAGATAAAAATCTGAGGTGTTCTTTTTTTTTTTTTTTCTCCTTCAAATCTCATCCATGTGACTGTATTCTGGAGAAGAGATCTATCCTAAAACCTGGAAATTGCTATCTCACTCTGCAATTTTCCTTTTTGTTTTTAGACGTAGAAATAGCAATTTCAGGTTAGAGTTCATTAGACTCATCTGGGGAGCTTTAAAGACAATCTGGGGGTCTGAGAGTACCCCATCACCCCATGAACTGTATTGGAAGCTGAGCTACAAATGGATCAGAAATCATCACCACCCTGGGCGATTCCATTTTGAGGCCAAGGCCGAGACACTGCTGGTCTGGTCTGAGGCACAGCTGTGTTCTGAGTCCACCCCAGGAGCACTTACACACTCTGGCTTACAGTATGTGCATGATTTAAGTGTCTCAACTTCCCCCGCATATGACCAGAGATAAGGTCTGTAGTTTCTCAGTCTGAACACTCCCTTGGGTTTTGATATAAACACCTCAGAGAAATGCACACTTCCCTCATGCTTTGAGAGATACAGACAGACCAATGATCATAAATCATCGGTTCAGTAGTTAATTGGGTTTGCTTAACTCAGGATGCAGTGCAGGGAATTTGTCTCTGAAAGCCATGTACACCCGATAGACACACATGTACACATATGACATCTACAGATCTGTAGCCTCTACAGATTGTTTCACAGGCTGTTTATCACAATATCAACTGTCTCGGCCGGATGCTCAAGAGGATGTTTGGAGTAAGGTGGATATCCTATGAACTTTGCATAATTATTTTGAGTTGAGCGTTACTGTCTTCACAAATACAATTATTATCATGGGACCCACATTTTTCCATTGTGAAAACTAGTTGTTTCCCTCAGATCTGAGTCTGTGAAATCTGAGGCCTTATCACAGATTCATGCAGTGAAAGTATTTTGTACATAAAAAAGCATTAAAGTATGTTAATTATATGCCTTTTATGTAGTTTTGGGTTTAAGATATTAAAAATTAATAACAAATGAGACAATTCTTATTGTCAGTAAACAAAAATGACATCTGGAGCTACTCTGTTGTAAAGTCATTGCAAAATGGTTCGAGACTACAGATTAAAATAATGTAACAGGGCAGTTTGTTATTAGAGATTTAATGAAAAGCTCCAGCTGCCTTTCCCATTCAGTCAGTCAGTCAGTCATTCAACAAACATTTCGCTGATGTTTTGCTACTATCATATAAAGCTCTAGGATTTATAGCAACATACAAAGCAGATGGACAGAAACCCAATCCTGCCCTTCCAGGGTTTACTTCTACCCCTCGGCTGGCCAAGATCCAGAGCACATACATAATTGGAGAAACATATTTAGAGAGAGGGGGATCTGGTTTATTTTTTTCATCAAGAAGGTGATGTTGGAGCAGATGATTTGAGGAGATGAGAGGATAGATCACATAAATGTAAGAAGGTCATTCCACGAAGCAGAAACAGGTCTAGTGCAAAAGGCCCAGAGGTCGGGGGAGGCTAGGTCTTGCCAGATAAAATACAGGGTGCCCAGTTAAAGATGAATTTCCCATAAGCAATACAGAATTGTTAACGTAAGCATCATGTAATACTTAGAACATGTTCACACTAAAAATGTACGGTGTCTGTGTTCTTATCCCCTCAGCCTGGCAAAGTTAGATACATCTCACAGAGGTAGGGGATTGAAAGGAGGAAAATGGCTGGGCTGGAGGAAGGAAGCAGGAAAGGGAAAGAGATGAGGTGGGAGGGGCCCAGAGCGGTGGAGTGAATGTGGGGGGCCTTTTAGGCCACAGTGGGAACATGAGGGCTGGTGAGATGGCTCAGTAGTTACAGATGCTCACCCCCAAGCTGATGATCTCATTTTGATGCCTGCAACCCATGTGATGGGAGGAAGAAACTCATCATGCAAGATATTTCGGACTCCTACATGTGTGGGGGAGCATGCGCACAGACGTACAAGATAAGCATGTTCTTTTTAGCTAAAATTAAAGAAAGAACTTGAGCTTCTCCCCTGGCTGACATCACTGGAGAGTCTGAGCTGACCGGCCCTTGCAGTCTGGAAGCAGCACTAGCTCTGCTGTGGTGTGTGGTGCACAAGGAAGATCACGCAGGAGGCTATCGCAACGATTCCAGAGAGATAGCGAGGGGGTAGGAGGTCTGGGTACATCCTAAAGGATGCGACGGTCCGGGTACATCCTAATGCGCACCAGCTGCATTTTCTCGTGGGCTGGGTGTGTACCATAAGCAAAGCGTTGAGTCTGGAGAAGGATGGAATTGCTGATCAATGAAACGGGGGCGCTTCAGATTGAGTGGGCTGTTTTTTTTTTTCTTCCAATTTGGTGATAGTGGGAAAGTATCAGAATACACGTTCACATTTGACATAAGTCAGAGATATTTAATAGCTAAGTGGAAACATCAAGCTGGAAATTCATGGTCTTTTTTGTTTGTTTTTCTAAGTAGAATAGCCAGAAATTCCACCATTGTATCCACGTTGAAAAGAAAACGGAAGTTAGGATGAGGGATGTGACGTAAGGCCGTGAGGAAGAAAGTAAAGTTCTTTATCCAGCACGGGGAGACTGAGGGCTGAGCCCACTTGGGAGACAAGGAGGGGCAGCTCCTTGTTCTCTTGTCTCTGAAGGCAGACGGGTCCCCAGAGCTCTCAGTCTGTGGAAGATCTGATCTGGATGCTACCTCTCCAGGGTTTCAGGTCACTCCATGCCACCCCTGCCCTTCCCCTCCCCCACTCTTGCGTGGTGTGGCAACGTTAAGTTGTACTTGCTCTGTCTCCTCATAAAACGAGAGCGCGGGAGTTACCTTCGCTACAGATTACCTCAGAAGAAAATAAAGTCTTCCCACGGAGAAGTGAAACAAACCCTTTTCATCGTGTTACTGTGTACAATCACCACCGTTGGCTCAGCGATGTGATGTCAGAGAGGCTGGTCCTACCTGAGGCTACCGGACACGGCCTTCTGGTCCAGGAACCCCTCCCTTCCTCGGGGTCCGGAGAGGCTCTTGGTTCTTCCATTGAGAGCTCAGAGGGCAGGATGTCAGCCGTGTGTCTCTGCCGCCCACTAAAACCTCCTCCAGGCAC
This sequence comes from Mesocricetus auratus, assembly GCF_017639785.1. Lineage (NCBI taxonomy): Eukaryota > Metazoa > Chordata > Mammalia > Rodentia > Cricetidae > Mesocricetus > Mesocricetus auratus. The sequence continues at coordinate 58,367,011 of NW_024429195.1, read as the reverse complement.
TTTCGAATTTCCCCACAGCTTCCTTGATTTCCGGTCAAGCGCCTGTGTTCTCTCCTCCTCTGTAGGTTCTGTGTGGGCTGCTCACTCCTTGGTCTTCTCTCGCTGGGTTACTACCCTTACCGCCCCACCTGTTTTATCTCTTATGACTTGTTCTATGGTGAAATTTGTTTCGCGTGTCAGTCTGACTCTTACTGACACAGCTCAGAATGGTTTGTTGCTCAACGCTCACTGTGTGTCTGTGGGTTTTCAGTCTCACTCAGGAGGAAATCGTAAACATTCCTAATGATGAAACTTCATGTGGACAAGCTGTGGTGTCCTTTTGTGGTGTCTGTGATCTCCAGGGGAGTGAGATGTGTAACAGTCACCATCAGAATCTGTGTCGAGACTATCAAATGTTCCTCAGGACTCTCCCATTGGTGTTGATCTGGAAAGGGATCACTTGACCCAGCCATCTGAATGTAGGAGGCCTAGGGGCCTCAAGTCACTTGGTTCTGCTTTTGTAATAATTCTGGATCAGAGAGTAGACTTTTCTTTACGCCTGCCACATGACTTACCTTGGCATGTTGCCCCGTGAGTGTTCAGTGAAGGACCCCCTCTGCTCTTCACCTCCTGATATCTCAGGGATTTTTCCTTTTCTATGCATGGGGAATGGGATATGGGGAACTTCCTTGCAGAAATGTGCCATGCTAATCATTGTGTTGTAACCCAGCCCTAACTGTTCAGAAGTGAATACGATGACACCCTGAATAAAAAAACGCCAGCTGTCCTGTGCAGCACCCCACTGTGGAGAGCATGTGCTTATTAAACACAGACTGTTTGGTACCTTGGGCTTTCTAGATGGTGACTGTTGCAGCTTTTAGGGCCGGCTAGGAACACTGTTCACTGGTTGTTCAAGTTGAAATGCTGGTGTGAGATGGCATCATTGTCCTGACTATGTCCATAACTGAAGATCAGAAGGTGAACTCTAAGTGAGAAGCAGAGCTAAATTGGCCCCTCCCACTGTGTGCTTGGTGAGATGTTTATTGGTCAAGCTTGAAAGGTCAATTTGCACTCAAAGGTCACATTTCCCATATTGGGGAATAAGGAATAGGCTAGAAGCTGCTAGGATGTTTGCTGCTGTCTTTCTTCCTTTTTCATTGTTTATACAAAAGAAAAATTTTTTAAAATGTATAGATGACATGCTGTTAATCCCGGTGGTCGAGAATAAGACCACTATCACAGTTTAAAGCCGAATCTGAAGCAAGCTTTAATTGATTACTGGCCAAGTAGATGGGCTCTGGCCAGGCCCATACCTGGGTTTCCAGGAAATGGTCCTAGTCACTTTTTTTTTCAGGGACTTAAGAAAGCCAAATTCACAATTCACATTTTCCATCAGGTCTAATCAGGGGCAAGCATACATCCTGACGTATTTCCCGCCTATGTACTTCCTGCCCAGGTGCAAATGGGTCAAACAAACTTGTTTAGGGAATGAAAGCATGTGGCTTGTTATGTCCCCAAAACCATAGCATTTCAGGAGCTATCTATCTGTCCTTGGGCAAGGGGCTTGCAGAACACAGGCACTTTTGTTTCAAGGCTCTCTTAGGCATAGTGATTAAAACTTACAATGTAACTTTGGCTCTCACAATGGGAACAAGGCTTTTATTTGTCCCATCTACGTTCTGCTATGATTAGTATGTACTCAGAAACAAGGAAAGGGGACAGAAATGGAGGTGGCAACAAATATACAAACCCATGGCTACCACATCTGCTTCTAGTCCCTGGGTTGGTCCCACAGTGTGTGCTTAAAAGCTTGGAGTCTGAAGGTGAATAGCCCTGGGCTTGAATTCTGGTTTCTTCACTAATGGGGCTGATTTGGGACAAGTTATGTAAAGAGCAACTCGTGATTACCCATCTATTAGGAGGGATAATAAATAGTATTTACCTAATATGATTACCATGAGATTTGGAAGGCTGATGCTTGTAAAAACAAAAACAAACAAACAAACAAAAAAAACCAGCAGAAGACCTGGTGTCCAATAAAAGTTGAATAGATGAGAATTACTTAAAATTGTTCTTTTCAATCCAGGGTTTCACATACTCCAGTTTGTTCTGAACTCAATATGCAGGCGAGGGTGACCTTGACCTCCTATCCCTCCTGCCTCCACCTCCTGAGTACTTGGGTTGCAGGTATGTGCCACCATACCCTGTGTATAGAGTGCTGGCAATGGAACCCAAGGCTTTGTATGTATTAGCAAGCACCCCAGTGGCAATTTTCATATTAGAAAACATTGACAGGAGTAGGGTAGAGGGCCATGGGCAGAGGAGCGGGCTACTGGTCTTGAGTCCCCATTGTCACTGAGCTGTGAGCCAAGGAGGCATGGCAGAAGACAGGCAGGGTAATTTTATCAGGTCATTGGGAGGGAATCAACAACAACAACAAAAGCCCAGCTGTGGCTTGGCAGTGGTGGCACGTGCCTTTGATCCCAGGCCTCAGGAGCCAGAGGCAGTCAGATCTGAGTTCAAGGCCAGCTTGGTCTACTGAGTGAGTTCCAGGACAGTCAAAGCTAAACCCTGTCTTGAAAAAACAAACAGACGAACAGCAAAACAAAACCCAAAGTAAAATATAAAATAATCTTTGTTAAACCTCAATTCTGCCTTGCACTGGCTAGTTCTGCGGTTCTTTTGTGCATAAAAGTCATGAATCTTGATTTGCCTGAGTTGAGATCTCAGAGAAATTCAAGGAACTCCTGACGCTGCTAAGGGGAAACACTGGGAAACTGGACCAGTCCCTCTGGTTGCTGACAAGAACATACTGTAATTCTGAACCGTGACCGGAGACTGAATAATTGCCATTACCAGCAATAAACATTGAGGAAGAAGACCAGTATGCTACCTGCCTAACTGGAAGCGACTCTCTCCTTTCTGTCTCAAGCAAGTGGCCTGCTACCAGAGGAGTAAGAGGAAAGGCGGAAATACTCAGAGAGGGCCGTGGGGATAGAAGAGGGATGTATCAAAGGCCGTTTCCAGGCTTCCTTTTGGAGAAATGGCAGAGCATCATCTAATAGCCAGTGCCGCTGTTCCCAGCACAGAAGAAAGCTGAGAACTGAGCTATTGGGACATAGGAATGCCCAACTCCCGCTCCTGTAACCACGAGGTATACCCAGTCCTAGCGAAGGGAAGAAGACACAGCATGCTGCTTTATACGAAGGACAGTGTCGTCTTTTATACCAAGGAGTTTAGGGAGCCGAGATGCCATTTGGAGACCCAGATGAGATGTTACATTTAAAAAAAAATCAACTTTGGGGTGAAGGGAGGACTTCTGAATTCCAGCATGTCGTTAGCCATTCTCTAAGTTGAAGCGTGAAGCAGAGCGCTTTCACCGCCACAGACTCATGGACTCACGTAAGCATGCCACACAGGAAGCGAGCACACAGGCGGTGAAGCCACAGTTTAAAGATTGTCCTTCCGGTCTTCACTCTGTCTATTCTCGGTCTGGTTTTGGACGATCTGTATTTAGCTTTTCTATTAGCGTCTGGAAGACATACACATTCTGCTTTTGTTCAAAGCCACACGCGTTGGATTCCTCTTGAGATGGCACTAGTGTCCCTGCCTGGCTACTGGAAGCCCTTGGCCTTTAAGGAGGAAAGGTCCTGGGATTCCATCTTCTGAGGCTGTAAATCACTCCGCCAGATGCCTTCCCACTTGCGCGCTGGCGTTAGTTCAGTGGACTTCCTCTAAGCAAGCCAAGCAAATTCTCGAAATGCCAGCCGGGAGATGGAAATTGAAAGGTCACTGTTCTCTGTGCTGCCCCCATTCCCACCCCGCTAGGAGTGTGAGAAGTTCAGATTACTGCACGAGTCATTAGGACACTGGGCAACTCATAACTGTTGTCCGTGCCAGCATATAGGCTCTGTTTTCTGTATCATAAAATGAATGTTTGTGTTTGCAAGCCCGGAGCTAGTCTCTCCTGACCTGAGTCTCCAGCTCTCCCTGCCAATGAATTTACATCATTTCTGCGTGTGTCTCGTTTGGCTGCCCCTTCTCCAGCACTGTGGAGACCGTCTGTGGGTGGTTTCCCTGTGCAGAATGACAAGGGCGAAGGCCAGAGACTTCTATGATTCATTTCCTTTTTGCTGCACGCAGTGGATTGCAGCCTAGATGAGTCACTCAGATGCCCAAATATGGGGGAGGGGGGCTCCTTTACACGAGCCCCAAGGCTCCACTGTGCCCTCAGTCGGAACAACGGAGCTCTTATGAGCGCCTTGCTGCTTTGTCTTTTCCTCCCATGGTTTCATAAGCCCATCTGGGCCCCCTCTCTTTGATTTGTGATGGCAGCCTTCCATGCTTGGAGAAGTTTCTTATTATCTTGGGTTGCCTCCTTGATTCTGACTCCAGAATTAATTGTCAGACATGTAAAATATACCCCAAGTATTCTCTCATGTGAAAATAATTTCCAGGGGCTAGAGGAATAGCTCAATAAGTCAAGCGCATGCCACATAAGCATGAGGGCCCGAATCCAATCCCCAGAGCCTACAAAGCAACAGCAACAACGAAAGCCCAGATGTGGCTTGGCAGTGGTGGCACGTGCCTTTGATCCCAGCACTTGGGAGCCAGAGGCAGTCAGATCTGAGTTCAAGGCTAGCCTGGCTTACTGAGTGAGTTCTAGGACAGCCGAGGCTACACAAAGAAAGAAACCCTGTCTCAAAAAACAACAAAACAAAGCAAAACAAAACAAAAAACCAGATGTGGCTGGGCAGTGATGGTGCATGCCTTTATACCCAGCAAGTGGGAGGCAGAGGCAGGTGGATCTCTGAGTTCAAGGCCAGCCTGGTCTGCAGAGTGAGTTTCATGACAACCAGGGCTACAGATAAAACCCGGTCTCAAACTGCCCCCTCCCTGAAAGCCAAATGTGCTGTCTGGCTAATACTTGTAATCTCAGTGCCAAGAGACAGAGAAAGAGTGATCCCTGGGAGTAGCTGGTGAGCCAGGCTAGTCTAATCTGCAAGCTACAGGCCAATGAGAAACTGTCTCATAAAACAAGATGGGGCTGGAGAGACAGCTCCGTGCTTAAAAGCTGCACTGCCCTTGCAGAGGATTTAAGCACTGACTTGGGGTGGTTTATAATTGGCTGTAACTTCAATTCCAGGACATCTAACACCCTATCTCTGTCTCTCCAGGTACCTACCCTACATATGAACACACCTGTGCAGAGATATGCTCACATAATTTAAAATAAATCTTAGAAAACGATAAGAAGGTGCATGGTACCTGAAGAATGATACCTGAGGATGACATTGGCTTACACACACACACACACACAGAGGCACACACACATACACACACATACACATACACACACGCATACACACACATACACACATGCACACACACCACAGGCACACAGGTGCACATGTGAACACGGGAACACATATGCATGCACGTGGATACACATACACACAATATGAAATAAAATATTCTCTAATATGTTGTTGAGACTAAACTATTAGGAGCAGTGTAGTCATGGCTCCTCAGAAATCCACCTTCCAGAACATAACATAACATAACAATGTATGGGTGGGGGATGGGGGAAGCAGATATCAACTAAGGAAGGTGATGTTTGAATGACTAGAGCTAAGATCTATATATTTCTCAATGAAGGGAGGCTACTGTTTTTGTCTTTGAAAATTATGAAATCCAATATGTAAACAGAAAACAGAAATGCACACACAAGACGTAATTACCAAGTGAACACCCTCCATCAAGAAATGAAACAGGGCCAGCCCAGAGGCCCTTCCCTTGTTTGCCTTCCAGACACATCCCTGCCACCCCTTGAGGTATCCGTAGCCTGACTTTTGTGGCTGTCACTTCCTTGCCTTTGTTATCATCTCTGTGTTCCAGGTTGTTATTATTTTTAGAGCAATAGCACCTCTTATCTTCTATGGGCTACACCGTGTAATTCATTTGTGTTAAGTAATGACCACAGGGGTGACATGGGGCTAGCCCTGTGTGTATGTAGAGTTCTTTCCTCATCTCAGAATTGCTCAGGACTGTTAACCCATGTCTCCAGCCATGAACTAACAGGACTACTGCTAAGACATGCGTTTACAATGATGACATCGAGGAGGTGAGGCAGGCATGATACTTGCAGGGGTCCAAGCAAGACACTTGAGTGGTCCTAGCTTGTCATGAGCTCTGTGGTTTCTAAGCTGCAAGGAGAGTTAAATAACTCTGGGTAGGAAGACTCAGACACTCTTATTCTAGCTCTTCTCTTTAATGTCAGTGGCAAGTAGTGTCTAAAATCTGCAGAACTTAGTGGTGAAAAGGGCCCATTTACTACTTCTGGACTCCCCACAACTTCCTGCTTTCTATTTCTGTGTATTTTTTCTTCACCGGAGCTCACTGGAGGGGCGTTTAGATCTTTGGTCTGGTGTATTCTCTGCTGAACTAGGAAGAGAGGGCAAGTGAGACAGGACATAGGACCTGGTTCTTAGTCACCTTTACTTCTGTGACTTCTTTGCTTTGCGTTCGCCCACGCAGATTTGGTATGGGAAGACAGTTCACAGTATTTTATAGATATGCCACAATGCTATGGGATCATGGTTTGCTGTCTGCTGTGTAAGCAAGGCCACTGACACTCAGGGAGCTTCGGAAACTATAAGAGGATGACAAAACCAGACACCAGGAGTTCAAAGGAGAGCTCAAAATCTAACCACCTTCCCCTCCTCCCTCTTTCCTCTTCATTTCATCCTCCTCCTCTTCCTCTCCCGCCTCCTCTCCTCTCCCCCTCCTCTTTTCAAAACAGTATTTCTCTGTGTAGCCCTGACTGTCCTGGAACTTGCTGTGTAGACCAGGCTGGCCTCTGCCTTCCAGTGCTGGGATTAAAGGCATGTGACACCACCCTGAAGGGAGCCAGGCTCCTCTGTGGTCATCTGTCTGAGGACCCTGGAGTTCCTTCATAACCACTTTGCTTTTTATTCTTTTTCAGGAGTTCTTATTTCTGTTTGACAGAAAATATGCTCTTGGGTTTGTTGGTAGAAAGTCCTAGGATCCACACATTTTTATGCTTGAAACACTGGCTGTGACTTGGGAATCTTTAGGATAAAGGGCCTCAAGATATGTCATTTCCTTTCCTTTCTCCCTTACTCCTTTCCTGCAGGGGTGAGGGCAGGAGTGGGTGGGGAGACCATCAGTCTTTGAAGTGCTGTGTTTGATCACAGGCCAGTTTCTGTGTTTTCTGACAGGCCTGGCTGCCTCTGACCTGGCGCCCACTGTCTGTAGCTCTGCATTTTGAGCAGAATGTAAGAAAATCTAATTAAGAAACAAGGAAGGTAGTTCGAAGTGAGATCACCGTGATAACAACAGTGGAGTTCAAGTTGGTAAAACACCTGTCTACCTCGGACCCGATGTAAGGCTGCCCTCTGTGTGGGTCGTACCCCTGTGGCATTCCCCCATGTGGCTCCTGTGGCCAGTGTTTCCCCAGGAGAGGATGGCAGGCAGAGGAAAGGCTTTTGTGCTTTGCTCTGTTGAAGAAGTGTTCAGGAAACAAACGAGGCAGGGATTTAATTTTGGAGTGTGTCTGGAGGTGGTATTTACCAAGCACGTCAAGCATATTTTCAGAGGCGATTATGAATTGTCCCAGTCTGTGTCCTTAAGTTTAGGAGAGTAACATCTGCATCACACTAAAAGTGGAACCTGGATGAGACTGAGCCTGTCACAAGGGCCAGGAACCGGGGCCAGCAGTTTCCATTCATCAAGTGAGACTGACTGCACAATGCTAAGGGGCATTTTCGGAGGAGGCAGCAGGCGACAGTGGCCGGTAGCAACCCACAGAGGCCAGGAGGATTCTGTCTCCTTCTTACTCCAGGCTGGGCTGCACCTATGTGACATGAGGAAATGACTGTATTATTGCTACCTTTCCATGAAAAAATACTCCCTTGATCTCCTTCCTGAGAAAACAATTTCTGTGGCCATCCTTTGATTAACATTTCTTAAAGCGTATATTGGCAGGTGCTGTCTTAGGCCCTGGCAGTATTTAACAGTGCATACCAATGTAAGGCTGCCCTCCGTGTGGGTCCTAGGATGCACACATTTTTATGCTTGAAACACTGGCTTTGACTTGGGAATCTTTAGGATAAAGGGCCTCAAGATACGTCATTTCCTTTCCTTTCTCCCCTACTCCTTTGAGGGCCTTACAGTACAATTTGTTTCATTTTTGGAGTCTTTATTTTTAAGAAGTTGCTAGGTTTGTTTATTGAGTGTGTGTGTGTGTAAAATATATGCTTATATACCATGATGCACACGTGGAGGTCAGAGGACAAATCTGGGGAGTCAGCTCTCTCCTACCATGTGGGATCCAGAGACTGAACTCAGCTCCTCAGTCTTGGTGGCAAGTGCCTTCACATGATGGGCCATCTTGTCAACCCTTCTTTTTTTTTAATTCATGAACTTTGAAAACACAATTATGTAATTTTAAGTGCTATGAAAAAAGTTGCCTGTGTTGGTCATCAATAGAAATAATAATAATGCTGATAATTGTATATAAAACTTGACAGTAAGACCATGCTGTGGATTTTGCTGAGTGATGGAGCCCAACCTGAGAACAGACACTGTCACCTCCATCCTCACAGCGGTATCGACACTGGACGCACATTCTCGAATTAGCTTCTTGTGATGTCAGTTTCGTCTCCAAGTCACTGGGAAAATGCTGTGGCTTTGTGTCTTGACCTAGGGTGAGCCATGAACCATTTTCATAGATCCAAGACAGCGTTGCCTCTCCTTTAGAAATGGAAGCATCCCCCGGCCACCCTGTCAGAGGAAACCAAGCTCCAGATGAAGAGGTGAGTGGTCTAACGCTTGTGCCTGACCACCAGCAGAATTAGCCTGGATCTTTTTATTCCAAGACGGAACTCCTGCCTGATCTGTCTTCTCAACCTGTGCCAGTGAATGGTCATCCTTCACGGTGCCGCTTCCTGTCTTGGAATCTGACCACCTGTATTTCTGTCATAGTTCTCCTGGCAATACTGCAATATATGTTGAGCATCTGTAATGAGCAATGGCCTCAGGCTTATTAAACTGTATATTTGAGGTTTAGGTGGTAAAAGAAATAATTGTTCTTTAGTATTTTGTTATTTTAAAATATCCAGATAAGTAGGACAAGGGACTAAATGGAATCCAGCACCAAATTCTTGTTTCCGACTGTGTTTTCCAAATTCATATCCCCCCTATTTATTTTAAACAGGTGGCATAATTATCCCAACCACCATCCTGTGTGTATGTATAAAGGCTGTGCCAGCCCCATCGTGGCTACGGAGAACCTTGAAAGTACAGCTACAAGGATGGGCTACCGTGAAAGGCAAGACTTCTCAAGAATCTAATAATAAACACACCTTGGGCTAAATAAAGAGTGAAATCACATTTTTAGTACCCAGTTGCCGCAAAAGGCAAGGCCTATTTAGTGTTGTCTTCCTCGCCTGGCAGAGTCCCGCTCTCAGATAGCTTCAGGGCCTGGCAGTAAGTTTGCAGCAGGCTGGAAATACCCACATTTGGGGGGATTGCTTGCCAAAGGTGTGGCCAGGCAGGCTGTCAAGAAGGCTCTGTGCCCAAGCCCTTTTCCTTCTCAGTGACTTTTGTGCGGGGGCACCACACCAGTGCCTGGATAGGAAGCTGATTGTGGCACGGATCTCTGACTCCAGGAGACTGCCAGTTAGTTTGAGCTAAGGTCTTGTGTGTGGCTCAAAGTTGGAGCCTGGACAAATGAAAATGGAAGGAAGATTGCTGTGGAAACAGCAACCATTACTCTCCTAGCATCCCAGATAACAGAATTTACCCAGGTGTGACAGGCACGTTGATTTAGAGTGGGTTAAACAAAGCCCTCTCTGGTGACTAATGGATCTCTTCTCTCCCATGGGGAGAGCTGTGGGCTGAAAGGGGAGAGCAGTGCTTATTCTCCGAAGAATAAAGTACCAGGCACTGGGAACCTCAGAGGCAGTCAGGGGCAAGGAGGGATGTGCAGGCTGAGGACAGTGTGTGCTACTCCAAGGCAGGCACCTTTTCCAGACTTGTCTGCATATGTCAGGTCAGGTTAAGGAGAGCCCCAGAAAGCATACGGACATTCCACCGTGAATGGAGGTGAAGAATTAGAGCATGACCCAGTAGAGCCGTGCAATCACTAGAGTTGGGACCCCAGAGTTCTACCTAAATTGATGGGGCGGAGACAGGACTTGGAGATACACGTGCCACAGCATACATCATGTGAGGTGTAGAATACTCGAAGGCAGGGATTCATCCTATGTCTAAGGGCTTTCTAGAGAAAGGGCCCATTCCCTGCTACCGCTTTCCTTCTCTCCTTTAGCATTTTTTCTTTTGAGCATATATATTGTACTGTATAGGGCTCCTGAAGAATAAAAATAAGTTCCCGGTAGCGTATTGAAGGCTTCCAGCATGTATCTCAGAGGAATATCCTGGCTGAGATTTATTAAGGAAAAGGGAAAAAACCCAGCATGTAAAATGACCCCTAGTTTTGCTGACATGGTATCTTGCTCAGCTAGAGGGCTACAGTACAGTGAAGCATAGTGTGTGTGTGTGTGTGTGTGTGTGTGTGTGTGTGTGTATGCATGTGTTTGTGAATATCAAAATGGGAACTGAGTGAAAAATAGACACTGAAGATAGACTTACATCTGGATCTGCTTGGCTTTTGTTGTTAGTCTAGTCTGGGTAAGAGACGATGACTAATCAGACCATTTTAGTTAACTATTACATTTAAAATGAGCAACATGGAGAGAGAAAAACAAAGTGGAACCCACAGTAAAATGGCCAGTAGCTATTCAAAACTCATCATATAATTTCTATAGATGCAGTTTCTTATTTAAATTGTCTACTTTGTATCAAATAGATGGCATCATTAGCATCTTACCTGACAAGGAAGAAGCAGAGGGGTGGAGGAACTTCCCAGGTCAGGGCAATGGTAGGGTGTATCCTGGCTCCCCAAGCAGGCTTGTAGCTACCAGAAAATTCAAGCTGAGATTTGGGAATAGTCTCTGTGGTTGTATGAGCAATAGATAACTCCTCTGATTTTCTTTCTGGACATTTTGAGTGAAAAAAATTCTTTATTGTATTGGACCATCCTATTTAGAAGCACCAGTTTCTACCCATTGGTGGACCCTCCCCATCACTTCTTGGTGTGTCTTCCCATTGGTGGATCCTCACTGTCACTGCTTAGTGTGTCTACCCATGTCCCTTTCCCAGTGACTGTTGGGTCAGAACTAAGGTAGGGTCAACAAAACATGACTTGAATGAATCAGACCTGGAAAACAGATCATGGGTAGGAGCATAGATAATTTCTCCTGAAATTGGTTCCCTATTTGAGACATCTGTTATAACTCCAAAAATTCCAGGCAAGTATTTGAGGTGTTCTAGGTCAGTTTTCCTAAGCAGAAGAATGAAGCTGTCCCTCTGATCTCTTTGGATAATGGCCCAGAACACTGTTGTCTCTGGCCCTTTAACAGTGTCGGCCATGAATGCGTTCGTGGATCAACTGGAGAACGTGGCGACCTCCTACATGAGCCAGACTCGGCACATACAGACCTACTCTCTGACAGATGGTCCTCTGCTGGAAAAGCTGGTGAGCCTCGGGGAGCATGCCATCAAGGAACTGAAGAAAGCGTTAACAGCTTATGAAGTAGAAGGTGTCTGCCCAATATGGCCCCTGCCCTCCCAACGTCCTCCTCTGTAACTCCCAGCATTCCATTGTGCCAACATCCCTTCCTCTCCTTGCCCAGATTTGCCCCTTCCCTCCTTTTCTCCCTTCCCAATTAAATTCTAAAGCCACCACAACAAAAAACAAAAACAAAAACAAAAAACCAGTGTCAGCATTTCAGCCTCTCCTCTCCCATTCCCTGTGCATCGCGCTGCCTCGCGGGTGGAGTCTCTGGTAGTTCCCAAGCACAGAACGGGAAGGCCTCTGGCCTTGGAGCCCATGGGAGGGAACATTGTCACTGGCCAGAGAAGGAAATAGTAACTCTAAAAACACAGGTGGACTCTTTCAGCAAAGAGAGGGATGAGGAGAGGGAGAAGAAGGAGAAGAGGAGGGGGAAGAAGGGGGAGTAGTGGGTGGATATACCTACAGGAACAGAAATGACTCAAAGACAGCTGCAATACCAAATCATATCCCAGCAAGGGTGACAAAAATCTGGGGACTTACAGCACACTGCACAACCTACAGGCAGCCCCACAAGTTGGAGAGTGTCTCCAGCTGGTCTCTTCTTCCAGGAAGCTGTCTTGTCTGAGAGTCTACTTTTTAACCTGGCTTGTGTGAGAGCGACTCTCAGTCTTTAGTGTTTACAATGGGGAGGAAGGAAGAGAAAATGGGAAAAACCCTCGAAGGAATTGGTACAGGAGACTGCTTCCTGAACATATAGCACAGACACTGAGATCGACGGTTAACAAATGGGACCTCCTGAAACTGAGAAGCTTCTGTAAGGCAAAGGACACAGTCAACAAGACAAAAAGGCAGCCCACAGAATGGGAAAAGATATTCACCAGCCCCACATCTGACAGAGGGCTGATCTCCAAAATTTACAAAGAACTCAAGAAGCAAGTTTCCAAAACACCAAATAATCAAGTTAAAAAGTGGGTACAGAACTAAATAGAGACTTCTCAATAGAGGAGTCTAAAATGGCTGAGAGACACTTGAGAAAGTGTTCAACATCATTAGCCATCAGGGAAATGCAAATCAAAACAATTATGAGATACCATCTCACTCCCATCAGAATAGCTAAAATCAAAAACACCAATGCCAGTTTATGCTGGAGAGGATGTGGAGAAAGGGGAACACTCCTCCATTGCTGGTGGGAGTGCCAACTTGTATAGCCACTTTGGAAATCAGTATGGAGATTCCTCAGGAAAAAGGGAAACAGTCTACCACAAGACCCAGCAGTTCCACTCTTAGGCATATACCCAAAAGATGCACATTCATACAACAAGAACATCTGTTCCACTGTATTAATAGCAGCCTTATTTGTAATAGCCAGAACCCAGAAGCCACCTAGATGGCCCTCAACTGAAGAGTGGATAGAGAAAATGTGGTACATGTACACAATGGAGTACTACTCAGTGGGAAAAAAAGCAAAAACAAAACCAATAGAATCTTGAAATTTGCAGGCAAATGGATGGCACTAGAAGAAATCATCCTGAGTGGGGTAGCCTAGTCACAAAAAGACAAACATGGTATGTACTCACTCATATATGGATTCTAGACATAGAGCAAAGGATTACCATCCTATAATCCACACTGCCAGAGAACCTAAGAAACAAGGAGGATCCTAAGAGAGACATACATGGTACCCCGGAGAAGGGGAAAGGAACAAGATCTCCTGAGCAAATTGGGAGCATGGGGGGAAGGGAGAGGGAGCTAAGAGAAAGAAAGGGGAGAAGACAAGGGGAGAGGAGCACATGAGGGAGCAGGAAGTTTGAGTTGGGGGAAGAACAGTGGAGAGCAACATAAGAGATAACCATAATAGAGGGAGTCATTATAGGTTTAAAGAGAAATCTGGCACTAGGAAAATTTCCAGTGATCTATAAGGATGATACCAACTGACAATCTAAGCAATAGTGGAGAGGCTACCTTAAATGCCCTTCCCCAATGAGATTGATGACTACCTTATATGTCATCCTAGAGCCTTCATCCAGTAGCTGATGGAAGAAGAAGCAGACACCTACAGCTAAGCACTGAACTGAACTCAACTGGAATCCAGTTGCAGAGATGGAGGAGTGATGAGCAAAGGGGTCAAGACCAGGTTGGGGAAACCCACAGAGACAGCTGACCTGAACAAGAGGGATCTCATGGACCCTAGACTGATAGCTAGGAAACCAGCACAGGACTGATCTTGACCCCCTGAACGAGGATGTCAGTTTGGAGGTCTGGGCAGTCTATGGGGCCTCTAATAGTGGATCAGTATTTATCCCTAGCAAAAGAATGGACTTTGGGAGCCCATTCCACACAGAGGGATACTCTCTCAGCCTAGACACACAGGGAGGGCCTAGGTCCTAACTCAAATGATATGACAAACTTTGACGGTCCCCCATGGAAGGCCTCACCCTCCCTGAGGAACAGAAAGGGGATGGGATAAGGGGTTGGGGGGTCAGGAAGGAGGGGAAGAGGGGTGGGAAAGGGAACTTGGATTAACATGTAAAACAAGCTTGTTTTTAATTTAAATAAAAAAAACCCACACCATTCAAGCTTTCAAAAAAAAATAATGTGGGAGGGCAGAGCCTATTGAATCTGGTCAGTTTCAGGGACTTCCTGAAGCTATTTTCAGTTGTTTGCTTTCTGTTTAAAGGAGCTTCCTTGCAGGATGCAATGGAATGTTTCAATCTAGGAGGAAACTGCTACACAACAGCTTTCTTTCTTTCTTCCTTTCTTTCCTTCTTTCTTTCTTCCTTCCTTCCTTCCTTCCTTCCTTCCTTCCTTCCTTCCTTCCTTCCTTCCTTTCTTTTTTTAGGATTGTTTGAGATTGCCCACAGTACCTTGTCAAGCATGACATGGTCTCAGGTCTTGCTTCCTGCTAGGTGACTACAGAGAACATCCACAAGAGGGTGGATGCCATCCATTGTGACACTTAGTCCTGAGCCCCCAGAAGATTTTTCTGCCTCATCTCTTGCTTCCTTGCCTGTTCCTTGCTGAGCATGTGACCCTGAGCAGGCCTAACTCTCCAGACTTGGGTGGCCTCACCTCTACAATGACGACTATATTCTCGTTGTACCCCTGTGAGCCTGCTGTCAGGACTGAGCAAAGGCATTTGGTACAGCAAAACTGGAAAATCTTAGATGCCATCATTTGTTTTTTGAGACAGGGCCTCAGGTAGCCCAGACTGGCCTCCACTCACCATGAAGCTGACTGTAACCCTGACCCCTCTTCTGATCCTCTTGCCTCCTCCCCCTGAGTGTTGGGATTGCCGCTGTGCGTCACCACATCTGGTTTATGCCACGCTGAGGCTTGAGCTCGGCACTTGGTGCTTGCTAGGTGTGCCCTACCCACTGAGCTACACTCCCAGCTCCTCCTCATTCTCGTTTTTTACTCTTTCCTAAGTTAAAAGTGAAACTGAGGCTGTATAAGGAAGACATTACTCTGTGGTCAAATCTACACTGGGTTGGATTGACATCAGTTCCTGCGCTCTTCCAACCCCTTAGTGCTTGATAGAAATTTGACTTGATTGGTTATTAGGTCACATACAGGTACCATATCTCTCATATGGACAGGACAGCACATGCGGTATTCATGCTAAAAATCTTTTTGTTAAAAAAACAGCCATTCTCTTGTCCCAAAACTTTTTCACACAAATTCTTAGCAGTCCAAGCTTCCATAGTCTTCCTTTGGTTTCTGTTATTCCCACTGGTGAGCTCTTTAACAGGGACAGGGAGAGTAGGTGCAGCTGTAGATACCCGATTCTATCCTTAAACCCCTGCAGTTGTTTAGAAACTGCCAACCACCCAAATCTCCGATTCTCTGTCTGCTAGGCTGGTCTCTTCACCTCCCATCCTTTCTCATCCCGTTCTCATTACTGCGTGTTGTAGGACTTCACCACCAGCTGAAGACTGGACACCTGCTATAAATCTTTGAGGATTTTGTTCTGTGTTTTCTTGTAAAGCCAAACCAGAAACACCCCCCCCCCACCAGCAGAGCCAGCTGTGCCTCATATTTAAACACAAACTATAAAATGTCAGGGGAGAGGGGAAGTGACTTAGCCAGTGAAAACATTACACTTGGGGGGCAGGAATTTGCTTTCCAGATTTATGAGCTGAGAGCCTGTCACACACTTCAATGACTCGTAAGTGAAACCGGTCACATCTGTGGAACTCGGCCTTCGTGTTCTTCAACGCATCCCCCTGGAATGCGTGTCTTCTGAAACTCCAGTTGTCTCTTCAAAACACTACCCAGGTCAGCAGGTTACAGGGAATCTGAGAACTAGATTACATAAGAAAGCTTATATTGTAGAAATCGTGACACGTCCCCCCCCAACCAAAAAAAAAAAAAAAAGGTGTCTGAGTTTTACTTATGGGCGTATATTGCTAGTGAAGAACAAGTTAAGGAAGCGGCGTTACATTGTCCTTGGCTATGGTATTTATTTAAACGTTTTGAAAGCCATGTGGTGTCTGAGTTTCATCTACTTAGCAGATGTGGACAGTGTCTTTCCCTGCTGTTCCCAGCACTTCCCCCCCCCCCCGTCAATTTTGCCTGCTATGTTGAGTCCTTCCTTACTACTCTCACTTCTGAGTGTCATCAGGCAAAGATTTGACTCTTAGTATATTCCTTTGTAAGAATATCTGCATTGAAAGCATTCATACCAGGTGCAGAAGGAAGGTTTGGTGCACCTGGAGGGGGGCACCCGGGGCATGGAAGGAACCGAGAGTGTTGATTGAGAAAGAGAGGAGGCCTCCAGTACCCTCTCCCCTGTGAGGATGCGCAGTGCCAACGCCCATGGGGAAAGAGATGGTGGGGTTCTTTCTGCTCTCAGGATTTCTAAAAATCATCCTAAAATACTAAATATGAACCTGCCCACCTGGTCTGGTGTGTGTGTGCGCGAGAGAGATCCAGAAGCAGATGTGGAGGTGAGGCAAAGCTATCCTGAGAGGGTGGTGAACTGCGTGGGGGCAGGGGTATCTGTTAGACACACTGCCTCAGCATCTAAAGCGCTGTCCCTCAGGAGGGCATGTAGTCAGCTGTTTGACACACCCTATTCCTCCATTATGCCAAATCCAAACTGAGCAGAACTTGACTGGAGAGGTCTCTTATTTTTATTTATTTATGTGGTTGGCTGTTCGAGAACTCTCTCTTGCAGACCAGATTGGCTTTGAACTCACAGAATGAAGTTCACTTCCCAGTAAGGCACTTCTTCAGTTTGGTTTGGGTTTGGGGTGGATATGTATAAGGTTTGCTTTTTGTTTGCGCAGAGGCCAAAGGGCCATCAGACCATCGTGTCCTGGTGACTCAGGCTGCTGGACCACACTGGACAACTATTTGTTCTCTAATTTGGGAGTAGTAATTACGAAACAGGATGTGCAGGTGGATGGAAACAGGAACCACTTCCAGCTTTTTAGCTGACAACCAAGACCTAGCTGTTTCTGGCAGGCAAACGATACTTGATAATGATGGATGCATGAATGAATGAATGAACTGTCTTATGAGTGAATGAATATTTTCACAAATTCCAGAGCCTCTTACTTTACTTCCATGGCTTTGGGCTAATGATCCACAGTCTCTGAGACTCTGGTTTTTTTTTTTTTAATTGCAATATCTTATAGAGTTGTTGGAAAAAACAAAATGATGTTACTCATCTGCACCCTTAGCACAGTGTTCCCTAAATGCCTGGGGGAGGGTTGCAATATTATTCAGAGTTGACAGAAGAGGTGATTAAAACATTTGTGTTGATCCTTGTGGCAGACACTGAGAGGATCAACAGAGAAATGTGGGAGCGAAGCAGGAGGGGCAGGATGAAGATTATGTTGAGACTGGGCATGCCTTGATCCTGGCTAAGAAGGTAGAGTGTCAGTTCGGAGTTTGACCTTTGGGAGGTCTCAGAGCTCGGTACTTCTCTTCCATACATACCTGTCTACGGAAGAAAAGGATGCTTGTAGGCTGCACTGATTGAATGCAGTGAGAGCAGGACATGGTGGTGCAGGGGGGATGGGTTAGGAGTCTGGAGGGAGGGGGGGAGGGGAGAGTGGGGCGTCTGAATGTAGGCTACATTACATCCATGTATGAAACTGTCAGAAATAAATACTTAAAGTTTTTAAACTAGCAAAAAGTGTGTTAAATCCAAGAATCAGCCGGGCGTTGGTGGCACACGCCTTTAATCCCAGCACTCGGGAGGCAGAGGCAGGCGGATCACTGTGAGTTCGAGACCAGCCTGGTCTACCGAGCGAGTTCCAGGACAGCCTCCAAAGCCACAGGGAAACCCTGTCTCAAAAAACCAAAAAATAAATAAATAAATAAATAAATAAATAAATAAATAAATAAATCCAAGAATCAGGTGTGTGTGTGTGAGAGAGAGAGAGAGAGAGAGAGAGAGAGAGAGAGAGAGAGAGAGAGAGAGCACATGGCTCAGCAGTTAAGAATACTTGTTGCTCAGGGCTGGAGAGATGGCTCAGTAGTTAAGAGCACTTAAGAGCACTGACTGTTCTTCCTAGAGGACCAGGGTTCAATTCCCAGCACCTACATGGCAGCTCACAATTGCCTGTAACTCCAAGTTCTGACACCCTCACCCAGACATACATGAAGGCAAAACACCAATGTACATAAAGTAAAACCAAATAAATTTTTAAAAAGAATACTTGTCGTCTTCTCAGAGAACCTGAGTTTGATTCTGAGCACCCATATCAGGTAGCTCACAACAGTCTGTGACTCCGTCTTAAGGAGATCAGATACATTTGGTTTCTCACTCTCATAAACATATACCCACATGAAGACATATACACACAGACATCATTTAAAATAGTAAATACCAATAGTTACGAAAAATAAACACAATATATGTTATTTTCCCAGTCCCTTCCTTCTTTCTAGGGGTGAGAACTTGAGATTTACAGAGGTCAAGTAGCATAGTAAGTTACAAAGTCATCATCAAAACCCAGACCTTTCTCTATGCTCTTTATAATACCGCGAAACACACGTGACCTTCAAGGCTAGGCACTACAGTTGTCTTGCATCATATAGAAGGCTAGCTCAGTGACAGCAATGGGCGTGTCCATTGCAAATAGTCCTGTGCCTTTCCAGACAACGGATCTATCTACACACAGTAAAAGCCGCCATGTTGGCGCCTTCCCTGTGCAGCGGTTACTATGCTCGCTCAGGCGTCATAGTCAGCATCTCACTTAATCCTTGCAAGATGCTCAGGAACTGAGCAATCTGAATGGCATGTGGGCTGTCGGGCTGTTGGGAGGAAGTGGTGAGTTAGCTTCAGTCGGATGAGGTCTGCTTCCCCTCCAGATGCTAATGGAACAGAGACTCTAGTTCCTCGCTGCAGGAGTGGTCTCCCTGGACTGCAAACATCTGGCACAGGACTTTTCTTCCTCTAGAAACAAAGGAGTTAAGAGTGCAGATACAGTTCATTGACGGTCAATGTGGTCCGTGGGGCTGGGTGGGACTGTGGTGTTTGTAGGCCACTTCTCCCCCAGTTACCTTCTTCCTTGCAATAGGCAGTCACCGTATTAGCTAATATTTGTTGAGCTGTTGCTAAGCACTGGACACTAGCCCAGACTCTGTGCAAGCACTCACTTACTTAATCCACACAGCTCCTTTCTGAGGGTGGAACTGAGGCAGAAACATTCCATCTGTTTGCTCAGTGTCTCACAGTTTGCAGACTCTGATTCAAACCAAACGATTTTGTTTTGGTGAGAGGCAAATGCTGGGTAAAGAGGGCCACAGCTGGGTGTCCCGATCACCCCATAAATCCTTGAGGACCATGTTGTCTTATTTACTTCCTGACACCCACACAGACATAGTACAGACTGTCAATGTCATAGACTTAAGGTATGGCCTGAGTGCTGGGTAGCCAGCCTGGATGGAGGCCGGAATTCCTTGTTTTCTGTGTGGTCCCTTTGGTTGGTTGGTGTTCATTTTTATGGCGGCTCACATTTCCCTTTACAACAGAACATACATCCCTAGCTTCGAACTCACACCTTCACTTTTAACCCAGTCTGTGTTAACAGCAGGCTCACACCTCTTGCTCATGTGAATGAGATTTGAGTTTTCACACAGGGCACCTGCCAGTCAAAGTGTCTCCCACAATGCATCTGTGCTATGAAGACCCTTAGTAGAGGAGACTTGCTTTTTCCTTCAAAAAGAACCAATTTTGATACACTCTTAATTCATCTCTAAGCTCACCCTGCCCCCTGGAAGTGATGTCAGTCACATTTCATTAGGGAACCCTTTAACTTACAGCCAGTGGTGCTCAACCTGTAAGTCTCGACCCCCTTTGACAAACCTCTGTCTCCAAAAATATTCATGCTTCACAACATCAGCAAACTTATGGTTATGAAGTAGCAATGAAGTAATCTTATGGCTGGGGGTCACCGCGACACAACCAGCTCTCTTAAAGGGTCCCAGCGTTAGGAAGGTCAAGAACCCCTGGCTTAGGCATGTCCTGCCCTCCATCTGCTGCTGTGTGGTTAGCAGGTACCAGGTGTGTCCAGCAAACATACTTGCCTTAGAGGCTTGTGCTCTCTGAAGTGCCGCCCCAGAATGCCACACTTCAAAGAAACCACACAGCAGCTGTCACCTGGCTATCTCGGGGAGGTCAGGGAGTTAATATGCAACCATGAAACCGGGCCTCCCACCTCCAACTGACACCTGGGACTTGGGGGGCGTTTTTTTTTTCTGGTACAGAGAATTTGAATGCTCCATCCAGTTCTGCTCCGTTTTGTTCCTAATTTGCCCCAGCAGGAGTTCAGGGCCTCCTGCCTTTAGATAAAGAGCAGTGTACACATCTCTCCCAAAACAAAAGAGGAGACACCAAGGGTTTCTTCTCCTAATAAGAATTATTGAGTATTTGCAACTTCTGTTAGCAGAAGTTTAATAATGGGACTGATTTTTTAAAAGTATTCTAACATGGGATGCCTTTTATCTGAGGATTACATGGTTCACATGCAAATTAGCCAGTTCTCCTCTTGGCTGTGTTTGGTACGCTCTCAATTACTGTTTGACATTGTCCTTGGGCGTGCAGCACGCTGGCTGTGGGTTGGGAAGTTGAAGTTTATTTATAAGTTGTTGCAGTAGGGATGTAGATTAGATCTCGAAGAGGACTTCCTGGTTATGATGTTATTAAGTGAGTTGCTGGGGGAGTTCTTTTTAAAGAGTTGCACGAGAGGACTTCCTGCCTCTTTGATTGGTACCCTTTGCGGAATGAAAACCAAGCCACCATCCACTTCTCATAGAGCAAGCTGAGATAATAAAGCATCAAAGAGAAAAAAAAAGAGGTTTGACGTGCGTGACTAGGGAGACCCAAGTTCTGTGAGATGCTGCTTGAAGGGCCTGGACTCTTTGAAGCCCAGGGTTGCAGGCCAGTGGGCCTCAGTTCAAAGATAGGACATGAGCTCTGTCTAGAGTAACATTTGTTGCTGTCCTATTCTTTTCAATTTTATTTTACTGTGTGTATGTGTGCTGGTGTGTGCATGCATGTTCATGTGTGTGTGGTGTGTGTATGCATGTTCATGAGTTTGCTGGTATGTGTATTCATATTCATGTGTGTGCTGGTGTGTGTATTCATATTCATGTGTGTGCTGGTGTGTGTATGCATGTTCATGTGTGTGCTGGTGTGTGTGTGTGTGTGTGTGTGTGTGTGTGTGTGTGTGTGTGTGTGTATTTGGAATACCAGGGTTCTAACTTGTGTTCTGTTCCACAGGCTTCACTCACCTTTTTGTTTTTCTTTAGATAGGATCTCTCATTGGCCTGCCGCTTGCCTACCAGGCTAGACTATCCAGCCAGCCCCAGAGATCTGTTTACCCCTGCCTTCCCAGTATGAGAACACGGCAGAGGCCACTTTGTAGGCTCTGAAGACTGAACTTGGAACTTTGAGCTTGCAAGGCAAGTGATTTTACTAACAAAGCAAACTTCACAGCCACGAGTGTTAAGACCTCTTAATGCCCCTGGCCCACTTCTCATATCTGTCAAATGAGAATATACTTCTCTTTATAGAAAAGTCATGCGCACTAAATGTAAACAGGCACCTTTAATCCCAGCACGTAGGAGGCAGAGGTCAGCAGATCTCTGTGAGTTTGGGGCCAGCCTGGTCTACAGAGCGAGTCCAGGACAGTCAGGGCTACATAGTCACACTCAAAAATGCTATAATCATAATACCACTTAGTCTCTCTCTCTTTTTTAAGATTTTAAAATCTATTTCTATGTGCATTCATGTTAGCCTGCATGCATGTCTGTGTAAGGGCGCCAGATCCTCTGGAACTGGAGTTGCAGACAGTTGTGAGATGCCGTGTGGGTGCTGGAATTGAACCTAGGTCCTCTGGAAAAGCAACCAGTGATCTCAACCACTGAGCCCATCTCTCCAGCCCCACACCACTAGTCTTGAGACCACACCCCTGAGACTACTAAGGGAAGGAATGTATTAGTGTCTCTTTTCTGGGTCCATAGCATTTCCAATTAAATTATTATGATGTGTCTTCAACTGTGGGTTGGGTCTTATCAGTGATTTATAGACTTCACTTAATTGTCATCAACTAGCCTAAGAAGGAAAAAATTATCTAGATAAAAGGCAAATATTAAGGATAGTACTGTTTTACAAAGCAAATAATTCTATTATAGACATATGAATGTTTATTACATAGACACACACACATATTTCCATACAAGCACATTGGATTATAATATGATGTGTTTTCTTTTGAGCACAGTCTAAATAATAAAAAAATAAAAGTAAAAAAAGTAAAAGTAAAAAAGGTCAGATCCTAGAATTGAGTGCGTGTGAGAAGGTGAGGTATATTTGTGGCTAAAACCCTGTAACTGCCATGCCTACTGGTCCATCTTTCAAAATAGTGTAGCCTTTTAGAAATGAGATTAACAGGGAAAGGGATGCTGTGTATGATTTACAAGGCAAATAGGACAAAACCTATCAGGCATGGGGTATAAGTTATAAAAGCTCATTCTGGGCTTGAGGAGATGGCCCAGAGGTTAAAAACACGAGCTTCCCAGGCCATAGTGGTGCATGCCTTTAATCCCAGCACTCGGTCTACAAGAGCCAGTTCCAGTACAACCTGCAAAGCCACAGAGAAACCCTACCTCTAAAAAAAAGAAAGAAAGAAAGAAAAAAAAAAAGAACATGAGCTTCTTTTGCAGAAGACCTGAGTTTATTTCCCAGTGCACACATTAGGTACTCATAACCACCTGTAACTCCATCCAGCTCCAGGGCTTCAGATGCCCCTGTCAGATTCCAAGGGTTCCTGTACTCAAGTGCACATAGCCTCACATCACAGATACAGATAAAGGTGCACATGCATGCACACACACACACACACACACACACACACACACACAGATTTAAAGTTTTTGCAAAACTCACTCTCTGCAAAATATGTACAAGTGGAATGTTAACTGCCATATGAAGAACACTTACAAAGCACATGAACAAGTAATTCACTAAAAAATATTTGACACACAGACATCAAACTATCTGTAGCCCCAGTGGCAATAAAGGAATACATGGAAAAAGGTAACTTATTTATTTCTCTATCATATTAGCAATTTTGTTTTATTGCCATGCTCAACAAAGAGACAATTATAGGGAAATAAATGCTTCCACTCAAGACTAGTGGGAACAAAAATAGCTCCTTCTTTGAGGGAGCAATTTTATTTCAAAAGCCATAAAAATGTATCAATCCTTGGAGGTGAAATTCACCTCGGATGTTTACCCTAAGGCCATAAGAGAGCAGGTGCACAAACAGTGACCAGGTTGCTCAGTGCAGGGCTATCAGCGTGGGGAAAGGGATAATGCCGTTTGGGGCTTTTGTTTGTATTCCAGAGTGTTAGATTAGAAAAAAGAGGCAACTGATAAAATTTGGTGAACTTAAGCAGTGGGATAACAGACTGTTAGTAGGAATTATCCTGCAGTATGTTTCCTCAGAAAACTGCCCTTGGAGTTTGCTTCTCAGAAGGCTTGCTTCCCTTGGCACCAGGCTCCTCTTAAGCTATCTGAAGATGTGAATCCTACGTTTTACACCGTTGCCCAAGTGCAATAGATTGAATTGAAACGAAGGTGCGGATGAGTAAGAAGCTGGCTGGCTCTATGTAGTGTAAGCTGTAGAAGAAATGATAGGTTACGAATGCAGGCGCTGTATATCCTTACCTGCCCTGCTGTTCTCTGCAAGAGCTCCAGCCACACCCAGATAAGCTTTGGCCTCCCTCTCAAGCAGCCTGGTGCAGTGGTCAAGCATATCTGATGGTTGTCGCACCCACGGAGGAAATGTCCTCCCTGGCCTCACCCAGGTGTACCCAGGGCTATAAACGGGTCCCATCAGGACACCGTACACTTGCGGCCCTGAAGTCAGCTGGGAGCTGTGGAGCCGTTGCTCTAGCCTGCTTTACCACCCGTAGGGTAAAGGGAGCTCTGGGTACATTCATCCCTGGCCCTCTCCCCTAGCCTACTTCTCTAGTTAGAAATAGACACGAGCTCCTATCCCTGTGACTTGCTGAGGTACCAGTGTGGCAAGTGAGACAATCAGCCTCAACACAGTATCATACACACGCTAGGAAAAGATATTGTGTCCACAAGGTGCTGTGGTTCGGATGTGGCTGTCCCCTGAGTTCATGTGCGCAAGTTTGGCTTCTAGGTAGTGATGCTGAGAGACTGGGAGCCTTCAAATGACGGAACCATTGGCTCAGGAAGAAATGAATTCTTGCAGGGTCCATTTATTTCCACTGAGACTGAGTTGTTGCAGAGTGAGCTCCATTCCTCCCCATCCCTCCCTTACTATGTGATATCCCCCCTCTCTCTCTAATATTGAGGTCTCATGCTTCATACTCACTATGTAGCCAAGAAGACCCTGAACTTCTGATTTGCCCCCTTCTATTCAGTGCTAAGGTTCAAACCTAGGGCTACATCATCTCTACCAGGCTTTTCCCATCTTATTTTGCTTAGGCAGGGTCTCATTCTATAGACTGGAATTTTCCCAACCATGTGGTACTTCCCCTGCCTCAGCTTCGCAATGCTGAGATCCGGTGTGTACCATCCGGCCTGACATCTCTCTGTTTTACTTTGTTCCCACCGTGAGGTCATTTGGTGTGAGTCTCAACCGAGTGAGTACTATGTGTTTAGACAATCAGCCTCCAAAACAGAGAGCTAAACAAGCCTCTTTAATAAAATGCTGGTACAGTGGCTTGTATTTGTCATCCCAGGACTCAGGAGGCTGAGACGAAAGGATTGATGAGAGTTCGGCTTGGTCTTCACACTAAGTTCTAGGTCACCCTAGGTCACAAAGTGAGGCTCTGTCTTCACAAATAGCCCAAACCAACCAACTAAACCAGTCAACCAGCCCCAAGCCCCCTCCTCAACCAGCCTCAGCTATTGAGGTGGTGGAAAACAGCGGAGGCATACACATTGAGGAGGAGACTGTGTGTACTGTGTGAGTTAACTGAGAGACCTGACCGCTCCAAGGTGTGGCTGAGGATCTGAGGAGGAGGAGGAGGACAGGAGAGCCATCTGGACGAGTCCAGAGCAGGGAGAGAAAGACGTAGACAAAACATGGCCAGCAGGCTGGACTTGGCAATGAGAGGAAGGAGGTGGGGAGAGAGAGGAAGAGAAAGAGATGATAAAGAGAGAGGGGCCAGAGACAGGGGGACAGGATAGCACACAGCCTGCAGGATAATAAGGGAATTCGAAGCTGTGGGTGGGGAGGGAAGCCTGTGAGTCCATGAAGTTTAGGGAGGGGGCCAGGTGAGAAGAACCAGGATGCTGGCAAGTGTAACAGGTACTTGTGATACTAAGGGAGCCTGGAGGCCAGTGGGAGATCTGGTATGCTAATAGGCACAACAGATAGCATTTGTCCCTTCCATCAGTGATAAAGAAATGGTTCCTTCAGTAGAAGGAAACCAGCTCTCTGAGAAAGGCTAGCTTTTGCTAACTATCTGGGATTAACAATGTAAACATTTTCCTGGTGCAAACTCAGATGGTTTCTCTCTAGTTCAGCTCCGTTTTTAGACTTTTCTCGAGCTAGCCAGGTTTCCATGGTTGATGAAAGGTTATATCTGCCATTATTGTTCTGTTCACTGATGTTCGGCTTCCATAATGGTATCTAGTGTGTGGAACCCTTGATGAGCCATGTTGGGTGGATACCTGAGGGAGTAATTGTTAAAGGCCAACCTCAATTGACAATGGGATGGAGTTAAAGAGGGCCTTAAATTCATTGCTAACATCTAGTTCTTCAATGTCCTCAGCTTGTTGGGTCACATGTCACTGCTGTTTGCTTGTGTTGAAAGACATTGTGTCTCTCCCCTCCCTCCCCCCTTCTTTCCTTCCTTCCTTTCTTAAAACCACCCATGACTCTGGGTGTCCTGTTGTATACAGGCTATTTTTCTTCCAGTACAGATGGTTTCTATAGGAATGTTTTTAGTTTATCCTTTGTCCTGTGATAATTTAGTGTGAAACAGTTGGCAATAGACAGATTGATAAGAGAGAGGAGAATAGAAAGAAATTTATTAACATGCCCACCCATAGGGCACCACCCAAACATGCACAAACACAGACACACCACACACACCACACACACACACATACACACACATATACACACACACCACGTACACATGTACACATACACACACACACACACATATACACTACACATATATTCACACCATACATACATACACACACCACACACACACACACACAGCATATACACCACACATATACTCACACCATACACACATACACACACACACACTCACACCCCCCCCCTTTTAAGGAGTTCTAGATAGATAAGGCTTACAGGGAGCTAAGTGAATGAACAAAGGCTTGGGTTTCTGAGCAGAATAGCCCACAGCAGGCTGGGAAAGCAGCTGGCAGAGGTACACACTGAAACAGGGCCATTTTCTCACACAGATAATCTCCTGAGTAACAGCCACCTGTGGAAATCCCTGAGCCAACTGTCAAGAGCTCCCAGCCTCTTCTTTCTCTGCAAGGATCTTTCCTAGGTGGAAAGAGTGTTTTCAATTAGAAATGTCTCCTTACACCTGGTGGTTATTCAGTCACTAATAAAAATGATGAAACTTGCTTTAGCAAATGGGCAGCCTTTGGGAGTTGATTTTGTCATAGTTTGTCAGAATAGCCAACTTGAAATGTGCCAGAGAAAATTTTGAAGTCCCCAAGTTGATGTCTGTAGGCTGATTGTCCTGGATAGTTGTGTGTCAACTTGATACAAGCTAGAGTCAATGGAGGAGGGAGCCTCAATTGAGAAAATGCCTTCTTAAGATTGGGTTATAGGCATTCTCTTAATTAGTGATTGATAGGAGAGGGCCCAGTCCATGGTGGGTGGTGTCATCCCTGGGCTGATGGTCCTGAGCAAGCCATGAGGAACAAGCCAGTAAGCAGGACCCCTCCAGGTTCCTGCCCTGCTTGAGTTCCTGTCCTGACTTCCTCTAGTGATGACCAGTAATATGGAAGTGTAAGCCAAATAAACCCTTTGTTTCCCAACTTGTTTTGGTCATGGTGTTTCATCATACTGATAATAACCCTAACTATGACACTCATGACGGCTGACTGGCCAGCCCAGGATAAGGGCAAGTCTTCATTGTCATTTTCACTAGATCTAGAAGCTCTGTAGAAGTGTACCTTTAGGTGTATCTGTAATTGTATTTCCAGAAAAGTTTAACTGAGGATGCAAGACCCACCTTGAAAGAGCTAGAATCTCTCAGTGACTCAAGACAGAGAAAGCCAAGCCTTAGCACTTACCTGCCTGCTTCCTGACTGCAGATGCAGTGTGCCTAGCTGCCTTAGGCACCTGGCAACACGCTTTCCCTGCCATGATGGACTATGCTCTCAAGCCGTGAGCCCAAACCAACCCTTCCTTCCTTGGGTTGCTTTGTTAGGCATTTTATCTTGGCCATGAGGAAAGTAACCAATAAATTCTGTCAACCTTTCCCTGGAGGGTAAGGTAATCATGAATGTGACCAGAAGGCTGGCTTCTGATATTTACCCCAACTCTGACAAAGTGTGGAGAGCAAGGAATTCTTCCATGAACCATAGCTGTCTATGAGGACATCTGTCTGGGTAACTGGGAATACTGCAGTGCTTCTTTCTTAGTTAGGGTTTCTATTGCTGTGAAGAGACACCATGACCACGGTGACTCTTATAAAGGAAAACATTTAATTGTGGTGACTTATAGTTCAGAGGTTTAGTCCACTGTTGTCATGGCAGGAAGCATGGTGGTGTGCAGGAAGACATGGTGCTGGAGAAGGAGTAGGAGTTAAGAGACCTACATCTTGATCCAAAGGCAACAGGAAGTGAACTGTCTCACCGGGCACAGCTTGAGCATATATGAGACCTCAAGGCCTGTCTCCACAATGACACATTTCCTCCAAGGCCACACACCTCCTAATAGTGCCACTCCCTTTGGGGGTCATTTTCTTTCAAACCACCACATCATCCTCAAGAATGCCAACTCATTTGGGGATAAAATACTATCCTTCTCAATGAGCCAGAAATGGGAGTCATGTGCAAGGGTATCACCAAGTGCAGCTTTATTCATGTAACATAATCAGTTCTGTCACTATCATTGTGCAAACCTGGCTGTATCCATTCAGTTAAGGTGAGGCTGCTTCTCCTTTCCCATCATTGACGACTGGTGTAGGGTCAGGAACACATCCATGATCAGTAAATGGCCTTCTGTGTCTCCATTCTGTGTCCCTCTGAGGCTTGCTGGAAGTTTTCCCTTGGAGACTGGCTGCTAATTATATCAAGCTGGTGTGGGAATTTAGCTTGAGAGAATGGTTGTTCAAAACTGGATTGTTCTGAAAGAGGGAGACAAGCTCTCCACCTCATTAAGTGTCTTTGTCTTTCTCTTTCCTCCCGATTTCTCCTCTTACACCTCTTTTAGACACTGCCCCTGTCCAACCTGCAGTTTTCATAATACCATGGGGTTTGTGGGAACCGAATACATTGCTTCCAGATCTAACAAAAATAAGTTCTGGCCTCAAGCCTGAAAAGAGGTCACTGGGAACCCAATCAGGGTTGGGCAGCAAGCCCAGTGCAGGCTAATGAGACATTTACAAGCTAGGCCTATTTTTTTTTTCTGTTTGGTCCTCAAGGACTCATTCTTGAGTGGGTTGAATATGTACTGCAGGCAGTACCCAGGATCAAAGAAAACCCAACACATCCCACCAGTTGCCAGCTCCGAGTACTCGTTGGTTCTTGCCATTACTGATTTTCTTTTTAGAAGGTGATCAATTGTGTATGATCCGAAATAGAAACCAGGGTATTATTTATTTAATTTTAGGGTTTCAAAATCACATTTATTTTATGTATACATGTTTGTTGTGTGCAGAATATGTGCAGTAGCACATGTGTGGAGGCCCAGAGGACAATGGTGGGAGTCAGTTGCAGGAAGAGTCATTTGCTGGCTTTCCAATGATAAGGGAGTGGTTATGGAGAAGGGGTGTTGATGGGAAAGGAACAAAAAGTAAGTGCTGAAAAGAACATTCTTTGCTCAGGTGCAGCCTGCTGGGTGTTTGAATAACTGGTAGAGTGTGGTGTGCCATACAGACAGGAGAGCCACTGCGTGATGGTGGAGAGGAAAGAGCTAGATGGCTTTGCCAGCATCCTCAGTCTCTGCCTTAGTATGAGGAAACAACAGAGAGGCATAGGGGCTCCCAGGTAGAGACAAATATCTTTCGAGTCAGCTGCAAGAAGAAACTAAGGATTGCTGCTACATTCCCAGCATCAGCCATGATGCCACTAACTGCTCCTCTGCTGTGATACCCAAATCTCATTTTTAAAAGTTTAACAGAATTAGTTAATTAATTAATTGGTTTTTGTTTTTCAAGATGGGGCTTCTCTGTGTAACAGAGAACAGTCCTGGAACTCTTTGTAGAACAGGCAGACTGGCCTCGAACTTACAGAGATCTACCAGTCTCAGTCTCTATATTTCTCTTACACAGTGAGTTCCAGGATAGCCGCATAGTGAGACCCTATCTTAAAAAAAAAAAAACAACCAAAAACCAATAATAAAACAAAGACAAAGAAAAGATGGTCCTAAAGATTATGGTTTCATTGTCCTGTAGGATGTTGGCCAACTGGTTTAGTTTTTGATGACTCAGATAACACTTAGGATCTATGCTTAGTGCCTCCTTGCTGTGGAATAATCCTTCTGTATAGTGTAAAATGTGTTGCACTCATTGTTAATAAAAAGCTGAGTGGATGATAGCTGGGCAGGAAGAGATTGGGAAGGAGAGCCAGACTAGGAGAATTCTGGGAAGAAGGGCAGAGTCTGGAGTCTTGAGCAGGCGATTCAGGAAGGAACAAGATAGACATATAATACTGAGAAAAAGTTCCAAGCCACTTGGCAAAGCGTAGATAAGAAACATGGGCTACTTTAAATGTAAGAGTTAGCTAGGAACAAGCCTGAGCTATTGGCTGGGCATTTACAGTTAATATTAAAACTCTGAGTGGTTAATTGGGAATTGGCAAGTGGGACAAGAAA
The DNA here is from genome assembly GCF_017639785.1 of Mesocricetus auratus. Classification (NCBI taxonomy): domain Eukaryota; kingdom Metazoa; phylum Chordata; class Mammalia; order Rodentia; family Cricetidae; genus Mesocricetus; species Mesocricetus auratus. The sequence goes on along the minus strand of NW_024429195.1, from coordinate 58,336,837 downwards.
CTTCTTCCATCAATACTCCCTTCTTCCATCAACACCCCCTTCAGCACTAAGCTAGACCCCAAGCCCACCAGATTGCATTTGACATAAGTAATATTCTTCACATATTTTCCTTTACAAATATCTGTAAATATCTACATCTCCAGGTGTCCTTTGACCAGCTAGACTACCTCCCATCAATAGGTTGAGTGTGAGCTAAGGTGACATTCTGCGTCCATACGAGCTGTGTTTGTAGCTGTCATTCCTCAATAATGAAATACAATCTTTTATCACCTGTAATTATTTCTCCCATTAACGTTTCCCTGCCCGACTTTTCATGATTTTACCATTTATTTCTGCGAAGGCCTCATGTATAATCCTGTCTACGTACTAAAAAACACTTGCTAACAGCTAATAAAAACTCCTTTCTGGTGCAAGTTAATGTGCCAAACTGTCCCTTTTCTTAAAGGAACTTAGCATGAGATTTCTTCACAATAATCAAGGGTTTTTCTGCACTGCTACTCAATAATCTTCCTCCCTCCCTCTCTCCCTCCCCCCTCCTCACCCTCTCTCCTTCCCTCAATCTTCTCTCTCTCTCATAGTGGCACTGGATTTGAACCCAGGGCTTTATGAGTTACAAACGGAGCAAGTATTCACTGTTCTTATATTATTTTGACCTTGAAGTTGCACATAAAACTCATGACAGGAGACTTCCAGATGATGACCTCAGTGTTTCCATATTTCAAACTAGAGTATTTAAAATCAGATTAACAGTGCAAATGATCTTTATAAACATAGATATATTGAATCTCTTTAGAAAACTGTCTAATAGTTTAGTTATGTGGTCAGGGGCCATCAGCAGGAGTTTCCTTTTTTGTTGTTAAGGGAAGTAGACAGTGATGACGGGGCAAGCCGGGTTTGCACTTGAAGGTGGTACTCATCTCTTCCTGTTCTCCACATCTACTGGTTCACAAATGCAGCATTGCCTTTGTCTGAGAACTCTTTCCATGACTATAGTGATTTCCTCAGCATCTCGATCCTAAGATGAAACATTGACCTAAGTGTGGTACCAAGTTAATATATTAGAAATCCAAGATCGGACTCAGCAAGATGGCCCAGTGAGTAAAAAGAACATGTACATTTGATGACCTCGGTTTCGACTCTGGGAACCACATGAAGATAGAAGGACAGAAGTGACTCCAGAAAATGTCCCTTGACATCTACAAAAGTGCCACATCACTCATACCACCCCCTAATCATGCACACCCATCTACACTAACAGTAAAATTGTCAGAAATCAAAGGTTGGGGCTGGAGAGATGGCTCACCAGTCAAGAGAACTTCCTATTCCTCCAGAGGATCCAAGTTCAATTCCTAGCACTGTGTTACATGACTCACAGCCTACTGTAACTCCATATCCAGGGGGTCTGACACCCTCTTTTGGACTCTGCAGGACCTATGTATGTTCACACTGGCACACACATATACACTAGCATGCATGCATGCATGTGTGCAAACACACACACATCACATAAAAAGAAATCTATTTTAAAAATTCAAGATCAAGAGAGACATCCTCATTTGCTGATTGTGTTAGTCAACTTTCTGTTACTATAACAAATACCTGAAGTAAATAAACAAAAAATATAAACAGAAAGTTCCTGGCTTTGCTGCTTTTGGACCCATGATTGAGATAGCACAGAAACACATGGTTGAGGGAGCTTCTGGCTTTGTGGTGTTACTAGAAATTTGGGGGGAGTTGTCATATGATACTGGGGAAAACGGAGTCTCCTGTTAAGGTCCTTAATCTCATAAATAAAAGAATGTAAGAACAGATTCAAATAGAAGCTTAAGGACAATTAAGGAGTTTAAAAGAAAAACACCCAGGGCAGGCAAGTTGTAAATCCTGGCAGCTGCCCAGAAGGGGGGAGCGGGTAAGAAAAGGAAAATACCCATGCCTTTTGAGTCAAGCTGGCACAGAGGTCAGCCGCGTGGCCGGAAGGGGAGCTTCAGAGAAAGATCAAGGAGCTTAAAATGCCAGAACAAAAAAAAAAGCATCTTACAGAAAGAGACAGAAGATAATAAAAAGGAAAAGCTAATCTGAATCAGGACTTCACAGGAGCTTGTGGGACGGCACTGGAGAAAGGCATTCTGGGAAGGGACTGTACATTACCTCATCAAAGAGCTAGATAGTGCTCACCTCCCATTAGCATGGCTTAAGGTGATCCTTCCTTCCTCAGGGTGACCTCATTCTCCTGAAGGGTGGTCCCTTAGCCACGTTACTGACCTGTCCAGCTGGAATGTTACAACAGTCTCCACCCAAACCAGAAATTTCTTTCTCTTGACCAGAAGGAAATAGTTTTCTTTATAGGCCTTTACTGTCACTGTGTCAGTGGCAGCCAGAAAGCAGAGAGAGAGAGAGAGAGAGAGAGAGAGAGAGAGAGAGAGAGAGAGAGAGAGCCACTGACGCTTCACTGACACTCCCTGATGCTTCTTCCCTGAGGCCCCGCCCCTAGAGGCCCCGCCCCCTAGAGGTTTCCACTACCTTCTCAAGTGCCAAACCAGGGCTAGCTAGGCCTTTAGCACAGTGATCTTTAGGGAAAACTTACCCAGACAGAGTGGCTTAAAGAATCGTGGGTCAGAATTAAGGCCAAAATTTTAAAACACTATTTTACTGACCCGTGTGAAACTGACTGATGTTTTTACTGCTAGTGTTTCTCTCATATTGCATATTATATTTACAACCACCCGAATTATAATTTATAACAATTTAGAATAGCCAAACATGTAAGTCCAGATTTACATGTCTTTATGAAAACTAAAAGGAAAGCATTTATCCATTTGTATGTGGGTGTGTGGGTTTCAGCTAGAGTGAAGAGCTTGGAGAGCAACTTTTGGGATTTGGTTCTTTCCTTCCTTGTGTGGGTCCTGAGGCTCCAATTCAGGCCTTCAGACATCTTTACCAGATGACCCATTCCACCAGCCCCACCAAACTATAGATTTTTTAAAATTAAAATGTATTTTGTGCATATGCGTTTTTGCCTGCATGTATGTCTGTACACTATACACATGCCCAGTGCCTGTGAGGCCAGATGAGGACTTTGGATCTGTTATGGTGGAGGTTCTGCCCAAGTTCCCTCCTATCTCTCTCAAACCCTGTTGCATCTCAGAAAGCCCTCCAAATGATGACCCCCTCCCCCAGAGTTGTTCAAGACCACTCCCACGGGGTATTTAAACTGCTTCCCGAAAACAGACTCATGGTTTTTCCTGTCTCCTCTCTGGGAGTCTGGAAAGCCATCTGGGAGCGCTGTATCCATTAAACCTGGGCTTTTTCTAATTTGGTTAGATTTGGATTGCTTCATCTGAGGAGAGGTTTATTGGGTATAGAAACTTTGCAGGATGCCCTGAAACTAGAGCTACCAGCAATTGTGAGCTGCCCTATGGATGCTGGAATTGAGCCACAGTCCTCTGGAAGAGCAGCCAGTGCCCCTAACCAGTGAGCCATCCGTCTCTCCAGCCCTCCCCACTAAAATGTCTTTGATGTTTGTCAGAAGTTCCTTAAAGATATTTTTTGTTTCTCTTTAGGCTACTAAGGGTTCCTAAACAAATGATAAAAACAAACAAAAAAAACCCTTTGCTCTTAACAAAATATCTTCAAGTAAAAAACAAAAACAAAAGTGAGTGTGAGATCACGGGAGCCGGTTTCCAGCACACCTATGCCATGCTTCCGTGTTCTCCTGATCTTCAGAGTGAGACACGTCAAGCAACCAATTGATAATAGGCAATTGTCGTCCAACCTCTCTCCTGGCTTTCACAGCTGCTTATCTGGATGCTAGGGTGTTGTTCGATGTTATCAGGAGGCTGGATCCCTTTAAACAAGCAGTGTTTACATAGTCCTTTACTGAATGATTCTTATGCAACTTTGATCTATAGAAATGGAAGGCTCTTAGAACAAGAAAATTGATGGGGCATTACTATTCTGTGTTTTTACAACTGTCGGTTGGGGAAAAATTATAGCAGCCATATGTGTTTGTAGCTGAATAAACTGAGGGAGAGGTCCGTAAAAACTCATTCCAGAGGTTAGGCTCTTTTTTCTATTAGTCAAGAACACTCCCTGTTCTCTGCCTTCAGGAGCTCTGAGGAAGGCTGGTCAGGATAAGTCACTCATCTTGTTGAACTGTCAGGAGTACTTAATACCTTGAAATAACTGACCTAGAACTCATGAAGAATTAGTAAAAAAAAAAATTGGTTCAGGATTAGCCTTCAGTAAGCATGAAGGCTAAGAGTTTTCATAACTCTTTTCTTGGGTTCTCTGGCTCATTTTTATATTTCTTTCAGCTGTTCCTGTTCATGTGAATTCAGGCTGAGGTTTTTTTTTTTCAAGGGATACTCACACACGGAGTCTTCCTGGTCCACTTACAACGTGGCAAATGGGTGAAGACGACTTTTAGGAACAGAGGGTCTTCCCAATACTCAGAACCTCATCACAAAATGATGTCTACTTTAGGTTCACAAGTTACCTGAAAAGCAGAGTGGGGATGTCCCATTTTCAGAACGGGTCTCCTCATGACACAGCAGAGGGGGGATACAGTGTAAGAAATGGGAAAGGTACGCTGTTCTTCGGAGAAGTGGGTTTTATTCCTTTCATGAGAAGGGCTGAAGAACTTCTGCTTCATCTCTACTACACTCTTTGTGGTCTTTTGTTCCCACTCTGTGGTATTGACCTTGGACATCAGTTCCTCTGAGAAGACCAATCCTCCCGTCCTTCAACTTTGAGTGACGACCTGCTCCTGACTCCCACCCGCCAGTTACAGCACTAGCCCTTTGCCCAAATCACTGGCCACCTTGCAAGTCTCTTCCACTGGACCACAGTTCCAGGAGGACAGATACAACATTGATTTTGTTTGCACATGATAAGCAAGATATTGCTGGAGTCTGGAGGCTGGATGGAGACTTTTAGGGACAAGCTCTATATGCAAAGGAGGACAGCTGCCAGTCCCTTAAATGACTAGCAGTGTGTTTTCAACTCTCTCCCTCTTCCTTCCCTCTATCTTTCTTTTCTTTTTTTTTTTTTTTTTTTTTTTTTTGGAGACAGGATCTCTTGTATCCCAAGCTGGCCTCAAAGTCCTCACGTAGGTGGGGATGACCTTGAACTTCTGATTCTCCTGTCTTTATTTGCTGAGTGCTGTAAATTATAGGAAAGTGCCACCACTCATGGTTTTATGTAGTTTTGTTGCATAAACCAGGACTTTGTGCATGTTAGGTAAAGACGCTTATCAACTGACACACCTCACCAGCCCTAAAGTTTTCTTTGTTTTTCAGTAAAGGCACTTTGGAGAAACTTACAAGAAACCAATCAATGTCACAAAGTCACCTTTCTCTCAATTGTTTTAGCCACCCTACAGAAAACTTTACTCCTTATTATGCTGAAATCTCTGTCCAGGGTTGTTTGTAGCAGCCATCCATCTTTTGTGGAGGGTGGGGATGGGGTGGGGTGGGGGGCATATGATTGTGACCCTAAATTGGTCATGCTTAGGAAAGTGCCCACTTCACAAGTGATAACCAGTCTTCTGTACATTAGCATGCATGCATGTACCAAGGAAAGCTCCTGTGTTCTCTGTTCAAGAAGAAATTGCAAACTGGATATAGTGACACATACTGATGCGTCCAGTTTTTAGGAGTCCAAAGCCTAAGGATCTTGAGTTCAAGTACAGCTTAGCTATATCATGAGATCCTGTCTCAAAATACATGGGATCGGGGAGTGTGTCAAAAGGCAACACAGTACCACTCTGCAAATCAATTCCAGTACCCTCCCTCCCTGCTGTAAGCTGTATACCTGCTTCTACTCCTTTAACTCTTGGCTATGCAAACTCACATCCCTGAACACTTGTCCATCTGTAGTGTGCAAGGATGAATGTGTTGGGTCTGAGGGTTCCCAGGGGCCTGGGGGCTCCGGGCAGAATGGGAATGCTTCCATTTCTACTTTCTTGTTTTCTTTCTCCCCCATGCCACTCTTCACATTCAATATTTAATTTCGGAGAAGATGAATCAAGCCTCGGGAGTGTGCCGTGGGGTCCAGGCAAGACCTACAGAAGGCATTGAGAGGAACTGGTTCCTTACTTGGTTAGTGTGGTGTGGTTGGTGTGTGTGTGTGTGTGTGTGTGTGTGTGTGTGTGTGTGTGTGTGTGTACTTGCTTTATGGCCCATGCCAACCGTACCTGAAGTTTCCACTCTGTTTCTAGCTCCTAATCTGCCCCTGGCTCTCCATCCAGTTCTCCTCTCTGTTGGCTGTTTTGTCAAAGAAAGAAAGAGTCTGGTCGGCTGGCTCTCTTTAGGCAGGTCTATAAGGAAGGTATGTGCTGTGTAATGCATATGGGCCTTGATCTCTTTTAATTCTTGCTTTAGAGAGGAAATGACTCACACTGCAGATAAACTGGACTTGAAAGAATGTCTGGCTTATGCAAAGCCCTTATTTACATACCGGCCTCCCATTCATGAGGAAATGGTTTCTCAAGGACTTTGACTCTGAACTTCCCTTTTATTCCAGTTCTTTGATAGGCCGTGGCCACCCAGACCCCTGGGAGGAGTATCTCTGTCCAACAGGAGTCTCTTCTTCCCCAGATTCTCCTCCCATTGGAGACTGAAGCTTTGTGACTAAGGACCACTTTCCTAAGTTTCTAACTCCTTCAGTCTCAAGAGCCTCTGCTAGCCTGGCTCTGTCTACAGCTTTCGGGTGTGTCTAGGTGGGGCTTGTTCACACACTTCGGGCTCCCTCACTGGGTTTAGTAAAGCCTGGTGGAGCCGAGGTTAGGGGAAGGTGACCCAGAGTCAACCAGCCCTGGCTCCTTTTCTTATTAGCAATATGGGGTGTCTGTTACCTCTTAGCCTGCTTTCTAACCTACCAAGGAATCAAGAGACCAGAACCTCATGCCCTTGTCAGTCCATTAGTTTGAGCTAAAGGGACATAGGAGCAGGTGTGGCATAGGCTTTCTCTGCTCAAAGTCCCACCCACTAAGGAAGAAAGTAATTACCACTAGCCCCTCCCTGAGTTTTCATTAACTCATATCACAGGAAGTGAGACCGTCTGTCAACACACCTGGACGGACTTTGCCACACACAATTGTCTTCTATTTTTAGTTCCCTTCAATATTCCAAAGAGATTTATGCTTCACTGCTATGCAGGCCCAGTCTCATTCCAACATGTTCCTTCCAAGTCCCCAAAGTCACCTAAAAACCATTACTATTTGTCTAAAAATTGTCTAGTTTCTTTTCTTCCCTTCCCCTATAGAGAAGCGGTTCAAGTTGAAATTTCCAAGTCCTCTTGTGCCAGAGGTTAACTGTTTTGAGTGTCTTTTCTCCAACTAGTTTGTCTTTGTCAGTTTATTCCAGTTTATCCTTGAATGGCAGAGGGAATATTTCCTTCACTATGTGTGGGAATCACAATAGTATGGGGAATCCCAGGGTTGCTGGATGGTGACAAGAAAATGTATGCAATGTATATGTTGTGGGGCATTCACAGAAGACTGCTCAGACAAGGGTTTACGCCAATAGAAAATCTTTATTAACTGGCCGGCGACTATGCGGGGTGTTTGGGATCCCAGGGCAGCATTGAGACTTTCTCAGGGGGAGCTTTTAAGCATAAAATCCTGGGTTGACATTGTAAGGATTCAGGCATCACGCTAGCCTGTCCCTGTCAACTGGCAGACCCCGCCCACTTACACTCTCTTCTGTGCTGTCTTTTCCCTCATGGGGCAGACAGGACTTTTCCTGTCTCCCTCTTCTCTTCTGTCCTCTCTCTCTCTCTGTTTGAGCCTTTTTACCTCTTTTTTCTTTCCTTCCCCTTTCCCTCCCCTTTCTAATAAAACGTCTCACTTAAGCTCTGTCTGCCTGGAGTGTTTGTCCCCAGCCTCGTTCACCTTCATGTGCCATGGAATCCGCCAAGGTTCCCCTCGAGCTTTATCATAACGGACTTACTTCAGTTAACAAGAATAGTTAGCTAGAAGCAGGACTGCAGAAGCTGAAAAAGCAAGGTTAGTACTGTTAGCATTCAGGCATCTGTGCTGGCCTGCCCTTGGGGTTCCGACAGGACCCACCTTCAGCTGCAGCCAGTGAGAGCACCACCTGTGCACATTCACTAGTTCCCTTTTAAAAGGGTCCTGCCCACCTCTCATCCTCCTCTTTCCCTCCCTCTCTGTCCCCCCTCCTTCTCCTCTCTCTCCCTCTTTCCTCTCTCCTACTGTTCCTGTCTCTGGAGGCTTGTCTCCCCTCTTTGATTCCCCTTTTTATGATCCCTTCCCAAAAAATAAATAAATAAATAAATAAATAAATAAATAAATAAATAAAACAAAAAAGCAAAAAAGCAAAACAAAACAAAACAAACCCTCTGTTGCATGTTGCATGGCATCTTTCTCGGGAGTGCTGCCTTTTCTTAAATTACAACTTTGGCTCTCTGACCCGGAAGGCTCTCCTGGCATCTCCTTCTGGCCACAGGCAGTTTGAGGCACACCATGACACTGGAACCCGGTTCACATACAAAAGCCTTGCTTCTCTGGATCGCTGGGTCCTTCCATCCAAAATCATCATTATTGGTGAGTCACTCCACCTTTCCCACCTAGGCTATTACCATGAGTGAGGACTCATGTTGTCTCTAGAGCGTGGTTTCTCGCCTTTTGGCCTCGTTACGTCCTGGTATCAGGCAACTAGGGCTCTCTCGGGCTCTGAGCCCTGGCCCCTACCCTTTGGGTGACCACACACTGGGTGGCCAGTCTTTGGCCCCGCCCCTTGATTGACCATCACCAAGGCGGCTTGTGCCTTTCTTGCTCGATAAAAGCCACTGGATCTTGTTCTGCCTCACTCATGGGGAATAAGCCTACCCAAAATCGGCTTCCCAGCACTTTGCAATCACTTCACGCGAGGACCCTACCCACCTACTTCACCTTCAATACATCTGCTCTCTTCCACCTGCAACAAATCCGCTTTTTCATTGGCTGATGGCTTTGCCTTCCATTCACTACCAACAGTTGCATTTCTGCCCGGGTTATCCATGCCTCACCATTCCTCTGGATGTGAGGCTTCCTTTCTCCAGCACAGTCCTTTCCTCGCCTTCTGGCTTTTCTCGACGTCCTGGTACCAGGCGACTGTGTCTCTATCAGGTTCAGAGCCCTTGGCCCCCAGCCTTTGAGTGACCACTCACCGGATGACCTGTGCCTGTCTGGAAAGTGACCCTCTCTGAATTCCAGGGTTGATACAGAAGCAGACCCTTGGGTCTTACTTCTCTGGCTCACTCATGGGAGCTGTGTCATCGTCTATACCTCCTTGCTCCCATTAGGATGTTTCTTGGAGATCCACTGACCATTCCCAATGAGCTACTGCTGCAGCACTACCAGCTGTTGGCCACAGGGCTGGAATTGCAAGGGTACTCGATGCTGTGACCATGGGAAAGGATCGGGTGCTTTAAGCCCTGGGCAGTCGCCTGACTGTTCAGAAGAGACTGGACAGTGAAGATAAACAGCCAGCACCCCAGCTCTCCCAGGTCCCCCCAAGATGAGCGATGCCCCTCAGGTCAGCGGAAGTAGTCTTGAGAACACGGTGTTCTCATTGACGCCTTACCAACTACCCCTTTCTAACTCCAACTTTTTAAAAAATAAATAAATAAAAGGGAGGAATATTAGTACTGGCCTGTCCTTGGGGTTCTGAGAGGATACGCCCTCAGCTGTAGCCACTAAGAGCACCTCCTGTGCACATTCACTATGTTCCCTTTTAAAGGGCCCTGCCCACCTCCCATCCTTCTCTTTCTCTCCCTTTTTCTCACCCCTCTTTCTTCTCTCTTCTTTCCTGCTGCTCCTGTCTCTGGAGGCTGGTCTTCCCCCCCTTCCCTTTCCCCTTTTTATGATCCCTTTCCCTGTCCCGCGCCACAGTCTCACCAGCAAGAACGACACAGGACACTCGGATCCTTCTGCAGTAAAGCTTTAATGCATCTTGAGAGATAGATGATCAGCTTCTGAGAGGGAGACCCCAAGCTAAGAAACCCAGCCCCTTATATAAGCCTAGGAGCTCCAAGTGAGACGTGTAGAGCCGGGATTGGTGGTTTGCTCATCACCCCAGATGATGCCACGGGAGAGGCAGAGCTTAAACAGTGGACTCCAACTGACAACGGATGTCAGCGCCATCTTCTAATGGCGATAGTGATAGCGAGGGCGGCTCCTCACATTTCCCTAATTAAAAAACAAAAAACAAAAAACAAATTCTGCTTGAACCCTGTCACATGGCATCTTTCTCCCTAATGCTGCTTTCTTAAAATTACAACAAGTACACATAGAGACTTTCCCAGAACTGTGGACTTTGATGGATTAGGTCTTTGTTTTCATTTGGCAGGTGGTGCTGTCTGTATGCTGAGTTTTAAAGCTTGAATGATGCTTCTATCATGGAGTTACTTGTGATAAGGTCTGGGACCCTGTTAAAGTATATATGACCCAGTGTCTGTCCAGTGATAAACTCACTTGAGATCTGAGATGGTCATTAGGTCTTCTTTGGTTTTTAGAGTTCCCTTTCTGGCCTTTCTAATTGTTTCTTCAACTTAAATTTTCTGAGTTGATGGAAAACTCATCTAGGTAGATGGGGCATACCATTTGCTAGATGTGGGGGGATATTTGTCAAATAAAAGAAACAACAAAGAATGGTGATTTATGTTTCCAGCAGTATGAACCAGAAGCAGAGGGAGTTCATTACGTTTAGCTGTCACTAACTGGATTCCTTCAATTGGGGTTTCCTGCCCTGCTCTGGCTTCTGAACCAGAGGCGACCTGAGGCTAATGCCATCTAAAATGTCTTCCACTCACACCTGGACACTCCTCCCGGTAGAGCAGTACCCAGGCAGATTGCTAAGTAAACAGTCTCCTTATTTTATTTTTGACTTTGTCGAAACATGGTTTCTTTGCATAGCCCTGGCTGTCCTGGAACTTGATCTGTAGACCAGGCTGGTCTCGAACTCACAGAGATCCTCCTGCCTCTACCTCCCAAGTTCTGGGGTTAAACGTGTGCACCATTGCCACTGTACACAAGCAGTCTCTTGTTCACCCAGCTCTTTTAGTGTCTCTCAGACACTTAAAACCAGTCATTAGCCCAGACAGGCTTGTACATTAGTTTAGGTAGCAAGGACTGCTGAATAAAGTCCATTGAGGACTTTTCCTGTAGATTTTACTTGTATTCCTTTAATGTGTCTTTTGCTTTCTGAATCCTACTTTGCCACTTGTTAATTCATGTGTTTTCCCCACCCCTTCCTCCCCTCTCTTGCCTAACCCACTAACTAGCAACAAGTGGGAATATGGAGGCCATCTGATGAAGAATTAGTGACATGTCTTTTCTAGTCAAGCCTAAAATGGTCCCAGCAGGAATATAAGATGGGAGAACCTTTGTACTGTCTTACCCTGTCACACTGGGAAATTTTAGGGTTCCTTAAGAACCCACATAGCTTCCAAGTATTGCAACAAATCTTTAAATTTTTTTAACATGTAGTACATGTATGCATGCATTTGTACATGTTGAGGTCATAGGACAACTTGCAGGAACTGGTTCTATCACATGGGTTTCAGGGACTGAACCTAAGTCCTTAGGGTTAGTGGCAAGTACCTTTGCCCACTGAGCTGTTTTGTTGGCCTTCATAACTAAGTTCCTTTTTAATTTATTTAGGTGTGCGCATGAACTCGCGCATGCAATGTTTGTGGGTGCCCATGGAATCTACAGGTGTTAGATCTCCTGGAGCTATAGTTACAGTCAGCTCAACTACCTGCTGGGAATTGAACATAGGTCCTCTGGAAGAGCAATAGTGCTCTTTAACTGCTGAGTCATCATCTTCTCAGCACCATCCCTTTCTTGATTCCATTTGACTTTTACTTCCGTTCCTGGTACTTAGTAGATAACCATTATCATCAGGTAACTTAGCAACTGCAAGCAGCTCTACCTGACCTTGCCTTGGTGCAGAATCAAAGGCTTCAACTCCAGAGACTAGTTTACTAACCCCTGCTTCCCATCCCTCCAGATTTTTCATTCTTACTTTTAGTCCTGCAATTTCTTTGAGACTTTCATTTCTTTTTCTCTGTGTCTATCAGTAACTTCTGTGGTTCCCCCCCACACACCTGTCCATCTAGTCTAGGCAGGGTCATGATCTAAAATTTCAGTTTTTCTCCCGTTTACATGTAATCCCTTGCATCTCGGCTGTCATTGCCTTCCAACTTCTTACCTTTGCCCCAGTGTAACTCCTATAGTGCCACGTCAAGGCTTCTCTCTAAGTGCTGCTAGATAAGAGGTCATTCAACTTTGTCACAACTTCATTGTCTTTGATGTTAGCTAGTCTTTCAGTACTACCTAGTCACCTTTTCATATAACCATATATAAATCCCTTTCATTTTCTACAGTCACCTTTTGTGAGTGAGTGAGTGTGTGTGTGTGTGTGTGTGTGTGTGTGTGTGTGTGTATGGGAGGACTTTACATCTTTTTAGTATGGAAAATTCCAACCACAGGGGACAGATTCATAGACATCCTTGTCTAGCTCTTAGCCTATGTATGTCCTGTCTTTTTTTTTTTTTTTTTTTTTTTGGTTTTTTGAGACAGGGTTTCTTTGTATTGTTTTGGAGGCTGTCCTGGAACTCGCTCTGTAGACCAGGCTGCCCTTGAACTCACAGAGCTCCACCTGCCTCTGCGTCCTGAGTGCTGGGATTAAAGGCATGCACCACCAACACCCAGCTCTATGTCCTGTCTTGTTTCATCTACAGTTCCTCTTCATGCCAATTATTTTAAAAATAAGCCCAGTGCATTGTATTAATTTATCTGTCAACATTATACACTGCCTGCATTCATTTGATGCTTAAAAGGCAACCACAATAGCATTACATAGCAGAAGGTTAATAATCATCTCCGGTCACCATTAAACTGGTAGCTTATATATTCCCGATTGCCTTTTGGCTTTTTGCTTGAATCAGATCCATGCATTACAATAGTCTAACCTGCTTAGTAAATCTCTGGATTAAAAATTCCCTTCCTTTTGTCTTAGTATAGCCAGCTTCTCTGAGTCCTGTTAGGGAAGCAGGATTTGGGGAAGGAGTCCCGTGTCTTTCTGCCCTCTTGTCTTTAAGGCTATTAGTATCTGTAACCATCATCCCCTCCTCTGCTGGTCTCCTAGCAACACTGTCTCTTCTCCCTCCCAAGGTAATTCTTCACAATCCCTCCTTGGTTGCCTCCTCAGTGAATGCCCTCCTGTTTTTAGTCTTTTTCCAGTGTCCTTAGTTTCTCCCTGACTGTTTTCATCTCAGTATATAAACATGTTCAAGGCTCTGTCAACTGTAAAAACAAAGCACCCAGCCAAATAACACACACCAACTCCCAAACTTCTTTTAGACCAGCGTTCTCATTTTGCTTTTATCTCCCATGTTGCTCTCAAAGTTCAGCTTCTGAAAAGGTCTCTACCTTCAGTTTTTTCCACTCTTTAACTCACTGCTGGCTCCAGTTTCTGTCACTTCTCAGTGTTTTGTTTTCCAAGGTCAAACCCTCTCTTGCTAAATGCCACAGGTGTTGTTGAAGCCTTTATCTCACTTCCTATCTCCCTGGCATAAGAGAGTGGTGGTGAAGCCCAGGGCCAAGAGGCAGGAGGCAAGCCCTCTGCCACTGAGACACATTCCCAGAGTTCCTGTTGCTTTGGGACATTCTCCAGCTTTCATGAGTTGATCTTTTCCTGGTTCTCCATCTTTCTTTTTGATTAGAATGTCAACTTTTTTGTAGTTACATTTATTTAAAAAATATTTTACTTTATGTATATGAGTGTTCGCCTGCATGTATGTTAATGCCTCATGCCCTCAGAAGCCAGAAAGACAGAGTTGGATCCCATGACACTGGAATGACAGACAACCGTGAGCCACTATGGGGGTGCTGGGAACCAAACCCAGGTCTTCTAAAAGAGCATGGAGGGTAAACGCTGTGCCATCTCTCAGCCTTGCTTTCATATTTAAATGTTTCATGATTTCTGCAGACCCTCCCTGGATGATCTCACTATTTTTACCAATCTCTGGCTCTGCAATCTCTCTTCTGAGATAGCTCTGGGCCTGTGTTAGCTGAATGGCTACGGGTCAGGTGCTGTGCTCCTCAGATAGCATATGTACTTGATGGGTATCTCTGTGTGCCAGCGTTCTGTGCGGCTGTCTCTTCCTGCATGGTGCCTTCCCTTCCTTCCCCGTTCTTTCCTCTCACAAATCACCAAGAGATACTCATCTTCCTACCCCAAGCTCTTCGTGCTTCACACGGGGTATCTGCGATGCTGCTGTGACAGGGCAAGACACTGAGAAGGTCCCTCCAGCTTGAAGTCTTGCTGAGGCCATTCTAGGTTATTTTTTTTGTTTTGGTTTTTACGAGACAGGGTTTCTCTGTATTGTTTTGGAGGCTATCAGTCCAGCCCGGCCTCGAACTCACAGAGATCCGCCTGCCTCTGCCTCCCAAGTGCTGGGATTAAAGGCGTGCGCCACCAATGCCCGGCTGGCCATTCTAGGTTTAACTAGAATCTGACCTTCTTGATGAGAAATCCCAACTACTCAGCTCTAGTCTAGGAACCGAAGATCAGGATGTCCAAGCTAATTTATCATATACGTAGCCTTTGTTAAAATTGCTTGATGGTGGGGAACCCCCTCCCGCCAGCCAACTATTTATCTTAGCTGCCTGTTTGTGCAGGGAATGCCCCTCGGCTAGCTGGCTAACTGCTTATCTTAGCTTCTGTTCAAACTGCTTGCTTCAAACTGTTTGTGAAGCCTCCCGACTCCCTGCAGCATTGGCCAAGTGAGAGATGCCTAGATGACGTCTCTGCCTTTAAAACTCCCAGGTTCTGGACACTTAGGTGTGGTCCCAGCTGGCTGGAATAAAGACTTTCACCTGGCCATCTCTGGCAATCTCAGGTAACACTGCCATTGCCACACAGGTCATTGTGCCCCCGTTCAGTACCCACTGATTCTTTCCCACACTGCCAACCACACAGTCATATCACTGTAACTGGCGTCCTCACATAACTGTTCCTTCAGGAGAACGAAAGAACTTGGTGCTAACGGAGAAATTAGTGTTGGCCAGGGCCCCCGCCTTCCCAGCTGCTTCTATCATTCCTCACCCCACACTTTGTCCTCTAACTCCTATATTTCCAAAAAAAAGGAAGTTTTTTTTTTAAACCTCTAAATGTGTGTGGATGCTGGCTTTTTCAATGAGAATGTCCTTCCTCCTCTCTCAGTCAATCAATGAGCCTTAGGTCAGGATCACCTCTTTTAGGAAGTCTCCTGACCTCTTCCCATTAAACACCCCCACCACCACCACAATGGGTCACAAACAAACAAACAATTCTTCACAATGGGCCATACTCATCCTCTCACCCACTTTCTTCTGATCTGAGATAGCCTGAGCCGGGGCTCCCCAGGTCATGGCTACACCAGCCTGGAAGAGCAAGCTGCCTTTTCATTTCGCAGGTGAAGATTTGCTTGTGGCTTCCTGTTTAGCAATGCAAAACACTGCTTACCATAGACCTGCAAGCAAGGTCCTGGGTGAGGCACCTTCAGGTACGGAGGGAAAAACCCGTCCCACTGTTAAGGCGTGGGGTGGAGGGGATAGGATACCAGTGTAAATAACCAGAAAACAACCGTTAAACAAAGCGGTTGACAGCACAAGAGAGGCTGGGCATAAACGCTACGAGAGTTCAGAGAAGGGCTTGATTACGGTCCCTGGTGCCATCAACAGTGGCAAGGAATGCCCCATGGAGGAGTAATATGCGTGTTCAGCCTTGAACTTAGGCAGGCAGTTTATGGAGCGAGCGCATTCGGACCAGAGAGAGGAAGGCGGAGACTACTTTTAATTGAAAACCTGGGGCAGAGTTACTTGACAGTGAGCAGGCCTTTCCAGAGGCAGTTTGTAAATCCCAGAAGCGTCACAGTATCGACTCACAGATGTTTTGCAATGGCAAAGGCATTTGTATGGCATAGATACAGTACCCCGTGTCACCAGGTTGCTTTGACTAGCTGCTATTTCCTACCATTCAGAGAACCAGCACACAGCGATGGGGTCTCAGGGCTGTCTGTGCGCAATGGCATGCGTTGACGATCGCTTCTAAGAAATCAGTGCGGCAGGTGTGGTAAGGTCGTGAAGACGGTTAAAGAACAAAGTAATAAATGTTAGCATTCAGGCATTATGCTGGCCTGCCCCTTGGGGACCTGGCAGGATGTGTCATCCCTGTGCACGTGTGCTTGCTAGGACTCAGGCAGTATTCAGGGGTCGCTACACCAAATGCGTCCCCTCATAAAAGATGACCCACCCGCCTCCTGTCTCTTCTCTTCCTCTGCTCCCATCTTCACAGGCCAGTTCCAAACCCCAACTCCCCTCCCCCAATAAACTCTCAGTGTGAGCCCTGTAGCGTGGTGTGTCTCTCCGGCCATTTTGAAATTATAACAATAAATATCACGCAGACGAGGACAGCAACGTCTACAGACGCTGTGTCCCAGGAAACCCTTCATTTGGCTTGATATGGAGCAAACCATCAAAGAAAGTATGACCGCTTCAGATGTCCCAGGGCACATGTGTCCCGGAGACGGAGACAGCTTCTATGTGGCAGTGGCAAGTGATGGAACGAAGCGGCGGCTTTGTGACTTTGCCGGTTTGCAGCTGGGCTTCAGCACTGTTTCGTCCGTGGATCTTTACTGATTTTCAGAAGCGGGTCAAGGAGGACGAGAAACGGAGCAAGCGAGAGAAGGGGGCAGGCCCGAGTCCGGGGATCCAATGCTGCATGCAGTTCGTGCACCTTGAAACGGACTGACGGATGTTATTTAATATTTCTGGGTGGCTGCCAGTTTGAACACGAGCCAGGTGACATTTAAAGCTTCTGGTGGCTCGAATGACCTAAGATCCTGTTTTCTCCCTGACTGTGAAGTATGTGTATGGATGGATGTCAGACCAAGGTCTTTCCTTCAGCATCTGCAGAGAAGCGACAAAGCTCATTTTTAGGTATCCCCCACCATGGCTGAGGCGTGTAAGGTCGGCAGTGGCCATTTATGTGCTATTTTCTTTAGAGACGGGGAAGCGTTACTCTTTTTTTTTTTAATGTCCCGACACCTTTCCTTGCTTCGGTGTCAGTACTGCTCGCGGAGCGCACAATGCTGCGATAAGAGCGGCTATTTTGAAAACATTATCTCATTTCATTTCCTAGAACATCATCAAGTTTCTACGGCATCAGTTTCTTTAAAGAGACGGGCTATTTTTGTTCTAACCGAAGCCAAATATTTGAGTGAATTTTGCCTTCTGTATGGCTGACTTCCTTCTCTGAGGTGGTGGCTCACAGCGACACTCTAAGCAAACTCTCTCAAAGCAGAGTCAGAAAAGTACCCGGATTTGAAGTCAACCGCAGTGCTGGTTCTTTATGCAGATCAACAGCACTGCCTTTTGCCTTTAGCAAGTTTCAAATCCTGCATGGAATTTCTTTCATCCTTATCTTTGGTTTTGAGATCTTTCTTCATTTCCAACCCCACCTTGCTTGTGTAGTGGTAGTTAAAGCCTTGGGTCATAGCTGAATCTGTTTCATGAATTCCCAAAGGCTTCCAGACCATCTGAGAGTTTGG
The DNA here is from genome assembly GCF_017639785.1 of Mesocricetus auratus. NCBI lineage: Eukaryota > Metazoa > Chordata > Mammalia > Rodentia > Cricetidae > Mesocricetus > Mesocricetus auratus. Next base: position 58,319,239 of record NW_024429195.1, on the reverse strand, counting down.
CTGGACTTGCTTCTAAATCATGCTCCTTCTACCTCACCTTGAATCGTTCACTCAGGAGGCCCATGCTCACTTGTACTTCTGTGAAACGAGTATTTTAAACATTTGACAAGTTCCCATTAAAAAACAAATCTAAAGACAAATTCATGATTGACTCAAGGCCTTTTACATTGTTGCCTGAACTTCTATGCAGACAGCTCCTCCTCCCACACACTCACAGCAGGTCAGAGGGAAGGGAGGCAGACACAGTGTTCTGTGAGGAACAGCAGAGGCTTGAGAAGACTAGGGGGCTCCTGGAAGAACCCGGGTCTCCATGGCTTGCATTTCGTAAGAACTTGATTCAGCAGGAGGCTTGCCTCTGTCGAATGAGTCAGCAGTGTTACTCTAGGCAATCCCGTTAGTCAGATGCAACAGAAAAGCGTTTGTTAACGTGGAAAGTATGAGATGGCTCTTTCACGTACGTCAGTGTGACTTCGAGGCTGGAGTCTTTTAGGCCTCCTAATGACTTTGAGTGAATTAGTGTATATATGACTAAACCTGTGTTACAATGTTCAGACCATTACCAGCTCACAAACAAAATCCCTGTGAGACAGATTGAGACATACCAGCTAGTGAACGGATTTACTTAAAGGATTATGTGGGAGTTTACATCCTGGTAGTTAGAAAGAAACAATTCTTTTGTGTCATTTGTTTTTCTGAAACAGCGTCTTACTACATTGTAGTAGGCCTGGTTTAGGGCTTCCTAGGTAGCCCCCGTTGCTCTAAACCTTGAAGCAATCCTCCTGCCTCTACATCCTGAGTGCTGGCATTACAGGCACACGTCACTACACCCAGTTAGCAACATTTATGTCCTTTTCTTCTTGTGCAATAAACAGTTCTGTCCTTTGTCAATGTTCACATCGATAGCTTTCCTTCTTGTGTTTCTTTGACATTATACCCCATTAGAATTCAGCTACCAACTTTTTGCTTGTCATTTAACATTTTGTACAGAAGTGTCTTTGTCCATAGGCTGTGCTTTTGGAATCTCCTGCATGGATTATGTTTTGGGCCGTAACCTTCTTTGTGGATTTCTAGATCGTCTGGCTGAGTAGAGGAAGCTGAGAAGTACGTCACCTTAAAAATAATTTAAGACTAGATATGGCGGCATACATCTGTGATGGCAGCACCTGGCTTAGAGCCAAGAGCATCAGCATACATTTGAGAACAGCCTGTTCAGTGCAGCGTGTTCCAGGCCAGCCAGGCCCACTTAGCAAAATACTGTCCCCAAATAAAAGGAAATAAAACAAATTTTAATTGGCACATACACACACATATATTTATGGCATATCCAAATGTACACAAACATGTATGTACTATGTTCTGAGGGGATATTTTAAAGTGTTTTGTATCTCATATTGGGGTGGGGGAGACAGGCATTCTCTGGATTGTCCTTTGTACTCCATCCCCATTTTCTGGATCTAGAGGCAACAAACTGGCTGAAAAATGGGCACTGGAGGTGGGGGTGGAGGGGAAATGTTATGGGTTACCCGAAGAGAAAAACTCCAAGATGTCCGAATAAATAGAATGAAGTCTTTATTAGCCACCAGTGGGACTGTCCCAAGTATGTTAGGGGCAAATGCCCTGACCTCCAGTTGGTTCCAGTTTTTAAGCCAAAAAACTCAATTGTGACGTATACACAAAGGCAGCCCTGGGCATCTGCAGCAAGCTTCTGTCTTTCCTCTCTCTTTCCTGCTGTTCCCCTGGGGGTAGACGGGACTTTTCCTGTCACCCTCTTCTCTTCTGTCCTCTCTCTCTCTCTCTCTCTCTCTCTCTCTCTCTCTCTCTCTCTCTCTCTCTCTCTCTCTCTCTGCCTATCTCTGTGCCCCTTTACCAATTATCTCTTTCCTCCACCCTTACCTCCCCTTTCTAATAAAACTAAGCTCTGTCTGCCTGGCATGTTTGACCCCTGCCTCAGTCAACTTCTCCTGCCATGGAATCCTCCAAGGTTTCCCTCATGATTTATCATAACATTAGCTTCCATTAGCCCAGGGTCATATTGTATAGGAATTTAGGGTTGGTCTAAGTGATAAGCTAGCTATAGTTCAGTAGCTCACTGCAAAAGGAGTATTTGATGTCTCTAACATGTTGAACTCGGTTGGTATGGTTGAGTTTGGCTCCCTAGAAATCTTCTTGCCTCCTGTTCCATGTCAGCGTTTAGACCAGTGGTTCTCAACCTGTGGGTCATGATCCCTTTTGGGAGTGGAATGACCCTTCACAGGGTCACCTAAGACCATCTGCATATTGAATATTTACATTATGATTCATAACAGTAGCAAAATTACAGTTATGAAATAGCAATGAGAACAAATTTATGGTTGAGGTCAGCACAGCCCAAGGGACCGTTTTAATGGGTTGCAGCATTAGGAGAGTTGAGAATCACTGTTTTACACAATCTTGCTCTTCACTGGATCACTGGCTCTATCATTGAACATAAGGTAGATATCCACTCATCTACTTAAGGAAGGGTGGATTCTGAGGAGTACGAGCATCAGCAATTGACTCCAGGTAGAAAACAGGTAGGTGGCAAGCTAGAGGCTAAGGTCCAAGAACAGCAAAGACAAGAGGTGTAATTTATGGCCAGGGGCTAGCTGCACAGTGAGTAAAGTTATGTTGGAGAGAGAGAGAGAGAGAGAGAGAGAGAGAGAGAGAGAGAGAGAGAGAGAGAGAGAGAGAGAGAGACAGAGAGAGACAGAGAGAGAGAGACAGAGACAGAGAGAGAGACAGAGAGAGACAGAGAGAGAGAGACAGAGAGACGAGAGAGAGAGAGAGTGTGTGTGTGTGTCTGTGTGTGTGTGCGTGTGTGTATGTGTGCAGGATGCTGAAGGGTGAAGCAGGCCAGGAGAGGCCATTCTCCATCTAATGAAGTAATTTGTCCTTAGTTCTAGCTTCATGTTGCTATGTGGACCTAATGTTACCAGGTCTTCTCAGTTTACTTTTTTCCCCTATTTTTTTTATTTAACTTTTTACACATGCCACTCTCAGTTCCCTCTCCCTCCCCTCCTCCCCCACCCCCAATCCTCCCAACTCCTCATCCCCACTCCATCCCCCCTCAGTTTTCAAAGGAAATCAATTCATTTGATACTTTATAGAAATATACCAGATTTCAAAGGTAGCACTGCCTTTAGAAATTGTGGTGATCCTTTGGTCATCGGTTGGTTACCTCTATTTAAAACTGATTTCAGAATTTCATGCTACAAGCTGCTTGTACTATGAACTAACTGGGTGTTAGGTCCAAAGGAAACACCTCCAAATAATGGCATGCAGGTTTCCCTACTACCAAAAGAAACATTTCCTCATCTATCAGAAGGGACACATGGCTATCTGTGGTGCCTATTAGCATGCCAACTACATGTTGGTCTCCAGACACATGCCGTACCTGTGGCTCTTCTCACCCCACCCCTGCCCTAAACTTGGCCAGCTCAGGGTTCCCAGCTTCTCATTCCAGTGTGACCTTGCCATTTCAGCCCTGAACTTTCTTGGTCCCCTCTCTCTTGGTCTTCCTTCCCCAAGTCTCTTCATCTTTGCTTATGAAGATATACCTTTGAGATAAACCTTTGAAGCTATAGACAGGCTTCTGTGAGGTACAAAATACGCTCCACACTTAGAGCAAGCAGACATGGACACATGGATGATTGCATAGACACTGAACTTTTCTTCTTTTAATTTCTGCCCCTGCCCCCTTCAGTCTATTTTTAATATTTCATTTCAATTTGTACATGAGCATGTTCTGGTGTATGTGTAAAAATCAGAGAAAATTTTGGAAAGATGATCTCTTCTTCCACCATGGAGGTGCCAGGGATCAAACTCAGGTTGCCAGGTTTGGCAGCAAGCATACTTACCCACTGAACCATCTTGTGAGAGCCACCTGCCCCACATTGTATGCTGCTGGAGACAACTTATCCCTGGAGCTTACTTTCAGTCATCGACCAGATACTGTAGAATAATTAGTTTTCTGAGTAAGACTCAATAGGAACCCACTTTTCTTGAAAAGTCAGAGTTGATAAATTAGCACGTGGTCTTTAGGGGGACATTTTGGGTATAAGACATAACAGAGATATTGCTAACAAATTTTAGTTTTCTGTTTTTATATTTATTTAGTATAGAGATTCTTCACCTGTCATTCCCCTCGGTGTACCCCCATTTAATGTTTCTGCTCCCCAAAGCAGTGATTCTGAAGGAAGGAAGGTCACACAAACACCCTACATGTGTGTCTGAGTCTGATTCCTGTGGGTTAGGTGGCAGGAATCCTGTGACATTTGAGAAGGCACCTTTTGAAGACCTTAGGACATTGCATGTCGCCTCCTGGACCTGGAGTTTGCTACAAGGTTGGTTTTTACTCTTGAGTCATGGATTACCAAGGTTCTAAAAGGATTCTTAGATGATGGTCCCAACCTTCTGGTCAAGAGAAGATCTCACTGTGTGTGTGTGTGTGTGTGTGTGTGTGTGTGTTAGTCAGGAGAGCTGGAAGGGAGAAGAATACTTACATGTAACCATGGATTCTGACACAGTTTTCTCCTCCCTTTTAAGGATTGTCTTTAATTTTAACTCCGTATATGCATATGAGTGCAGGCACACATGGAATTGGAGTTACAGGGGGTTGTGAGCCTCCTGAAGTAGGTGCTGGGGACCGGACTCCAGTCCTCTGCAAGGGCAGCATGTGCTCTTAACCACCGAGGCATCTCTTCCCCTCACTTTCCCCTTCTGATGGTTACCAACTGGTCCCCAGGCTATCAGCGTAGTTTGGGACATATTTTCCTCTCTTCTGTTAAGGATGGGAAGATTGGGCTGGGAAGGAAGAAGTAAACAGAGTTGACTAAACATCTGCTACAGACAGACATGGCTCGTTTCAAAGAGATGACAACAGATTTAAAGGCCAGCAGTACTACGAACAAGTGAGAGGTGCTGGGGAGGAGGAGAAAATGAATAGCAAAGGGGTCTCAATTAGTTCTCATCATCAGTGTCTGTGTCTGTAAAATTATGGAACATAAGACGCTTGTCTTAGTGTGAAGAGACATCATCACCATGGAAGCTCTCTTTTTTATTTATGTATTTATTTATTTGTTTGTTTTTCATTTACATACCAAACCCAATTCCCCCTCCCTCCCCTTCTCCTGTCCCCCTCACATCCCTTCCCCCATTTCACTCCCCATCCACTCCTCAGAGAGGGTAAGGCCTCCCTTGGGGAGTCCACAAAGTCTGGCATACCAAGTTGAGGCAGGAACAGGGCCTTCCCCGCTTTATCAAGGCTGAGCAAGGTGTCCCTCTATAGGGAGTGGGTTCCAAAATGTCAGTTCACACACATGGGATAGGTCCTGGTCCCATTGCCAACCGCCCCCCAACAGATCAAAATTTGGCAGCTCTTGTAAAAGAAAGAGTTTAATTTTGGTTAGAGTTTTAGAGATGTAGGAGAAATTTTTCTGTACTGCCAGCCAGTTCCCAAATAACCACACAGAAACTTATTAATTATAAATGTTCGCCCAATAGCTTACGCTAGTTACTAACTAGCTCTTACAACTTGAGTTAACCCATATTTCTTACCTACTCTCTGCCACGTGGTGGCACCTTCCCTCAGCACTGCTTGCTCTTCTGCTTCATCTTCGGCTTGCTCAAGTTTCCTGAGACTCCGCCCTTCTTCCCAGCATCCTCCTGGTCTGGACAGGCTCTTCCTGCCAAGTATAGGCCAGTCAGCTCTTTATTAACCAATGAGGGTAATGCATATTCACAGTGTGCAAAGATTGCTCCTCAGCACGGAGGTTTGGTCCATTTCAATCATGGTGAGGAACATGGCAACACACAGGCAGTCATGGTGCTCAGTGAGGAGCTGAGAGTTCTAAATCTGGATCTGCAGGCAGCAGGAAGAGAGAGCCATGGGCCTGACTTGAGCTTTTGAAAACCTCAAAGCCCACCCTTAGTGACAGATTTCCTCCAACAAGGCCACACCCACCCTAAGAAGGCCACACCCCCTGATCCTTTCAAATAGTGCCACTCCCTGGTGATCAAGCATTCAAATCTATGGGACTGTTGGTGTCATTCCGACTCAAACCACCACAAGGCTGACGGGCAACTAGAAGCAGGTATACGTAAAAACAACAACAACAAAAACTTTAATTAGATCAGTTTTAGTTTTACAGGAAAATTAAATGAGAAGTGCAGAGCTTTTGCACACACCCCCTGCCTGCCCATATGCAATCCACATTGTACTTGGGAGGAGTCACACGATGCAGGTGTTGGAGTACCACTGACCCGCCCTTTTCTTCGTTGTTCAACGATGACATTCACAAGAAGTATTTGTCCCAGGCCTACCAAGCCACTACTGAATCCTCAGGGTGGTTGACCAACCTGTGTCTTCCTTCCTAGCCCGCCATCTCCTCCCTTGGTACAATATATAGACTTAGAAGAGCCTTGGAAAGCTGTGAGGAGAAAGTGTCTGGTCAAAGTGATTCAAAGCCTGGTCCCTAGGGTTGGAGCTTTTCTCTCCCCTTCTGGTTTTCCTCTCTCCCTTTTCTCTTGCTTTCATTCTCTTCCCTCCTTTCCTTCCCCCAGACCCGCTCTTTCTAGAACTCTCCCGATGAACTATATTCTGAGCTTATACTATGCATTTCTGCTAATAGTTGATGTTTATGCTCTAGTGAGAGCCATTATTAGATACACAAGAAGGAATTATATATATTTTTAAAACTTTTATTTATATGTGTCTGAATGTTTTCCTACATGTATGTATGTATGTATGCCATGTGCATGCTTGGTGCCCATGGAGGCTAGGTAAGGGCTTGTGATGCCCTGGAACTGGAGTTACAGACAGTAGTGAGCTGCCATGTGGGTGCTGGGAACTGAACCCAGGTCCTCTACAGAAGTAGCAACTGCTTTTAACCACTGAGCCTTAGGCTTAGGTTTTATTTTACCTTTTGTTCTTCTTATTTTAAATAATAAATTAATTTAAAGCAGGATTTTGAAACTAACCTTACTTAAATTGTCAACCCCCTAGTGACATGTCAGTATATTAGGTTTCAACTTTTAGCAGCATTTTTTTAAAGGGACATTTGGACAGAAAACAGTAAAGGTGGGTGTGCTTTGTAAAACTTTTGAGCTGCACATCTATGTGAGTGTGTGTTTGGATGTGATGTGAAGCAGGTTTCTCACTGAGCTACAAAATGCTTGAAGTCACTGGGACAATGCCTCATGCTTTCTTGGTTCAATTTAAATACCATATGCGGTCTTTACAAGACCTTAACTCACTTAGTTACCTTTTAGATTAGTCTCCATTTCCATGGAGACTATTGTACTGGAATGGAAATCAGAATTTTAAATAAATGTTTTTATCTGGCAGCAACTTATACAATAAACTCTCCATCCACTTCTCCAAACCATCTTTTAGTGTGTTGCTGTTTGTAACTGTCACCAGATTATTTGGAAAATGCTTTAGGGGTACATCAGAAAGGTGTAGGGACATTCTAAAATTGTTGATGGAGATAGAAGGAACTTTTATGTACTTAAGATACCTCTAGAACACGCCATGTCTTCTTGGACCAGAGTGTTGGGAGGCACAGATGCACAGGGGTCTATGATTCTCCTAATTGATGGTACCTTCAATGTCAGTGAGAACATCTGGGGTACAGACAATACAGGGCAAAGCTTCCTTTGGTTTTATTTTCTCTTTTAAAATTCCCAGTTTTCCAGAAAACTCAGTTAGAACCCTTCCTCAGACATCCTACCTACCAGAGGAGTTTGAAGTACATAGCAGGAATGAGATTAGAGTTGACATCACAGCCAGAGGCCAGACAATGTTTGTCCCAGCCTAACTGTCTTTGGGTCCATTTATCTCCCCTCAGAATAATTTATTTTATCTTTCAAATAGTATCTTCATTGCTTCTAAATCTCTCCAGGTAGTTACCCAACAGTGAACAGACACCGCCCCTATGTGTATAATAAATGTGTGTTTCTCTTGCTGATGGATATATTATCAGTTCTTTCCTGAGACTCATTAATGAACGTTAGTGGGCCAGAGGGAGGGTTCTCTTGCTTCTACCCAGAGTACAGTTTAAAGAACAGTGTACGCCTGCTGGCCATGTCCTCTGCTCCCTTCACAGTCACTCAGCTGGCGTGATGCAGGGTACAGGCTGGGTGATTACTCGACAAGCTTATCTGGAGGCTGGTTATCTAAATGGGGTCCCTCTGGAGCTCCTAGAATTTGTGGAGTGGGGTTGTGTCATAGGAAATGCATGCTTGGCTGCTGCTCACAGCCAGAGAGGGAGGGTGTGAAAGTGCCTGGCTGAAGCCATCTCAGGCCGCTGCTTGGGACAAGAGGCTAGTGGCAAGGCTGCAAGAGCACCATCCAGGCACAAGGAGCCCTGATCTGACGGCTGGTTGGTCTAGGAGAAAAAGCCAAGGGTATTAATGATTTGTAGACTCCTCCTCTTTAAGAGATCAAAACAAAGCAAATCAGAACCCCCAAGACCCCTAGAGCTACCCACCCCACCTGAAGCTGATTTTTCCCAGAAATATTATTTATATGGAGTCTGAAATTTAGAAATCTATCTCCCCTATAACCCAAGAACCCACCTGCAGCTCAATGGGTAAAGCTAGTTAAAACATTTTTTTTTTCAAGACAGGGTTTCTTTGTGCAACAGTCCTGGCTGTCCTGGAATTTGCTTTGTAGACCAGGCTGACCTCCAACTCACTGAGATCCATCCGCCTCTGCTTCCCAAGGGCTGGGATGAAAGGCGTGTGCCACCACAGCCTGGCTAGTTTTAATTTTATTCTGTTCAAGAATTAGACCATTTACCCTACTCTGACAGCACCATGGCTCCCCAGACTCAGGAATCAGCAGATGCTTTAGGAAGATATATGGATGTCCCACTTGGAAACTGACATTTTTTTTTGTCCTTGTTTTTTTCTTTTTTTTTCTCTTCCCAATTATTTGTTGTGACAGGGACAAAGGAATACAGGAAGGAAGGGCACGGCTTTTTGCTGACCCTGCCCATCTCCAACAAGCCTCAGGACATCTCCACGCATTTATTCGAGACCCTTTGACTATATGATCTGCCTTCCTGACTGATGTGTCACAGCCGCAACGGGAGGGAGGAATTTACCTCAAGTTGTCTAAAAAGAGAACGGGTGCACGTGCACACTTCCTGTCTTCTCCCCCTAGCGTCTCAGAGATACCGCGTGACCTCTGAGCTCTCAGCGTTACTGTGAGGCAGCAAGCAAGAAAGGAAAAGGCAGACAGTCACGTGAGGTAGATGGGCTCAGCCCCTCCCCCCTTCAGATGCAGGAGCTGGTGAGTGGGGAGGGCTGCTTCTACGATGCCTCAGCTGTTAAACTGATGGAATGCCTCAACCTCTTCATTTCTTGTCATCTTTCTATTTGATCATTAGCCCAGCTGCCCAGGAGCTGACAGGGCAAGGAGACAAGTCTGAAACAAGCAAGCGTGTCCCCGGGAGAGTAGACAGACACGATTTGACAGGATAATGTCCTCACTTGATAAACGGAGGGACTCCCTGCCTGCCCGTGTCCTCCCTGCAATTCAGTCCTGGCAATCTGACTTCTCAGAGCACTTGGACAGCTAGCTAAGCATTTCCTGACCGCTCCCACCCTCCAGTTGCTGAGGGTGACCGACAGTTAAATGCATGTCTGCTTACTTCCTAGTCTAAAGGTTGTTCGCACTCCAGACTTGGGCCCTGGAAGTAGCAACCACAGGGGAATGGTTTGAGATGCTAGGGAAATTCCTGCCTCCCTGCTTTCTCTCCAGCCGGTCACAGTCACATCTCACTGTCATTCAAATTGTCTGCATGGTGCTTAACTTTTTCTAGAGGGGGTCTTTTGTTTTGTTTTGTCCCTTTATAATGATATATATATATAATATATATGTATGTGTGTATATATATATATATATATATATATATATATATATATATATAGTCTTTTTCTAACAAAACTTTATTGCATTTATGTTAGGTCTCAAACCCAGGACACAGGCTAACTGAGGTACTACTAACATACCAAAGCGACTGCTGTCTGCTTCACTGTGGTCTGTCTTTCCCAGCATTGACAGTCCCAGGCTCCCTACCCTAAACTCCTCCAGCCTAGGGAAGTGGACTGGGCTGTCCTTGCCTAGCTTCTCTTCCCTGTACATGGGAAAGGAGGGGGAAACTGTGGTTGGTATGTGAAATAAGTAAATTTAAAATAAAAAGCAAAATTTAAAAACAAAAGTAAGAACCCCAGCCATTTTGGCTACAAGGCCCTTTTGGCCCTTTTGTGGGAAATTGCCCTCTTGGCAGTTGTCCCTGGTTCTCCTGTTTCCTGCTCCCTCTCCCACCCCCCTCCTCTCCTCACAAGGCCCATTCAGTTGGCAGCTCATGTTCAGTCTGAGCCCTTCCAGATACCTGAGGCTATGCTCTCCCTTTGATCTACAATAAACCTCCCCATCACTGAGCAGTCAAGTCCTCCTTCTCTTTCTTCATTCAATTTATAGCGTACTTCAGTGGGATGTTGGATCCATAGCACACAAAACTGTTAGCTATTCATACTTCAGCATAAATTATTGTAGGACCTTTGTCTCTGATGAGCTACCTTTTAAAAAAGAATACATATGTGTGTGTGTGGGCATATATACATACATATATATATGCCCATATACACACAAATTTTATAATATATCATATATATTATAAAATATATTTGTTATTGTATATGTATTGTAAAATTTCAAATGCTGGAAGTATAAAGTAACATTAGAAAAGTCTAGAGACTCAGTGAGTTGCCTGGGAAGGAAAATGTTATTGTTCTAAGCTCAGGTGACAGGGGCCTGTGAATTAAACTAACAAAAGTCCAGTTAATAGGGGGAAAGGGATGCGATTCACTAACGTTTATTTGTCTGGAAGTTTATAGAAAAGAAGAGAAATTCAAAGAGGCAGCTGGAACTTTTGTGAAGGAAGGAAATGGGTTGAGGTCAAAGAAAGGGTGACTTGTGGGAATCTGACTAGATGTTGTGGGCAGGCACTGATGGACAAGATCAGCTGTTCATGGATGCCCACTTACCTGCCATCTCCTATCTCCAGCAAGATTTTCAGGCAGATGAGGCGGAAACTAAGGTTTTGTCCCAAATATTTCCCCTTCCTCCTCCCTACACATTTTGATTCTACTTTGTAATCAACTCAAAGTAACACTTTTGCCAAAACGGTACTTTTGAGGCAGCTGTGTGTGATGGGGTGTTGTGCTGTAGCTAAGAGAAAGGACTTCCATGAAAGGCTAGCAAACTTGATTCTCTACAAAACAGTGTCACCCCTTTAGCTGCCCTCTACCCCGAGCAACCCTGTTGTAGTAATCAACCTTTGTTGGCTGTAACATCATGAGTGGCCACCATGAAGCACAATTCCCAGTTGGGGTTGAAGATGGAGGTTTCTTGTTCCGCCTTCTTCCACAGCTGCTTCAGCCCCAAATAAACACACAGACGCTATATTAACTTATAAAACTGTTGGCCGATGGCTGGGCTTTTTAATTGGCTAACTCTGTCTTAATTATTAACCCATTTCTACTAATCGAAGTATTTCCACATGGTCTTATCTTACCAGAAAAGGGTCCATGCCTGTTACTGCTTCCTCCCCTATGTGGTATCTTCTCTTGGCACCTCTCTGTCTCTCTCCCGAGCATTCTCCTCGGCCCTGCCTGCCTTCCTGCCTCTACTGGCTATTGGCCAAACAGTGTTTTATTCATCAACCAATAAGAGAAACATATATACAGAAGGACGTCCCCCATCAAAGGGCTGTTATCATTGAATGAATAAAGGGAGGTTCATTAGACACTCACCTAAGAGTCCAGTTCAATGTCTCCTGTTCCCAAGCTGCAAGTAGTTTTAGGGGTGGGGCTAGAATATTTAGGAACTGGAAAGGTGACTTGGGGTTGGGCCTCTGCAGTGGTACCTCTTGCATGGATTGTCACCCGGTTGGGGTGGCACTCGTGATGCTATCAATGGCCTATGAGACACCCATTCCCATAATGCAACAAACTGTCATCTAAACAAGGACTCATCCAAAATGGGCCCTGCTGTGGGTGATAGTGTAGGCGACTGAGGTTGAGCCATTTCAGGGAGAAGGGAGTAGAAAAGGTGAAGGGGGAAGCAGGCAACAGCGTGGGTCCCTCAGATGCTAATGTGGCAAGATTTGCGTTGGTCCAGCGTTCCCAAGGAAGCAACTGACAAATGCCCAGATTCTGTGCTGTCAGCCTCAGAAAGGCTTCAAATCCCAAACAGCGGCTCGCAGAAAGGGTGCACAATAGGGATGTGCAGGCAGACGAGCCTTCAGATGAGCATTGTTTTAAGTGCCAAACATTAAAAAGAAATTGAACCAGGCAGGTATAGCCTGCATTCTCAGGAAGTTGTGGTAAGCAAGCAAACGGGTAGTGACATCATTTCATGGCACCCATGAGGAAGATGAATGGGATGATACACTCCTGGGTCGGGGGTGGGGGGTGGGGGCGGGGGCGTGAAGGGGTGAGAGTGGGATGGGGCAGGGGCTGACTGGTGGGTGGGTTGTGACATTGGTTGGGGCCACTGGACTTACAGAGTACAGAGGCTTGACTTAGAGCTTGGTGGCTTTCCTAGCTCACCCACATTGCCAGCAGGGGCTCTGGGTTCCAAGCCATCTCTGTTGGAATTACAGATGGGAGTGGTGGCGTGGCAAGTTCTCCTGGTTCAAAGGGAAGCCACATGCGTTTTCTGGATTGGCGTCTGCAGTCCTGGAGCAGCGCCAGCGCACCTGCACTGTGAGGTCCCCCGCCACTCTCCCTTCTCTCCTGGGGTTACCAGGGACTTCACGGGAAGCATTTCTCCTAATCCTCTCTGGAAATGTCCCTTGGAACATTTCCCTATTCTGTTTGTACAAGGATCACACTAGAACCAAACTTTCTGAAGGTCTCTCTTGACTGATGAACTACTAGTTGGGGGGGGGAGGGTGGAGGTATGACTCTGTCAAATAATAGAAGTATTTCTCTTCCAGGTTAACCGGTTGACCTGACTTGTCAGAAGAACGCCCTTTTCAAAGACAAATCTATGAAATTCCATTTCTTGGGGGGGGGACAAGATCCTGGATTTTCACCGAGGATTGTAAATGTCAACTGCCCGGCTCCCACTGCTGGCTGGAATGGCCACCACTGTCTACCCTCCCGAGTTCATTGCATCGACCCATCCAACACATGTGGGGATTCTGCTCTTTGTTAACCGAAGTCATGCCCCTCTTACCTGTCTTCCTTCCTTTTTCTGCTGTGAACACTTGCAGCTTTTCAAGGTTGTGATGAAGTGTTGACCCCTCCCCTTGTTTCCCTGGGATGCTCTGAGCCTGCCTTTCTGTGACTGGTCCCTGGAAGGGAGGACTGAGATTCCTGGGAGGCAGGATGAGAGCAGGTACACAAGGGGCCTGGGTAGAGAGAGCAACTGCAGTGGGTTCCTTTTCATACAACTGGGACTTGACCCAAGGAAGCAAAATAATTGCCAGTAAAAGCTAACATCATCGGCGTGATGTCTTTGACCACTGCTTCTTTAGGATCTAAGGCACAGTGGGTGTTAAGCAGATTTGTACTGGAGGCCCCTTGCAACAAGTTACCTCTAGTGACATTCTTTTAGGTCCCTTTCTCACTGCTGGGGATTGTCTCTGAGGAAAGGGGTGAGGAGAGAAGTGGAGGAGGAAGGCCAGGCTCGGGGTTCCTGGCTGTGGCTGACGTCCCTTCCTCCAGCTGCTGAGCGCTTTGTGAGTGATGAATGATACAGAAGCATGCCTCCCGCAGCCAGCTGGCCCCACACCAGGTCTTTGTAAATGCCAGCCAGAGGCGGCGTTGGTTGCCTGCCAGGCTGGAGACTGTAGGGGCACGTCTTGGGTTCTCAGCCCTCACATGGAGCTCTCCCCAACTCACAGCGGTGGCAGCCCTAGACCTGGGTTGATGACTTCTTTGTACCTTTCCTCAGAGCTGCTTCGCAGGCAGGCTTTGCCTACTCGGCTCCCTCAGCCTGTGTGTTTGCTTTGGCAGACTCCTTTCTCCTCCACTCTCATCTCTTTGATCCCAATATTCTCTTCCACTGCTTGCCTCTTGTCCCTGGAGGAACAGAACATGTGCTTTGGAAGAACTAGCTAGAAGATGGGGCAGATCACTTAATGTGGGTCTACATTAACTGAGTTGTGTGCCTTAAAATCTGCTGTCATTTTCCTCAGATTTCTTCCCCTGAACCAGTCTGAGAAAGACAACTGACAGGCATAAGAGACTCGGGGCAGTAACATAGAGAGTGTCACTGTTTCCCTGCTTTGATGATGTGTATGTGTTTTCATAGTTCACTCTGCATTGGAGAGGTAAGTATTTTTCTTATAACTGAGACATGGAACACATTGACAGTTTATTTTTTTGAGAAAAAGTTTTGCTATGTAGCTAAGGCTGGTCTCAAACTCAGGATCTGGTTTCAGCCCACCAAGCACTGGGATTACAGGTCTATTACCACACCCATCTAATTGCCTGTGGTTTTTCTCTTCATTCTCATTTTCTCTCTCTCTTGGCAGTGTCTCATGTAGCCCAGGCTGGTTTCAAACTCACTAACTAGTTGAAGATGACCTTGGACGCCCAGTGGATAACACAGAGATGACGGATACAGCACAGAACCCCATGCATGCTAAGCCACTGAGCCACGTTCTTGGACTGGTTTTGCTTTTTTTCTCGGGAGTGGGCAAAACAATGTGTTTCTACCATTAGATGGAATATTAGATGAAATACAGTGGCTGGCTATTTGGGCCAGAAAATGTCCCAATTTATTTCCCCAGGGTTTTGATTTTAGTGCTTTGTGTGTGTGTGTGGGGGGGGGCTTGGTATTACAGATGAATCCATGGGAAAAGTTTGTCTTTATTTTTTATTTCATTTTTGGGTATCTGTGGAAACTGTGCATGTGTAGAGTCATAGGACATCTTACAGGAGTTGGTTCTCTCCTTACACTGAATAGGTCCCAGGGGTTGAACTCAGGTTGTCAGATTTGAAGGCAGATGACTTTACTCACCAATTTATTTTCCCAGCTTGAGAAAAGTGTCTTTATAATCAAATTATTTTGAAATGCGTACCTACCTAGTCATCATAATAATGATTTGGAATATGTGGGGTAGATTTCCACAAAGGAAGAGAGGTACAGGTCTGGACAGCCTGGTTCTGTTTGGCTCTAAGTGGCTGTAAGACCTGGGGTAGGTCACCTCATTGTGACTGGGACCTCTCCTTTCTCCCTGTAACATGATGGGGAAGAGTGGGCCTCTGGAAAAGGTGTTGGTTTTCTTTCTACCCCTGTGAATTGTTATTCAGAGTCACAGACGCGATTAGTCTTCTTCAGAGAGCCCTTATGTCATAAGGAGCCATGAGAACTTGTCACGATGGGTTAGCTCACTGGCCTCTTTGAGCCCATGGTCTCATAACGTAAGTACAAGAGGCACTGAGTGACCCTGGGCTGCCTGTTTGCTGTGATTGGAGCTGTGTCCCTCCCTCAAAAGTCAAAGTCTTCAGCACTTGTGACCTTATTTCAAAACAAGGACTTTAAAGATGATCTAGTTAAGATGAGGCCTTCAGAGTGGACCCTAAGCCAGTATTGTTGTATTGTTAGAAAAAGGGAAAATCTGGGCACAGACACAGACCTGTGCGTAAGAAAGGGCCGTGTGGACATGAAGGCTGAGATTTGATTGTGCACACCAAAGAACACCAAAGATTGCAGCAAACCACAGAAACCCGGTGAGTGGTGGATGATTCTTCCTTTTAGCCTTCAGAAGAAGCTACCTACTCCAACAAGGCAAAACCTCCAAATAGTGTCATTCCCTTTGGAGGCCATTTTCTTTTAAACCACCACACCATGGGCTAATAAAGTTCTGTGTTTGAGCCGTTGATGGACCTTTGTCCTGACAGCCCTGGGGAGCTCCTAGCTGTGGGCACATTGACTCATATGATTCCTCACTGTCCTTACTGGTTGATTCCTGAGTGGCCAGCGCAATATAGCAATCAGATGGAAACGTCTTACCTTTCTTTGCTTTGCTGGGGAAAGCTAAGATGAATAATAGACAAACAAGTATGCCCTGTGCCATGTGGTGAAAGATGGGATGGGGAGAAGGGGGCGGGGTGGGCAGCATGGAGTCACTGCGCTATGTAGATGTGATGGTATTTGGTTTCTCTTCTAGTTTCATACTGTTGACATAAAAAAACAAAACAAAGCTCTAACTTGAGGACAAAACCGTTTACTTGGCTTATTATTTCAAATCTCAGTAACTTATTGAGGGAAGTCAGGGAAGGGATTCTTCTTGCTGACTTGCTTTTCTATGCGCTCCTAGGCACATTCTTATCTAGATTTCTCATATAGCCTGCCTAGGGATGCTCACAGTCGGCTGGGTCCTCCTACATCAATTAACAACTGAGTCCTAGAGACATGCTTACAGGCCATTTTGATAGAGGCAATTCCTCAGTCGAGGTTTCCTCTTCTAGTGTGAGTCTATGTTGTTTCAAGTTGACAGTAAAAACTAATGAGCACAATCGTCAACTTCACAGGATCTAGAATCATGTAAGAAATAACCCTCTGGGCGTGTCTGTGAGAGAGTTCCTAGGCTGAGTTCAGGGAAAATCTACCCTAAGTGTGGGTGGCACCATTGTGCAGGCCGGGGTCCTGGACTGAAAACAGAGGAGAAAGGGAGCTAAGAATCTCTCTCTCTGTCTCTCTGTCTCTGTCTCTGTCTCTCCTTCCTGACCATGGATGCAATGGAGTCCAGATGCCCCACACTCCTGCTGCCACAAGTTCTCTACAGTGATGGGTTCTACCCTTCTTTAAGTTGCTTTCAGGAAGTGTTTTTGTTGCAGCAACAGGAAGCACAACTAACACTGTAGAGGCTGAAGCACACATGTAGCAAGAGCATTGCACTTTCCCTACATGTTGCATGAAGGCAGACTCCCGGCACACTCACCATGCCAGGACTTAGAAATCCACTTTGTGTGTGCTGAAGCTTAGCCACATTGAGGTCCTGGCCAAAGGTTATACAAATAGTGAGGGAAGCCACTGGGTTTAACCCAGGATGTCTACAGACTCATGGTTTATTTTGTACTAAGATGTGGTATTGCTGGTTGACATAATGAGCCCATGGTTTGCAGGTCTGTTCATATATGATAGCAAGAGTTTTCTGTTCATTGTGTTTCTACCGTCTTCAGTCTGTCCTGCTCAGGGTCTAGCCTCAGTTAGGTAGATGGAAAGCAGACATCATCCATTTCTCAGCAGTCTAGTTTCTAACATGAACATATGTCAAGTGATCTTATGACTCTGGCAATTATTGACATATTTTATTTGAGAAAGGGTCTTATACTGTAGCCCAGGATGACCTCAAGCTCGTGGCAAATCTCATGACTTAGCCTTCCCAGTTCTGAGGTTCCCAAGGTGAACCACCCTGGCAACCAGTCATTGACATCTTGACTGAAACATTGAAGAGGTGCTTATTTAGTCCCTAGGGTGTGTCCAACCTGTGACCTGTGGGCCACATGCATCCCGGGACAGTTATAAACACACATTGGTATACCTTTATAGATCACATGCCACAATGTCAAAAAGCTGGGTACTGTTATAGCTATGTGATGCCATATTAAGGAAGCCAGCGTGATCCTATCAAATGGGAAGCTCAATTCTAGGCTCCCAGTGAGAGTAAAGACCAGAGAATGGCAGTCATAGAAGTCATTATATCGTTTGCTAACCTCTGTCAGTGTTTGAAGAAGCCTGGGGAGCCACGGGGTCTTTATATCAGTCTTCAATACTATATCTTGGTACAAAATAAAGCCCAAAACATCCAGGGTGGGTGTGGTTATCTTTTTTTGCACTCTGAGCATATAAAATACTTCTTGTGTTGCAAGTAGCATTTTCCCTTGATCCTAAAAAGGAAAGGATTCAAATATTAGTATTTGATTTCAGATGATAAAAATAAAAAATCATTAATATGATATATACAAAAAATAATATGCAATGAAAAGGGCAAAGAAATGATGGAACTTGGCCTCCTATGACAAGCTCTCCTGAGAGGAGCCTGCAGATAGTTGTCTGTGCCCATGCAACAGTCAAGGAGAGCAGATTTAGTTGAAGTACTGTGGCCAATCAGAAGACAGAATTTCTTTCTTGATGATGCCATCGGGCGTATGATGAGGCATTCCAGGGGCCGTTGCCTCTGGAAAGGCAAGATGAGTAGCAAGAAGTTGTTAATCTTTTGCAGGTGTGAGGAAGCCTCAGCTAGTGGGTCTCAGGCCTGCCTGCCATGCTGTTTATAGCTTGGGAGGAGAGTATAGTGGGTTGCAAAAGGGGAGGTCACTATGGTATGCTGCAATCTCCACAGCCCTCCACATGGTTCATCATGCTCGCTTCTCCCCACCAGCCCTGGGATCTTTACCCTCAGAACCATCTTACTGACCCTTCCCATTTTTTAAAACAACCCTAAAATTATGTACAATCCAGTTTCTATGTCAATGCACGTGAATTGAGTCTCTTTCCCTCCTCCCACCCCTTCCCTAGCCTCTACAGATGTAGAAATAGACATCACAGCGTTGTGGTTTAAAAGCATGAGAGGGTGGGGCTATGGGTTAACCTTCTGTGGTTGGCTTTCTGGTTCTACCACAGCTTTGTGAGCTCGGGTGGTTTATTTGATCTTGATTTCCCTCACTTGTAAAATGGACATCATAATAGCCCCCTTTCTCCTAGGGTAGCTGTGATGACTTAATGGTGGTAGCCCAATGATTTAACCCTGCATGGACCTCAGCACCTGTTTTCTGGGTGTATCGAGTGTCTGGGGTTTTTGAGTTATTCTTGGATGTGTTATCCCTCCCAGCCCCAGGAGGTGAAGCTGGTTCAGTAAGGCCACCAGAACTAGGTTCGCCCTTGCATATCATGCTTTTTCTGAGTCCTGGCTTCTCTAAGGTAGACACTCCGCTGACTGTATTCGCTCAAGGTCATTATGTATCGCTGAGGAAGTTGTGGGCCTCTCGAAGGTCTTCAGGAGCCTGTGAAAGTGGAGTCCTTGTTGGTGTCCCGATGTTAGTCCATTTCTCACAGCTTGGTGAGGAAGAGGCCCCGCATCAGTCCCCTGAATCATTGCTGTCTTCAAGGCTGAACATGAAGGTTCTTTAGGCAGCATAGAGTCCTATTTCATTCATAATTCCAGAGTCTGCTTTATTTATGCTTTCCGTATCTTCTCTCTATAGAAGGGGGGCTTGGAGGCCTCTTCTCTGGAATGTAAGTCTTCCCATCTTTCCTATGGGAGCCCAGAGAACTAACAAATCCACAAGGACATTTCCACAGAATCATCGGTGGGCATGTCTCCCTTTACACAGAAAGATGATTCTAATGTCACTTAAACTTGTTGGAATACTTTGTTCTCTCTCTGGTAAAGATTCTGCCATTTTCTCAAATGTCATAACAAACAAATGCTGATCATAATATTCTCTAGTAGTCTAGGAAGAAAAACCTTGTGAGAAAATTATCAAAGAAACAGAAATCTTATTGGTCTCCATAGAGTTTCATGATTTTTTTTTTATGGAGGAGTCAGGGGAAAATATAAATAAAAATATTTTCAATATATTTGGGAGATTATGACTGACTGTTGTATAGTTGTGGGGAACAGAAATTCTCTACTGAACTTTACTGAGAAAATCTGTAATATTTTTGCTATTTTTTGGGATGGCATCTGACACATTTTACTTTATTTTGCTCAACAGAATGAGTGAGTAAACCTCTTACCAGACTACCTCTGATATAGGTTTTATTTGTGTGTGTGTGTGTGTGTGTGTGTGTGTGTGTGTGTGTGTAAATAAAACACAGACCAGCATGGAACATAGAAAGGACCTTTGGTATTCGGTGTTGGAAAAATAGCCTCTTGGATCCAGAGCTCTTTAGGAGTCATGGGTTCTTGGATAGAATTATTGAGAAAGAATTCAGAATTACCCAGGAGCCTGAGGGCCTTTGCTGAGGTAAGGATGTCTCTTTATTATTTGCTGCATTGTGAACTCTGTATTACCAATTGTTTGATGGTCAGCCTTCCTCATTCATCAGGAAAGATCGATCATGCAGTTTATGTGACCCTGCAGTCATCTGTTCTGCCTTCTAATGTCCTCCTCTCTCTGATCATATGGCCTCTTTATCTGGTCCACTTTAAAAACTGAATAGTCCAGGGACAGAGCAAGGCAGTACTGCATGTCTGTCTAGGTCAAAGACTGACTCTGAGAAACCTTTCCTCTTCCTTGTTTTCAAGGAGGCTGGAGAGGGCATGTAAGACATGGTGTTACATTGCCCCATTGGCATCTCAATGGAGACACAGAGAGCTTGTCCATTTTCTTTGGGATTTGGGCTCCTGGTTCTTTAGCTGGCTTTGTCCTTCATCTCAAAAAGGAAATGTTTCATATGAAGCTCCACTTAATGGGACAAATAATAGCTTTAATGTCGCACAGAAAAGACACTGCTAAAGGACAGGAAGCCCTCAGAGTCAAAGCCCATCCCCCCAAAGTGTATGAGTGGAAGAGATGGGCACATCAAGTGATTCACTTCTCCAATTTAGACCTCTAGGTTTGTGAAATCTCCCATGGTTCACACATGGAGTCAGCCCCAGTGCATTTCAGAATCTGGAGCACAAAGCCTTCTCTCTGGGCTCGTAGTCATCCCCAAATAATATCCCTTAATTATGTGTCATGGGTTGTTTGATGAGTATCTGTTGGGTTTGGCAGATGTCATTAGCCATGAACAATTGCATGTGGCCATTTTTAATTATAACAGCTTCATGCTCACAGTGGCCATTGGAAGAAAACAAACGATTTTGCTGAGCAGAAGCATTTTGTTTCTAAATAGCATCTGTTTTATTTTTGCTGCCCCTGTAAGTGGACTTTTCTGTCCTGCCAGCCAGCTCCCAAATAGCCACATAGAGACTTATTATTAATTATAAAAGCTTGGCCAATAGCTTAGGCTTGTTATTCACAGCCACCTGAAACTCAACTCTAGGGGCATCCGAAGTCCACGGTCTCTAGCAGCAGCTGCACTCATGTGTATATGCCCATACTCAGACACATATGCATGCATACCCATAGCTAAGAACAAAACCATACATCTGAAAAGGAAAGAAGAAAGCAGTTAGAACAAGTGTCTCACCAAAGGCTGTGAAATATGTATATGTAGAAAATATGAAGGTACAATATAGTAGTCTGGGTATGGTGGCATGCCTTATATAAGCCTTTAATCCCAACTCTTGTGAGACAGAGGCAGGTAGATCTCTGTGAGTTCAAAGCTAGCCTGGTATACCTATGTAGACTGCCATATGTACTGTATATTAATATATTAACCAAGGATCAAGAACAGCGTGTAGAAACCACTGGGGAAGGTGTGGAGTCAGGTCCATTCTTCAGCAATTTCACCCAGAGTGCATCACAACTTCTTGATACTTCCCTTTGAATTTCTACTGGAATTTATTGAAATATCAATTTTTTTTTCCTGAGAGTCACAAAGTCTGAAATGTAGAACATCAAATGGGAACACTTGGAACAGAGGTTTGTTTGTTTATTTTTTTTCTCTACAGCAGGCTATGCTGCCCCTATATTTCTTCATCCCTGGCTGCCCCTCCCCCTCCATGAAAAACTCTGAAAAGTCTAAACCAATTAAGATAATTTGATTTCCTCGATGGCGATTGGGCTAGAAAGATCCACGTGACACAATTCCACCCAGTGAGAAGTGAAAGAAGCTTGGCTGGAGTGTTTCTGGGGATGACTTCTTTGCTGATGAAAATAGGTCTTTTGGAAAATTGCCTTTGCTTCTTCCATGAGATGTGTCAATCAGCCATGTCCAGGTCTGTCACAGATCCTTAACTTCTGAGAGGGACCCATTAGACATCACGGAGGACACAGCTGACCTTTGGTAATGATGAAGCCCAGGCAAGACACCTGAAGCCAGTCAGCATCAGACCTTCTTGCTACCTGGGATGCGCATTCCTTGTGGTTTAAGCCATTCCAAGTCACGATTTTCTGCTACTGGGAACTGGAAATAGCCTAGTTTATCTGCCTAGAATAACATCTGGGTTATGCGTGCCGGAAACATAACCACTGTCATTGCATGTCCTCGAACTATGTTAAGCCCTACCACATGGTGTCCAAGTTGAGAGCCACGTGTGAGTCATCAGGTTCTATTTTATCCTCTTGATCACTCACTGCATAACGTCAGGGGTAAACTGTGTGTGTGTGTGTGTGTGTGTGTGTGTGTGTGTGTGTGTGTGTGTAGGATGAATTCATTCCTATGACATGGTAGGAATGTGGTAGCCCAAGGACGTCTCGAGGCTTTTGGTTCTCTTCTTCTGCCATGTGTATCCAGGAGCTCTAACTCAGGTTACTAGTCTTGCCAGTGGGAACGTGTACTAGCCCTAATTTATTTTTATCTAACTTGGTAAAGTTATCTCAGCACATTCTTTGATGAGATTTAGCTATGGTCCTGGCAGTGCAGAGGTCATCCAGGTAGCCATGACTCTCACTACTCCAATAGTTGCTTAAAATGTAGCTCTTTGTAACTATTATTATTTTTTGAGACAAGGTCTTATGTAATCCAAGCTGGCTTTGAATGTTCTTTGTAGTAAAGGATGCTTTTGAACTTCATTTCCCCCTGCCCCTGCATCCTGAGTGTTGGGATAACAGAGTACCACTGCATCTGGTTCATATACTACTTGAAGAATGGGATTACAGGAATGTGCCACCACCATCCAGCACCAAAGACTCTTTTTTTGTTTTTGGGTTTTCGAGACAGGGTCTCTTGCTGTAGCCTTGGAGTCTGTCCTGGCACTCGCGCTGTAGACCAGGCTGGCCTCAAACTCACAGAGATCTGTCTGCCTCTGCCTCCCAAGTACTGGGATTAAAGGTATGTGCCACCACTGCTGGTCATGCCAAGGACTCTTAAGATGTTATTCTTGCGTGTGTCCCTCAGCTGGGTTGAGATATGAATTCTTGTTGTTATTGTTTTGAGACAGTTTCTCATTCTATAGTCCAGACTGGGTCAACTTCAATATGTGGTCCAGGCTTGATTTGAGTTTGTGACAATCTTCCTGCTTTAGCTTATCAAGAAATATGATTTGCGACTAACATTAAATGCATTGGGATATTTGATTAAAGATATACTCTCCATGACACTACGATCATAAAATTCTTCCCATGATAATCAGTCAACATCTTTGAGAATCCTAATCTGGCTCCGAAGCTGGAACAAATTTAAAGTCTGCCGATGCTGTCTCTGAAAGGGTCGTATTTGTCTCCTTATCATTTTTCAAATAACAACTGAGATTTGGAGATGGGTGGAGAATGGGAGCGACTAGAAGACACAGAGAAGCCGTGGCTAAACAGAGATGCTTTGCCGTATATCCGGCTTTTGAGGACAGCATGTAGACCAAAAGGAGCTTGGTATATCTCATAGATGCCTTCATCCCTCTGCAATGAAAAGATCAGGCCCGTGCAATTATTTCAAGATGATTCTAGAATGAGCTCTTCCCTTCATAACCGTTCATAGCTTCCTCAGCTGATTGAAATGGCCGTTCACGGTCTTTTTCAGCCGCTTAAAAGGGATGCTAAGCAAAAAAGTTTATCAGAAAGAGGTAGTAAGAACCCCTTTGTTCCTGAGCATGCGCTTTGAGAGAGAACGCCGCTGTCCTCGGGACTCCCTTGAGTGGGTTCAGGATCGTCCCTCTTCCTGTAGCAGGACTGGCCCATTCTCTCAGCACTGCATAAAAAAGCAGGTCAGTTCCCACCGAATGAGCCCTGCCATGGGTGCCCTACAGGGGCAAAATGCGAACAGCCCAGACAAACGAGTTTCTTTATTCCTTCTGCCCAATGGAAATTTGTTTCAAACTAGGTAACAGGAGTTACCTGGAGTTAGAAAGTTCAGAACATTGAAATAACATGTGTGAAGAGACTTGGTTGCAGCGTACATAAGTGATGTCTTGTTTGGGGGAAATCACAAAGAAAGAGAGCCATGTATTTCTCATGAAGTAGAGGAGAGAGATTTTCACGCTATTAAGTAGAGGGAGACAGATTTGCACACCACATCTGAATATCTGTCCAAATGCTGTGATATGATCCAGATTATTTGTAATACCTAAAATATGAAAGCTATTTTAATACTAGTTGTATTTTATTGTTCAGGCAGTAATTACAAGCAAAAATGTCATGTTCACTACAGGCATGACTTAATTTTCAGTTTCAACTTATACATGGCTATATTTGTAGATGAGAAACTCTTAGAGATGAGGGGCCCAGTTTTCCTCAGGCTGCATTAGAGCTGGAGCCCTGCCTAGAACCGTAAGTTTTGGGGGAATGGTGGTTCCAGGGTCTCCGGGAATAAGGGTAGGGGGAAGATGGCCAGAGTAAATTTGATTCTGCCTTTCTTGGGTACAAATGTTCAGCTCTTTAGCTGCCTTCCTAGGATTCCTTACCTGTGCTAACAGCATAAAGAGGAAAGTGAAGGGAAGCCCGAGGTCTCGTTTCAGCCACTGATTCCGTCCACACCAGTGTGCCAGGGATGGTGATTGTGGCAGTGTGAGGGACAAGTCCTGCTCTGTCCCTCCAGCCAGCTCCCAAATAATGACACTGAGACTTCTTGTTAATTATGAAAGCTCGGCCTATAGCTTAGGCTTGTTCTGAACTAGCTCTTTTTTTAAAATTATGTAAATTAGAAACAGTCTTATTTTACATATCAATCCCAGTTCTCTCTCCCTCCCATCCTCCCATGCCCCTCACTGACCCCCTCATCCCATCCCCCATCCACTCCCTAGGAGGGTGAGGCCTTCCATGAGAGTTCATCCAAATCTACCAAGTCATTTGGGGTAGGGCCTAGGCCCTCCCCCATGTATCTAGGCTGAGAGAGTATCCCTCCATGGGGAATGGGCTCCCAAAGTCCATCGAGCACTAGGGATACATCCTGGTTCCACTGCCAGAAGCCCGTAGACTGCCCAGTGCTGCTAACTGACACCCATGTTCAGGGGCCTGGTTTGGTCCTATGTTGGATCTCCAGCTGTCAGACGGGGATCCATAAGTTCCTATTTGCTCAGGTCAGGCGTTTCTGTGGGTTTATGGTCTTGACCCCTTTGTTCATCACTCCTCCCTCTCTGTAACTTGATTCCAGGAGTTCAGCTCAGTGCTTAGCAGTGGATCTCTGCTTCTGCTTTCATCAGCTACTGGATGAAGGCTCTATGATGGCATTTCAGGCAGTCATCATTCTCATTATAGGTGAAGTGCATTTAAGGCAGCCTCTCCACTATTGCTTAGAATCCTAGTTGGGGTCATCCTTGTGGATCTCCGAACTAGCTCTTATAACTCAAATCAACCCATTTATATTCGTCTACATTCTGTCATGTGGTTACCTGTCTTCCATCTTGCACCTCCTGTTTGCCTCTGTGTCTCCTGGCATCTCCCGTGTGACTAGATTCCTCCTCCTACTTCCTCTGCCTGCCCAGAAGTCCCACTATACCTCTTGCCTAGCGAGTGGCCTTTCAGCTTTCAATGACAGCAATGTCCCTTCACAAAGTGTACAAAAATCCCACAACAAGTGTGTGTGTGTGCATGTGTGTATGTGCTCCCACATGTGTGTGCTCATGCATGTGTGTGTGCTCATGCATGTGTGTGTGCTCATGCATGTGTGTGTGTGTGTGTGTGTGTGTGTGCTCATGTGTGTGTGTGTGTGGGAACTGTTATCAACAATGCTGTGTTGAAATTCTGAGTTTGGAATTAACCAAGGCTGCTGGTTTTTTAATGTGTTGACTAGTGTGAGGTAAAAAGACCGAGATTTCCTTTGTCACTTCGTTTTCTCTGGGCAATGAGTTTTCCTTGCAGAGGCCAAAGATAGGAGATCTGGGTTGGTTGGGGCTCTCATCACCTCACAGGGCTGATGGTTGGCTTGGCAGAGAACAGCAAGAGAATGATGACTGGAATTTGGACAGTTGAACAGTGTGATTAAGATGAAGCAATGAGCTCCCTCAGCTCCTCTTGAAGGATTCTTCAAAAGTGAGGGATTCCGGCTAGAGTATCTGTCTTCGAGGGACTCACCCTGCACTGTAGGGGACTGGTTTATTGTCTGTGACAGTAAGTTTTTAAGTCATTGTTCCAATTCTTTTTACAAAAAAGGCAAAGTAAACCTCATCAGAATTCCCAATTCATAAATAAAAAAGGAATTAAATATGCTAACCCCAGGAGCGGCCATTTGTTCATTGACACAGAACCCTGTGGTAGTCATTGAGACGTGAGAAAACAGTTGGATGAAATTTCAGCCTTCACAAAGCCAGCATCCTAGTAAGGGAAGGAGAAAACAAACAAATCTCATGGTAAGAACGGTTGGAGATAAAATCGGGGTAGAGGCTGGGAATCGTGCTATTGGGCATGGGCGGTAATAGGCTGTACAATGAGACCCTGAGTGAAGTCCAAGACAGCTCAGAGGGCCCCAGCTCTCCCTTCAGATACGAGGCAAGGATGTAAGCATGGCGAATACTTGTATGAGCGTTAACATTACAGAGATCTTTCGTGAACGAGCCCTTTCAGGGTTAGTTTTCCTCTGAATACTCAAAGATTTTAAGTGCCAGGCCAAGTCCTTTGATTGGCAGACCCTTCCCCTGCCCCCAGCTGTCTTAATCAGGAAGCTTTCTGACCTGCAGGGCCTTTCTTTGCCGGCTGCATTATTGTCACGATGGCCTAGCTGCTTTGCTCGTGGTACACACTCTCCCCTAGGAAACCACGGTTTCTGCTTCAGGAGAGCTTGCTTCAGTCAAGTCTGCATCAGACAACTTACCCCAGCTTTGGCAAATGTTGCTTTGGCGGGAACAAGCTTCTGTAAACGCTTGTAACTATTCTTGCTGGGGGGAGGGCGGAGGGGGGGAGAGAAGAGGGTCTCCTGAGTAATGCAATATGTGATTGGTGTGTATGCAAATATGTGGATTGTGATTGGTTGACACTGAGGCTGTGCTTGGTGGAAGTAGACACCATGTTAATATGCCACATCCCTCTTCTGGCTACATATGCAGGTTATTTTTCAGTGTTTTGGGGGGTCATCCCTGAAGCTGTCTCTGTAGTAGTCTGCCTTCTACCTTGGGCTCCAACATTAAGCCCCCCCAATAAAGGCTACTCCTAAGTATTCATTTCTGTTTGGCTCCAGACTCACCTAGCAACAGTGCAAAGGCAACCAAAGGAATCCAAGGACAACCAGAGGTGACAACTGGAGGCTTGGGCCCTGGAAGAGGGCCACAGAGCTAACAAAGGTTGAGAACCATGGGTCTGTGGATGTGTATAAAGAGGAGGACCGAGGAAGAGGAGGAGCAAAGAGAGAAGAAGAAGGAGAGGAGGGCATCAGGGGTCAGCCATCCAGTCAGTCACCCAGATACGGAGTAAGAGTGGAGATAAGTTAATAAAAGTAAGAAGAGGAAAAAGCCCAGAGGGAAAGATAGATGGGATAATTTAAGAAAAGCTGGCAAGAAACAAGCCAAGCTAAGGCTGGACATTCATAACTAAGAATAAGCCTCCGTGTGTGGTTTATTTGGGAACTGGATGGTGGGCACCCCCAAAAGATCAAAGAGACAAAAAAGCCAAAAAGAGCAAAAACAACCAGCAACATAAGCCTCTGGCTTTGAAAACCCCAAGTGTGCTCTGAGCCCAACACCTACAGAGCTATGGGTCTTTGGCATTTAGAACTTGGAGCCACAGATGTCAATTCCCAGGGCTGAGAGACATTAACCATTGGGTTTAAAACTCAAGCCCATAGTCTCTGGTATTCAGGAACTGCCAAGCCTGAAAAATCTATTGCTTTCCTGCTGGTGGTTTCTATACAAATAGAGCAAGAGGCCCCTTAGTCAGTTATTTGTGGTGAGATGACCCGGCAGTAGTGTGCCACATGGACACCCGGGAGAAGATCTGGGTGAATGAGAACAGGAGCGTGCTTGCCCTACCAGGGATACGAAGGAAGTTAGATCTGTTGAGTCATAATGACTAGAGGGCATGGTGGCGTGGAGGATGAAAGAATGACGGAGTTGTGGGGTGGAGCAGGAAGGGTCTTGCAGAGTCTTGTTAAGGAATTCTGCCTTGACTCTGAGTAAGAAAGAAAGCCATTTGTGGCTTTTGATCAGAAAGCAAGTGACATAATCTGGCTTTTGAAAGGGCCACCCTGATGATTAAGTGGGAGAATAGCTTTGGAGACGCTTGGGTGGCTGAAGGGGTACCCAGTTGGGAGGCAACCACACTAAGGTGATCAGGGGTGACAAAGTCTTGCAACAGGGTGGTCATGGTAGAGATGGGCGATGTTCTGGGAGTTTGCTTCCATCTGAAAGCACAGCAACAGAGTGACAGATGAGCTAAGATGCTGGGGTGGGGGATGGGTGGAGGGTGACAGTGACCATGGGTTTTGAGACAACCTCTTACTGAGCTGGCGAGATGCTCAGAGTTGTAGATTGGTGCTGAGTTTACCAACAAAGTCCCATGTGATGACTAGAAACCTAACAGCAGGGGCTTGTTAGGCCTCAAAGAAATCCAGACAAATGGTTAACGGACGCTAGCTGCCAGTCTCTCCCTGCTTGGGAGTGCTTGCTACAGAGTCATCAAGGCTGGTCTACCTGCCCCCTACCCTAACCATCTCCAGACCCAGAGCTCGGCTTCCCTTCTCCCAGCTTCTCTACCTATATTATCTTAGCCATTTTGGCTATGAACCCTCTTGGCTCCTGATTCCTCTCTTCCTTTCCCCTCCCATCCTCTCATGGCTGGGTTCAGCCTACTGGCCTGGTTCAGTCGGGGCCTTGCAAATCCCTCTGGCTGTGCTCTCCCTCTATCTACAAAAAACCAAACCAAACCATTCAAATGAACAAAAAACCCCTTTCTTCATCCATACCTAGGGGCAGCCAAGGCCTCATTTTCTACTCAGTGCAACAAAGCACTTAGAGCTTTGTTTGGACTTCAGGGGAGATGCTGGGCTGAAAAGCTTACGTTGTGAATAGTCACCACAGTTAGGTAACAGATTTCCAGTCCGGCTGCTTTGGGATCTGCTATGCTTCTGTAAATATTCTCATACTCATGGACTGTGGCTTATAAACCTAATAAACTCAATGGGTCCTCGGGAGGGACTTAACGGAACTATACTTTTGGTTGTTGTCGGGTCCTCGAAAGGAGTGGTAGGAATTGTTTAAAAGGCAGAAGGAGAGGGGACAACAGCACTTTGCAATAGCAAGGTGTATAAAGTCCTTCAGCTGCCATGTCCTTGCATCACCTGGGCCATCCAGAGACCATCTAGAGCACTGGCTCTCAATCTGTGGATATCAGATGTCCTGCATATCAACTATTTAAGTGACAGTGACAAAATTACAGTTATGAAGTTGCAATGAAATCATTGTATGGTTGGGAGTCACCACAACATGAGGAAATGTATTAAAGGGTTGCAGCATCAGGAAGGTTGAGAACCACTGATCTAGAGGCAGCCTTTTGATTACCAATGTTCCTCCAAAGAAGGTGGTGGGAAGATCTGTTCCCCATCTGAGATTCTAGCTCTTTCCACCTGCTCCTCCAAGCCATCTGCAAGCAATTCTGCTCTAATTGCACGTGGCCTCAGGGTAGGGGGCTGAAGGGTGTGTAGTCTGGGCCAGGTTAGCTGTGGGGAGGGAACTCCACCTCTGTGGCTGTGAGGATACCATGATCCGTGCTGGATGAAACACTTTCTGCTTTGGCTTCTGCTATGCTTCTGTAAGTATTCTCATGCATGGGCGCTGTAGGTTGTAAGTCTAATAAACTCATTGGTTCCTGGGAGGGACTTAATAGAATTATATTCTTGGTTGTTGCTGGGTCCTTGAAAGGGACTGGGGCAGACATTAAGTCTCTTTAGGGAAGGGATTATCACAACACAAGGAAACAGTAGATTGGCATCTGTGGATTAAGGCTCTTATCTGTGGTTGGGGAGCAAAGTCAACAGCATGTAAAGAAAAATGTTGATGACTAAAGAGAGTGAGTAAAGATGAACGGATGGCAATCAGGCCCATATATGGATGTAAGAGTGAGCTGATAAAGAGGAGACAATCAGGCCAATATATGGGGACCAGGTGACCAGGGACAGCCTGTGAAGTCTCAGTGAAACTGGTAGTTTTTAGCCAACATGTATGGCCACTTTTTGAGGCAGTTGTAGAATGGTTAGGGGATGGATTTCACAGCTCGGAACTACAGAGCTGCTTTGTGACCTGTTCATCACAAGCTGCTTCACCTTTTTTCAGCTTTTAGTTTTTGAGACAAAGTCTCCTTACGTAGTTCTGGGTGGCCTGGAACTCACTACACACATAAGCTGGCTTTGGACTCTTACCAACCATTCTGTCTCAGTCTCCTGAGTTCTGGGATTACAGGTGTGAGCCATTGCACCCAGTCTATTGCAAAGTTCTTCTCTTTTTCCCTTCCTTCCTTCCTTCCTTCCTTCCTTCCTTCCTTCCTTCCTTCCTTCCTTCCTCCCTCCCTCCCTTCCTTCCTTCCTTCCCCTCCCCCTCTTTCCCCTTCCTCTCCTCTCCTCCCTTTTCTGTTTTTTTTTAAGATAGAGTTTCTCTGTATAGCACTGGATGTCCTAGAACTTGTCACTACAGGCTGGCCTGCCTCAGCTGGCATTAAAGGTGTGCACCACCATATCTGGCTTATTGCAAACTTCTCCATCTCCTTTTTTAAAAATTATTTAAAAATTTTTGGCATTGGCATATAGGCATTGGTGTTTGCCTATATGTATTAAGGGTATTGGATCCCCTGGAATTGGAGTTACAGACAGTTGTGAGCTGTCATGTCATGTGAGTGCTGGGAATTGAACTCAGGTCCTCGGGAAAAGCAGCCATTGTTCTTAACCGCTGACCCATCTCTCCAATTAAAAACTTATTGAGAGAAAATTTCACATTAGATTTTTTTCCTCTCTTCCTTTCCCTTCCCTTCCCATCATTTCCCTGTTTTTTCCCCCTCTTCCCAAACTCTTCCTCTCTTTCCTATGACTGGAGATGAAATCTGGGACCTTGTCTATACTAGGCAAGCATTCGACCACTGAGCTACATCCCCAGGTTTCATTTCATACTGTTCAAGGAGCTAAGGACTGAAAGCTTTGCATATGCGAGGCGTTCAGCAAATACTGCATTCAAGTTAGTTGTGTTCAATGAACACAATATTTGTTAAATGAACAAGGTAGAACAGTTATATAAAGCTCAGAAACCTATAGGCACTTGAGCAGGACACTACCTCTGAGAAATAGCCCTTCTGGTCTCTGCTGGCAAATGGTCCCCCTCTGCTTAGCAAACACTGAAGATGGCTGGAGGTAGGCGTCTCCGTTTGAGATGTTACGGTGGGTAGGGGTGTCTTAGATAAAAATTATACGCTGTTTGACTGATTGTTTAAAAGTGTTTGTTACCAGAGTGAGGTTTTTGCTCTGTGTTAATGTAGAATTCCTTAGAGAATAATAATAATAGTAATAGTAATAATAAGTATATGAGTTTCTAAGCAGGTTCTTGAAAAAAGCAGGCAATTACTTGTTCAAGGGAGCTAATTGGATGCACAGATGGGCCCTTGAGTCACCAATCCCTCATTGCACTTACGGTGACCTGTCTGCAAAAATTCACAAAATCTGGGGGAATTCTTAGGCACCACGGGAGGTTTTAAGCATCTGCAGACACATCCTTGCCTGAGGAGGAGAAGGCCAGAGGGAAATCATGGCAAAATATAAAAGCTCATTCCAAACACCACAAGGGGACGTTTTCTGAGCTGGTGGCTGTTGAAGGTACAGTTCACAACATTATCTTGCTCAGATCATTGCCATCAACTTAACCAAGAACAAAAAGGGAGACAGCATTTTAAAAACTGAAAATCTGGATTCCTCCTTCATTTTGTTTTTCTTGTGGCTTTGTTAATGGCCGTTTTTGAAAACCGTCTGGAGTTCGATAGCCTGGTTGGAAGACGGTTTACGTGTTCCCTTTTATTAGTTATTCACCCACCCCGAAAGATTCATTTAACTTACAGTTCTTTGTGAAATAATTTGAAACCATAGACTGGAAAACTGGATAAAAAAAATCTGCTCTCAAGGTTGTGGTGAAATGTCAAGGAGCCCCTTTTTTTCCGTTTTCTTTCTTTTTTAAGAGGTGGTTATCATGACAACCGAGTGTTGTGCTAAATGAATAGTGGCGATGAGCAGAATAGGAAAGGGAGCTGTCCCCTCGGGAGGAAGAGGAAGCTGGTTTTAAAAAATCTTTTTTGTTCAAAGTGATTATGCACTAATTGTAAGCAGCTCTACACAGATGCTTTGCAAGAAAAACCATCCTGCGCTCAAATGCTCTTGTGTCATGTAGGTCAGTTCTCAATACTGAACGGGGGATTTGATGTATCTGTGGAGCTTCCATCAAAGAGAAGTGATGCAGCATTAAATTCCCATGATATTTAGTTATTTTTGGCTTTTTAAGATGGGCTTTCTCTGTGTTGTTCTGGCTGTCCTGGAATTTGCTTTGTAAAGACCAGGGTGGCCTCGGACTCAGGGATCCACCTGCCTTCACCTCCTGAATGCTGCAGTTAAAGGCCCAAGTACTTTGCATGTTTTTAAAATTAGAAAACTTTAAAATCTATTTATTCTATTTTATGAGTATGAGTGCTTTCCCTGCCTGCATGTACCTATGTATATTACCTTCATGCTTGGTGTTTGTGAAGGTCAGAGAGTACTAGATCCTCCCAGAACTGAAGTTACAGATGGTTGTGAACCACCACGTGGGTGCTGGGAACCAAACTGGGTCTATACAAGAGCCCAAGTGCTCTTAATCATTGGGCCTTGGCTCCAGCCCATGATTTTTTATGTTTTGTTCTGGCAGTTAAATATGGTGTCCAAAACATCTTGGGCAAGGAAAGTCTGGAGGAGCTCATAGTGTGTAAGCATCCTCATCAGGACTATCCTTGAAAGGGTATAGCTTTTGCCTTGAGACTCCAGTTTAGGAATATGGTGCTGAGGAACCAGGGCAGCCAGACATACTGAATGTTTCTGAGAGCCCATCCTAGTATTGACTTTAGGGGATTCCCAGTGAAGGTCAGTTCTTGGAGTCTGTTGTGGTAGTATGTGAGTGTGTGTGTGTGTGTGTGTGTGTGTGTGTGTGTGTGTGTGTATTCCTTTCGGTCAGAGTGAACTAGGTAATGGTACAGTAACAAGCTAAGTTCTCAGCAGCTCAAATCACAAACCTTTACTGTTCTTTGTGCCATGTATGGTTTTGAATGTTCCCACAGCTGGGGCATGGGTTCTGTTTGCACATGTGTTCTGGGACATAGGTAGATGGGGCACTCTTAATTACTGACACGTATAGCAACTGTGCCACAGTAGCTGAGAATGGTCTTTATTGTCTTGCATCTATCTTCAAAATCACACACAAGATGTTTTGGAGACCATATTTAACTGCCAGCACAAAATGTGAAGATCATGTAAAAGTCATGAATTCCATGTTGAAAGTGACTTACATCCTTTCAACTCGCCGTTGTCCATGCCCCGTCATCTGGTTCTACACACCATTAAGGGGCTAGAAAAAGCAATTCTTTCCTTTGCCTAGAAGGTACCAAGCAGTAGAAATATTTGGCAGACAGCCCTAACAGATATCACACATGACTCTGCGTCTGTGATAGTTCCCCATTGGTTCCAGGAACTGCAGAACTGTCATGGGGTAGCTGGACTGTGACCTCACGCCACCTGCACTCTGGAAGCTCTTCCTTTTAGCTCCTTTGGTAGGACTGCGTCTGTGTCACTGACGACTAGGACCTCACTTTAACAGTTTCTCTTCTGGGTTGATGAAGTGACACAGCAGGGAAAGATGCTTGTTGCCAAGCATGAGTGTCGTCATGCCACCTGCATGGTGAAAGGAGACAAAGGATTCCTGTGGCTGTCCTCTGACTTCTGTGCTCCTCCCCACACCCCACAACATGAATACAAACTACCAGGGTTGGTTCTGTGGGCTCCAGGAATGGAGGAACTCAGGTCATCCGGCTTGGCAGCAAGGATCACTACCTACTGAGTCATCTCTCTGGACTGCTTCAGGATTTCTGTAAATGCATTTTGAATTAAGTTGCTTTCACAACTTAATTTTTCTGGTATCTTTTCTTCCAGTGTGAGCTCTGTCTGGCTATGAAGCATGACAGGTCTATATTCCAGTCTGAACTCTGATTTTACCTTCACTGTGACAACTCTTGCTCTTCGAAATTTATTTTCTGTGTTCAGGGGACTGGTATCTTTTGCTTTGCCAGAGATAATGGCTAGTAGGTATTTAGAGATACCCAAGGGGGGGCTTTTCCTAGGAAGAGTCATTTCCCACAGAACTAGATGCTTTTCTACTGGTGCTAGGTGTAACTATGACAGTCTTTTAGTGGGGTTGTTGTCTAATTACTGTAGCTTGCATTACAGAGAAGCATTTGTTTAATGGTTATAACATATAAAGAATTGCTGGCATTTTAAAAATAAGCTCTTGAAGTCAATCTTCAAAAAAATAAAACTTGGGAAATTCCCTTGTGCTAAAAAATAATCCTTATGATATTGTACAAGAATAGATACTTAGTAGAGTCATGTTTTTGATGCTGGAAGCTGTTATATTAAAACCATCATGGGTGACTTTTCCCATGTTGTATAGTGGTCTTCAATAGTGCTGGAGGACATAGAGTCTGTAGTCATGGCAGAAATCATAGGGAATCATAGAAACCAAAAATTTGGAAGGACTGATGTTTCTTCAGCATTATAAAGCTGTGACACCTGTCCTCCATGTGGAAATCTGGCTACAAATGGAAGAAGGGTCCTGTGATGATTGACATGTGGTGGGTGGAATGGTGCCTTAGAGACCCTGTCTTCTCCATATGTACACACCAGTTCCCATGCTGCACAGCACAATTGAAGAAGGCATATGGCTTCCCCGGGACCTTGGGGGAGCCAATTCTATACCTGGCCTATTCGTTCTCTTTCCAATACACTATATGCCAAGATGTTATGGACTGATGAAAGTAAAGAATGTGAGCTGTAAAAGCAAGGGGAGGGCCGGCCTGGTGTGTAGCCCAACCTGTGGGGCCCTTTCTCTGGGAGTCTTGGTTACCTTTCTTTTGATTGTGACCCATTGTGAAATTGATCAGTGCTTTCTGACTCAGAAAGCTTATCTCAGTTCTTAGGAGAAGGAGGAGATAAAAAGCAGGGAGAAACATGCAAAGCAAGCAGGCAATAAGTCCTCTAGATCCGAAACATGAAACCCGAGGCTGTTAATGCATTTTTAAAACTCCCAGAATAGAGAAAACTATGCATATTCTGACTTACACAAATCAAAATTTGGTATGCTGAGAGTGAACTGTGTACCGCAGAGCTTGTATTGTAATTATATTCATGCCATGTTTTCCAGGCAAATCTCTGGGGTTTTAAGTAGATGTGAGGCAGGAAAATCTTACCAGCCTAGCCATAGAAACTTTTTTTGTTAAACACGCTCTTTAAATTTCCTTTGGAAATGGTTAGTTTAATTACATAGTCTTCATGTAACAAATAACAGTTCTCAAGGTTTCAGTAAAATCACTGAGTAAGCCAGGAGTGGTGCTGCACACCTTTATTCCTAGCACTCATGTGGGAGGCAGAGGAGGCAGGGGGATCTCTGTGGAGCAGAGGCAAGCCTGGTCTGCAGAGCTAATTCCAGGCCAAGCTGAGTTACAAGGTGAGGCTGTGGTGGTTTGAATGTAATTGGCCCACAGGCACTCAGGGAGTGGCGCTCTCATGAGGTGCGGTCTTGTTGGGGGAGGCACGTCACTGGGGCGGGCTTTGAGGTCTCAGGTGCTCAAGCCAGGCCCAGTGTCTCATTCTCCTCCCGCTGCCTGCTGATCTGGAGGTAGAACACCCTGTGACCTCTCTACATCTGCCTATGCACCACCATGCTTCCTGCAATAAAGACGATGGACTAACCCTCTGACGCCGTAAGCCAGACACAGTTAAATGTGTTCCTCTATGAGAGTTGCTGTGGTTATGGTGTCTCTTCACAGGGATAGAAATTCTAACTAAGACAGGGACTTTGTCTCAGAATTACTTGGTTAAAAATATGTGTCTGGATGAGACAATGCTATAAAGGTTTATTCATGATCTCAGTGTTACTAACAGCTAATGGGACTGGAGTCTCGTCCCCCCCTCCCATCCCTGCCCCCCACCCCCATTCTTAAAATTGACAAACTGTGGACAATAGATTGCGATTTTCATTTCTTCCTTTTTCTTTCATTTAGAACATTAATTAACTTATTTCTTGTCACACTATCTCATCTATTCCAAGCTGGCCTTGAATTCCCTATGTATGTAGCTAGGAAGGTAAGGATGACTTTGAACTCCACCACACCCACTAGACAGAGTCTCATTATGTTCCTCTGGCTGTCCTAGACCTTTTTATGTAGACCAGACTGGCCTCAAACTCACAGAGATCCACCTGCCTTTGCCTCCCAAGTGCTGGCATTAAAGGTGTGTGCCACCAAGCCAGGTTTAGAAATTTAACTTCTAAGATGGGGGCGGGGGAATCAGATAGTCTGGTTGTCAGCCCTGGTGAAAATCACAAGCTGTCTAGGTTACTGCTGTATGTTCCTTTCTCAATGCCATTAAGGCCTTGTTGCTCTGCAGTACCAGTATCATTGCTGTAGCTATGGTAGATTCATTCTTTGTGGGCTGGCGTAGATTAGTAATAAATGGGAAAATTAAGTTGTTTCTGAAATTGATCCCTTCTGGAAAGTTTTATTGGCTTAGGGATCTATGGTTCTAATTAAGTGGTCATGTTTCTACGTAAAACTGATATGGCGTGCTTTGGGTGACTTAAAGCTATGAGAGGCATCATGAAGAAGCCAAAGTACTGTCCATTTTCCCTACCCCTCTCCCCTGGGTATATTTGTTTTGCTTTTGTAGTCTGAAATGTCCCCTAACAGAAAAGTGCTATGCCTCATCACATGGGAATTTGAGAAGAATATTTTATTATGAGGAACTTTTCATGCTTATTGTGGGTAATTTATACATATGAGTCCTTACTTTACCTGGGACCTTGAAGATAAAATGGTAAATTAATAAGGGGATGAAAAGCACCCCTATATTTCATATTCTGGGGAAAGAGACTGATGATAAATAATATTTTGTCCAATGACCTTAAGCGTATGAGGGGATTATATAGAATGTTGAAAAGGGTTGGTAGGTAGGAAGGAGAAAGGACATATAAATAGTGGGGAGTTATTTTTTATTTCTGTTATCTTTCTATCCATCCATCCATCCATCCAATCTATCTAATCTATCATGTATCAATCATCTGTCTATTATCTATCAGTCATCTGTCTATATATCATCTCTCTATCATCTGTCATCTATCTATATCATTTATTTATTTTTTTGTGGCAGTGTTTCTTGTTTCACAGCCTGGCCTTGAACTTGGAACTTTTGATCCTACTGCTCCCTCCAGAGTGCTGGAGTTACAGGCATGCACCAGCACACCTGGTTTGTATGTGCTGAGGATAAAACCCAGGTTTTGTGCATGGTGTTTGAGCACTCCACAAATGAGCTCCATCCCGAGCTGTAATCTTTAAGTGTGCAGTAAAGGCCACACTGGGGGCTTGCATTTGAGTCGAAGCAGAGGGAAGTAAGGACACCTGCCACCCAGAGCATAAAAATAGAAATAGGATCAAGGAACCAAATGTCCAAAACTGAACGGGTTTGGTGACTGAGGACTGGGAACTTGGGGTGGCTCTTGTGCTCATGTCTAGCTTTAGGCTTTTGCACGGGGTATTCTACCATCTTCCTGGCGGTAGGAGGTGTGTTGAAGGGAGGGAAGGTGTCTTGTAAGTTAAGTGACTTGAACCCATTTTTGCTGTCACACTGAGCAATGAATTGAGGGAGGAAAACCAGCCCTGCTGTTGAGCTGATGCAGATGAAAGATAGCAGCAAATGGCATCGGGCTGGGGCATGTTTTGTAGTGTATTTTCACACTACAGCCGAGAGCGAAACTGAGTATGGACTGTGAAAAGGAAAGGGGAAAGAAGGATGACCCTCAAAGGTTTTGATGCAAACCCGTAAGAGGCATAATTTTGCACTAAGGTGAGGATGATGGGATTGTAGGAGGGGTAGGTTGGGAAGGCGCATCAGTTGTTCCCTGTCTTGGTTAAGGTTACTATTGCTGTGAAGAGACACCATGACCACAGCAACTCTTCTAAAGGAAAACACTCAATTGAGGTGGCAGCTTACAGTTTGAGAGGTTTAATTCATTATTATCATGGCGAGGAGCATGGCAGTGTTCAGACAAACACGGTGCTGGTTACATCTCATCCGAAGGCAACAGACTGTCACACGGACTATAGGAAGCTGAGCAAAAGAGACCTTAAAGTCTGCCCCCACTGTGACACACTTCCTCAAACAAGGCTTCACCCACTTCAACAAGGCCATGCCTCCAATAGTACCAGTCCTTATGAGCTTACGGGGGCCAATTACATTCAAAGTACCACACTCCCCTTTGGATTTGTGAAATTGGAGATACTATTAGACATCAAGTAGAAGAAGGACATGGAGATGACAGTAAATCAGCTACTTCAATTAAGCAACAACTTCAAGTCTTGCCTTACAGATGTACTATAAAAATTCTAAACAATAATTAAGTATAATTTTATTCTCAGGCAATTAAAGAAAGATGTGATAAAAGAAAAGGGAAAAAATCTCTTCTCCTCTCTGCTGAGATGCTTGGGAGCTATGGAGTCAAAATCCGGGCTCCTCATGCACTATTCATGACCTTTCTTTTCATTAGTGGCAGATCAACATGTACCTGACATCACGCATCCTGTTTGCCTTGTGCCGCCTGGGTGTGGAGAAGGGCTACATCCCTAAGCTCAGGTGGGACCCCCTTGCACACCGCAGTGGTTTGGGGGTCTGTGCTATGGTTCTTCGAGTATCAGTCCTTCATGACCTACCTCTATGAGGACAGCAATGTGTGGCATGACATCTCCTCATCCTCAACAAGAGCCGTCCCTCCAAGTAACACAGCCCAAGGTGCTTCCAGGCAGAGTCCAGCTGCTGCTCAGAGTGGGTTCTATCAACACACCCTCATGGGGGATCCTGCCTTCTCAAAGTCATGGACCTCACACTCCAACTTGTTTTATCCCAGGGTTCCATTTGAAGTAAAAGCCCTGAGTTTGCACCC
Source organism: Mesocricetus auratus (assembly GCF_017639785.1). NCBI lineage: Eukaryota > Metazoa > Chordata > Mammalia > Rodentia > Cricetidae > Mesocricetus > Mesocricetus auratus. The sequence continues at coordinate 58,280,021 of NW_024429195.1, read as the reverse complement.
GTCAGGAACTTTCGAATAGTGTATGTAGCAAGTGGCCTGCTAAGGAGTCTGGGGCTTCACTCCCGCTGCCGTTCTGACTTCTGTAAGACCAGGACCTCAGGTCATTCAGTTCCAGGGAGGACCCTTCGAGTAGAGTTTCTCCCTGGTCTTTGGTCTGGAGGTGAAATTGGTGACAATGAAGATCTTTATTGAGTACCTCTGGGACGCTACCATTTGACCTAAGAGTCTCATTTCACTTTCCACTCGATAAAGCCCACTAGCATCCTCATCAGACTGCTGCAGCTCCTCTTCCTTCTTTTTCTCTAGGAAACAACGAACAGTTTTCAACCTTGGAAGTCTGCGATCTGGTTTGCAAGTGGCCCTTTCCACTCTGTCTTCTGAACACATCCTCTCGATTTGGCGATGGCACTGTTGTTGATAGAACAACCTGAGTTGTCTTCAAGCAACATTTCTAACTTTCGATATTCTTGCCTGACTCCTTCTCGATTCTGGAACAAGCATTTCAGAATTTCTTGCAGTCTTTAATGTCTTTGTCATGAGTGCTTGAGTGTCCTGATTTTATACTGTCATTTTTGTCAGTCAAGGCTTTCTGTTCTTCATAGGCTTTTAGTTTTTCTTTCAACATTATAATCTCTGCTTTCTGCACATTCCAGATCTTTACATATTGAGATATTCGACCATTGGCATTAAGGACATTGCTCTTCAAAGAAGATTTAATGTCTTTTGCGTGATTAGCATACTTAAGAGTGTTATATGTGTTGTTGTAAAACAAAGAGGAAGGACTAACAGCAGCTATCATTATAGTTTGACAGTTTCCTCCAAGAGACTCCTTCAACAACTGAGTAAACTTACTATTTCTGTAAGGAATATGCTTGATTCCTTCTCTTCGTGTCTGCTAAGGCATTGATGACATTCCCAAGGGCTAAACAGGATTTATTAATATTTGTGCCTTCTACAAATTGTGTCCTTTTAGCACCAGAACTTCTGGCCCACTCAGATCCTGCCAGGTCAATGAGTGACATTTTGCCTATACAGACATTTTGGTTGATGTTTGCTGCTTTGTCCTGTTGTTGCAAATAAATCTGGAAAACAGCATGGGAGCAAGAAGATGTAGCATTCGTGTTGGTGGAATGCTGTGTCCCGTTTTTATTTCCATTGTCTAGTGGCTGTACTGTTTCCTCTGTGGATCTGGGCTGGTGTAAAGCCAGACGCTGAACAGCCACTCCTTTTTGGACATCTTCCTGAACAGCAAGGGGCCCAGAATTTGTCAAGAGGTTACAAATCTGTTCATTATATACCTCCAAATAAGAAACAGCAGTACTACACACTTTCTCCTCTTTAGTCTCATCTAGTCCATGGATTTGAAAAGGTCTAACACTGTTAGGTACATTACTCTAGATTCAGCAGCTGATCCTAGCATTGTGTGTGTCTTCCAAGCTCCAGTGGCAACATATGCTAGTACTGTGCGATTATATCCATTCAGAAAACTATGAAGGATTGGTTTAGTAGTGTGTTCAAAAACTCCCATTTGAGTTGTCATTTATCCTTAGTTTGCCTTTTAGTAATATCAAAATTTGTAGTTTTCTTTTCATGAAAAAAAAAACCTGACTTCTTGTTTTAGATCAAAACCGAATGTATGTTTATCCACAACAGGAACCACTTTGTGGTGGGGAAGATCTTTTCAACTTTCAGAAAACTTGAAAGGAGGCCAGTGTGTTAATAACCTTCAATTTAACATTAGATTCTTCTATTATTAATGTGAATTTTAGAAGTCATTATAAAACTAAATAGTCATTAGAAATCACCTTGGGCTGAGAGCTGAGAGAATAATTTTTTATTTCAATAGACTTTAAATATTTAATGATGATAATAGAGACACATAGGAAGTCAGTGGGAAATTTGCATGGATCACAAAGAAGCCAGGGAGGATTTTTAAAATCAAATTGGAACCTTTTGTAATGAAAGTTCTTTGAATTTTCCTGTGCATTTTGAAGTCAAAGCGTTTCCTAGAAATAATCTCATTAAGCTGTAGTGAGACTAACCAGAACACATAATATTATTTCTAATTTTTAGATCTGGCTGAAGAGGAGGAGTGGATTCACAATAGAGTCCCTGTGTTCTTGGAGACTTGATGGCTAAACAAGGGTTTAGAGCCTGCAGTTTTTCCATTTCAGATGAGCGATTTTCCAGCAAAACCACATTGTTGTGATTGTTTTCTCTACTATAATAAACAAAAAGAATCCTTGTTTTGCTCTCTCTTGTGTCTCCCATTTTAGCTCCAAATGGTCACATGCAAAAATGATATTCACACTAAAAAGAGTTCTGCACTTCGATTAAGTATAGCCACTTCTCATAATCTAGATTTCCAGCTATGGGAGGCTCCCCTTAAGATTCAGATATCAGAAGTGAATTTATTCCTGTTGCTAAATTATAGCATACAGTTGCCATAATCCAGCATAGGCATATGGGATTTGTGTGTATACAATTTATTTACATTAGAGCAGGAGTTCTCAACCTGTTGGTCAGGATCCCTTGGGGGGGTTGAACGACCCTTTCACAGGGGTCATCAGAAACCATCAGAAAACACGGACATTTACGTTACAAATCCTAACAGTAGCAAAATCACTGTTATGAAGTAGCAAAAAAAAATAATTTTATGGTTTGGGTCACCACAATATGAGAACCTGTATTACAGGGTCACAGGGCTAGGGCTAGGAAGATTGAGAACCACTACTATAGAGATTATGTATGTCTGGTGCAAGAATTCAGCCATCAAAGCATTTGTTTAGTACTTGCTAGATGGAAAACTTCAGTGAGGCATGAGCTTTGTGATAAAGGTAAACCTGATGGGTCTTAGGACTGTATAAGAGTTCCACGCTGGAGAATTTGGTTGTAAATAATCCATTACATTCCTTAGAGAAACTCAAGGCAAGGATTGGTTAAGCTTGTAGCAGTTGCTCAGGTCTTGGACTAATCATGGTTGGAAGGACCAAATCTTGTTGGATTTAGGTGATGTGGTTGGAGTCATATGATTGGAAAAGCTGCAGGAACACAGAGGATGGACAATGAGAGAAAAATCCCAAAGGAAAGAGGAACGATACTATTGAGAAGGGGAGGGATGCTAAAAACAAGCCACACTCATCCTTAATTTAGCATGTGTGCCTAGGCAGTGTCCCCAAGGAGAGCCTAGTGGTCAAAATAGTTTCCTAGAAGTGTTTACTACTTGGCCTGTAACATTTGACTAGTCTTGCCTAGTAGTTTAAATGTGAGTAGTTAAAAAAATGTGACTGAGTAATACTAAAATAAGATTGTGTTTTCCTCTTGGTCTACGAATCTATTTCCTATAGACACAGGAAAGGCTTGGGTGATTCAGGTGATGGGTGCTATGTTTATAGAAGCAAGGTAAGAATAAAAGAAAACTACCTTTCCAGAGAGATTTGAGGCTGTCTGGAGAAGTTAAGGTGATCAGATAGCAAGAAATAGAAAGCTTTGTGTTCTGAGTGAGAAAGCATTGCCTACTCATTTAACTTAGTTAATATTTATCAAGTACTCTTCAATGCTAATGATATTCTATGCCTTTCACATGTATTAGTCCATTTACCCTTCACCAAATCTGTGAAGCAAGTAAGGGCAACTTTAAAAAAATTGAAAACTGCTCTGTGCAGATTGATGAGCATCAACTTAGAACAGATGCCAGACTACGTAGGGTTGCTCCCCGTCCATGTGCATCAGTAATTACTGGCCTGCATGTGTCCTGATTGCTAACCTCCATTGTGGGAGGCCGAAGTACAGTGCTAGTAACTTTTGCAAGCATGCATTCTGTAGTGTTGGAAATGGGCTTCAAACCAAAGGCACCCAGACCATTTGTCTGTGGAGAAGGAAGACCAAATTTACTCCTTAGAAAAAGAACAAGAGAGAGGGCAAGTCTCTTAAAAACAGTGGCTGTGGTTGTTATGATATTCCTAGCACTACTGCTGAAAGTGAAAAATATGTATCGAGTGAATGACTAGACATCTTATTTCATACTTGAGAAAGGCTGAGGCTTTATATGAGAAAAGATAGCAAAGGTTTAAAGGAAGAAAACCACATTAAGGGCACCAATAGACGAAATCTGAGACATAGTAACATGTGTACAGGTGTGCCCCAGGTTCCTAGTTTGAATGACAATGTAGGCAGCACTGCCATTTGCTGGGGTAGGTAGAGGACAGTAGCCAGAACTGTCGAGAGCTCCTTTTGTCAATGTTTTACACTTGCCAAAGAGGCAGCTGAACCGAGAATGCGAGGACAGACTAGCACTGGTGATGTAGGCCTGTGTGAGTAATTGGGTACAGTGGAAGTTAGAGGTGTGAGAATAGACAATCTCACCCAGAGAGAGCCCTGAGGGAGGAGAGCCAGGAGGATGTACAGTGGGCGGGTGAGAGAAGAGCATGCTAAGGAAAAGGAGATGGAGAAGAAACCATGAAAACCACTGGCAGTAAAGCTGAAACATAGAAGGGCATCAGAATGTGGGGTTCTCTGGTCTTCTAAGGGTCCTGAGCAGCTGGGCTCCAAGTGTGGAAAAGTAGGCAGGTAGTAGGGATGATTGACACTGTTGTATTTTTCTGGATAAAAGTGCTTGACCATATAGGGGCACTGTGTGGCAGACCCAGCGTCAGGAGAGAAAGGACAGGAAATGAATATAGGAGGGACTTAATTAGGAGTTGGTTAAGGATGGGAGGTCTCAGTGAGTCAATGATGGGGTGTGGCGGGTGTCAGGGACTCAATCGCTGAGAGGTTAGGAAGTCCTGGTCAGAATGCGGTGATGAATTTTAGATGTAGGTGATAAGGTCCAAAGGTGTGGGTAGGTGTGAGCCACTAATGCATTAGTCAGGGTTTTCTGGAGAAAAATAATCAATGGGTGTTATTACCATAGAGATTATTGTTATCCTGAATTGACTCATGATTTCATTTAGAAAATTCCAAGTTCTGGATGACCAGTTAGCAAACTGGAGACCAGGAGAGCAAGTGCCACAGTTCTGGTTTGAAGGCTGGTGGGCTTGAGATCCAGGATGAACTCGCATTTCAGTTTAAACCCGAGAAACCGAGAAGAACAAGTGAATAGCATTGAAGGTTCTTGGCATGAAGTATACACTTCAGATTCATGTGGTTCAGGAGAGAGGCAACTGTCCCATATCATGGGTAGAAAAGATTGTCTGGAGAGAAAAGGGTAGGGATAACATCACCTACCTCCCCCAGTGTCTTCTCCCAGGGAAAGGGTTCAATATTTCAAATATTCTCTCCAATCCTTGGAGACACAGAAGAGGTAGCCTTCTTAATATCATTACCCTGAAAGTAGACAGTTTTCTTATTCAACATGCTATACTTGGGAGGCAACAGGAATCCCTTTTACTCATGATCCAGTCATGGCCATGAACCCTACAGCCTGTCTTACGTCACTGCTATTCACTCTCTTCCATTCAGGAACTAAAAATTGCCTCTGTAACCTCTTCTCTTCAGGTGGAACGTGTCCAACTGTCCTCCTCTGCCCCGAGAACAGAGTTCACAGTCAGGTGAACTGATAGTCTGTTATCTGCTCCATCAGCTGTACTAAGGGAGGACAAGAACCAAGAACCTGCTGTCTAAGATCCTTAGATGTTCCGAGCAACCAGGTTTGAGTTTGTTTTTTTTTTTTCACTTGTGGGAATCTGTGCTGGACAAAGATAAAAGCAATTCTGTCCGCACTTGTAGTTCCTCAGCTCCGGGAGGGATCAAAGTCACCTGTTTGTTCTAGCCTGGTCATCGGGGTTAGCTGATGAATGTTGTCGTCAGTGGGGTTGGGTCTGCTTCACTCATCTGTGGGAGCTGCTTCTCTCTTCCTCAGACTCCTTCACAGGCATGCTCAGACACAATATTTGGCAGCTACCTGGGCGCTCCTTACCCAGCCGAACTGATACCTAAAATTAACCAACATGCATTCCATATAGATGGAGCTGTGCTTGGCAGAGAGCTCGTACTCAGTAGAGTTCAACTGTCTTTATTTTGCTAGTCTCTCTCCAATCCTTTCAGGTTCTCTTTACAGGCTCATGGGTGGGTCTATAGCTGCTGACTTTCTTAGCAATAAAATATTCACCTAAGTGTGACTCATGCTTTATTTCCTACAGGTGACTTTCGTATTGGAAAGTGGAAACAGGAAAGCCCTGATTTTGGTAGCCTGCCTGAGTAATCTAACTTCACTTGACTGTGTGTTTTTAAGGGGAGGAGAGTTGACGAAGGAATATTCGGGATGTAGATCGGAGTTCCTGGACTGCGTTTGTCTGCTTTCAACAGCACAGGAAGTCAATGATCAAGTTCATCTGGCCCCGATGAACTTTCTGGTTCTGACTCATCTCAGATGATGCTGTAAGAATACTGTGGGTCTGGAAAATGGACCAATAATTTGCATCTTGGATTTAATAGTGTACAAGTTGGGACTCTCGGAGTATTAGTACCCCTGCAAGGACATTTCCTCACTGCAAATTATTTAGTCTGTATGCGCTTTGGGAGCTCCAATGTTTAGATATCCAGATGTTTCGCAAGTCAGACTGGTCATGTTCAGAGAATGTCTCCTGCGTCCTCTGCTGTGGTTCAGCTTGCACACAAGCTTAGGCAATACTGAAGAAGGTATTGAACAACCAGCTGTGAATCACAGAGTATGGTCAGTTCTGCCGTAGGCTATCCAGTCACTCACCAAACATCAGCCATACAACCAATGCGTGCCTATCATCCGGCTCTGTATTGAGGCCAACCGTGAGACTTCTTATTTGTTCCCATTTTTAGGGAGGCCACTCACATTAGAACATGAAAGCGGACTTACATCAATGACACCTTAAGCTTTTTGCTTCATCTTCTGTTCCATCCTCTTTTCTATCTTCCAGTTTTTTTTTTTTTACAGAATTTTAAAGTTTGTAGAAGTCCTGCCTTTCTTGCCCAAACCCCACTTTAAGATGTGAGAGGCTAAGAAAATCATTTAGAGAAACCAAATTAGTCAGCCCAATGCATTTTGCTGGAAAGGTCTTAGTGTTGTGACAATTCATAATACGCCTGCCTTGCAATGAGCTGTGCGGCCATGTGGGGTGGAGGCCAGTGATTGACAGTCCGCTGAGCTCAGCGCACTGTACAGCTGGCTGTTCCGACCCCACCTTCCTACATCCATAGGCTCTTTCGGTTCGCCTCACCCAGTCTCCAATCCGTGACTCAGCTTCTGTGACCTGGTGACTTTCTCACTGTGGCCCTCCGGAATTTGGGTTACATCTTTCCTTTTTGGGTGGGGTGCTGTGGTTGGATTTCCCCTGCCAGTCTCTTTTTCCAGCCGTTGGTGGCTTCCTCGTGCCTCCACAGACCAATGACCTTTGGGAGTGACAGTATCTGAGAAATCCTTTTCTGTTGTTTGACCATCTTGATAGCTTGAACCATTCCTCCTTTATGTCTGGATGAGAATTATTTGTCATAAATCATTTTACCTAGTCCAGGGAGGGCCAATATTCCCAGAAATTGATTTTGTGTATTTAAACTTCTCACCAACGAACTTGTGAATGAATGAGCATAGAGCACCATGTACAGTGCCTGACACACAGGAAACATTTACAAGTGGCATTATTATCCATCATCTTTGTTGAGTCTACTGTGAACAGGCATGAGTAGAGAGAAGCCTTCCCATAGCCTGGTTCCAGAGCCACATCAGTCCCAAATGAACACACAGGAGGCTATATTCATTATGAAGCTGTTGGCAGTTTGCTTGATTTCTTACTGGCCATCTCTGACTTAAATATTTACTCCATAATTGTTAATCTAAGTATTTCTCTTACCGGAGAAAGGGTCCTGACTTCTTATCCCTATGGTGGCTAGATTGTGACTCCCTGTATTTCTCCTTCCCAGAGTCCTCCTCGACTCCTAATCCCACCTATCTTGCTTCCCTATTGGCCAACGGTGCTTTATTCAACAACCAATAAGAGACAGATTTCAGAATGACATCTCCCATCAGGCATGGACTTATTTCTATGGTAAGCTGGTGACTGTTTCATGGGCTCCGGGATAATAGGGATTGAGATAGGAGTGCAGCCCTTTCTGTCTCACTACTGGGTGGGGACACACCTTCCCTCATCTCCTTCATACCCTCCTAACCTCCCTCTGACACACTACAGCCTAATTATTGACTCTCTCTTTGCTGGCCATGGCATCCATCGCCATGATTTTCCTCCTTTATTTGTTGTGGCTGAGCACTTCTTCCTCTCGTCAAATTGTGTGTTTTGGTGGTGCCTTGTTTGACTCCTTATTTTCTATAAAAATTTCTTACTGGGCCATAACTTGCCTATGCTAGAGAGCTGCAAACTCTTACAGGCATTTCATTGCCCAGACACAGCACGATTTGCAGAGCATATCATATGCTTGTAGTTCCACTTCCCTTCAGGCTTTTTTCACTCCGATTGAATTCCCCTCCCTGTGATAATGTGTCATATAGAGCAAGTGTGATGGATAAGTTCCCTTTGGAAAAATTTCAGAAGATTCCAAAGATTCTTTGAAGACAAGTGGTTGCTAAAACTAGGCATCAGTGAGTCAGTCTCTTCTCCCCATTTTCTCCCCACCACTCTTGTGTGAGAAATATACATACATACATACATATATATATGAGTATATATGTATATATATAGTTTTATATATATATGTTACAGACATTCTACATAACATGCACACACACACATACATACATATATATATTCTACACATACAATTTGAATGTATGTATAGCTTTTTGCCAAGGTCTGACTTTTCCTTATCATAAATTCCTTGTTTCGGAGCCCTCATTTTCCCATTAAACACCCCTTTTGTGCATCAATTACAGCATTCAGTTTTGATTTCTTTAAAGGTGACCAAGATCTTAAAAACCATGTAGGAAGTAAACTGAATGTAGTAGCTGCCTAGAATAGAGTTTTAATACTTTTCTTCCATTCTTTGTAGTTGTCTTGCCCATACACACATGGGTAGTGGTTTTATATTTATTTTGACAGGATATCACCATATAGCCCTGTATAACCTGGAGCTTTCTATATAGACCAGGCTGGACTCAAATTCATAGAGATCTACCTGCCTCTGCCTCCCTACTGCTAGGATCAAATGCATGTACCACCTTGCTTTCCTCCAATGGTAGTTTTAAAGCAACTCATTTTGAGTGTTTCAACCTATTCAGTTGAGTTTTTACAGCCTTAAAAAAACCATAATCACACTGGCTTGCATAATATTGGGCATAGTCAAATCATCCTGATCACAAATAACAGCCGCAATGGGCATAAACAGGCCTGGAGACAAGTGATCTTTATATTGTTCTTTCTAGCAGTGGGTAGCAGTTAAGAGGCTGTGTGAAGAATTTGCTCTTGTTCTCGGTCAGTGGGCTTTAAAGAACATAACCACAACACACAGCTCCTGTCTATTATGTCATCTCAGTTATGGAGAGCATCCCTTTTAGCTCTGCACATAAATGGCTGAGAGGGAAATGGTATCGTTAAGGAGCATTACTTACCCCATTTAGTTGGGTTAAGTGGTAGAAAGCTTGTTAAAGGAGTTACTACTGAATTGGTTCAAAGTTTTGTTTTGATCAACTTAACAATGGCTGTAAATGTTTGCCAACTGCTTGGTTTTGATCAACTTAACAGTGGCTATAGGTATCTTCCAACTGGCTGGTTTTGAAATTGAAATTGTTTGGAAGTCAGAATTGTTGGTGAGGGTGGGGACAGGATCAGAGCACTGAGTGAGCAGAGAGCTGCCTGATAGGTCGGGATTTCTCAGAGAAGAAATGCTATTGCAGCGGGACTTCTGGGTAGCCATTGGCAGACTCCATCCGTGTCTTCTCCTCCAGCCGGAATCAGATACTGCTGGCGTCCTCAGAGTCGTAAGGCCGACTTTGACTAGCGAGGCAGTCACAAGGTTGCCATCTTTCCGTGGGGTGTGTGTTTTAAGGATTGGTGCAATAGTTAACTCAGAAGGATGCCACAATCAGAGCCTCTCTTTACCAGTTGGCGATGTTCCCACAGCAATGTTTCCAGGTCTGGGTCTCTCAAAAGCTGAGCCCATTTCTCCGCAGTCATTCCCTGAGTCCTGCTCCCCTTTGTCTTCCTTCTCTTGGCTCTCAGTTCCCACTGCCTCTTCCTCATTGGATTCCTCATCAGGTTCTGTAAGGGGACTCTGATGACTCATGTGACACCTTTCCGTCCCACCTAGCTGTGGCAATTCTCTTTGCCTTGCACACCGCACCCCCATCTCCACACTCTTGCATGCAGCTGTGTCTGGAGAGCTACTTCATACTCCCATTTCCTGGGTGGCTCCTGACTAGAGTCGGAGCTCAGTGCTGGCATCTGGGAGGGCTGATCTTCAGCTATATAATCTGTGTGGCCTGTGACTGACTGACATGCTTGCAGGAAGGCAGGGAGGTTGTTACCCGGGGAGGGCTTTTCAGCCTTTTGACTCAGTTTCAGCTCAGTTACTTAACATTTGGCAGGGTCTCGATGACAGAGCTAGGTATACAGATGACTGCTATAACCTGATATCATGATCCTGAACTAATAGAATGCATATGTGTACACATAAATGTCACTTTTGAAAAAGATCATGGAGACACCCTAAAAAGAGTATAAAAACACATTCGGGCAATAAAGCAATTCTCATCCTATGGGTCTCAACCCCTTTGGGATTGCATAGCAGATATCTGCATTATGATTCATAACAGTAGCAAATTGCAGTTATGAAATAGCAGTGAAGTAATTTTATGGTTGGAGGTCACTAACATGGGGACTTATGATCACACAGGCAGTAGGTTGGATCTAGGATTTGAACCCGATTCCTTTCACTTGACTTCCTTGGCATTTGAGCAGGTTTGAGCATTCTTCTTCTATGAAGGGCTGCTCAGAAAGGGTTGTTATTGACAGACTTGAAGTAAAGGGATTAGTTCCATGGTTTGTAGACTTTTTAAAACACCACAAACCTGCTGTTTAAATGAAATCTTGTAAAGTTGCCAAAAATGCAAAACCGGCTCAGTACAAAGCTGATGAGAGCAGGCAGATGGAGGGCGTTTCCAGTCGGCTCCGGCTCCATTACTCCCAGTGTCTCATCCTACGGCCCCTCAAGGCTTGTGGAGAAATACAGTTCAGTGACATGGATTAGTGTAATTACACATATCCATCTAATTTACATGCCTCACAGAGGGTGTGTCCTGAGAGATCATTGTCCTTCCCAGATAGCCAACATAGGTTCCTTTTCCTGGAGCAAAACCCATCCATCCATCCATCCATCCATCCATCCATCCATCCATCCACCCACCCACCCATCATCTATATTCTTTCCTTTTACATCCATTGGTTGAATATTTTGTATGGTTTATATTTATGACTATGTTAGCTTATCTCATCACTGTGATGAAACATCTGACATGAAACTCCAGGGAGACTTTTATTTTAGCATGAAGTTTCAGAAATTTGAGTCCATAATCCTTGGATAGGCTGATGATGGGCCAATGGCAAGCAGACTCTCATGGCAACAGACACAACTGGGAATGCGTAGGGGGAGAATGCAGTCATTAAGAACATGCTTCCCATGACTCCCTCCTATAAGATCTCCCCACTCCTTTCAATACCTTCCAATGATGCCATTGCATTATGGGTCCATCAAGAGATGAATATTTTGGCTAGGTCAGCATCTTCAGGACCAATCACCCTCAAAGTCCAATCAGCTGACATGCCCCCAATGCATGTGCCTGTTGGAGAGACCCCATGTTTAAACAACAATGCCATCTAGAACATTCTAAATATATTCTTTGATAATTTAATATCTCTAACAGTGTATCTTGATTATATTCAACCCACATTCCTCTTCCAGCCCCCTTTGGGTTCCCAGTGTTTCCTCCTACTGCCTTCATCTCCTCCTCCTCTTCATTTTATAACCCCCTGAGTCCAATTAGTGTGACTTGCACATGCACAGGTGCGGAGCTATTTGTCAGAGGGCAGACAATTACCAGCATCCAGATCTCCACCCCAAACAATTCCTTTCCTTAGCAGCCATCACTTGTCAATAACTACTCTGCTAGAGACAGTGCCTCATGAGTCCTTTCCCACCCATGCTGAACTGTTAACTAGCTGTGCTATCCAGCGGTATGATTGAGACAAAACAACAAACCAAACCCATGGTCTTTTGAGTTGCTGCGGGCTCTAAGACATTGGAAGCATCCCTTCCACTCTCTGAGCTCAAGCTTCATTTCATTGGCTTGATGGAAATGATTCTATCTTCATAACAGCACCAACATGAAAATCCTTGGCATATTATAGTTATATTCACATGATGAATGCAAGATATCTTCTCTCTGAGCTCATCAAATTCTGTTTAAGCAAATATTCCTTTTTTTTCTTTTTGTATATTCCTTTTCTTTTTCTCTGCATGTATCCCTGGCTGTCCTGGAACTCACTCTGTAGACCAGGCTGGCCTCGAACTCAGATATCCAACTACCTGCTTCTGCCTCTTGAGTTCTGGGGTTAAAGGTATGTCACCACACCTAGCTAATAAAATATTCTCATTAAGTTAACAATATTTGAAGAATAAAGTATGTTTATTAGAAATAGGTGTACAGACATGAGCAAACTTTCTGGGTGATGGAAATACTCTATTTTGATCTGAATGGTGACAATGTGGATATGAAAGGTGTAAATATTCGTTTAAGACTAGTGTAATTTGTTATGTGATAATTCTATGCATAAATATGGCACTGAAAATATAGCAGGGCTATGTCAATCACTTTTTAAAAATCTTTAAGGATAGAGAGGGCCCAAGATCGTAGATACCCATTGTCACTAAATCTTCACAGGACAGAAATAACATTGATTAAGGAGATTAGTTATTTTTTCCTTCTGTGTGTGTGTGTGTGTGTGTGTGTGTGTGTGTGTGTTACTGTGGCATATGTGCATGAACTCTGTGTGTGTGTGTGTGTGTTACTGTGGCATATATGCATGTATTCATATGCAGGGACCATGCGAGTGTGTGGTACACACTTATATGTATGTGTGTCTGTGTGTGGAGGCCTGAGATTGACATCAGGATTCTTCCTTGATAACCTTCCCGGTTTATGCCTTTGATACAGGATCTTACTACATAGCCCTGGATGTTTGAAACTCTATATTGGTAGCTTTGAACTCAGACAGAACCTCCTGCCTCTGCCTTTTGATTCTAGTAGTCAAGATGTGCACCACTGTGCCTGGCTCCTACTTTGTTCAGAGGCAATGTCTATCAGTCAAAGCCAGAGCTTGAACAAACAGCTAATCTCACTAGCAAGCTTTCTCTAGGGATTCTCTGTGCCTGTCTTCCAAGGCTGGAGTTACAGGAGAGTTGCCATATCCTGTCTTTACATGGGCTTGAGGGGTCTGAACTCTTGTCATTTTTTTTTTTTTGTAGACAAGGTGTTAACCACTGAGATATCTCCCCAACTCTAGTTAAAGTTCTTGTTACTATAACAACAAGCAGCTCAGTGTTTATTTTCATTTATGGTTTCTGGATGTTGTAACTCAGAAGTCATGGCAGAAGGAGTGTGAGACAGCTGGTTAGGTTGTGTCTTCAGCAAGGAAGAGAGATGAACACCCACACTGAGACTATTCTCTTCTTTATATTCAGTCCAAACTCCAGGGTCAGATCCATTTCAGGTGGGTTTTACCAAGTCAATTCATCCAGTCTGGAGACTCCCTCACAGACCTGCTGTCTCAGCTAGGGTTTCTATTGCTGCAAAGAGACATTATAACCACGACAGCTCTTACAAAGAAAACATTTAATTGAGGTGGCTTGTTTACAGCTTCAGAGGTTCAGTCCATTTATGATCAATGATGGGGAGCATGGCGGCATGCAGGCAGATGTGGTGCTGGAGCTGAGAATGCTACATCTGGACTCAGAGGCATCAGGAAGTTGACCGACTGTCACACTGAGGGAAGCTTGAGCAAAAGAGTTCTCAAAGTCCGCCCCAACAGTGATAATACTTCCAGAAGGTGTGACCCAGATTAAAGGTGTGCCCTCCAGCCTCAAGGTCTGGATTAAAGGCTTGTGTCATCCAGCCTCCCCCAACAAGACTACGCTTCCTCCAACAAGGCCACACCTCCTATTAGTACCATTCTCTATGAGTTTATGAGGGTCAAAAACATTCAAATTGCCACACCTGCCCAGAGGTTTCTTTCATGGGTCATTTAGTTTCTATCAAGTTGATGTCATTAGATCATTAACCATCACAGACTGTTTAGTAATTAAAATGCTGACTATGTGTGATATCACAACTACTACTGAAGTGTGTGTGTGTGTGTGTTTAAACTAGTTGATATGCACATACTGTTTATGGAATGATGGACTCTGCTGTGTGTTCCATGTACAATGATGAGGAATGATGTCTGTTCCAGGCCTAAATCAGTTCTGTTTGTAGTGTTTGTGAAATACAAAGTAGTTCTTTTTAAAAAATTATTGATATTTGGGTTTCCAGAAAGTCTCAGCTCATCAAAAGCATATTAGATTTGTGTTATGAAAATGAAATACCCGAGTTAATTAACTTATAATGGGAAAAGGATTATTTTTGCCTCAGTTCTAGAGGTTTCAGCATGATCAAGTAACCCGATTGATTTGGGATTCTGGTGGGGACAGCACATGAACAATTACAGAAGGAACTTGTGGCAGTGACAAACCTGTTTACGTCATGAGTCAGAAGGCAAAGGCATAAGGGAAGAGTCATACCTTTGCTTTTGAGGGCTGTCTTGGTTACTTTTCTGTTGCCGTGAAAAGACACCATGACCAAGGCAACTTATAAAAGGAAGAACTTAATTTGGGGGCTCTTGGTTACAGAGGGTTAGAATCTATGACTATTAGGGCAGGGAGAGTATAGCAGCAGTCAGGCAGGCAAGGCACTAGAATAGTAGCTGAGAGCTTATATCTTGATCCACAAAACTGTGGTGCAGAGAGAGAGAGAGAGAGAGAGAGAGAGAGAGAGAGAGAGAGAGAGAGAGAGAGAGAGAGAGAGAGAGAGAGAGAGAGAACGCTAATGAGAAGCCTGTCCCAGTGATATACTACTTCCAGTAAGAACATGCTTTCTAATCTTTCTGAAGAGTTCTACCAACTGCAGACCAAACATCCATGTATGAGCCCCTGGGGACCATTTTCATTCAAACTACCACAGAGAAACAGTCCAAATTACCTAAGAACTTCCTGTCAGGTCTCTCCAAAAGTTTTTACCATCTCACAGTAAGGTCACTTTAGCCCAGGATGTTAGGGGAACATTTGAATCCCAACTACATCATTAAAACTTTACAATAAGGGTATATATTAGCTAATATTTGAATTTGGGTGAAGGAGCCAAAGTCTACATTCCATGGAACAATGCGCTTGTAAATTACTCAAGAAAACAAATTAGGCCAAAGACTTTGGTCACCGTGCTAACATAAGACTCATTCATGGTCTTTTGGTGACATCACTTAGAATAAAGCATTTGGCTTAAAAAGAAGAACAAACACTGGCATTTTGAAACTAATTTTTCTTGTTGAATTATATATTGTGATCTCCATCTTTCTGTTTTTCTGTGAAGGAAATGTTATCATCTATTTGGCTGACTTCTTGGAAACACTTCCCCTGCGTTTGTACTTTGGCATCTCTTCATTCTTTTCTACTCACAGAGTGACCATAAGGACAAGGGGAGCCTCTCAGGCTCTGAGATTGAACAGCCTCCTGTTTTCACATGTCTGGGCATACGAAGAATCCTTTTGAAAGGGGGTATGGGGTAAGGACATGGAGAGAGACCCAAAAGTGTGTGGACCAGCAGAGAATAAAACCATCAGCACCTCCTCCTCCTCCTCCTCAGCATCGTCTTCTCTGTCACTACCACCATTTCCATGACCTCTGTGTCCCTCTGCACTTCCCATACATCTGCTGCTCGTACCACCATCTTCTGCCTCGGTCCCCGCCTCCATCCCCGACTCCATCCCCGTCCCCGCCTCTTCCTTGAAGTCCTTTTCCTCTGCCTGTACCTCTACCTCATGTACTCCCCCAGACCATTTATTCTACTTGTACGTCTGCCATCACCTTCATCTACAACGTTTATCCCCAGGATATAACTTAACCAGCCATATTTAAACCAAGCCATGAACTTAACCCAAAAAGTTATATTGGGATGACCACTGGAGAAATATGAGTTATATGCTAGAAAGTAAATTTTTCACTGTTGGTTACGGAACTATAATAGAGATTAGCCATAATCTAAGTTGGAAATCAAGAATTAGTAGAATAAACACACTATTGTGAAATACAGAAGTAAGACGGCTTTGAGTATTGAAAGTAATGGCCTTCAGGAAATAGGAAGTAAGACTGCCACTTTGATAATTGAAATTAAGTTAAACATTAACCAAAATGCCTCCTAAGTCATTTTAGCCAATTAATTCATTAAAATTAAAGTTTTAAAAATTTTAAACAGAAAGGTAGACAGCCAGTAGATAAGCATATTCATTGAGAATGAATATCAAATCCTAGAGTTCTTTCATAAGTAATGTATTGAAGGTGTTAAAACACTCTTCCCAGAAGGGTCTCTGATAACAATATAGTATCTGGAAAGAGACTTTGCCATACACGTTCCTTTTCTTCTGGGGGGTGCTGAATATTTCAGTATGCCACAAGGTACTAGATCTGGATAGCCTATATAAATAGAATCACAAGACAACGTTTTGGCCAAACACTTGTTGGCTTTGGTCCCACCAGCTGCTTTCACCGAACCACTGCCACACCTATCCTACACCTTCCCATGTGTCATTCTCAGTAATGGGGTGTGAGTAGTCCCTTCAATTTTTCTAAATGCTAGAATGGGGTTTGTGATGACGGGTGTGGTGGGGTTTGAGATTTGGAACCTAGGTGATCTAGAAATGCTGTGGTGTTACAGGCTGATACTGGTAGTGGTGGTTGGTGGGTTGTATGGTTTCTTGGTTCTCGCAAAGCAGTGCCCAACTAGTAACATTTACAAAGGCCTGGGTTTCAGTATTGACTTTCTGCTTCTGCTGATGTCTTAATGTGTTCAAGGTAACAGGAATTGGGTTGCCTCCTTATTTTCACATGAGGTTTGTTTCTTCCTTCCTCATGTACTGGAGTCGGTAGTTGAGTTGCTGTAATAGTATCAGGAAAGCAGTTGTGGAAGTTGGAAGAGGTACAGAAGCTGCTGTTGTCGTTTTTTTTTCCTGAAAACCCTATGCTATGCAATGCAGGGACAGCAAGAGTTGCTACAGCCATTTATACAGAGTACACACAGGAAATGCACATGCGCTTTGCTCTGAGCTGAATTCTTTTGAGTATAAAAATATTTGTTATGTTCATCAATCATATCCTTAATCTCCACGTCCCTCTTTGCACAGAGACAACTGCATCTAGAGCTGAAATTTTAGCCTTCTGGGTAGTTTTTAATTTGCCAACCTGCCACACTATTACGTGAGCCACTGGTTTGGAAGCCTTCTATCTGTTCGTGGAATCTGTAAACCTGCACCCTTTGTTAGTCTCGTCATTAATTGGAAGCAACCAGATGCTCTCAGGTTAATTCCAGCTCTTTCAATTTCCTCACTATGCAAAAATGAAGTAACAGTAGGAG
This sequence comes from Mesocricetus auratus, assembly GCF_017639785.1. NCBI lineage: Eukaryota > Metazoa > Chordata > Mammalia > Rodentia > Cricetidae > Mesocricetus > Mesocricetus auratus. The sequence goes on along the minus strand of NW_024429195.1, from coordinate 58,262,386 downwards.
AATCAGTGTGTTTGGTAACATGACCAGCTCTCGTCTGCCTCTCTGCTACTTCAAATCCATTAAGTTGTTCTAAAGCTGTCTGGCACATCTTAAGTGAGAAAATACAATAAATCCACATGCCTCAGATTGATCAGTTTCACTACCTATTGTAAACTGGATACTTTTAATCCTCCTAAAACCGTGGCTCTCAACCTTCCTAATTCTGAGATCCCAAATGCAGTTCCTCATGTTGTGGTGACCCCAACCATAAAATTATTTTCATTGCTACTTTGTAACTGTAATTTTGCTGCTGTTATGAATCATCATGTAATTATTTGTGCTTTCCCAATGGTCTTAGGTGACCCCGTGAAAGGACCGAATAACCTCGGAGAGGTCTAGACCCACAGGCTGAGAACCACTGTTCTAAAAAGTTCAAAAGTCTCCCCCAAGGAAGTCTTTGGTTATGCTAAAATGCATCTTTATGGTCCAGAATTTCCTCTCTCCTGAATTGCCATTCCTCCTCTGCTTTCTTCTGCTGTGGTGCCTGTACTGTGACTGGCATTCTTAAAACTCATTGGTCACTATGCTGTGGTAGACCACACCTTTAATCCCAGGTGGGAGGCAGAGGCAGCTGAAATCTCTGTGATTTCAAGGCCAGCCTGGCTTACAGAGTGAGTCCCAGGTCAGCAGGGACTACACATAGAGAAACCCTGTCTCAAAAACCAACCAACAAACCAAACAACCAAACAAAAAGCAAAACCCATTGTTCAGTTAATACTAGCGCCAGAAACACGGGCCTAACACTGGCAAGCTCCAATGAGCAGTTCCTTTGGAACGCCTGGATTCCAATCAGGAATCCCCCTCGAATCTTGAATCATTCCCGCTGTAAGGAAAAACACTTACATATCCTTTGCTTGCTGTTTTTGCAACCAGTTGCCTGCCATCCTCGCCCTCCTCCCTCAGGATCCAGGTCATCAGTAGGCTCACAAACAGAGCGCTTGTCTTTTCTGTCTGACTTACGCTTTAGGAGTCGTCACCAGATGCTAGGAGGCAGCCCGTCTTTCTTTGATGACACTGTCCAGCTTTGGCCTGGTGTGGCACCTATGCAGTGACCTTGGCCTCTGTGATCTTGACCCCATCCCTTCTGTTTACTTCCACTTCCTGTGTCTTCTTTCCTCTGTCTCTGTTTTGCCCCCGTTCCTTGTATCTGCTTCCCTTTCATTCGCCAGCACGGCTTCTACTCTTGTCCTTTGCATCTTTTTGCGGTGGTCTTCACGGGTATTGGTTAGCACCACTCAACTTGTCCTTAGCCCTCTTGTGAAGACCCTCAGGCATTGCTTCAATGTCAGTGTTCTTTTCGTCTCTCTAAAGGCCTGTGCAAAGTTCTGGGTACTTGCGCACACGTTTGGGAAAGTCTGCACCAGCCCCTGATTCTTTCCCTTACTGTGCAATCATCAGTTATGTTTTTGAATATTGACCTAGTTTTTGTCAACTGTATGATGAGAATAACCACTTACAGGCTATGAAGAATACACCTGAATATAAAATAGGCACTCAGCAACTGTAATTCTTTGCTGCTGTTAGGCTTTATTTACCACTGGCCACTGTTGTTTCTAATGCTCCATCTACTTTGTAACTTGTAAGAAAGAAATGAAATATATCAGGGCTCAGTTACACAGAACATGTTAACTCTGAGTCCTGAGACACATGGATGCTTGCTGCCAGCTTGGGGGAGAGACACCTGCTTGTCTGTAGCTATGGTGAACTCTAAGTTCACCTTATATTGAAAATGGACTATGACAGTCTATTTCTTACATATCTGAATATGGGAAATTGGGATCAAGACTGATCGAGTCAGCTGTGACCTTGGCATGATTTTTTGGGAGGGGGTGGATTTCAAGACAGGGTTTCTCTGTGTAGCTTTGGAACCTGTCTTGGAACTCACTCTGTAGACCAGGCAGGTCTTGAATTCACATAGATCCACCTGCCTCTGCCTCCCAAGTACTGAGATTAAAGGCATGTGTCACCACTGCCTGGCTGACCTTGGCATGATTTACTTAATTGTCTGAAACAGGATCTCCTGTAACCCAGGCTGGCCTTGACCTTGTACTTCAGATCTTCCTCGTTTTACCTCGCAAGTGCTTAATGTGGTTCTGGGGATTGAACCCGCACTGAACTACATTCCCAGAACCAAGGACTTTTTGTTTGCTTGTTTTGTTTTCTTATTCTCTTGAGACAAGGTTACACTCTGTTAATTCCTGACCTTGAATGTTGTCCCATTACCCTGACACATCTCCTGAGTGCTGGTATTAGGGTCATAAAGTGCCACCTCCAGTTCTTTTTAAAGCATACAAGTCACCCAGAGGTAAAAAAAAAAATGAATCTTTTGAGGCCAGCCTGGTCTACAGAGTGAGTTCCAGGACAGCCAACGCTACACAGAGAAATGAAAAACCACCCCCCCTCTCTCTCTGTCACACACACACACAGACACACAATTTTGTCGAGAGGGTGAACCGACGTCTGTGGGGTGCCTCTGGGCTTGCACCTTCTGGGGGGGTCTATCACTCCCTCCTCTTGTCCCGAGGCATCCACATGTGAGACATTCATTCTTCTACCTCTGAGGATTTCAAAACAAACCTCACTGTGGAATCTCTTTTTTTTTTTTTTTTTTTTGGCAGAGTTACAGAACTTGTGGTTTGGAATAACTCTTCTTCTTCCCCACCCATCCCCATTATATATGTGAAATTCCAGATGTTCTGGCAGGCAAACTCTATAAGTGATATTTTTTTCTCCCTCATTGATTTGAAATTGTACCCTTTGTCTATACGGCACATGATCAGCCACTTTAAAATACATAATTAATTAAAGTGTTTAATGATCCTGACAAGCAGGCTAATGGATGCAAATTCAGTAGTGTCTACAGAGTAGCCTGGGAACAGCCTTCTCTTTACTGGGCCCTTACAGGAGACACTGTAGCGAGGAGATAGGGGTCCAGGTCCATCAAGAAGGCGGCTTGTCCAGATATGGGGGTCTGACCCTGAGTGTGCAGTTTCTACTTCCTTCATGCTTGTTGGTGGACTTTATCATTGAGAGCAAACATAGAGGCCAGGCAGTGGTAGTGCATGCCTTTAACCCCAGCACTCAGGAGGCTGAGGCAGGCGGATCTTTCTGAGTTTGAGGCCTGCCTGACCTATAAAAATGAGTTCCATGATAACCTGTGCTACCCAGAGAAACCCTGTCTTGGAAAACCAAAACAAACAAAGCAATGGGAGAACAGGGAAGGCAAGGAAAAGAAAGATAGGGTTACTCTGCAAATTCACTTATTTCTTCAGATTGTTTTAGTGTCTTCTCTTTCTGCTCTGTGTTTCCAAGGGCTCATAGAGATCCCAGGAAGAGCAAGGTGCTGCAGACAGAAAAGGTAGGGCAGCCTTTTGCCTCTCCTTTGTCAGAGCCCTAACACTAGGGTGATGACATGGCTGATAACCAGGGTCCATTTTCTTCTCTGGTACCTGAAAAATTAAAATCAGAACAAAATGATTTTTGTTTTGTTTGAGAAAGGGTCTTTAGGTAGCCATGGATAGCCTAGAACTCACTCCATTGACAAGGCTGGCTTTTAACTCACAGAGATCCACCTGCCTCTGCCTCATGAGTACAAGGATTAAAGGACATACGCTGTCATGCTTGGCAAATGAAAAGCTTTACTCAGAGTTTTTAACGAAAAATATTATATATATATTTAATTCAAGCATAAGATTTAAGCCTAAAAATAATTTAGGTTTAGGAGGGGGAGAGAGAGATACCTTGGTGGCAGCTGTGTGGGGAAGTCCCTTTGTTTGGTAGTTCACTTAATTAGTTTTGGTCATGGCTGCCCACTCTACTGAAATCAACTGCAATTCACAGATCTTCTGTGACTTTTATAAACTTTCCATGATCTGCGGCATGGGGTCGGTATAGTAGGATGGGTATAGGTGCGGGTGTGTGTGTACGTGTGTGCGTGCGTGCGTGCGTGCGTGCGTGCGTGCGTGTGTGTGTGTGTGTGTGTGTGTGTGTGTGTGTGTGTGTACAAGCGGGGACAGAGCTTGGGAGGCAGTTAAACTGAATCTGTCTGCTAAATCAGATCTGAAGCTTTACTAATGTGTCCGTTTGTTCCCACAGTGTGGCTGCTTTTGTGGTTGTGGCTGAAAGTATTTGTCCTACAGGGCTGAGCGTATTCGCTCTCTGGGCTTTTACAGAAAACCGTTCCAGTCTTTGGTTCAAGACAAAGTACTGTTGTTGTGTCAGGAGTCATATAAGCTTTTGGTTGAGTACAGCGGATGGAGCAAATTAGGTCAAGAGCTAAGTGGACTCCTGAAGCTCTTCTCAGTATCCTGCAGCAGCTAAAAGCTTGGGGTTGCTGGGTAGCGGACTGGTTTCGTGCAGATAAAATCATTACCATTCAGTTATTTATGGTGGTTTACAACAAGGCTTGTAGTCACATTATCCTATGTGGTGTTTAAAATTTTAATTACATTTATTGTGTGTGTGTGTGTGTGTGTGTGTGTGTAAAACATATGCCGCAGCATATTTGTGCAGTTCAGAGGACAGTTTTCAGGGGTTCACTACGTCTACCTCGGGGTATCCAGGAACTGAGAGCAGGTCATCAACCTTGGTGGCAAGTGACTTTGCCTACTGAGCCTTTTCACCACTGCACGTGGTGCTTGATGCAGAGGGGATTTGTACGATCTGAGGACACGAACAATTGCCCTTGCTGGTGTGGCGGTACCAAGCAGATGGATCTGGAAATCAGTCTCCTTTTCCTGCAGGATGGGACTGACCTATTCCAGCATGGCCTGATGGGTGAGGGTATTCACGGTTCGTGAGGAGGATGGACATGAGAATGTAAGATTATGATAATGAAAACATACATGAGAAAATTTAAAAAGTTTTATAAGAAGTAGTTCCATATCCTTCTTGCCCTATTCTTAGGGCAGGAGCTGCAGAGCCCTGGCTAAGGGAGGCTATGGGGATCTAGCGCCCTGCAGGGCTGGCAGCCTGTCAGTGCTAGCAACTGTGACATCACAATATCCCCCAGTCTGTTTCCTCCCTTTGAAAGCATGAGTGATAAATACAGCTGCCTCATGGGGTTACTGTGAGTCTGGAGGTGGAGGTGGGACATTATTAGAATGGTGTGCTAGCTATTTATTCATTTCTTAACCCATTTTCTTGAGATGGGGCTCTCACCACGTAGCCTAGGTTGGCCTCAACCTGTTTGTAGCTCTCAACTGGCTTTGAACTCATGATCTTTTACCTCCAGAGTGCTGGGGTTACAGACATGCACCTTCAGGCCGAACTGGTGTTTATATTCTTTTCTGAAAAAATCCAGCCAATTCCGCAAGAATATTAATTTCTTAGACTTGTTTCTCAGAAGCCACCCATAATTTGCCTGGGGTGTCACAGACATGAGATCTTTTGGCTAAGTCATATGAAATCACTTCCCTGATTACAGAGAGATGTGATTGCTGCAGCACGGGGAGTCCTGGTGGTACAGGTACCCTGCAATTATTTAAGCTAGCTACTCATATCCTGCCAGCCATGTCTTTCTGCAGAGAACATGTGAGTCACTGAGGGAATGGGCCCGTCATGCTGTGCAACTGAACCGTGACCAATGGCTCGCCAGTCACAAGAATGGGTTTCTGTCTTTGTTCAGTGCAGGTTTTTACCTGCTTTATTGTCCTTCTGACTTTTGCTTGTCTTTAGTTCCTTCATCTGGAAAAAACAGCTCTGACAAGAAGAGTTATTAAGCTGCTGCTCTAGTTGGCATGGAACCCACTACCTCTGACTAAGACTGTTCTGCGGTGACTGCCTCCATGGGAGGAAGAACCTTGGCATTTCTACACTAGCGCTTCAGTCACTAGGTCTTGCTTAGGTTGCCGTCCATCCAGTCCTTTTACTGATGGCACTAATAATAGGATTCAGGAGCACTCAGCCACATGTTAGTGAACCAAGCTATTGCTTTGGGAGAAGGAAATTCCCCTAGCAGACTCATAATAGTGGATTTGCCATCCATCCATCTATCCTTCCATCCATCCACTGTGATATAAAATAATGTTGGATTTGACTTTTGGCTTTCCCTGAAATTCCCATTAGTCATTCAGGCATCCTCTTCCAACCTTCTTTTCCTTATTTGTTGAATGGGAATGAGAGTCTCTAAATTAATCATCACTGTCTCTCTGGACTAATGTCCTACTACCCCAAACCCTCTTCTGCAGATGCCTACAAAACAGTACGCATGTGTTTGGGTGCATAGAAATGTCTTAGGGTCTGTTGCTGATTGCAGCTTGTGAGGTTTCTATAAGATCACACACAGGCAAGCACAAGCCATACTGATACATCTCAGGCACTTCTTGGGGTGCTATATCTAAATTCCAATGGCTGTTGAAGGTTAGAGAACACAGATTTCCAGTCCAGACACTTAATCTCTGTTGTACTCTGAGTACATAATGGTATTTGATTCCCTACATCTTACCTCTTCATCATTAATAAGATGAAAATTGACCCTGGGTTATTAGAGATAAGAATGTATAAGACCACAGGGATAGCTGTGACAATCATAGCAACATTCAAGAAGAAATCATAATAAGAATCTCAGTGAAATTTCTTAGTTTGGGCTTAGTTTTTCTCCTGGCTCAGGACACTTGTCTAAGTGTTAATAAAACAGATCTCTTGACTCTTCTTTAAATCACAGTACACACACACACAAACCTAAACACAGCCATCCTTTGTTTCTAGACAGCTGGGAGAAGTGAGTAAGGCAGTCATAGCTGGCTGACTGGTGGGCCTGCTTGTCTCATTTGTACCCTGGAGCCAAATACAAATAGTGAAAAGCCACAGGCAAGTCAGGTAAGAACTCAGTTCTCTCAGAGGGGAGCTGTCTTCCCTGCAGGCACTTCCCTGATGGCCCCACTGTAAAAGGGGTCAGTTACTGAAATCACCCAGATGTTTGCCCCAGGTCTTAATTAACTTTGCTTTGTGAGTGTTGGGGGTAAGAGTAGGTGACAGGGATGGGAAAGGCAGGTGTTTGCTGCTCCCACTCTTTCCTACCACTCTTTGCCTTGATCCTCTAACCCAGGGAAACTTGAAGGAGAGAAGGGAAGGTATCCACAAGCATCTGTAAGAGATGCTTGCCTTTTCCAGGGCTTGCTTCCCTATGTACAGAGGAGAAAACTCCAACGTCATTAACTGTAGGAAACAAATGAGTTAACACTGTCATCACCACTGAACACATCGGTACGTAGGTTTAGTTTCCAGTCTACAGTGTGCAGTCCCAAAGTCAGCGAGGAATTTCAGTAGACAAGAGGGAGAGAAGAAGAATACACAGAGAATGTGGTATTTATTCTGAGCCATGCACATGGCCAGGCAAGCTTGATGTCCTTGAAGGAAGGAGACCCGAGAAGGCACCTGGTGTAATAGACCAAGATACACCCCTAATTGTTAAACATCTCCAGGACTTCACATGGCTACTATAGCATATCCTAACTTGTCCTGACCGATTGATACAGGAACAGATGCATTTCTTAACACTCATGACTTCACAAAGGTGTGTTCTTACACTGGAAGAGAAAAGAACAAAGCCACAACCTATCCAGGGGCAAGAAGAAATGTAGAAACACAACAAGCTATCTCTTGTTTGTACTAAGCCAGCAAACAAAGTCCTAAGTTGTGCCCACATTTTGGGATGAGTGGTTTTTGAGGTTAGGGACATTCATGGCTATTGTGTTGGTCTGCTGGAGCCACCAGAGTCTGTGTGGCTTAAACAATAGAAAGTCTGTTAACAAATAGAAAGTTTCTCATGAGTCTGGATGTTGCAGGTCCAAGATCCCAGTGTCAGCTGGCCTGGTTGCTTCTGAGTCCTCTTTCCTAGGTGTATAGATGTCTGCCTATCTTCATTACATGTTCTGTTTCCTCTCATGAAGACTCCAGTGATGCTGAATGAGAGCCCAGCACAATGACCTTCTTTAACCTTCATCACCTCTCTGAAGATTTTCCAAGTAGAAACATGATCTGAGATGATAGAAGACAAAACTTCATATATGGATCCTGGGAAGATTCCATTCAGTTTATAACAACTATGGAATAATGTCTGCTATATTGCATGTGCCAGTAATGATTTTTTTAAAGTATATTTTCCCTCTTTCAGATGCCTCTACATTCTGTTATGTCAGAACAGAAGTTCAAGACTTTGATCAAATAGCCTAAAGTTCTAGGCATTTCCCTCTTTTGACAGTGCAACATGAGGATGTCATCTACAAAGTTGATGCCCAAGAACTGTGCAATAAAGTTACAAAGAAAAAAGCTGTCCTGAGATTTTATGTTGAAAGACCCCCAGAGTGGGGAGACCCTCACTCAAGTCTCGGGATAAGCTGATGCCCCAATAATTCAAGAGAGACCATTCTTGATGCAAGCACACGAGGTTTATTCGGGGAACCAGTGCACTGGGGCCGAGCTCATAACCCTTGCAGGCGCAGAGGAGTTCGACCCCTAGTAGCTACAGTCGGGGCTTTTTAAAAGGAAAAAACCGAATGGGGGAGTTAGGCAAACATCATAAAGGATGGGAAAGTTAAATGATAGCTTATGTCTTAACAGGAAGGTTATCTCAAGCAAGCATTCTTTGGGCATTGTACAGTTAAACATTGAACAGGAATGTGGTGAGCTAGTTCCTGGATCAGGGAACTAGCTCACCACATTAAGTTTATCTTGAGGTCTCTGGTTTTCTCAGGAGAGGGCAGAAGGACAAGTTACTCTGTGATGGGCTAGTCACTAGGGGTCTAAAAATGTTGAGTTGGGATCTCTCAATGTAAGTTGATAATCTTGTGTTGGGTTGCAGCCCTGTGTGGCCACATGAAGCCCATGGGTTGCAGCTTGGACACTCTTGGGTCAAACAGACGGTGCTGTGTTTCATCATTCACTGATCTTACCTAGTACCAAAAAGAACTTGGGTGGGAAGGACCCCTAAAATCTCATGATTGTGATGAGGGTACCCCAGCCCCATTTTCATAGCTGAGAAAAGAAAGCAGAGCTGGTGACGAAGTGACATGCACTAGGTCACCCAGGGAATGCATGCCAGAATTTAGAACTCTATTCAGTAATCACCTTTCCATGAGGCTAGAGCTACTGTAGTTTCTAGGAGTTGAGTTTGGGATTAGAATGGATGAGCACTAGTTTTCAGAGAAGACTTGCAGAGTGGATGATGGGAAACAAGGTATCTTAGGGTTTCTATCGCTGTGAAAAGACACCCTAACCATGGCAATTCATAAAGGGAAAACATTTAATTGGGGTGGCTTATGTTTTCAGAGGTTCAGTCCATTATCATGATGGGACATGGTGGTATATGTAGGCAGATGTGGTGCTGGCTACATCTTGATATGTAAGCAATAGGAAGTGGTCTGTCTCACTGAGTGTGGCTTGAGCATATATGAGACCTCAAAGCTGGTCTCCGTAATGGCACACTTCCTCCAACAAGACAACACCTACTCCAACAAGGCCATACCTCCTAATAGTGCCATTCCTTTTGGGGGCCATTTTCTTTCACACCACCACACAGAGTCCAAGAGAGAGGAGGAATGTGGAAGTCAGAGTGTCTAGTTGCTGGCTGCTGGCATATACAATTTCTCATGTTGAGGTCTGCTTTATGGGGTCTCTCTAAATAACCCAGGAAATAATGAGGTATCTCCACTATGTCATCAGCTTATGAACTGGCTTCTTGGGTTTGCCGTTATGGATATTCATGGACAGCCTCGCAGTGGTAAAGTGATTTACTGTTATTTTGATTTGAGTTCTCTCCAGCCACTCAGCTCAGGGTGGTCTCTGCACTCTACTCACTAAGGAAATACTCAAAGGTTTAAAGACATCAAATTAGAGATGCTCAGGGCAAGATAGAGACAAACGACTTGACATTTCAGAGGAGCGCCTCTGTTTTGCTTTGTGCTGACTTTTTTTTCCCCCATAGGCAGGATTCTGGGAAGCAGCGTGATGAGGGGGATTCTGTGATAAGCATGACATTTTCTATGACAATTTACTGAAAATGTAAGTCATCAAATTAGAAGAAAGGCGTGGTAGAGAAAGCAGGAAGGCCTACGCTGTACGCCAGAGTTTCCAGGCAAAGGTCTTGGATCGGGTTCTGTGTAACAAACACATTTGTATTGACAGCCGTGAAAGGATTCAGCATGGTGAATGAGACAGCTGCCTGTACAGAGGCTTTTTCCCCCTTATGAGCAGACAAGTTAGTAAGGAACAAAGCATGTTTGTAGGAGGTAAACTGCTGCCAGTTTTAGTCTGAGCTTCTCATTCAGTTGGAGCTGGAGACAGGTGAGAGTTAAGTGTTCCTTGGGAGACTCCTGTTTGGAGATTTTGGTCAGAATGAGACCTGGGGTTTGGTTTGGCCTCCATGTCCCATTTTCAAAATGTCACCCAAACGGACGAAAACAAAAGCGATGCTGGTTGTTTCCATTTTCTGTGGCTCATAACTTCTCTACCAGACAGAGTGGACAAACAGAGCTGCCCCTTGTGGGGCGTTTATGTTTCTGGCTCCAAAAAGGAGCTTAAAGAGAGTAGATAAACAGCTGGCGTGGTCAGGATTCAGAAATGATTTCAAGACGACACTGAGATGTTGAAGTAAATGGTGATCCCAGGAGATATTCTCTGGGGTCTGGAGAAGGTCTCGGGAATTGATTCCAGTCATGTGAATGAGACTGAAGAACTGTCTTGGGTCTGGTTGCTTTTGAAATTAAGATGTTTCTTTTAAGAAAAAAAAATCCAGATAACAGAATAAAATCTCTTTTAGAAACACAAAAAACCAAAAGGATTCTGTTGACAAACACTTTCAATGTTTAACCCCTTCCCACCTTGTCAGAGAGAATGGATGCCATAGCATGCCCTTCTTCTGATAGCCCAGGGATGTTGCCTCTAGGGCTCCCATCTCTGGGATCTGGTACCCATAGGTACCGCTCCCTGGGAGCCTGCAGAGTGAGTGGATGATGGTTAGGTGCCTCCATGGATCTCTATTTTCCTTCTAGACTAGGAAGGGACTTCTTTAATTAGGATCTCAGAAGTAAGGAGGACACGAGAAAGCCAAATCCTGCTGTGGAAAATGATAGATGTACTTACCGTACTAACTACACAAGCATTTCATGTGGCCAGATACTTTATGGACCAACATCTTTGCAAAGGAAAGTTCTTGCTGGAATCTCATGGAGTCAGTTGCCTGTTGTTCCTCACGGTTTCCTTCTGCGCATGGAGCAAAGGCCTCTGTATTTGTTTAGCGTCTAGTTGTCGTCACGCAACTCAGAGCAGTACAATGCAAACTTGAAAAACTAGAACTTAGCTGCTCTCCAGACTGCCTTTGTCAAGTAATGTTTGTTTAAAAATACTGCCCAAACTTTGTGCATTCTCCTTGAGGGGTCCACCTTCAGGGTGAGCCTTCATCTAAGTTTCCTGAACAGATATTTCATAACCGCACTGGCTAAGGGGTTCTCTCGTCACACACAGGTGCTGCTGACACACAGTAGTAGGCTTGTGATCTAACTGGCCTAATTGTTGTACCGCTTCCATAAAGGGGTGAGTGCTATTTCTACCTTCAGTTTGAGGTAGGAAAAACTGAAACCATTAGAAAGGCTTTCACATAGGGCAAAAAAATCAGCACAGTCGTTTTCTCCTGAGGTTTTACCTTCCTTTCACCAGGGAGCTCCACTGCGGAACATGCTTGCTGCTTTCTAGAACCCTAACTCCTTGGAGTCTCTGCCTCAGGAATCTCCCAGGAACCCTTTGTTCCTTTCTTTGTTCCTTTCTTCCTTCCTTCCTTCCTTCCTTCCTTCCTTCCTTCCTTCCTTCCTTCCTTCTCTCCCTCCTTCCCCCTCTCTCCCTTCCAGTCTTCATTCCATCCTTCCTTCCTTCATTCCATCATTCCATCCTCCCTCCCTCCTTCCCTCCCTCCCTCCCTCCCTCCCTTCCTTTATTCCTTCCTTCTTTCATTCCTTCTCTCCCTCCTTCCCTCCCTCCCTCCCTTCCAGTCTTCATTCCATCCATCCATCCTTCCTTCCTCCCTCCCTCCCTCCCTTCCTTCCTTCCTCTCTTCCTTCTTTCCTTCTCCCCCATCCTTCATCCTTCCTGTGACACTGAGTTGGAAAATGGATGGTGAATTTGGCAATCTCTTTACCCGACTTGGATTTGCCTGAGTTTCATCTGGAGAGTGGATGACTGTTGAGGATTATCCTGTGGCCCACATGGCATGGCTTTTGAAGTCTAGAGACCATCTGCTTTTTCTTTGCCTTCCCTCTCTTCTTCCAGCCAACTTGGATAACAAGAGCTGGCAGCTTTACGAGGACAATTGGATAGGTTCTGGCTCTGCTGTTGTCAGTGGCATTGAAGATGTCCATCAGCTTCTGAATGATGTGAAATTTAGAAAATAGGAATGTTAAGGGTTGAGTTCTCTGGCTTAAAAGAATCACTAGTTGCTCAGTGACTTGTCTTTCTCCCATGGTCACAGTAGCCATGGTCACATCACAGACACAGAGAATCTTATTTTAGTAAGAAATGGTCTTGGCTGACAGTGGGGTCTGTTTTACCTATAGGGTTGTCAGTCTTCCACAGGAACCGTGTCTCACAATAGAAAACAACAACAGCATGTTTCATGCAATGATCACCTCTTGTTGCTCAGTTAATTGTAAATTGTACTTAACAAGATTTTTCTCTCCTTGATCATAATTTATAAACGTATACTCAAACACAAATTGTTAGTTTTAATTCATGTGTGTGTATGATGTGTGAATGTAGACATTTACATGACACCGTACTTGTGTCGAGGTCAGAAAACAACTTTGGGGGTTTTTCTCCTCTTGAGGATTGCTAGGATCAACTCGAGTCATCAGGCTTGTTCAGCAAGTGCTTTTCACCAGCCTTCTTTTTATTTATTTATTTATTTATGTATGTATGTATGTATGTATGTTTTTTTTGAGACAGGGTTTCTCTGTATTGTTTTGGAGGCTGTCCTGGAACTCACTCTGTAGACCAGGCTGGCCTTGAACTCACAGAGATCCTCCTGCCTCTGCCTCCCGAGTGCTGGGATTAAAGTTGGGTCACCAACGCCTCGCCCTGTATTATTTTTTTATACCTTCTTTTGCATCTCTGTACCTTTTCTTGTTGATAAATAGTCCCTTTTGATTGGCTACACACAAAATAAAAACAGTGAAAAAGGACTCTGTTCTCCATCGCCCATCTCTGAGCTAACCCTGCTGTCTGTCAAATAACTTTTCTGTTTCTCTAATTCTTTTACTGTCAGACTTGATGAAGACATATGGGTTTTCAACGTCACAGACTGACAGGTCACAAGCCTGACTGTTTCTGCAAACATAGCATGTTGGTTTGTAGTTTGTTTTCTACCTCTAACATAGAAGATTAGGGGATTTGGGGGCTGGAGAAATGAATGAGTGGCCAAGAGCACTTGTTTTTGCCGAAGACCTGGGTTTGATTCACAGCACCCACATGGTGATTTACCACTATCTTTAACCCCACTTTCAGGTATCCATTGCCTTCTTTTTGTAGGGCACACTATCCAGTCAAAGATGGCGCTATGGGGAAGTCAGATGGGTGAGTCCTGAGTTGTTTACAAAAAAAAGATAATTGGTTGCCTAGATCAAGCCAGATGAGGTCACTGCATGAATAGCTTGTGTTCACTAGGTAAAGTCTAGGGTGCTTAGGTTCATGATAGTTTAACCTTTAAACCCATTGACTGGCTGTCCCCACCAACCCCCAGAGGTTTTTTTTTTTTCCTTTAAAAGATGCTTGCTGTGTGGTAATAAACAAGTTCCTGCTTGACTAGACTCCCTGATGTGTCTAACTTTCTCCAGGAGGCTGTTCACTTACTCTTCCTCCTCAGACCCAGCTCAACCTTCCCTGGCTAGCCTAAGACCCTGCACTGTCTTCCATAGACACCAAGCATGCATGCAGTACAGATAGACACATGCAGACAAAATACCCCCACATAAAATAGGAGAAAATCTTAATGAATTCTTCTAATGAGGAATTTTGCATATATACCTAAAATTTTTATTCTCTTATGCACTGGAGAACCAGCAACGCTGAACCTGGCTTCTCACATGATGGTGGTGTCTGGGAGCTGACCTTCACCTGTCTTGAGAAAGGCCGTGCTGTCTCTAGTTCACCCCACCTCACCCTGCAGTCTCTGACTCTGGGACAGAGTGTCAGGTGCCATTTATCATTGCCTTGCTGTCTTAGTTTCCTAGAAGGCTTTATAATATTTATTTATTTTTGTTTTTTTTGAGACAGGGTTTCTCTGATTATTTTGGATGCTGTCCTGGAACTCACTCTGTAGACCAGGCTGGCCTTAAACTCACAGAGATCCTCCTGCCTCTGCCTCCCGAGTGCCGGGACTAAAGGCAAGCGCCACCAACGCCCGGCTATTATTTTTATTTTTAATGTGGCAATGCTTATGTCACATGTAGGGTGGGAAGGTTGGCTTTAGAGGGCTAAATGTTCTTATACCAATGCCCGATTAGTTCCCTGTGCTGTTTCTGGCCCACTTCCATCTGAGTTCACAACTCCCTCCTTCACCTCATCACCTTTTCTCTCTCCATTTCCCAGTCTCCGCGTAGGTGCTGGGAACCATGCGCAGCTCCCCTGAAAAGCAGCCATTGCTCTTAGCCACTGAGTCATCTTCTCCAGCTCCTCCCACTGCTTCTTTATGCCTCGTGATCTGTTTATTTCCTCCAGTGCATTTCTCTTCCAATCTATTTTATGTGCTGCTTGCTGCTCAATTAATCTATTGTAAATATTCATTCTTTCCTCCATTGACTCATTTAGTAATCACTTAAGGACTGGCTGTAAAAATCGGTTATTTTCTTCTATTGAGAAGTCTTCAGTTACTCTTCAAGGCTGACAGGACCAGGGTTAGAGTCCCTGTCTTGGTTTGGGGGTCTTTGACCACTCAGCGCCAGCTAATCTTTCTGGTGGTCTTGTTCTCCAGGGTCCTTTGTTTCTTGAACAGTATCATCTGGGTGTGGTGGCGCACATCTATAGTCCAAGCACTTGGGGGGGGGGCACTAAGGCAGGGAGATCCGTATTGGAAGCGATTGTGGATTACAAGTAAAACTCTGCCTCAAAAAGGTCTACATGATAGCTTAAGCACCAAGCCTTAGAGTACTTCAATTCATATCAGCTTTGCACGGATGTTTGCTGTGTGGCCTTGAGCAAGTCTTTTAGCTTCTCTGGCTGGCCATCCCTATGTGTGCGTCCAGGAGGACTGTTTGGAACAGTCGTGTGGTATAACAGGAAGCCGGGTAAAGGTCAGCAGGAGAGATAACATTACAAGTCACGCCACAGTTTGCCCTCTTCTTATGCCCTTCCAATTTGGAGAATCACACACGGATTGCATGTGTGACAGCGCACAAGTGAAGGCCAGGGGACAACTTGCAGGGGTTGGTTTTCTTCTTCCGCCATGTGGTCCTGGGACTGAGTTCCGCTGTCAGATTCGATGGCAAAGCCATCTCTCTCCCCTTCATTGTTTATTTATTTGTCTTGGCAAAACTGTCCGTCTATTTTACATGTCGAAGTCTTTCTCATTTAAGGGACAAGTCACATAATCTAGTTTCTGTGAAACTTTTGAGTATAGCAGGTAGTAATCCCATATTCTTGCATTTTTAGTATCCACCTGAGAGTGTATTGGTATACAGTCTCATTAACCTATTACACAGTAAGCTCTGATTCTAAGTATATCTTTGCCATCAACATGACCCAAGGTAACTTGTATGAAGCAGACACTTATTAACTATTTGTTGAAGTGTTTATTTCCTCATTTGATTATAGTGAAGAATTCATCACTGGGCTTGGAAGATGCAGTTTATAGCTCAGGAATGTTTTCCTTTACTCCTATATGCTATCCTATCACAGGTATTTTTTAAAATTTATTTTTATTGATGACCAGATCAACTTTTTTTTTTTGTCAAGAAATCACCTGTTCTGAATGAAGCATATTAAAAAACCCACTGACTAACAAAAGTCTCTTGGGGGAACTAACATAGCTATTGGCTTATTTGGAAATCTAGACCCACCTTTATTCAAAAGGATTTGGAAGAGTGTGCAACATTAACTCTACTGTGAAACAGGTCAATTATTGCTAAGAAGAGAACAGAGACCATCTCTCAGAAGGAGGGAGCAGATGCCACTGGGCACCTGGGATGAGCTAATCACACGACTTGGTAACTGAATTTGGCTCTGCGTTTCTTGGCAGCTAAGGCTGAAGGGAAGCACATTGGGTTATTCATTCAGCAGACATTTGTTGGATATCTTTGATAAATGGGCCACTGTGTTCACACCGGGGATTCGGAAGAGAGTAAGCTTGGGTCCCTGGCTTTAGCACATCTCTTGGTTCTCAGTCGGATGACAGGTGGGATCTGTGTGTGGGGGGGCGGCAATAAGAACACAGGGCAAGGCCAGCAACATTTGTAAGAGGGAACCGGGCAAAGCTTATGAAAAACTGTCATGCATTTGCCAGACTCATTAGTAGGGAAATAGTCTTCCAGGCACTAGGGACAGCATATACAGAGACAGAGGTGTGTGTGGGGTGGGGGTGTTTTCTGAATGAACTACAAGGTGAGGGAATGCAGAAAGCATGATGGAGAGGTTGCTAGGGGCCAGTATACACTGGGTTTATATGCTGGACAAATATTTCTTCAGTTTCCTGCATAAGGAGCCACCAGTACCTTACTGAGACATAATCCCTGAGGCGAAGCTGGGGAATCTGTATTTGTATGTCAACAGGCTAGAGTTTATTCGGGTGTGGGTATGTAAGCCAGAGGCCAACCTTGGGTGTTGTTCCAAAGGAGCCATCTACTTTGTGTTTTGAGACAATCTCTCACCGGGACCCGAGGCTCACCAATTAGCTTAGGGTGGCTGGCCTGCAAGCCCCCAGGGATATGCCAGTTCCCAACCTCCCTTGTCCCCACCTCCCTCTCTACCACCATACCTTTTACGTGAGTGCTGCAGACCAAACATGGGTTCTTAGGCTTATGCAGCAATCATTTCTCCTTGGTCCAGGCATCTGTATTTTTAAAGTTCATCTAAGTTGGTTTTCCTACCGCCAGCCTTGGCATCAGCACTTGGTCAGGCTTGCAAGTCACTACGGTGTGGGTGAGAAAGAGTTTAAGCAGGAGAGTAAAAGCCACCTGAGATGTGGGTTTTAAAACCCACCCATGGGCGCAGTGGTGGCGCATACTTTTAATCCCCGCACTTCAGAGGCAGAGGCAGTTGCATCTTGGTGAGTTCGAGGCCAGCCTGGTCTACAAAGCAAGTTCCAGGACAGTCATGGCTGTTACACAGAGAAACCCTGTTTCAGAAAACAAACAAACAAATAACTAAATAACTAAATAAATAAAAATAAAACCCATCCGTGGTCTGGAAACAGGAGGGTGAAGTAGGGTGGGTGTGAGATTGGAGACGGGTCCAGATGTGGATTTATTAAGCTCACTGTTTGAAGACCGAACACAAAGAGTCCTCAGACAGTGGCATTATCAAATGTAAAGGCTGATTTTATTTACAGAGGTTCTGTGGTTTTTAGGATCTAACATGTGACGGAGTCTAAACAAATGTCAGCTCTGTTCCTGTGTGTCTTTAAACTCAGAGGCAGGAACGATGTCTGGAGGATTTTAGTGATTAAGTGAGATAGGGTAGATAAGAGGGCTCCTTCTCTTTATTCTTTTAATGGTGACCCGAAACATCCAGGAAGTCTTTCACTACCTCAGTAATTCTGAATGTAGAATGGGAGCTATTTTATTGCGTTCCTGGAGGTGGGTGCCAATAGTGCTAGATTTGTCTCATGGGATCTGGGGCCTTATGGGGCGGGAGATGACAAGGGCATGGGACTATCTAGAGTACGCTGGCAGGAGTGTCCCGAAGGCCGGATCCAGACAGGACTGCCCACGGCGGCATCCGCTTCTTCCACAGGTGGCTGGGGCTTTTCACGGTCAGGTTCTGCAGGGTGGTGGGGCAGGGCTTGAAGATGCGTGGTGACCTAGGAGTAAGGCACAGGTTGCATGACCTTTCCTGAGTTAGTGTCCCAGTCCTGTGTCCTCACTTCTGCCATCGTCTAATTAGATTGAGCCGTTGTCATCTGGCACATAGTCACAATGACGAGGCACATCCCTTATCTCTTATCAGAGTCCCTATCAAAGATTGTGCAGCCACGGTTTAAAAGCACAACCTTTTCCCTGAGTATATCTTTAAGTGCTTAATCAAATAGATTACGGTATTTAGTTGATATTTTTGTTCGCAGAAAACAAGTAAGAGGTTTTAAAAATGAGTGTTTAACATTGGAAAATAAAAATCCTACTGGCTTTATTTCATATTTTGAAATTTATATACACTGTGATTTGCCTGGAGATAGCTACCACACTTGTTATTTCCTGTGTTTATGCCTGCATGTTTGGATGTGTGGATTTATATGCCTGTGTGCTCTACACATGCTTATATGTATGTGAATACGTGAGTATGTATGTATATGTATGCATGTGTATGTAAGTGTATTTGTGTGTGTGTAAGTATTTGCATGTATATTTATGGGTATATTTTTTGTATATATGTGTTGGGGGCATGGGACACTTAAAATTGGCTCACTGATTTTTCAGGAATGTAAAACAGTGTGATTAATGTGGCTACTATTATATCTGTTCTTCCTAATCATTGGTCAGTATTTCCCCTCATCCAGTCTCTGGTAACCAGAATTTTACTCTCTGCTTCTGTGGGTACAATATGCTTGTATACAAGTGTGACATGAAATAATAGCCTATTTATCTTTATGTGTTTGGTGTACTTCAGGGTTACATTCTCCTCCAGGCTCCTTCACATTGTCTCGGGTGACAGACTTCCCTTTTTAATGGCTAAATAGTATTTCACTGTTTGTATGTTGGCACGTTGAATGGAGTGTAACATAACAGAGCTACCAGTCCAGATAGGGAATCAACCGCCACGCCCCCTTCCCTGACTTCGTTCATTCTAGTTTCCTACTTTCTCTAAAGCATATTGAAATATTTCCTGGTTTTCTGAAATTTTATGTGTACTAGTGTTTTGCCTGGGTATACATGCATACCATATGCATGCCTGGTATCCTCAGAGACCAGAAGAAGGTGGGAACTAGGGTTCCAATGGTTATAAGCCAACATATGGGTGTTGGGAATCGAACTCAGTAAGTGCTCTTAAGCACTGAGCCATCTTGTCAGCTTCCATAAGCATATTTTAAATTTTAATTTTGTGTGGTATATGCATGTATGTAAAATCAAAGGCAGGCTAAAAGTGAACATTAAGCATATTCCTCATTTATTTCTTTATCTTTTGAGACAGGGTCTATGTCTTACCTAGGGATTTTATTGGTTCGATGAAAATGACACCATGGCTAAAACCAAGTTGGAGAGGAAGGGTTTATTTGGCTTACACTTCTGGGTCATCTTTTATCACTGGAGGATGTTAGAACAGGAACTCAAGCAGGGTTAGAACCTGATAGAGGCCATGGAGGGGAGCTGCTTACTGACTCGTGCTTTTTATGGCTTGCTCAGTCTGCTTTCTTATAGAACCCAGGACCATCGGTCCTGGGATGGCCCCACCCACTATAGGCTGGGCCCTCCCCCATTGATCACTAATTGAGACAATGCCTGATAGCTGAATCTCATGGAGGCATTTCTTCAACTGATGTTCCGCTCTTTCCTCGCTGATGAATCAATCTAGCTTGTGTCAAGTTGACACACAAAACCAGCCAGTTCAGTCTCCCTCTGGGTTTCACTGATTCGGCTAGACTGGCTGGCTGGGCGAGCCCAGAGATCCTCAGGTCTTCACCTCGCCAGCGCTGGGTTTACAGGCATATGCTGGCTGCAGTGCCTCACTTTTATGTGGGTTCTGGGATCCAAACTCTGCTTCCGTTTACCAACTGAACCCTCTCCGCAGCCATACTGCACGAGGACTATTTATAAACCTTCACACCTGGGATTCCTTAAGAGAATGTGAATTAAAGTTGATCCAGGCGACACAAGTTTGCCTCTCCCGGTATTTGTCTGTTGCTATGGCGGGAGGGCCTCGGCTTCCTCTGGCCTCGGTTTCCCCGAGCGCTGGAGAGCCGGTTGGGGATAAAATGGGAGAAACATTGTTTCTGACTGGAGCTTAGCACAGAAAAGGGATGCATAGTTAATGGCCTTTTGTGACAACCTTATTTTCACAATCTAGTGGGGCCATATGTGGCCTGTGGTGACAGATGGTCCCAATCTGCTGCTGCCAGATAATGGCTTGTTTAGAGGCTCAGGATGGCTGTGACAAGTTTCAGCTGGGCCAGCTGTTGACCCTGTAACTAATGCTTGGTCTGCCTTGGATGCTCGCCCTCAACAGAATGTAAAAGGCACGCCTCTGCTGCATGGGAGGGTCCGCGTTTCTCCGCCCGGAGCAGTATTATATAGTCTTTTGAAAAAATATCACTCCATCCCCTTTTGCTCCCACAAAGAGTCCTGTGGCGGGGGCCAGGAAACCCAGATGTTGGTCTCATTTTGTTGGCTACTGGGTGTCTAACTAGAGAGGCTTCACATAAAACGTTTTGGGCTCCTGTTCCTAAGATGGATCCTGATTGGGTCATTTTACCGGTTTCACTTTATTATTGTGTGGCGTTTAGATTTGTTTGTATCCAAATTGTGGATCAGGAAAATGCTGAGTATTCATGAGCACACACAGTGTTGAGTTCTATGCTAAGTTCATCATCTTCTCTTTGAACAGCTGCTAGGTGTTGGTATTGCTGTCCAGCCTTTCATACATGGGAATGTAAGGAACAGAAGCGTGTCACGTTCCTAACGTCAACGGCTGGGACAAGGCAACGGTGGGATTTGAACCTTCACATCCTCTAGCCTCATGCTATGCTGTCTCCTATGTGACTTGGAGATTCAGAGAGGGAAATGAAGTCCCCAAGTGTTAACAGCCGATGCTGGGGAACTTCTCTTTCCTCTCCTGGCAGGCTTTGTCAGCACGCCTGTATTTGTTGTATGTTGGGGTACCGCCCTAGTCTACGGCAGGAACTAGGGACTTGTCTCCCCCAGAGCAAGCGCTAGGGAACCAGCCTCTCGGAGCTCCCGTGATGTGTGTTTGGAAAAGTCGACTGCTGTGGACCAGCTGGGGAAACTTGGGGCTAGGAAGGCGTTCTCCCCTGGGAGAAACCACTGCAGACTGTTCACATCTCTTCTGGGCTTAAACCGCACGAACAGATTTCTCATCTTAAGTTCCTTTATTTAGTTCCCGCTTCTGAAACCTCCTATTATGTGGGCCGTGTGTTTCCTGGTCATATGAATTTGGAGACAGTGATCCCTTTCTGTGAAGAATGACCTCATTCTCCTCATGGAAAAATTACTTTGGCATTTGAGCAAATAGGAATTAAATTGAAACCCAAGCCATTTCCCTGACTGTGGTAACCTTCTCCACCCTGCGCCTCTCCAGTGTTTTCCTGTGGACACTGAGTTACATTTCTTCCCCCTCTAGGCTCAGGTTTAGTGTAAGAATATAATATAAATATTGTTTAAAAGGACCTTCTCTGCCAAGCACAGGATAAAAAAATTTGATCATGCAATATTAAGAAAAAAGAAAGATTAGATATGTAGTTGACCTTGAAGTTTCTCTATGGAGGCCCTTGATCAGCTAAATTTTCAACTGGGATTTGAGTCTCAAGAAGATTTTTTTCTTTTTAATGAAAGAAAGCTTGTGAGGGTATTCAAACGCTGCCATTGTTGGGTCCAGGAAAGAAGGGGTTTTATGGTTCCCATATGATGTTGCCAGCTTCTTTGTCCATTTGATGATATTTTTACTTTGATCCCCATTTCTTCCATCTGGCCCTAGTGGGTTGTCCCCTCCTGTGCCTGCCATGGGGAGCAGAGAACACTCCTTAGGGCCTGTAGGAGGCTGATTGGATTTAATTAGTGGTGAGATCGGTAGCCCATAGTGTTAGCGAAGCCTGCTTGCAGCCCAGGGGCAAGCAGGTCAGAGCTGGAGACCACGTGAATTAATTAGAGAGGAGCCATTGAGCCCACAGGTGACACAGATCCCCCATTTACTGGGGGCCGAGCAAAGTTCCACAAGGACTGCTATGTATTAGGTTGGCGTTATACATTTAGAATATGATTTTCTGCTCTAAAGATGATCGGTGTATATCGCGACCCACGCCACCTACCCATGCACTGTTCCCAGCAAATAGAAGTTACAGTATAGATACATTAGATCTGTGAGACAGGCCAGGCCAATAAAGTTGCTGCACCACACCCAGTTGTAGAATAAGCAGATCAGTTGGTGTCCTGGCCCTTCCATCATGACCTAGGCTTTCTCTATTGGCACTGCTCGACATTTTGGGTCAGTCAAGTTTTCTGTGGGGAGATGACCTGTCCACTGTGTGTGCTTGTTTGTCTGGTGGCAGCCTGGCCTCCACACCCACCACGCCAGGTGCCAGATACCGCGCCAGCTGTTACCTGGGGAGTGCATGTCCTCTTCCCCGCCCACTGCTTCATACTGCCACTTACCCAGAAGACTAAAAGTCAATGAGTTCACTTGTGCTTACGCGAATGCCTATACATGTATAAACGTGCCACTGCGGTTTGAGTGTTTGAGCTCTCTCAAATTCTTATGTTGAAGAGAAATCACCAGTGTCAGAGCTTTGGGAGAGGTGATTTTGGAGAACGCTCAACTTTCACGTGTGGGGGGTACAGCGCTTCCAGAAAAGACCTGAAGGGGTGCATTTGTAGCCGTGTGGTATGAAGACACAGTAAGAAAGTGAACCAGGAAGTGTTCCTTCATGAGACGGTGGGTGAATCTGCTGGCACCTTCAGCTGGGACCTTAAGAACTGTGGGAAAGAAATTGCTGTCACTTGTGAACTTCCCAGTAGTAGTAGTAGTAGCCTCAATGGACGGAGACAGATTTTCTCCTTTTCTCAAATGGCGGTCTTTTACATACCATGAGCTTCCTGTGAATAGATGACCAGCTCAGCTAACTTGAATTTACTAGAGTGACTCTCCTTCCACTTGAAAAGCCTATTCACCCTGAAGAATGGGGTGACAGCAGATCTGATCCTCTGCAGATTAGAACCGAGGTGGAGAGAGGCTGTCAAACCGGATCTGCAAGGCTTTGTTCTATTGAGTGAGGTCATTCAGAGTGAAACTGGAGACTACACTGTAAACACTTGGCTTTAGCTTGGCATCCCAGTGGCACTTAGCAAAGGTGTCCCTGGATCTTTAGAGGAGCCAGGAAGAAATTCATGAATTGACTCATTTTATTTTATTTACTTTCTCTTCCGGTAAAATCCATGTTTGTTTTTAAATAGTAGGGGAACTGAGTGTAGAATGACATCCTTGGGATTGTTTAAGGGACAATGAAAGGAGGGGATATTTTACAGCTGTGTCATCAAAATCCTAAAAGCATAAGATGAGTCAGGTTGTCTGTGTCCACAATCTACTGCAGGGGAGTACTGGGCACTGAGATTATGTCCTGACAAATCACTGTCTGATTTCTCTCTTCTTGTCTTTGACACAGTGGATCAGCTTTCCTCTTGTGATCCTCTTGTCTAGGCTTCCTCTGTATACACACTCCACCACCAGGGCCCCCGTTTGTCTTTTTTGCAGGCTTCTGTCTATGTGGCTCTGGGTGGTGGGGTTTTCCA
This sequence comes from Mesocricetus auratus, assembly GCF_017639785.1. Taxonomy (NCBI): domain Eukaryota; kingdom Metazoa; phylum Chordata; class Mammalia; order Rodentia; family Cricetidae; genus Mesocricetus; species Mesocricetus auratus. Next base: position 58,238,699 of record NW_024429195.1, on the reverse strand, counting down.
GAGTTCATTTTCTTTCCTTTGGTTGTTCTTTCACTGACTTTACTAGGTCCCAGCGATGCACAAACCTATACCTTTAACTCACTGCTTTAACTCACTGGCTCGCATGCTCATTTGTGTCACTAACATCCCCTCCTGGACGTGGTCTAACAGATACCTCAAACTGAACATGGTCCAAAGTGGGGCAGTTTTGCCCTTCCCCTAGCCCTCTTGTGCTGGCCATTGGCCTCAGTGATTCTCGCTTGCTTACTGTAGTCAGTGTCTTTTCAAAGTCTGAGAATGACGCCATGAACATTGTACCAAGCCATTTTCTAGTCCTGCTCTTGAATGGCATCCTGTTAGGCCACGAATAAAATCCCATCTCCTTTATGTTGCTCACATGACTTAAAATATCCAGCTCCTGCTCTTTCGGCTTTGCCTCTAGGATTCTCCCTCGTTCCTGTCTCTCCCCCACATCCTCTTCTGGGCTTCTGTGCATCTCCTACAGGGGTGACCTCTCCAGAGTTTCAATTGCTGCCACCTCCCAACACTCAGCTCTTAACTAAGGCACTTCCTGTCATACCCTGCCCTTTCTTTTCCTCATAGCACTCATAAGCACCCTCTACTGTGTCATACATTTTATCACACTTCTTGAGAGAAGGGAAGTTCACTGAGAGGCTATTTCCTAGGCACCTGGCAAATAGTAGGTGTGTAATGAACACACATGTATCACACAGCGGGTATTTCTACAGTCACGTCCTGACCTCAAACCTTCAAGCCCAGCCGGCTGAAGAGAAGTAGCTGGAGGGAAGTAATCTAGTCCAGAAAAGGGTCATTCACACAGCCCAGAGTCAGGGAAACAGTTGGTTTGAACTCTTAGGTGACCCTTAAGCAATTGTCTTTGACCTCTGAGGGAAGGAACCATACTCAAGCTGGGAAGACACATTCAATGGCTTTTAGGCATTTATGTAACTTGTTCTAGGACTTCAGGGTTTTTGATTTTTTCCCATTAGTGTAAATAAAAATTAACCCCCCCCATTGTCTGCATTTTCAGACAAGACCTTTTCATCCTCCATTTTAAAAGGGAAAAACAAAGCAAAGGGGATAGCAGAGGGAGGAAAACAATTATCTCTCTTTAGACCGTCTTCGTTCCCACTAGGAGTTACACTCCCATTGGTGTATCTAAGAGCATTCATTCTCTGCAGTCTGCCCAAGGCAAGTTGTCTGCTTTGGGTAATGTCTGTGGTCATCCCAAAGTGCCAGGAAGCAGAGGACAAGACTGCATGATAGGGCAACACATACAGATGCTGCCACAGCTGGAGAGTCTGTCAGTTACCCATGTGTCAGTCTCCCGCAGGCTCAGGTCTGTGTGTGTCTGCTGCCTTTGGGACTGTCCAGGGAAGAATGATGCTATTCATGGTCCCCTTAAAGGTCCTAAAGAGTGACTGACTTAGTCCAATATCTTCTCAGTGGGAAGCACAAGATGATGCTTCATAGAACATTTCAAGTTCCTCTGCACGGCAAAACTTTCAGCCACGAGTGCAAACTACCAGCCAGTTTTGTACCCTGGTAGTGGACATCCCAGGAAAGTAGCAGGGAGTTGGAAAAAGAGATCATGAGTTTTGAAATCAGTACGATAGGGCACCACTGTCCAGCTAGACTCTTGACAAACAGTTCTGTGCAAGTGAAATCACAGACCTCTCCATTGCTGCCGTCTGCACAGGGTATGGCGAACACTGGGCACTCAGCTGAGGGCATTTTCTTCTATCTGCTCCATGATGCATGTTTTACAGCCAGAGAGCTAAACCCCTCACAATGCCCACCTATTAAAGAAGTGAACATCGAATTATTCTTTACAAGTATAAAGGCATTCACGTGTACAATTTGATTTCTCTTAATCCTAAAAATCAACATGTGCTGGATGTAGCTCAGTTGGTGCTTGCCTGCCTAGCCCGTATAGGGCACCAGACCACACAAATGGGGTGTGATAGCATGCACCTGTAATCCTAGCAAGAGGAATTGAAGTTCAAGGTTATCTTCTGCTACGTAGTGAACCGAGTCAAAAAGGAGAAAAAGGAAAGTGAGCATTTGTGGAAGAAGAAGGTAGGATTAAGAGGGGGAGGAAATCCCACATCACAGACCAGCAAAAGCAAGCCAGAGGGTTGATTGAGTAACCCAAGATTAATGGGGTCAGGTCCCAAGTTTAAGATGAACCGAAAGCACCTAGTCTTGCAGCCTTGTGCTATTCTGCCTAAGAAACTTGCTGGGGTTTACTGGCTTGCTTGTTAGCTTTTGTCAGCTTGTCATGAGCTACAGTCCTCTGGGAGGAAGGCCCTTCTGTTGAGAAAAGGGTTCTATCAGACCGTAGGCCAGTCTGTGGGACACGTTTTTGATGAACGGTTGATGCCGAGGTCCAGCACATTGCCAGCAGGCCAACTCTGGGCAGGTGGTCCTTTCCTGAATAAGAAAGCAAGCTAGGAAAGCCACAGGGAACGAGCCAGTGAGCAGTGTTCTTCCATGATCTCTGCTTCAGCTCCTGCCTCCAGGCTCCCCCCCTGTTCCAGTTCTTACCTTGGCTTTGAGAGTCAAGGATGGACTGTGATTGGGATGTATAAGCCAAATAAACTCTTCCCTCCCCAAGTTGGTTTTGGTCATGGTGTTTTATCACAGAAATAGAAAGACAAACTAGAACAATGTATAGGAGACACGGAATACGGCAGTGTATACCCATACAACCCAAAGAAAGTATTAGAAGCATGGGTATACATTCTCACATTATTATTTCAGTATCTGTTCCCAAGTCAGGCATGATGCATACGCCTACATTCTGACGACTCCAAGATGCTGAGGCAGGAGGATCACAAGTTGGAGTCCAATCTTGGGTACATATTCATACTGTGTCTCAAAGGGGGAAAACATATTATTATTCCCATTTCCTAAACTGTTTTTTCTTTATTTGATAATCTATTTATTGGGGCCGGAGAGATGGCTCAGTAGTTAAGAGCACTGGATGCTCTTCCAGAGGACCTGAGTTCAATTCCCAGCAACAACATGATGACTCACAACCATCCATAATGAGATCTGGTGCCCTCTTCTGGCCTACAGGCATACATGCAGGTTCTGTATACACAAATAAATAAATAAATATTAAAAATTCATTTATTTGCTTATCTACAGACATTTCTTGGGTTTTTCCTATTAATATCAAACAGCATGACAGGTGCTGAGAATGCAAAAATCCAACATGGATACACACACACACACACACACACACACACACACACACACACACGTATACCTATAACCCTTATATATGTATATATATATATATGTATACACACATAAGTACACACACATATACACATATAGGCCTTATATATACACATATATATATATGTATATACACAGAAACACACACAGTGACTTTTCTATGCTAATGTGAAGGCAGATGCACAAATAATCACAATGTCGTGCTTCTGGAGGGCAGAAGGGAAGAGGTGGTAGAGGAAGCTCAGGAGGGCGTAAGGTCAGACAGATGGCTTCCTGGAGGAAATAATTTCAGGGACCGCAGAGGAAGGATGGGTTGGCTGTACCCTCTGAGCCCCAGCTTCTCATCTGTAAATGGTACAGACAGTAATGAGTGTGTCCCAGTCAACTGGTAAGCCCTCAATAAATGGTGTCTCTCATCACCATCACCATGCCATTCAGGAAAAAAAATCTAGGTACTTCATTTTACAAATCAGACATCATACAGGACAATAGGGTAAAACAATTATTCTAAAATTCCTTGCATGTACTTTCTAGATATGCATTTAAAGGGCACACCTGTGGATCCCAAGTCCTGCTTAACACCGGGAAGAGTGAGATTTAGAATTGGTTTGTACACACTGGGAACCATCATGTTCCTGCCTTCTCTTCCTCCTCCATTGTTTCTGGAAGGTGACACTGGAGCTTTTCCTGGAGACTGCTGTGGCGCTCAGAGCACTTGAGGGATGTTCATTTCGGTGTGTCTGCTTTTCCTCACCTTTGGGATCTGTCTGGTTTTATCAGTTCTCTTTTATCATGTGCGTTCACATGTTTAGTTTCAAAGCAAGAATACCTGGAATTCACAGGGAATGCTATCTCAGGAAAGACATCAGAATCTTTGAAGTAAGCATGGCCCACCGTTGAAGTATCTTCTTGGGGTTAGTCCATTCCTAACGTTTCAGAAGCCGCCCCGGGCCTCTGAAATGATGCTTCTTGTCAATCATGTTTATGTGCCCGCCATGCTGTCTCTGTGCAGCCTGCATCTTCCTCAGCAAATGAGAAGCACAGGAGAACGTGTCTGTGCTGTAGAGACCTCGCCTGGGCTTGGGTTGATTGTGTCCTGCTTAGGAGGAGAGTTGAAATGACAAGGGCGAGCAAGACTCCTGAGAGAAATCAAGGCAGGGCTGCTTTGTTAAGTCTTTTCTGGGTACAGAGATTCAGTTAACTCAGCGGTCTAAAGTGAACCGAGCCCAGTGTTTTATCTTACTTCTACTCCAACAATGGCTCCATCTCCCAAAGGTAGTACAGAGAGCCGGGCTCAGCGGGAGTTTACGGACTCCACACAGCACTGGTGTGCTGAGTGTGATGCTTCACCTCAGGAGACAGGAGACACAGACACAGAGCTGTCAGTAGGGATGGTGTGGTGCATGAGCTGTGTCAACAACCCCGTGCATGATCTTTGGCTTTGGCCTCGCTCAGGTTTACTTCATTTTGTATTTATTTTGGACAGAATGTAACATGAGTTCTAGCCCAGTTCCTAATGAAGTTCGGTTTCCCTCTGAAACCGAGTGAGCAGTCTATTCTGTCTACCTTCCTGTCAGAATTCTGTTCTTCTAGACTCTCACCAAAATGGCCCACTAGCCTCAGTTTACAGTATCTTGGGGCTTCTCTATCTGAGGTAATGTGACTCACCTTTTTCGCATACACTAGTCACAGAGGCCTAAGACCCACAAGGTCAGGTCTATCTTAGACAACCACCCTATTTCTTAGTACCAGCTTTTTATTTTCTTATTTTAGTTATATGATCCACTGAGTATGTGTGGAGGTCAAGTGACAACTTGTGGGAGTCATTTCTCCATTTATCATGCAGGTCCTGGGGATTGAATTTAGGTTGTCAGGGTTGGCAGCAAGTACCTTCGTCTGCTGAGCCATCTTGTTGGTTCCTAGTTATGCTTCTTGTTACTGTAACAAAAGATCTGATACATGTCAATCCTCCGTGGATATTGTGTGGTGAACTATTTATTAATTGTACATTTACAGAAAATGTGTGCTACTGACCTAATAATGGATCTAAGAAAACAAAATGTCAGTAGCATAAATAAAGCGTACAATAAATGAAAATAAGGAAAGTGTGCTTTTAAATAAAGCTTTGTGGCTGGGAATGGTGGTGGACACCCGTAATCCCAGCATTCAGGAGGCTGAGGCAGCAGTATTGTCATTTCAGGGCCAGCATGGGCCACATATCAAGGACCTTTCTCAAAAACCAAAACAGAAAAGAAACAAATATGAAATACATTTCATGCCTGGCATAGAATGGGTAGTCAGTAAAAAATCCACATTAGAAACTTAGAATTTAAAATTTAAAAAGTACCACCTAAACCCAAAAGTTATAATTTTTAAATATTCTGAGACAGCTCTCCATTGGGTAGCATGCATGGCATCTTTGTCATTGCCTCGCCTTATTTTCTTGTCTTCTCTTAATGCCTTTGAAGGAAAAAGTACCCAAGTACTCAACTGCTGGATGTTTCTTTGGCTTAAGCATTGCTTAACCATAGACCTAAGTCCTGATGCCTGGTCCTGACTGTGGAGCAATGACTGAAGTCTGCCTGCTTAATTTGGCCTGGGGAAGGCCAACCCAGAGGGCAGGGCTTGCTGTCAAGTGCAATGGGATTGATTCAGACTGTGTGGGTTGCTGGGTAATGAGACGAATAAATGGCTGAGGTGTCCCACACAGTGAGCTCTTGTGTTCACTTAATGTCAAAGGTGACCTGTTCTATTCAGTCTCTTCTCCATGAGACCAGTGAGCTGCTCAGTCTCAGAGGGAATAGGAGTGGAAGAGATCACATCTTTGATTACATCCTGGATCACAGGTCACATCCTTATGCTGGGACAGCAGGTACAACAGGGACTGGACTCTATATTGTGAGCTCTTTGGACTAAGGCCCAGAGCTGCTTCTGCTTCCTTCTTCACCTAACTGTGGGTTCCTGTGAAATGCTAGCCCTGTTTGTGTGGAAAATGAAGTCATAGCACTTAGATCCCATGCCCAGCCATTCCACCATCTCCCAGAGCGGCCAGTGCTTAGTTGTTCTCTGTTGATACTAGTTCAGTACACCTGTGGAGGAGCCATTGCCAGCCATGGTGCTCATGGACAATAGTGAGACATGATCACCAGTGAGCTACACCACAATAAACTGATTTGTAATGGAATCGAAATAGTGAAGTTCACAGGTAGAGTCACTGAAAACATCTGTCTTCGTTGGGGGTTTTATTGCTGTGAGGTGGCACTGCTGTCCTATTTAAAAAATAAGTGGCTCAATAGAGAAAGATACCAGGCAACAGAGTTCAAGTGGAGGATTTTTTTTAATTAAGGGAAAAGATCACAAAAAGGAGAAAGGGGAGGGGGGAGAGAGAACAGCCTCTGGGAACAGCAGCAGCAGGAAAGAAGAAAGAGGGAGGGAGGGAGAGAGAACAGAGAAAGAGGAACAGAGAGAGGGAGGGAGAGAAGGAAGGAAGAGAATGGAAAGTGGGCAGGGCCCTTTTAAAAGGAACTTAGTGATCTGCAGTTGGGGGTGTATCCTGTTAGAATCCAAAGGCAGACCAGTACAGATGCCTGAATACGAACAACTCTTATAAAGAAAACATTTAGTTGAGGGGGCAGCTTATAGTTCAGAGGTTCAGTCCATCACAGCAGGGAGCATGGCTTGGCGTCTTGCAGGTAGATGTGGTGCCGGAGCTCAGAGTCCTACATCTTGCAGGCATGGGAAGTTGACCGACACACTAAGAGAAGCTTGAGAAAAAGTCCTCAAAGTCTGCCTCCACAGTGACACACTTCCTCCAACAAGACCACGCTTCCTTCAACAAGGCCACACACACACACACACACCTCCTAATAGTTTCATTTCCTGTGGGAACCATTCTCTTTCAAACCACCATGACATCTAATTAAAGCCTTTTTAAATATTTCTTTTTGATTTTTTAAAACAGCTTCGTTGACTATAATTGACATCATGTGAAATCATTACCACAACCCAGAAAAGAAATATTACCCAATACTGCTCAATGTTTTTCTGTGCCCTGTTCATAATCTCCCTCCTAGTCCTCCATGCCCTCTGCTTTTCAGTCATCTCTGGTCTACTGTTGTGTATCAGGAATTCTTCTCTACCCCCTTATCCCTCTAAGCAAGTTTTACTAGACCTTGCTCTCTCTCTCTCTCTCTCTCTCTCTCTCTCTCTCTCTCTCTCTCTCTCTCTCTCTCTCTCTCTCTCATCTCTCTGTCTCTCTCTCATCTCTCTGTCTCTCTCTCACACAATGTGTACAATATAAAAAATCAAACATTTACTAATAAAAAGCAACAAGGCAATTTAAAGCAATTTTTGAAATTTTGCCATCTCATTTGTGAAGTCATCACTATGAGGCTCTCAACATTTTCTTCATTCTTTGCAAACTCTGTGTCAATTATCATGGTGCTACATCTCTTGCTCCTAAGATTGGCAGTCTACATTTCTTTTCTTTCTCATCTTCTTTGGTTATTCTGTCAAGCTAGGTATATTTTATTTATTCTCATCAAGAGCTAATACTTGGTATGACTTTAGTTTTCATTTTTCTGTCTCATTGATTTTCTCTCTGGCCTTTAGTATTTGCTTTTTTTATTTTGGGATTCATTTATACTTTGCAAACCTTGTTTATTTATTGAAATGTAACTAAGTTTATTGATTTGAGACCTTTTCTAATATTTAAAACCAGTGTAGATTTCTCACTAAACTATGATTCACAATGTATACATTGTTTTTCTTTTTATTCAGTTTATGATATTTTTCATTGTCTTCAATGCTTTTCTTGAACCGAAAGATTATAGGGCAGTGCTAGAAAAGGAGGAAATTGCCTAGAACAGGCTATAGGAATAGTTTCAGATAGGAATAGGACTCTGCTTAGTGACTGGGTAGGAAGGAGGTAAGAAAAGGGGCCAATGAAGATACCGTGGGTGAATGGGGTCAGGAGACAGATTTCAGAGAGGTGGGGGATTCCTGCTTCAACTTCTGGTTTGGTAAAGACAAGAGTTAGGTTCTGCTGTGATAGATGTTCTAGAGGATGGGTGAGTTCAGTGGATTTGAAATGGGATTTATGGAGAGCAATGATGTCAAAAGCCTTGGTTGCACTGCAATCATAAAGGAAACATCTAGAGATGAAGAGTGTGTTTATACATTCACCTTGTGCAATTTTCCCTCTATGTAACCTATTTGCTCAAGTGAAATATCAGAGGAGAAAGCAGCTGAACTAGGGATTATTTCAAGTCAAGGGTTTTGGCAGATTCACTTGGAGGAAGGGCAATGGCTCAAGAAGATGAACCTGATAGAGAAAGAAGAGGTCGCTTAGGCTGAAGGAAAAGCAGCCGCAACCTGCCTGGTCGGTTGGTCCACACAGGGATGCAGAGAACAGTGGGTCAGAGGACTAGCGATTTTCCAGAGGTTGAAAAACAGGTTTGAGGGATTAGCAGAGAGAACAGGAAGTTGAAGTGGGTTGTGTGGTCAGTCTGTGGGATAGTGGCGATTAGGCTTTCGTCAGTGAGACGGTACTTAGCAGTGACCAATTTCAGGGCGTGGTTATGCTCGTGGGTGACAGAGCTGAAGTAAAACTGAGGTTCTTGGCCCGAGGAGACCTAAGAACTGCAAGGCAAGACATTTTCTGGGGCACCCACATGGACTCTGAAATCACCCAGGATGATGCTATGACTAAGGATGTGGGGAGGCGGGAATCAGAAGTTGTTTCCTGCTTGGGGGTGAATGGGAGGGACTGGACAATACAATGTGAGAAAGATGTTTAGGATTATACGCTACAAGCACGTGCTGAGGGGCCGGGTTTTGTTGGTCAAGATGAAGAATGATTTAACGGGACACTAGAAAGTGACTTGAGCACTATCTTACCTCTAAGTCCCTTGGCAAGTGAGGCTTGGAATGACCCTGGACATCATTTAGACATTGAAAAAAAAGTACAGGATTTTTCAATGACATCCCTTGGCTTATGATGACCACTGAGACCAGGTAAATTTTTTTTGGGGGGGGATGCATCGCAAGCCATTTGATTCACACTGCACCCCTTTTGTCTTACTCAGTTTTCAGGGGCACAGTGAGAAATACACATAGTTAAGACAATTTTCCAGGAAAGAGGGGAGACACACTCAGGACGGTTGGCTGGTTATTCGTCAAGAGCCAGCAATTAGGCTCCAATGAGATAATGAAAGCTGTGCGGAGGGAGACAGCGGCTGGTTTGTAGCGTCCAGGGGGAGCGCTCAACATCAGAGATTTCGCACGCCCGCACTTTCCCTGATTCAAGCACATCAGAATTCATTTAGTTAGCCGTGAGCAGAGGCACCCCACTGGCTCCCTTAATTACAACACTGGGGCACTCTATAAAAACACCAGAGGAATGCTATAGCTGGTCCCTCATAAATCACGTGACCTTATACCTCCTCTTGGGTGGGCAGTTGATTGCAGAATAGGGCAGAATTTTTTTTGCTGGACATGCAAACTTCCTTCATTCATTTCATCATTTGGCATAAAAAAGTAGTTACCTGGGAGGATTTTTTTTACAGTCCCCCAGTATTTCTGTTCTTTCCCAGGCCAAGGCTGAAGTACCCTCGTTTTTAATTTAAATTTAAATTAGAAACGAGGTTGCTTCACACATCAATCCCAGGTCCCTCTCCCTTTCCCTCTCTCCTCCCACACCCTCCCTCCAACCCCTCCCATACCCCCTCGTTTCCCCAGGGAGGGTGCCCTCGTTTTAACCACCTTTCAGGGATGTAGGTCTGAGCTGGCTCCCCTGAGTTTTGGATGGGACCTTGGAGGGGGTTCTATTCATTTTTAGTACAAAAGAAAAGAAAGTAAACAAACAAGCAAACAAAAAACCAAAAGCATCCACAAAGCTTCGAGCAAAAAAAATTATTATCTTTGCTGACTTTACATGGCTAGATAATAAAAGGTTAGCATATGAAAGAGTAAGGCTGGAGTCCATACTGTGATGAGGAGAGCCAGCCAGGGTGACTTTGGCAATTTGGGGGGCGGGTGGAAAGGAATTACTAGTGTCCTTCATGGACTTTGTGGGTTGGATAAGCAAGTTGATTCCTTTGCTTGGTGTCTGGTATGGAGGGGTGCTAATTGATACGTTTTATGTATCTGTCTCTTGATGCTGCATCATGTGTTTTTTTTTTTTTTTCTTCTTAATGCAAAACAGGACATTTGCTCTAGTTTCTTTCTTCTTTTCTTGCTCAACTCACTGCCCTTTCCGGACCACTACAGCTCAAACCAGTTCCCGAACCTTTCTGGGTTGTGGCCACAGCTCATTCCACTGAGGAATGCTTTCTGTTACAGGTGCAGGACACTACGGAGCCCCGCCCCCCTTCATGCCCAGCTCCTGCCTTCAGCCTGCCTCTGCCCTGCGCCACCGCCACCACCGCAGTCCTTGGTAGCTGTTAGGCTGCCATGTTGAGGAGACGGAGACTCCTGTTTGCCTTCTCATCTCTTGAGAATATGCTTTCTAGGATTCCCATCTTTCTCTTACTCCAGAGCGGCAGTTCTCAACCTTCTGAACGCTGTGGCCCTTTAATACAGTTCTTCATGTTGTGGTGACCCCCAACCATAAGATTAGGTCGTCGCTACTCCCTAACTGTAATTTTGCAATTGATATGAATCGTAATGTAAGTATCTGAAATGCAGGATTTCTGATTTGAGACTCATAAAGAGGTCTCAAACCTCAAGTTGAGAACCACTGCACTGCACTAGAGAACCAATGACTCTAGTCATTGTCTGGAGCCTTAGCCCGGGTCTAGCTTGTTTTAGTCTCAGAGAAGGGTCTTCCTAGAATTCTGCTGCCCAGTGGCAGTCAATCCCAGTACTCCCAACTGTCCCTCAAGTACCTACATTTTTTGGTTTACTCCAGGCCCAAGTAGAAGTAGGTACTTGAAAACAAGGACTAACCAAGGGATGTGGAGTTTTAGATCACACTTACCATTGCAGTTACATACTGTGTTCTTTGTAAGAATATGAATGAGTCAAGGCCTGGGAGAGAGTTTTGTTACTGTCTTGCAGGTGGATCTAACAGAACCTGGGTACTTCATTTGGTGGTTAGTTCTCTCTCCACTTTTAAGGGTGGTTCTTTGGGCACCTTGCTTGATTTCCTAAATTAGACTAGACTGTCTCTTGACCTCACGTATGGCTAAGACATGACAGCCTCCTCTATGCTCTTCCCCCACACTTTGGATTTGAGTTTAAACTACTGGCCATTGAGATAAAAACACATTTTGTTTGGTACGGCAGACCTTGAGATTTGATGTAAGTTCTCTTAGACAGCAAGTTCCCACTACAAAGCGACTTTTGCTCAGTAAAGATACAAGGCAGCAAAAAGAAAGCATTTACAATGCCACTATATTTTCACTTGTATCAAAAACTGTGATTTTTTTTACAGAAAATTCCCTTTACTCAAAATGACAATCATTTCTAAAAAGATTTATTTCTTTCCTTTTTTTTTTTCTCTAGACAGAGTTTCTCTGTGTAACAGTTCTGACTGTCCTGTTACCCTGTTTGTAGATAAGGCTGGCCTCGAACTCACAGAGATCCACCTACCTCTGATGGAATTAAAGGCATGCACTGCCATGCTTAGTTCCTAAAAAGAATTCTTTATTAATTATTTTCAAGTGTGTTTGTGTGAGTTTATGTGCATCATGTTTATGCAGGATCCTGCAGAGACCAGAAGAGGGCGTCAGATCCTCTAGAACTGAAGTTACAGGCAGTTAAGGCCTTGCTATTGTGGGTTCTGGAAACTGAACCTGGGTCCTCTGCAATAGCAATAAGTGCTTTGAACCACTGAGCCATGCCTCCTACCCCAAACTGACAATAGTTTTTATCAAATTCTATTGCTGGAGTTGCAGCAACTGAAGACATTCACTTTGTTGAACAAAAGAAAGCGGGTATGAGCATTTAACGTTGCCCTGGAGCACTTCTTAACTTTCATAGTTTCTCTACGGCTTGGGCTGAGCCGCAAGTATCATAACATTCCAGACTGCCTATTGCTCCTAGAGACTCGGCTCTCCCTACCTTGTTTTGGCAAAATTCCACCAAGGCACTATCTTACAATGAGAGATCATGTCAGATATACGACATTATTAAGCAATTTCTGGGAAAGAATAGAGTTAGAAGATTTCTAAGCATCACCATAATCCATGTGCTCCTTCAGCCCTGGACAGCCCCCCGGGTGTCCCCTGGATGCCTCCTCCTCCTCCCTTTTTGTCCTGCAGTAAGGAAAAGAAGCCATGAATTTCAAGGAGAACAGAAGGGTTATACGGGAGGGTTTCAAACGAGGAGAGGGAAGGGAGAAATGTAATTATAGTATGATCTCAAAAATAAAAGAAAGTTAATACAGAGTTGGAAAAAAGAAGTATCTAAACTGAGACTTCAGCTTTTAAGCAAGCTATCACTGGCTGGGGGCAACTAGGACGGCAACAAGTTGCAGCTGTTTTATTGGGTGGCCAAATGCATAAGCTTAAAAGACAGCCACACATTCTCCCAGTTTTGATTGGTGTATAATCACGCCAAGCTCATGATCACATTGTTTAAACTTGCTTTTTCCAGAACCCCGTTAATCTTTGCTATTGGTTCATCTCCTGTTTCCAAATATGACCTCACCCGGAGGTCTGCCCAGTGGTGAGCAGCTGTGAAACGTTTTTCCTTTCTCAATCCAAGAGGAGCTGTGTAGAAAAGTCCTGGGTTGGGGCTTGTTTCTGAGCTTTCAGGATGAATCACGGGAGTGTGTGGATTATGAGCCAAGGAATTATCTAGACATATTCAGTGTCAGAACCGAGGGCTTTGGAAAGGACCGTAGGTAGCCCGCGCCCTGGAACAAGAGCTCATTGCAGGGCAGGATTGGAGTTATGAATCCTCCTGGCTCTTTCTTCAACCCTTTTGTGTGCCTCTCTCCCCAGCTGACCTCCCTATTATTTCAAAGGTGATTTGGGGTAAGATTCAAAACCATAAACCAGGGAGTAAACTCGGAGACATTTTTTTTCAGGAAAGATCTAAATTCCTCACTTTATTCAGCAAGGACCCATCTGGTTTTTCTTTGCCCTCTCAAATAACAAGGACACTGATAGGTTTGCTCCCATTGGTCGAGTTTCTTATCCCTCTGGCTGCACAGGTTGCTTCTAGACCATGCGTTGTTAAGTTATACTGCCGACACACGTTTTCAAAGACTGTCTCTTATTTTTAGGAGATAGGATGTTGCTTTTGTTTTTGTGATGATCTTTTTCTCACTTTTTTTTCTAGCAGTTTTAGCCGACTGAGTTCCCAGCTGATATCCTTTGTTAGACTAGTGATGGATGAACCACCATGCTAAGTGTCCCGCATGTCGGAATGCCCCAGAGGCATTTATGATGAGACCCTTTCACAGTCTGAGAAAGTTTAGTTCCTCTAGCTGAAGTTACACTGGCTGAACCGAGACCTGACGGAGAGTGTTCAGGCAGAGTAAACAAGAGTACTTCTCCCAAAGTTCGTGATGAGAGAAAGCAAAGGGAACAGTTATTTGAAAGTGAGGTTAGTTGCGAAACCAGAAGGAAGGCGAGAAGACTTGTGGGAAGGGATTCAGTGACTTGAGTTTCCGTTCTGTGTTTGTATGTAGTGGTACCTTTTCAGCTGTGCCGGTGGCTCAAAAAATAAGCAAAGGGACGACCCCTCTTACAGAGGAGAAGGAGAGAAGGGACCAGGGCAGATGCTTCCTCTTCTCCCTCCCCTCACATTAACTGTGCAAAGTGATAGGCATGGCAAGTTGTTTTTCTTCCTGGGGTCCTCTGCCTCACGCATCACAAGCTTTACTTAACCCTTTCCACAATCCTATAAGGCAGGTACATAAAAGCCCCATTTTAAAGACTCTACAACTCACGGTTGGAGGAGATGAGATGTCCACGGTGTCATGACAAGGACACAGAAGAACCGCTCTGCCTGATTTCAGCCCACGTGTGCAGAAGCACGTCTGCATTCTTGGCCAGGGTGTCAGTCCGGTGTCTCTCTGGAAACCGGTGCCCTGTCCAGCTATTACTGCAAAGCGATAAAGTAACTTTAGGTCAACAAGGAGAGCAGGAGGTCACCTCTGAAACATGCCACTCCCAGCTCAGTCTCCTCTCATGGGGCACAGGAAATAGATCTTTTTCAGAATTGGATTCCAGTCCTTTAAGATGAGTTACTTGGAAAATGGTTAGTAATATGATACAACATCCTGAAGGTTGTACAGGGTGCACGTGGATGCCTGAGGTAGTGTTTAAAGACACACGGAGGCTCCAGTGTCAGTGGTGGAGACAAAACTATTAAGGGTCAGGGGAATTTGTATGAGTGTTACAGTTCTAACTGGTAATGATGCCCTGGGAAGGGCAAGGCTTGACTGGGCCTCTAGTGTGCTATTTGAAGAATGCAGAACTACAGGGTCTTAGAACTGAAAGAAGCTAGGCAGTAGAAGGGACTGAAACACCATTTATTCCCGCCTGGCTGCATACCCAGGGGAGAGTCAGGCGCACCGGGAAGAGGTACTGGGAATACCTATCTGCAAAGGTCCAGACCTGGCAGGCATGTGCAAAGCAACGTGTGGCCCGTCAGCTCATTGTCATCTGTCTCAACATTAGGATGACAGGGTGTGCTCAATGTGGTTTCATATGGCACTAGCAAATGCTTGCTTTAAAATCTTAGCGATGTCTAGCTTGTTAATCCCTTGCATTATAGAGGCATGCGGCTGAAGCTTCTTGAGCTAACACGATTAGAGATTAGAGTTCTCTCTAAGAAAGGTGAGGCAGGGTCTCTGCTTATTTATCGGGGCCATGAACATCTGCAGCTTCTCCCTCTCCAGCACAGAGAGTCGATAAGGGGTTTTAGAACCTCTCTGTGAAGCTCAGTCACATTAATTCTCTGTTCCATGTCCCCTTTGTGTGTGTGTGTGTACATTTTTTAAAGGATGGTGGTGGCTATTTCTTGTCATCCAGAAAGCAAGAAACCCCAAGAAACAAGACAAAGTTTTCAGTGTCTTTTATGACTTAAGCTCAGAAGTCATGCACTGCTGTCTATAAATATCACAGTGGTCAAGAAAATAAGGTCTGATGAAAGAGAAATTAAAACACATCCCATCCTGCTGTCATATATCTCACTACATAGCCTAGGCTGGCCTGGATCTAGCGACATTGCCCATGTTACTGCTTCTACCACCCTAGTGTTAGGATTACTAAGCAAGCTCCTCTTCTAGCTTCAGGACACTTCTTGTTTAACACAGTCTTTGTACAATTTTGTTTCTATCCTCACTGAATCACAAAGTGATAGAATATAGGCCACAGTACTGTGTTTAACAGATATAGGAGGTTCTGTTGGATGCTGAGCCAGGAGGGTGGAGGCCATACAAGACAGCAGGAAGTCTAACCACAGAGGGAGGTCCAGCATGGGTGGGGCATCACTTCTGAAAAAGCTGGTCAGCCCCAGCAAACAAGGAACCCCATGTTGAAATAGTGTTTATACCATCTGGATATTACCAATCCAAAAATCACAATATTCCAAGCCTAGCATGGCTTTGGCAGTTGGTTGTGATTCTTGGCTTCAACTCCTCTTCAAGGAGTCCAGTCCATCTGTGTGGGGGTCAGATTTCTTCCCTTGACATGGACCCGGGGTTAATTCTTGTCAGTCCTAGGAATTTCAATGACTTAGTCTCCTTGTTCTTAGGATGGAGGACTAGAAAGTTCCTGGTCTTGGCTCTTCCTAATTATCTTTTTGGATGATTCTAGTTGATTGACTGTATCTCCAAGTCCTTTATAATACTGACCTGAGTTTTCTGGTTTGTAATATAAGGGGTTGGGGCTGAATTACCTCTACTGGCTTTTATGTTCTGGGAAAACCTCTTTTGCCTAAATCTTGAAAGCGTGAATTAAACTCACAGATCAAGATAAATTACCCAAGGGGCCAGACGCATTACAGAAGTAAGATCCTTAGAGCCCCAGCAAGCCTGCTTTTTGGAGCATGCCTTCTTTTTACAGCTGTGAAGAGAGCCATCAGCACACAAGCTATAACTTCATATGACTAATGGTAACCATGACGACCACTAAATATTCCTTCTAGACCTTGCATCTGCACAGCTCACTGGAGCAGAGGAAATAAATGTTGCTGCTTTGAAAAATGATAAAAATAATCCCAACAAGCTGCAGGCTGGGAAAGAAAGGAGAGATCTTACACCTGAAGGTCAAGCTGTTTCATCTCGTTTTCTGCTTAGAGCTTTCATGAACCTCAGGAAGTTTGGTACATATCGAATGGAGGAGTCTCGGGCCTGAGGGATTATCATTAAGGGAAACACCTGAGTCATTTTTAAAGAGAATTCTGGGGTCCTGACAATATATGGTGTGCTAGTGTGGTGACCCCTGTGTGGAAAATAGGAACACAGACATTAGAACATCCAGAGAGACCCTGCCAGGTATCCAGTATCTCACAATGTCACGTTGTATTATTGGTTTAAGGGAATACTATAAGATTGGCCAAGGTCAAGTGGGGGCTGGACAAAACAGAGAAGAGGAATGAAGAGGTTTTCCTGAGAAAGCAGGGCATGGGAAAACACAGAGGCAGAGAGAGTTTCAAAGAATAAAGCTCTGTGAACAGAAACCTGTGCAGGGCAGCTGGGCACATAAAATCTGTGAATTAGAATGGAGAATACGTTGATAACATCTTGGGTAAACCCAGGGCACACAGCCAGGAATCCTAAAACCCACTAGAATAGCCTGGGGCAGCCACACAGGAATATGAATGGACCTGTCCATCATTGGTGATGGGGTGTGAGAATCTAGGGATACTGTGGCCTGTCTCCAGAGATCAGCACATTCTTAGCAGGAAAGTGGACATGTCCAGAGCTCTCATCTCACACTTGGACACAAACAAGAACTGTGGATTCATTGAAATGTGAAATCTCTTAATTCTTTTTTTTCTGTATATGAATTTTTATTAATTTATTTCTTACATTCCAATCCCAGTTCCCCTTCCCTCATCTCCTCCTGTTTCCCCCACTTTCCCCCACCTCCAATCTGTTCCTCAGAGAGGGTAAGGCCTCCCCTAGAAAGTCTACTAAGCCTGTCGCATCATGAAATGTCTTAATTCTTAACACAGAGGTGATACGGCTTGGCATTTCACAACCTCTGAAGTTATGGGCGACCTTTTGAGAATGAAGGGAAAGCTATACTCGCAATGACCATGATAGAGCAAGCCTTCCAAGTTCAAGATTGATGCCAATGCCTGTGATGGTCTCTGGAGCCTTGCTCTTCAGTGATTCCTTTGTGTGTGGTTTGGAGAAAGTTGTCAATAGAAGGGAAACAGTTGATGCGGCAGATTTGCATGTGGGGTGCAAAGGACTATATACCACAGTCTGTCTTTAGTGTGAGACATGCCTTTTAAAGTGGCTGGCCTGTCTTCCATGGCACCCTTCTCCTCAACTATTTCCAACCCAAGTTGTGATAGACACTGGTATATGGACCTGGACACCGAGCCGGTCACTTGCTTTAGAGGACTCTGGGCCCCATAGACAAACAAAAAAACTCTCGGTGGGAGCAAAAGCAAGGGGGCTGATGGCCAGTCTCTGAAAGAAGGAAAAGCCAGCACACAGACTTGACCCCATAGGTGACTGAGTATTGCTCAACAGAACTGAGCATTTGGGCTCTCATAGGAAGCAGAGGGTCATCTTAGCCTTTTGAAAATCACAGTGGCCCTCTAGATCATTGAATCACTAAAAGGAAATCTGAAAAATGTCAGAGAAGAGTGATTTGTAATCCTAAATCCAGATAGAGCTGAAGAGACATTTCCCAGAGTGAGGTCAGCCTGTGAAATACAGTCTTATGGGGAACTGCTTTGATGTAATTTGAGAGGCAAAGAGAATTTAAGGACTGGATTTTTAAATATGATGAAATAAATTGGGAATAGACAAATTACCTTGAGAAAAGATATATAAGCTTATTAACATGAATATGCACAGGGGATATACATACAAAATACAGAATTCAAAGAAAAGCCAGATGGTGGAGGTTTCAATGCAATCTTCATGAGGGAGAGAGAATTGTGTGTGTGTGTGTGTGTGTGTGTGTGTAGGCATATTTAGAGGGACAGCTAATGTATTTTAGCACAAATGAGTAGGCCTTACTTAATTTGGTTTTCGAATGTCTTCCCTGAGCCTAGGTATTAAAAGCTTGCTCCTCAGCTTCGTGTTACTGGGAGGCAATGTGACCTCCCAGTGGCAATTCTTGGCGGCCTGCTCGTCATTGCTGCGGTGTCTTTGGGGGGCACCTCAGAACATGTGTCATGAGCTGTGTCACGTGCTCCTGCCATAATGAATGGTGCTGCCTCAGACCCAAAGTAACTGTGCCATTCAGTAATGGACAGAAACATGGATAGACACTGTAGAGGTCCTGGCCAGCAAGCACGCTCTAAAGAGACAACAGCTATCAGGCTGTTGACACAATTGATTCCGAGAACTTGGTCTTCTCCCGGGGATCTCATGCTCACAGGGTGAAGCACGTTGGGTTTGTATCATTCACTGTATGAACTTAGAATGATAAAAAAGGAGAAAGAACAAGACAGAATAGGGGATGTTCTCCACATGCTCATGGTTTGGAAACTTGGTTCTCAGGAGGGGATGTTCAGGTAGTTTGTGGGGGTTGTTGGAGGGCGCCCCAACTGGAGGAAGAAGGGGAGCAGTAGAAGTCTTTGAAGCGTTGTCTAGTAAAGCCTGGCCTGTTTCGACGTCACCCAACACTTGCTGGATGTGAAGTGAAGAATTTTCTTTGCTACTTACTTCTGTTTCAGTCATATTTTCCAAGCCCGTACGGCCCCAGTGTCCAGAGGCTGAGTTCTTTGAAACCATGAGACAAAATGAATGCTTCCCCCTTTAAGTTGTGTCTGGACACAGTCGCACAGGAGTCTAACAATATAGCACATTACCCGAGTCTCATGTACCACAGTATCTGTATGTTTCCCCTCAGCTGCATCTGCTTTCCTACTGGAGGACCAGAACAGCAGGAGCACCCCAAAGATGGAAGCTGGAGTATATTTCCTCTTTGAAGAAGGTGTTCGGGCGGTTTATCTGGACACGGCTGCAGCTCGCATTGACCGTATGAGCACTTGTGAGTTTATTTGCGTTTTCTGTGTAGTGGATACATGGGATATCAGGTATGTGTAGATGATTTAGGGATGGCCTAGCCTTGCATAATGGTTAGCCGTATAGTTTTCTGGCTGTTGTCCCTAGTGTGTATAGTATGTTCTGGCTAGGTTTGGCAGTGGTAGAGGTGTACTTCAGAACTCAGAGACGCCACCACGGTCGGACGGTCTAGGCAGATGCACTTACCTAGAGGGAGAATGATGGGGGCAAAGCGAGGATATGGATGCATTCAGGGTGTATGGTCTAACCTCAGTGTGTGCACTGTCCCCTGCAAAGAACAGTGGTGTGAGGGAGACCAACATGTGGGCTTCTAAGTCCAGATCACAGGGAGACCAACATGTGGGCTTCTAAGTCCAGATCACAGGGAGACCAACATGTGGGCTTCTAAGTCCAGATCACAGGGAGACCAACATGTGGGCTTCTAAGTCCAGATCACAGGGAGACCAACATGTGGGCTTCTAAGTCCAGATCACAGGGAGACCAACATGTGGGCTTCTAAGTCCAGATCACAGGGAGACCAACATGTGGGCTTCTAAGTCCAGATCACAGGGAGACCAACATGTGGGCTTCTAAGTCCAGATCACAGGGAGACCAACATGTGGGCTTCTAAGTCCAGATCACAGGGAGACCAACATGTGGGCTTCTAAGTCCAGATCACAGGGAGACCAACATGTGGGCTTCTAAGTCCAGATCACAGGGAGACCAACATGTGGGCTTCTAAGTCCAGATCACAGCGCCGCAGATGGGAACTAATAGCATCCCAATACCTGCCCCTCTTCCCTCGGCACTTCTAAGGGGCTTGCCTGTGTGCACTTTCCTTTTCAGATGTCTAATTCTGACTCGGAAAATTGCTAGTTTCAACTCCTTTGCCAGATGGCTGAGGAAAGAGCAATTGACTGTTAGTGCTAAATGTCTGTGTCAGAGCCCGAAGCAGCCAATTCCAATTAACATAAAGAACAGAGTGGTTCTCCTAGCAAACGGAAGCCAGGGCGTATGAAAGGATGGGATTATAAAAGTAAGATGATGGGCTGGGAAGTGGGGGAATGCAACCTCCTAGCAGAGAGAGGCAGACACTTGTCTCAGATCCTCGAGGTTGGGTGCTGGGGGTCTGTGGGATGAGAGGGGAATATTAATGAGTCTCTGTGAGAGACTTCACTCCTGAGGGGACCTCCTGTGCCCTGGGTGTCTTTCTGCTTAGCTGAGCAGAAAGAGAGAGGATCTGGGAGTCACATGGCAGACATGTTTTGTTTGTTTGGGTGGGTAGAGCCCGCCATGGCTGCCACTGTGTGCACTTCATGGAAGAGATGCTGATCTTTTAAGTAGATGGATAAGACATGTTTTTTTTTTTAAAGTAGTCTTTGAGATAAAAGTTTAAAAATCTTGACAGAATGATCATGCATCCTTTCCAGCTACTGTTTCTTTTTTCCCACAAGTAATCATTTTAGTTTCTATTTTTCACAGTGGTTGCATTAGTGAATATATATATATATATTTTTAAGTTTCCCCCTTCTGTTCTTCCCTTTTCAAAGGATGGCACATTCTATGAGCTATTTTACACTTTTTTGGGGGGTCACTAAACAATATATTTTGGGGCTCTATCCATAATAATAATAATGCACTGAGAGAGAATCCTCATTCTTTTCTTCTTTTCTCTATATTATGTTCTGCTATATAGATACCATGGTTCATTTGACTAAGGCTGCCTTACTGTTCAGACCCTGCTTTCTGGGATTTTGTTCTGTTGCTACAAGTATCTCTCTGTCATATAACTTCTAAACTGTGGGGTTTGGTTCTTCTGGGATCATCAGACTGACCATAGGGGGCACTGAAAATTTTGCAACAGTAAAAGGTTTGTGAATGCCCAGCCACTAAAATTAGTTCAAAATCGAGCATATAATCTAAGATGTACCCAGTCATGCTAATTCATGCTGCACCACATGACCTTCTGGGTCCTGAATATAACATGTACACTTTACATTACATGTGGTCATGCTACGCAGGGTCAAGGGACACTGTCTGTGTGTCTTGACCCTGGTTAGAGACTGTGGTATGAGTTGCAGTGGTTTTATTGCCCTTATAGAAGCATATGGCTTAATTACAGAAAACAAAGGATTTGAGTAGTTTTTTTTAAAGCTTTAGTCATAAAAGTGCCACCATGTATTAAATCTCTGTGTCTTTGGCGTGCACTGTGTTAGCACGCTTGATGTTTAGAACTTACTGTTTGAGTTGCTCACTTGAGTTTCATAAAACCTGTTAGATGAATTCGGTGCTGGCATGTGGACAGAATTTCTAACAAAGCAGCGTTCCATCCGTTTTTGCTATGTGATGTGGTATTGTCAGCTTGGCAGTTACAACACCAAAATAGCCATGGATTCTGAACAATGCTGAAGATGGACTGTGTCACACAGTGTCATGTGTTCACCGGGCTTTAGTTCTTGCTGTAGTAATAAGAAGTCATTTCCATCTCATTGGCTTGCAAATTTACACCCATCTTTAACTAATGGTGTGTGTGTGTGTGTGTGTGTGTGTGTGTGTGTGTGTGTGTGTACATACCAAAGGATTGTTTTTAAAATAAATCACTTTAAGGTTTGTTATATGTTTATATACCAATAAACCCAGAGTCATGTAAAATTCCTCGGGTGAAAAACAGGCTATAAGTGGAAAAGTTTTCAGGAGCCCTGCTCTAGTGGATATCTTTATACACACAGCCCGGGATATGTCTTCAAAAGAAACTGCAGGATGCATTCCCAGGGGATAAGTTTTGGTTCCATTGCATCTGGGATTTGCAGGTATCTTTCATGGGGCTGTAATTTTGCATTCCCTCCAGTACCATGGGAAATGATTTCTCTGTAGCTTTAGCAGTTTTAGTATTGTCAAACCTCATAGGTTTTCATAACTATTAATTCAACTTTCTTTTGGTGCCCCGACAGGTAAGTTCAAGGCAGTTCAACTTAGACATGTATTTTCCTTATTTCTTGAATAACAAGAATTCGTTATTCAATGGTAATAATGGTAATATATTACCACTGGTAATATAAAGCACATTTTGTATTATAATATGTATAAAATGTATTGGTGGTAATATATTTTTCTTTTTCTTTGTTCTCACCATCTCTCAGAGGAGGATTATGACATGATAATGGCCAAGGAAAAATAAGTAAATAAATATATAAATTAAAAAGTAAAAAATGGAGCTGGGTGTTGGTGGAGCACACCTTTAATACCAGCACTTAGGAGGCAGAGGCAGGCGGATCTCTGTGAGTTCGAGACCAGTCTGGTCTACAGAGCGAGTTCCAGGACAGCCTCCAAAACAATACAGAGAAACCCTGTCTTGAAACCCCCCAAAAAATAAAAAAATGGTAACCCTGGGATGCTGGAACTGATATTACACTGACTTAATTGATAAAGAGAAGCAAAGCAAGTTGACTGGAATGCAACTGTCTGCAAAATCCGTGAGTATTTTGGCTAGATTATATTTGATTTCTCGCTAGGCTGGTAATGACTATCATTAAGAAGCCCCCACAAATCTAGAGTCTGAATCACTGGTGGCTACAAGAGGCTCGTTTGTACTTGAGTGGAGTAGCCCCACCACTACACAAGGGGAGACACGAAGGCATCCTACCAGGACCTAAGGGGAAAAATAGGCCCCGTTTAAATATGTTGATGCTCTTAGGGGCAGGCTCGAGGTTCAGAGGCAAGGCTCTGCTCACGTTGGAAACCAGAGCCCTGTGAGCAAGCCCCACTTAAGACTCTCGAGTTTTAGGCACTGAAATGTAAAACACGGGGATACCATATTTGACTGGCTTCAGAAAACCTTTCTGGAAGGATTTCTCAAGGTGAACCGCCGCTGGGACAGAGCCAGGTCTCCATTTAAAGCGTTTACACCAAGCATATGGTAAATGCAAATGAACGTAGCTCAAGAAGGTACTGGGGATTCGGCTGGGTTTTGAAAGTACCCGTTAGTTAAAAGCTAAGAAGACAGCAACATTCATCTTTGTTGGTCAGGCATACAGAGGAGGGGATTTCAGGAAAAGCACGGAAGCGTTAGAGGTGGAGTCCAAAGAGACAGGAGACTAGGTGAGATCAGACTAGACATTGCTACTGAGGAGGCAAAAGTACAGCCTGAGTTACAGTTCCAAGAGTGAGAATCAGGCAGGAGAAAGGGCAGGAGTGGCAAAGGGATTCTTCTCATGCATTGTAAGAGAATGAGAGCTCGGTGTGGACACAGGACACAAATCTGACTCAAGTTCAAGTCCTGAATATCATCAGCTCTTACCACGTGCTGCGTGCGGGTGGGACACGGGCATGTGTTGCATCGAGCCTGGGAGACAGCACTTCGTGGGACTATGTCCACTCATATTGAATAGTTTAGGAAATCATCTGAATGAGAATGGAAATTATTTTAAGACTCATTAGCTTCCTTTTGTAATAGTGAATTTTATGCATATAGAAGAATTTATTTTTTAACTATCAGAAGCTACTTATCTGTGAAAAGGACAAATGGTCTTGGGGAAATTAGCAGTTTAACCTGTGGGCCAAATCGCAAAAACGACGCATGTGTTAGCACATACATGGTGCCTATATGGAAGGATGTTTCCATTGCCTGTTCAGGGTTTAGAGACACCTGTTGTCCCCACACCGTTCTACAATGCTCAAAGAGCTAGTGCCAGGGGGAATTGTGGCTCTCTTTGTGTCTGATGAAGTCCTTATGCCAGCTCTGTTCAAAGCTGAGCAGGAAATTGACCTGCCCAACTCTGCTGTCTCCATTTATATTTGGCCCAGTTTTCTCTTAAAATATTTTTGTGTCTGGATCTAAGTCAGGTTGCTAACCCTAAAAATGGTATGCTGGTAGATAAGCTATTGTTAAAGTAAAACCTGTAAGCATTGAAAGAAAGAATCGTGGTTCTGTTCAGAAGCTGTTAGCTTCAGGTTTTGTTCTCATCTTTGAAGTCTCATAGGCCCTAAGAAGAGGCCCATAAACGAGGCAAGGGAGTTTTTGTTTTTGCTGTATTTCTATTTCTTTACAAATTTGGTCATGGTGGCATGCACCTTATAGTTCTAATAATTGGGAGGCAGAGGCAGTTGAATCTCTGAGTTCAAAACCATCCTGGTCTACATGTTGAGTCCTAGACTAGCTAGAGCTACACAGTAAGACCTTGTCTCAGAAAACAAAAAAACTGGGCAGGAAGTTGGTCTTTGGTCTTTTCCTCTCAAGCTGTTACAGTTTCCCCACAGCAGCACCTCCATCGCTGTCAATAGTTGACTGGGGGTGAGGATAGGGAGGTGATCTCATGAGACCAGGTGTCATTTCTAGGGTTTCAGTTTGGTTCCTCATCTGCTGAGTGTAATTTGCTGCTGGCAGTTTTCGTTCTATCAAGGCTTTGGATAATCAGAAGCAAAACAGAGTGGAAAGAATGAAACCTTCCCAGAAATTGTAAAGGGCCTTTACCACAGATCGTTGTCCTTGTCACTCCAGGGAACCACACTCGGTTTTATCAGACACTTGAACTGAAGATGAGGACTGCTAAGGACGGTCAGTGTTTACACAGTCGGTGGCTGGGAGAATCACCGGGCAATCTTATTACCTGACTTTTGGGTCACTGTTCACTGCACCCCAACTGGAACTACTGGAATGTCTGTTCTAAAAAGGTGATGGTCCAGGGAACGCCGTTCATTTGTTCTTTCATTTGGTCAATAACTCTTATTCCGCAGTGTGTGTCAGATCCAAGTTAGATGCTGACAGGCATCAGCAGCGGAAACGAATCTCATGACATGTGTGCCGTAGTTGAGAATGATGGTGATTAAAGTGAGGAATAAGAATGATTAGGACTGAAATGACAGTCCCAGAAGAGAAAGGAGTTGATGACCGTGAGTAACAGACAAGGCTGGTCATCCGGAAACCTCACCTGTCTGACTGTGACTTGACTCTGAGCTCTTCCTCCTGTCCCCAGGCTAGTGTTATCTATCACAGGAGGGATTAAAATGCAGAGCTTTTGATGCAACACTTATCTGTGTTCTCCTCCCTTCATAAATGATGAAGTTGCCTGCTTTGCTCCGGGTTTCACAGATGGTTACCCCCAGTTACAAGTAGTTAGTGTTCACCATGAGGATTACCAGTGAGGGGAACACCAGTAGCTCTTGAATTGGTAGAGCCCCATACTTTGATGCTCCTGGTTTCACATGTGATATCACCCAGGTTCTCTCAGGCTCCAAAAGTTACCTTCCATTCAGAACTTGGCAGAAGCTTTCCAGCTCCCGTTCCAGCCTGTAATCAGCACGAGCATAGCCTTTCATTGACTTTCTCTTACCCCTCTCTGTCTAGCTACTGCCCTGGGCTTTTTTCTGAGAGGGTTGTGGCTGCTTCAAAATGCTACGTCTGCTCACATTGTTTAATTCTAACTGTGAACACAATTCCTTTTCCAAGCACCTATGAGAACAATCGATGTAGTTAACAAAACCAGTAGCGAAGGTTTGAAGAGAGCAAATGGGGATTACTACTCTGTAGTGTGATGTTTTACTCTTTTACTTTTTTGGGGGGCCCACTACCCAGCTCCCAAATATTCACACACTGAGGCTTATTCTTAGTTAACTTGGCTTGTTGCTTGCCAGATTTTCTTAACTTAAATTATCCCATTTACTTTTTGCCTCTGGGATTTTTCCTTTTCTTACTTCTGTAATCTTACTTTCACTCTTACTCTATGGCTGACTGGGTGGCTGGGTGGCTGGGTGGCTGGGTGGTTGGGTGGTTGGGTGACTGGGTGGCTGGGTGGCTGGGTGGCTGGGTGGCTGGGTGGCTGGGTAGCTGGGTGGCTGGGTGGTTGGGTGGTTGGGTGACTGGATGTCTGGGTGGCTGACCCCTGATATCCTCCTCTTCCTCTTTTCTCCTATTTATCCTCTCTGCTGCCAGCCCTGCCTATCCTTGCTCCTGCCTCTCTATTGGCTGCTCAGCTCTTCATTAGGACCATCAGGTGTTTTAGACAGGCAAAGAATCACAGCTTCACAGAGTCAAACAAAAGTCACACACCTTAAAATAGTATTTCCCAACAAGAGCCCATCTATCTAATACCAAGCCATATCTCTGGGTATGGAAACATGAACATATCCACACACAGCTGACATTATTGGCATGGCAGTGGTCAGGGCTGGATGCCCTTGGAGTCAAACAATGTGGGTCCTGGTCCAACCTCTATTCATAGTTGTCTGATCTGGCCAGGTTAGAAAGTGATTTTTTTTGAGTCTGTTTCCCATCTGCTAAGTGAGGTTTGGTGATAATAGTATTCACCCTAGAGAAGCATTGAGAATCTTGAATTAGTAAGTACACACAAAGTTTACAGAGGAATGTCTGGTGCACAATGCTGGGTAGGTTTTGGCTATTTATTATGATTACATTTCCTATCATCTGCTTTTGCTATAAATTCTTGTTTAATGGTCTTTGAGGTGGGGTGGGAGCTGAAGATTTTATTGTTAATCAGTTTGGCAAATATTAAAAGTTGGATTTTCTCTTCCCGAAGAATTACGTGTGTGTGTGTGTGTGTGTGTGTGTGTGTGTGTGTGTGTGTGTGTATGTACATATTATGAGCACATACATAACGTCTACAGTGGTTTTTATAGTGTGCTTGTTTTCAGTAATGCTGGAAATGTTCTGCTCATGGGGCAGGTTCTTTCTCATCTTAATCAACAGCATTAGAATGTTACCCATATGTGGGAGCAATTTCAGTGAACATGTGAGCCCATGGAGTTCCCTTTATATTAGGGCCAAAGGAACATTTTAATTTTCTCTTTGTTACGTTCCAGACACATGCCAAACCGTACTGGGAATGGCGCTATGAAATAAAGGGGTTCTTGCAATTCAGCACCTCCTACACACAGCTAATTAAATAGAACGAGAGGCAAGGTGCAGACAAGAACGGAGCTCATAAATATTACATATTTTTATTAATAACACACAAATGAACTTAATTAAAACTTCATTTTCCATGAGTTACAGTCTCACAAATTTGTTCGCTTGTCTGAGGGCTCCAGTGGGAGTGGAAACGCCCTGGAATTTTAATACAAGAAGACTCCCTGTTACCTTAACCCACTCTCTTGTTATTTTGCCACATCTCACTCAAACCTCTCCAGTCTCATGGAGCCAAGTGTTTACATCTTCTGTTTAGCTGCTACTTAGGCATTAGCATCTATATGCTGTCCCTGTGCTCTTTGGAACTCCAGAGGAGCCTGTGATCATGGTGACAGGTCTTGGCACTTTAAAGATTTAAGTCGGAGGTTGAGGAGAGAGAGTTCAATCAGTGGTTCTCCCACAAGCCTGAAGACCAGAGACTGATCCTCGGTGCCCACATAAAAGCCAGGGTGGCATGGTGGGGTTGTATCTATAGTCTTAGCACTAAGAGGTAGATAGGAGGGTCTCTTCAGCTTCATGGCTAGCTAGTCTTCCTAAATCGGTGGACTCCAGGTTCAGTGAGAGATCCTCTCTCAAACACTGAGGCAGAGAGTAAAAGAAAAAGCCATTTACTAGCAACCCCCCAGTTTCCACGTGCACACGTATAGATGTGCATGGATGCATGAATAAAAATGCAATTACTGCCCCATCCCCAAAGAATTCAAATCAAAGCCCATATGCTACAATGTGGATGTGGGTTGGTCCCTAGTGGCTCAAGTGTTGGAGGCTGGGTCCTCAGTGGATTGACGGTGAATCCTATTGAGAAGTCCTTGGGCCATGGGGAGCTCTCAGAGCATCCTGTTTTTGTTGAGAGTATTGTCTTAACATTCTCTGAATCACTGTCTCACTTTCTGTCTTGCTCCTCCTCACACTCTCCTGTGATGCTATCTCCCACAAGGTCCTGGGGCCTTGACAGTACTGGGAGCTAAATCAACCTCTTCTCTTTATAAGATTGCCCAGTGGAGTAGCTACTTTTCTGTTACTATGATAAAATACCCCAACGAAAACAACTCAGGCTAGAAAGAGTTTATGTGGACTCAGGGTTCCATAGGGATAAAATCCCACAACGAGGGGAAGGCATGGTAGTAGGAACAGGGAGGTGGATGATCATATTTTCATGGGTTGGGGAGACAGAGAGACAGAGACAGAGGAGGAGAGAGACAGAAAGGGCAGAGAGAGAGACAAAGACAGAGACAGAGACACAACATGAAATAGGGCAAGCTATAAAACGTCAAAACCAAGTTGGGCAGTGGTGGCACACACCTTTAATCCCAGAACTCAGGAGGCAAAGGCAGGCAGATCTCTGTGAGTCCGAGGCCAGCCTGGTCTACAGAGTGAGTTCCAGAACAAGCAGGACTGTTAAGACAGAGAAAACTGTCTAGAACCCACTGCAAAGCTCCCCAAAACCTAAACCCTCAAAGCCATTTCCAGTGATGCATTTCCTCCAGCAGGGCTCAGCCTCTTAAGTATTACATAATCTTCTTAACGGCACAGCCATTTGGGGTACAGGTGTTCAAATACACGAGTCTATGGGGACATTTCTCATCCAAACCGCCACACCCAGCTTCTGGCTTTTCATTATAGCAATGGAAAAATGGATTAGTATGGTATTTAATCACCACAATCTAAATTAGTTCTTTGGATTGTCCATTGCCCACTGTTCCCTTCATTGT
Organism: Mesocricetus auratus; assembly: GCF_017639785.1. Classification (NCBI taxonomy): domain Eukaryota; kingdom Metazoa; phylum Chordata; class Mammalia; order Rodentia; family Cricetidae; genus Mesocricetus; species Mesocricetus auratus. Next base: position 58,209,667 of record NW_024429195.1, on the reverse strand, counting down.
ACATAAGTGAACTTGTGGATGTGTGCTTTTCCTGTGATTATTTTTCAAAGTTTGTCTTTTAATGCGAAGGTTCTTGAGGCCAAGGACTGTGACTGAGTTGTTCATCTTCCATTCCTAGAGTTAAGCATCCCTCTGACAAATAGCATGTCCTTCAGAATGTGGGTTATGTCCTAGGGCATTGCTAAAGCTTTGAGTCTTATGAATAGTTTATCACATTGAAAATAACAATTGTAATACAATTTATAGTTTGAAGCATATTTTTAAATGTCACCAGCTAGGTAGATTCATGAATTTTTATTATAGTCCAGATAAAGAACAGCTATTATCACTTCCCCAAATTCCCTCACACCCCTCTGGCCTCATTCCTTATTTCACATCCACTCCTGTCTCCTGGAAACCACTAGCATAGTATACAGTCTTTTCCTGGAGGGATTCCCTTTCTAGAAGGTCATACACATGGCATCATGATAGTGGGTAGTCTCCTGTGTCTGGGTTCCGTAGCAACATGCCATAATTCATCTGTTGCTATTGGCATTAAGAATCTGTTTTCCAGCTGGAGAGATGGCTCAGTGGGAAAGAACACTTGCTATGTAATCATGAGGGCCTGTGTTCAAATCCCAAGAATCCATGTAAAAAGCCAAGCATGGTGTGGGTATACCTGTAACTCCGGCACTTGGAGGGTGGTACAGACAGGAGGGAAAAGGTCATGATTGAGCAGGACCAATGTTATCCAATGGTCTCCATGGAACCCCCTGCACCCACACATGCTTATATACCATACAATAGAGTTCACATGTAGGCACTTTGTACACACATAAAATATTAAAACAGCGCTCCTTTTTTATTACTGAGAATTAGAGCTTTACAATTTGTTGAAGCTACAAAAAGGAATATACACTTGGAAGAACATGTAGGGAGGCCCAGGGACTTTCATGCTATCACTCAAGTCTCAATGATATGACGTCTCTGCTCAGAATTTGAAGATGAAGATTCTATCCAGGGTCATGTGACTCACAAATGGACGAAGTGGAATTTAAAAGTGTCCTTCACATGACATTGTCCCCCTGGTTCTCAGGCTTGCATCCCTAGTCCACATTCCCTGATGATCATTCACTTTCATCCCTCTTTTGCACATTGCATGCCTTTCTTGACATTTTGTCTCATGGTTGTTGAAGAATTGGCAAATAGAAATGGCTGGCATGGTACAGGCATAGAGAGTGGTCGATGTGACTGGGGAGGAAAATGATTTGGAACCTGTGTGGGTTAAGGGTCGAATTCACAGTGGCGTTGAATTGAAGGTGGAGGGAAGGAACTGAGGCCCTTGAGCAAACCAAATCAAATTAGTTCAAAGAGAAGGAAATGGTTTTCCAGATTAATAGGGATGAGGTGGCATGAGCATGTTAAACATTCGCCTCTTTGCAACTGACCGTGTGTCATTTTCTTAAGGCTGTAGGCAATGGGTGTATATCTTAAAAGATGATTTCACAGCAGCAAGTTCTTGCAATGAGCTGGCTGGCATTTTCTGGCAGAAATTTAAAGCTATAGTGCTTTGTCTCAGAGTTCTAAGGTTGGCTTATCCCTTGTCAGAAATAGAGAGCATGGTGTAGAGGGGTAGCCTGTTGCCCATACATACCTGGAAAATTGGATATCCTGCTTCACAGATTTTTAGAGCTGTTGACTTTATGACATAGCTCTTATTTACTCCCCAGGCCGACCTTCCAGGAGACAGGGCTCAGAGAATTTGTGCTGTTCTGAATTTATTTTATGTTCTGGATTTTATCAGATTGTTTTGTGCTGATCTGTCTTCCTTTTGGTGAAGCTTGGAGATTATTAGACTCAGAACTCTCTGAAAAGAGACTTGTGTCTCCTTCAGCCTGTGCTGAGGGGAGCTTTTCTTGGGTGGGGGTTTATGTGAAGTAGGCATTCAAAGTGTTTCAGGAATGAACGAGCAGCTGGAGTTTATCAATGAGACACGGATTCGTAGATCATGTCTGTCTTTTCTCACCAGTTCTCAATCTAGTGCTTTATTTGGAAGTGGAATTAAAGTGGCAGTAATTCAGTAAATATAAAGGTAAAGAATTAAAAAATAACTTGGAAATCCCTATGTTACCATAATTAAAACAAACCCCTCCAACCAAAAATTGCACTGTGTCAGGAATGGTGACACATACCTACAATGTCTGCTCAGAAGGTTGATGCTGGAAGACTGAGGTTTCAAGGCCAGCATCTGCTCTCATCAAACAATGAGGATGATGACAACAGATGATGATGGTGATGATGTCAACAACCTGTAATATAAAAGAATAAAAGAAAGCAATGTTATATGTAAATCTGTTTTTCCCCTATGTTGTCTACCGATGTTGGGATTATCAATCAGCCTAGTACTTTTCTATTAGAAATAATGGTGCACGGTGTTATTATGAAAGTATTCCTTCTTTTGTAGAGAAGGCAAGATTAACATTAGTTGCTTTTTTTTTTTTTACAAAAATAACCATTACTGATAAGTGTGAGTCCAAAATTGAGTTGATGTAAGATTCAATTAAAATATATTTGAATCTAAATAGGAATTCTCCTGGATGGGTGAAGTTCCTAGTGTGCCCGTGTGTCCTCATGTGACTCTCAGCGACTGGAAACCTGTTGCCTCTTACAAGCACAGATCCAAGGCCCAGGGAAACACACAGGTCCCTGGATTTCAGTGTTACATTCTTGTGGGTTTGTTCACAGCAGCAGCATCACATCTTGCAAACCTGGAAGGCTCAAGCCGGTGAAAGGAAGGCTTGGCATGTCACAGGAGTTTCCTCCCAGACGAAGGGTGGGATTTTCAGTTTGCTCACGGAGAGGTGGGGAGGGGATGGGGGTCACAGAGGTCTCTTCCCTGAGAGCCCGACTGACTTTCCAGGAGAAGAAGCTCTGTCCTTGTCACTCTTTCCTGTGGGGGTGGCTTTCTTATTTTCCCGTACCTCCTTGTTGGTGAGTAGACCATGCTTTTCTTTGCTTGCTAAGGATGTATCAAAGCAATTTCCCAAATACCTTCAAGATGAGCCAGTGCTCTTGGTTGTGCTTCACATTGTGTGTATGAATCATTGCCCCTCATCCTCTTCCCCTGCTCCCCCTCCCCTCCCTCTTCCCCCTTCCTACCCTCCTCCCTCCTCCTCTGATTCTGCCAAGACAGTGGAGACAGTGTCTGACTACGTAGCCTTGGCTAGCCTCAAACTCACAGTGGTCCTCCTGCCTCTCTGGTTTGGATGTATATTGTTCAGTTCTCAAACACAGTGGCGCAGGAAGTGGGGTGTTCTGCCCATTATCTCGACAACACCTATTTTGGACAACAGACTTAATTTTATCCATGCGGAACATGTCCACTAGCAGCTCATATATGCTACATGCTAGCCACACAGCTTTGCAGAGTCTTTGGCTACAAGACCTTATACATCACTGGGAAACACAGCCATTCAAGCACAGCTAGTGCAATGATGGAGAAGTTTGCTTCGTTTGGCTGGGTGTTTCTGGGAGGCTGTCTGAGTTCAAGCTCGTTGCTGTAGCACTTCTGACTGAGCATGTGTAGCTCAGTGTTGTCAGGCCTGACTTCTCAGCGTCTCTGCCTTTGAGTAGGGCTGAGGATGGAGCCTTCTAGTTTCTAGTGCTGCGTGTCTGCATAGATCTGTTGAATTCTGCAGTTAAGAATAGGAAATGGAGGTTTGAATTAGAATGGCCCCATCAGTTCCTATGTTGGTCCTCAGTTGGTAGAACTGGATGGAAAGGATTTGGAGGTGTGGCTGTGGGAGGAGGTGTGGCCTCATGGGGGGAGGTGTGTCACTGGCCTCAGCTTTAGTGTTTCAAAAGCCCTTGGCATTTCCATACTCTCTGCTACTGCTCTGGTGCCATGCCTGCCTGCCTGCCTGCCTGCTGCCACGCTCCCCGCCATGATAGTTTTGGATTCTACCTCTCTGGAACAGTGAGCCCCAAATTCAATGCTTCCTTTTATAAGTTGCCTTAGTCATGAAGTCTTATCACATCAATCAAAAAGTGACCAAAACAGAAGCACATTCGTGTTACACATTGAAGTTTGCTTATTTTGTTTTATTCTTCAGACAAGTTCTCACTTCGCTGGCCCAGAACTAAGTATGTGTGCCAGGTTGGCCTCCAGCTCAGAGATTACCCTCCTCTGCCTCTAAATGCTGGGATTGAAAGAATGGACTGCATCAGGCACACGGGAGCTTTTACCAGTTCCCTGGCTTTAGGACTTTGTGGGCCCTGGGACAATTCTACTCTCAGTCTCAGTTAATTTGGAGTATGGGTGGGTACAAGTGTTCTTTCTGACTCCCCCAAGCCCTGACACTTTTGGTGCTGATGGTAGGAAAAACTGATAAGGTCTCATTTCTAGGCCTTTGATTTTCAAGTTGGGCTGCAACAGAAAGAAGAACACAGTAGGCCAGCAGAGCTGAATCCTATCCCCTTCATGACACTCTAAGGGTTGATATATTGAACTTCCAAGTAAAAACCTGAGCTTACAAAGCCTTAAAACCAAGGCTTTAGATTCATAGCATAGGAATATGTTGTACCATGATTCATAGTAACAAGTAAACATATATTAGACATACACACACATAGACAAACACACACACACACACATACACACACACACACACACACACATATATATATATATACACACATGCATACAAACACATAGGCTGTTGTTTTGTTTTGAGACAAGGTTTCACTTTGTAGGCCTAGAGCTCATGGCAGCCTCCTGACATAGCCTTTTAAGTGCTGGAATTATAGTCATGAACCGCTATGCCTGGCTTAATAATCACATTTTATATTACAAAACTCATATGTTTTCTATACAAGGTACACTGCTATACTCCATAATATGGTCAATTACATTCATTTCTATTTTATGCCACCAGAAACAAACGTTTGGTTAAAGCTTACTAAATTGGTTTTGCATGATATGAAGTCTGAAAAGTTCTGCATTTGGCCATGCTCATCTAAGGGATGCTCCATTGGTAAGATCTTAGCTGTCAATTAACCTACACATTCTCATGATGTGTCTCTTTGCGTTATGTTGTCATGTCCGCAGTCTAATATATCATTTTTATTTTAGAATGCCAATGAATTAGGCTTAAGGTAATTATGAAATTACAGTCCCGTCTAGAAAATATTTTTCATCATAGATTTTTATAAGACTTCAAATGATGACAAAATAATATATTGCCTTTAAATTGGCAAGTGTTACTAAGTATGGCTCTTAAGGGTCATCTGATTTTTTTATTTATTTATTTGAGACCAGGTCTTTCTATTTAGCCCAGTCTGGTGTTGAATTCACAGTCATTCTGCTGTAGCCTCTGAGTGCTGGGATTCCAGGTGTGTGTTCTCACATCCAGGCCTGAGATTGCTCTTATGCCATGCTCTTACTGGACTGTTTTGTTCAGTGGGAGAGTGTCTTAGCTAGTGTTTCTATTGCTGCATGAAACACCATGACCAACAAGAAAGTTGGGGAGGAAAGGGTTTATTTGGCTTACACTTCCATATCACTGGTCATCATTGAAGGAAGTCAGTACAGGAACTCAAACAGTGCAGGATCCCAGAGTCAGGAGCTGATGCAGAGGCCATGAATGGGTGCTGCTTACTGGCTTGCTCCTCATGACTTACTCAGCCTGTTTTTCTATAGAACCCAGGGTCACCAGCCCAGGGATGACACCACCCACAATGGCTGGACCCTTCCCCATCAATCACTAATTAAGAAAATGCCTTACAGCTGAATCTTATGGAGGCATTTTCTTAACTGAAGTTCCCCTCCTCTCTGATGACTCTAGCTTGTGTCAAGTTGACATAAGACTAGCCTAGACAGATGGTTTTCTGTCAGATCCTGGTAGTCAAAGGAACTGACAAAATTCCTAAGTTCATCACACAGTTCCTATTCCACTGGCTTGTGATTTTCCCATAGAAGTATGGTAAGGGTCATATTTTAGAACAGTTATTTGTGTGAACCAACTCATTACTGCTACCTCATTCTCAACAGTGTGCCTTCTAGAATGGGTTAGTTTTGATGAGAATGGGGAGGGGAGTGTTGGTTTTATGCTTGAGTTAGCATCTGTACAACCTAGGTCTGGGGGTGTGGGTTGCTGAGAAAGGATATAGCTAGGCATCATAGTGATGGAGGGCCAAGACCACTGAGGTGTCCTGAGGGCTAGGATGTGCTCTGCAAGGAAAGTAGGAATGGACCAAAAAACCAATCAATCAATCAATCTTTTATCTATCATCTAGCTATCTATCAATCTATCTCCTATCATATATTTATCTTCTATCTATCTATCTATCTATCATCTATCTATCTATCATCTATCTATCTATCTTCTATCATCTGTCTGTCTGTCTAATCTATGCCCCTCTTTCTATGTTATACCTACACATCCATGTGAGTATGTGCATGCATGTATGACTATGAGGAGGCCAGAGGTCAGTGTTGGTGTATTCCTTGATTATTCTCCACCTTTTCCTTTTTGAGGCAGGGTCTCTCCCTGAGCCTGGAGCTCACTGTTTGTTCAGGCTGACTGGCCAATGAATTCCAAGGATTAGTCTGTCTCTCTCTGCACCCTTCTCCCTCAGTGCTGGGATACAGATGCGTGCCATGACAAATTTTAATGTGGATACTGGGAATTGCAACTCAGGCACCCCAACTCATTGAAGGCACTATCATTATCTACCTTTGGATAGCCCTGTTCCATCATCCCTTTCAGGCCTGAGGCTATGAAGCTTACTTCAGGAAAATAGACAGAGATGATAACCCATTTCTTAGTTTGGTTTCCAAACAGAACACCTTCCAACTGAGGTCATGTTCTGGGAATGTGGGGGGTTCTGTCTCCAAATGGAAGATGCAGAATATACATGCCCAGTAAAACTTGGCCTGGGCACAAACCTGGATGAGTCTTCCTTGTTTCCCATTTTCCTCTAGTCCTTGCTTGTTTACTTGAAGAGGTGGTGCAAACAGGCACAAGGGGAGCTGGCTACCTTACCAGCTCTGTTTCTCTGCCACATTCGAGCTCTCCCTGGATGGCACTGCCCTAAAACCACAAGAATGAAGATCTAATCAAGTCAGCGCTGGCTCTCTGCCTACCACAAACAAGTTTGGTTCAGTTTTTCCATTGTTGATAATAAAACACAAGTTTGCCTTCGATTTCTTGCCTGTTGAGCACAAAGCCAACATCTGATGCATGCTCTCTCCGTCTTGCCTTTTTGTGGTGCTATGGAAAGGGAATTTGCTAACAACAAGCAGAGCTGGCTGCTGGTCCAGGCTTTGCTTGCCTTGTTCTGTCCATGTTTAACCTCTTTGAGCTGTATTTCACATGGAGATCTTGACCCCTAATGTTGGCCAATTCTCTAGCTTTATAAGGTTGGAAGCAAAAAGAGCTTGAGTGAATCAGGGTTTTGTTCTACCATTCTAGAGGACTCAAGGGTTTCCAGCATGGGGGCTTAAATTCTATTGCTGGTGGTCCTCATCACACGAGGCTTCTGACCTTACCAAGCAAGCTGAGACAGAGACAACTGGTATCTCCTCTAGGGCCAGTGTGGGTTCCTCTGACAATCAGAGGAGAGCTCCCACCTTGGAGCGAGGTGGAAGCCCTGGACCTCTGCATGGGGGATATCAAGGATGCATAAATAAAATTCAAGGTCTTCTCAGGAATGGAGCTTGTGGTTAGAATTGTTGATGGAATGTGAATTAACATAGCGGAGGCATAATGTTTTACCTACCCGAATGATGAAGGCATGCGCTTTAGAGAGGTGCTGATGTATTTCCTGAATAAAGCCTTCCACTTCCTGTCTGTGCCTCCCGGGCTCCTCCTGAGGACACTCGGAACTGGAGCTACAGCCTAGGAATGTCTGGCCGTTGTGGGCAAGGTTTGGGGTGAGCCCATGGTAGGGTGAGCACCACAGCAGGCTCAGGCAGGGCACTGAGAACCTTTCAGGTGGGAATCACCCTATGGGGAGAGAGCATCAGGGTCATAGCAAGCTAGACTTTACTAGCCAGCGCCTCTAACGTGCTAGCAGAGGCCACTTGAGTGATGTGTTCCGGTGCTTCTTAAGCTCCGACCTGTGCCCACTTTTTTTTCTTTTCTTTTTTGCCGAAGTCCCACAGAGAGTATTCTCCTCCACAGAGAAGCGGGGAGTGGCGTACTGTACTGCCATTTGTCTCCAGGAGTCATGTCTCCTAAAAATGGGAACCTGTGCTTGGCTCCTAGGCCAGGTTCTCCCTCCACACTTCACAGCTGCTGTCAATCACAGAAAGAGGAGCTCGCCTAAAAATAACTGGCAGCTGGGCCGGCGAGGTTCAGCGGGGTGCACCGCAGCCTGGAGGAAATCGGAAGTCGGCCTCTCTGGTTCTAGAAGCTCAGCTGTGGTACGGTTGCCGAAGCGCCCTTCAACTCACATTATTCTTAGTGTGTCTCAGGGCAACCTTGCAATCTCTCACCGCCTGTGAGGTCACCAAGGACAGCCGTTTTAGGGAAAGCAGACAGAATGAAGTGTACCGTGATGCCCTTGTCATGTTTTCTTTTCTTTGTTGTTGTCCTCTTTCCCCTCGTTCTTCCCGTGTCCCCAGAAGCCTCCTCCAAGGCCACGTTAGCTTCCAGGCATCTTCTTAGAAGGCCAGTGACTACAGGCTTCCCAGGGCCTGCCCTTCCTCAGGGCCCCCTTCCTGAACCATCACTTCCTCTTCTTTGTCAAGACGATAGATTTCTCCTTCAAGAATGAAGGTAATTTGATAAGTGAATTCATAATATGGTATAAGGAAGGCTGGTTTGTAATTGCCCTTCACATGAACTGTGCTTTATGTGTTCGTGCGGGGTGTGTGTCTGCAAGAAGGTTGTCTGGTGTCTTGTTCTGTCATGCTCACATACTCCTTTGAGGCAGGGTCTCTCTAGAACCAGGCTAGTGGTGAGCCAGCCTGGGCCCTCCAGCTTCTCAGCCCAGGGGACGCCGGTATACCTGGCCATGCCCCGGTTTTGACATGGGTGCTGGGGATTTGAACTCAGGCCCTCATGCTTTTGTAGTTACATGTTTCTACTCTTTACTCATCTCCCCAGCCCCATGGTTGCATTTTATTGTGATGAAAACATAATATTTATCATAGGAATCGTTTTTGAGTCCAGTATGTCAAGTATGTCCACCTTGTGTGGTAAAGCCAGTCCCTGGAATGTTCCATCTTACAAAACTGAATCTCTTCAATCCGCTGGACAGTAATTCCTCATTTCTTCCTTCTCCCAAAGCAGGGTATCTGGCATTTTGCTCTCTCTATCTACAAACTGCTCACTTTAGATGGCTCAGACAAATGGAATACAGTGTTTATTCTCTTTTAGCAGGTTCTCTTATTGGATGTGATGTCCTCAGAGTTCAAACAAATCCCATCATATGACAGAATGCTTTTCCTTTCCAAGGCAGCATACCATTTCACTGTGTATAAATGCATAGAAATGGTATGTGAAATACTCTATAGTGCATTTTGTGTTTAGCTGTTGACTCCACTCCTTGCCTATTATGAGTACTGCTGTGACAAACACGGTGTCAGAATACTGTGTCTCTTTGGGATTCTTTCAGTCACTTTGAAAATATTCGCAGAAATGGAATTTCTGGATTATATGGTAGTTCTCTATCAATATTCTTGTGGACAGCTACACCATTTTCCATAGCAGGTGTCTTATCTTAACCCTAAACCAGCAGTTCTCAACCTGTGGGTTGAGACCCTTTTTGGGGAGGTTGAATGGCTCTTTCACAGGATCACCCGAGAACATCAGAAAACAGGTATTTATAGTACAATTCATAAAGTGGCCAAATTACAGTTATGAGGTAGCAATGAAAATAATGTTATGGTTGGGGGTCACCACAACTTGAAGAACTGCTTTTAAGGGTTGTAGCCTTAGGAAGGGTAAGAACCACTGACCTAAACAGTTACAGCTTCTTTATGCTTTGCCAACACTTGTTATTTTCTTTCTTGGTTTTGTCTTGCTGGAAGCCATTCTAAGGGTGTGAGAGAATGATTGCTTTAGCAGGTTTTTATAAGTCCTGAGTGAAGTAGGCATTGTTGACTCCAGGCTTGACATAGACCAAAATGAGCATATCAGGTATTTGGTTAGAACAATCCTGTGACTTTTCTTTTTCTTCCTGAGACAGGGTTTCTCTGTATAATAGCCCTAGCTGTCCTGGAAGTAGGTCTGTAGACCAGGCTGGCCTCGAACTCACAAAGATCCACCTGCTTCTGCCTCTGCCTCCCCAGTGCTAGGTTTAAAGGCATGTGCCACTACCACCCTGCCTGCGACATCTTTCAACCATTATACAAACCTCAGCAGAGTGGTGCATCACCTAGGGGACAACCGACTCCGTTGCTCTCCAGGTCAGAGCTGTGGCTACCTTCTCTCTACCCCACTCCAGACTAAGATGAGTCAGATGCATGATGCAGGGCCTTGCAGATGTCAGCTTTCTCTCCTACTTCTTTGTCTCTGGATCATGGTCTTGCTAGTGCTTTAGATTTTAGTTTTCTCCTCTGACCATGTCATTCGTGGTTTTTACCTTCACCAATGCAGATATGGGGCTTGGCTGTTTTCCTTCATTTTCCAGAAGGAGCCACTGGCTCCAAGTTCTGATACTGTGTGACCCTGAGGCTTAGTGCTCCCTTTTCAAAAGTTCTTTGGGCTGTTCTGCTCCAGTGCATTTGATTTTCCTTGCTTCTGGGTCTCTCTACAGCTAAATTCATCATTTTATGTCTTCTCCCAACTGTTCCTTTATCTTTCTCCCTCTGCCTTCTCCCTCCCTCTCTCTCTCTCTCTCTCTCTCTCTCTCTCTCTCTCTCTCTCTCTCTCTCTCTCTCTCTCTCTCTCTCTCTCTCTCTCCTCCCTTCCCCTCCCTATCAATGTATCTGTCTCTCTCCTTCTGTTTTGTTTCCTGTGTGTCTATGCACAGGAAGGTGAGAGACCAACTTCTCCAGCTACCCACAGGAAAACTGTCCGCCTCCTCTGAGACTATGTTTCTTGTTGGCCTGGAGCTCACTAATCAGGTCAGACTTGTAGGCCAGACAGCCCCAGTGATCTTTTGTATCTGCCCTCCCAGTCCTGCGTTTACAAGCTCATGCCACACACCTCACCCTTCTGTATGGTTTTGGGGGATCAAACTCAAGACTTGATGCTTGCAAGGTGCAAGTGCTTTAAAGACGGGGCCACCCTCATAGCCACATCTCTGTCTATTTCCCCAAATCTCTGTGCTGGACTGCCTAGAACAGTGGTTCTCAAGCATCGACTCACGACCCCTCTGGGAAACCCCTATCTCCAAAAATATTTACATTACGATTCATAACAATTGCAAAATTAAGGTTATGGAATACTTTTATGGGTGGGAGTCACCATACCATGAGGGACTGTATTAGGAAGATAGACCAACATTAGGAAGATAGAGAACCACTGATCAGGACCATGTTGGACTGATGGGATCTTGGTCCCAGGTTCATGTCTCTTGGCCTCTTGTTTCTTCCCCAGTGTCTATTGACTCCCCCTTCCCTTGAGAGGGCCAACAGAAACCCAAAGACCCATCCCAAACTTCTCTCCACTTTTAATGGTTTCCAGGAACAGGAAACTGTACCTAGCCTCCTGAAACATTTCCCCCCATACTTCACAATTCCCCAAATGCCATATTCTGTCATTATTGTTTACCCCAAATCAAATTCCACTGTTATTCCTCCTTAACAGATCCAAATCTCAAAATATTTATCTAAATGTCATACTACCGATCTACATGACCAAAAGATGGGTAGAGATTTTGGGTTTTGCTTTAGCTGGTTGGCCAGTTTCCCTAGGAAGGTCAGGATTGGAGGGAACACGTGTGCTGCAGATGCCCTGGAAATGCCAGCAACCATCTGATATACGCGTTAGGGGCAGCCTCTCGGAGTGGGTAAACCTTGGAAGAGCTAGGATTCCGACAAATGTCTTCCCTTTGTTTTCTCTGTGCAGTCAAAAGCAACACTAGCTGGGGGCGAGTCAGCAGCTCCTGCTGATAGGTGCCTCTCCTCTCTTCAAGGACACTTTACCCTACCCTGGGGGACACACTTCCTGTGTCCCTACACTGCTGGCTTTCTAACTTGAACAACTGTTTTGTGCCTTGTTCCCTCACTGTGCTTGCTGTTTGTGGCACGTCTAAAAAGGATGTAAAACCCTGAAGTTCTCAGCTGTAATAATATACCCCTTGACCCCACCTACATGGTTGAGACCTCTGCTGCCTCTCTCCAGACAGATGTCTGAGCAGGGAACCTGCCTTGAACACCGAAAGTTGTCATAGAAGTCACTGTGTGTTACTTCCTCTGACTATATATGGGAGACTGGAAGTGGTGTTATGAAACTAATCCTATAATCCTTTTACTCCTACCAGAAGAGCGGTGGAATTCTGTGGGCTGGAGAAATTCAGGCAGCTGGCAGCTGAACTTTAAGTACCACTGTGGCAGACACCAGTCTCCTCTCTCAGTCTCACTGGCCTTGAAGTGATGATAATGACACATTCGGAGCAGCTGGAGATTTCTGTGGAGCCAGAGTGCAGAGGTGACCATGAGGAAGAGAGTGCAGATGAAGCAGGAAAAGGTAAAAGTGTCTAGTTATAAAAGCTACATAAAGTATTGAGGTCCAACATGGTATAGGTTAACAGAAGTTATTGTAGCTATCTTGTCTACCTCAAAAGGAGCTGTAGATATAGCAATGGGTATGAATATCATCTTGTCCTGGATCAGCAGACTTGGGGGTCAATCGAACCCAAAGGGGGTGCAACCCACAGGTTGAGCACCAATGTTTTAGAGACCAGGCTGGCCTCACACTCACTATGTAACCCAGGCTAGCCTTGAATTCATTGAAATCCACTGCCCCAGTTCCCTGAGTACTAGAATTACAGTGTTTTTTCTTTCTGTGAATTATTCTGATGCATGGAAAGGAAAGGATGATATTTTATTTGAATTTGAATAAGGCTTTACATTCACTTGATGTTTTTCCTCATCTAGAACATGTTTGCCTTTTTGATGTTTGACAAAATTATCAGAAAATACTATTTCATCTGATAAAAACATGATTTCTGAGATGGTTATAAAGATTTTTAACATTCTGTGAAATGGTTCAAAATAAGATTTCAGTTAAATATGGCCTCTCAAAAATATATTCCCTGATTACATAGATCAGGATTAGAAAATGAAACTCACGCATCCCAGAATTTCCAGAGTGAAGCCACAGCAAATGTTTATTTTTAAAAGCTTTTCATCATGAGAACATATTTATTTTTAAAAAGCAGGTGATCCTAAAAAAAGGAGTAATCTTGACCAATTATAAATTCATATTATAATTAGTCCATAGCTGGACTCCAGTTTGAAAACAAAAATTTGTTTTATTTGATTAAGACAGGCTCTCACTATGTATGCCTGGTTAGTCTGGAACTAGGCTGTCCCTGAGCTCACAGAGATCTGTCTGCCTTTGCTTCCCAAGGGCTTAGATAAAATGTCATTCAGTACCACACTCTGCCAATTTTAGTTTTTAGTTATGTGTTTGTCTGCGTGTGAGTATATGCATGTAAGTGTAGACACAAATGGAAGCCACAAGAGGGCATTGGATTCCAGGAACAAGAGTTATAGTCAGTTGTGAGTCCCTGGGAACTGAACTCTGGTTCTCTGGAAGCAATCCCTCTTAACTGCTGAGCTATCTCTGGCCCCCTTCTCATTCTTTCTAGCAGACTTTATACGGAAGATACTAAGTTTATTCTCTCACTTAGATATTTGATTCATGTTGTGTGCCAGGAAGTTCCGAGAGAGTTCATTTGAGCTGGCTGTGGATGTACCCTTACACTGTTTAGCTGCCTCTCCGTTTGCCTGCGTTATGGCGGTGTGAAGAATTGTTCTCCATCTTTAGTATGGTGACTGTGATGGCTCCCCTAGAGAGAATGCTCTAAAGTTTATGTGTGATGACAGAGGTGAAATATTTATGACAGCTGATAGCATATAATAAAGAGCTCAGAAAAACCAGCTTAAAAAAAAAAACAAATGGAAGGGATCGGAACTGCTGGCCATCAGAGACCTTTTGGTCTACCTACCTACCTGCTGTCCACACTGTGTGGTTGAGGACTGAGTCTCACCCCATAAACTTAGGGATTTGAAGATTCGGAGGTGTGGCCTTGTTGGAGGAGTTGTGTCACAGGGGGTGAGCTTTGTGGTTTCAGATGCCCCTGCCATTCCAGTTGGCTCACTTTCTCTCTGCCTAGTGTTCATGGATCAGATCTAGTACCATGCCCTGCTGCCACAGTCCCCGCCGTGGCGGACATGGGCTCACCATCTGAAACTTTCAGCAAGCCCCCAATTAAATGCTTTCCCATTCTGAGTTGCTTTGGTCATGGTGTTTTACCGAAGCAATAGAACAGTGACTAAGGCAGCCTCTCACTGAAGTTTGTACAGCAGCAGCCGTCAGAGAGGCTGAGGGTGGGCGAGCAAAGCGCAGTAGCGCAGAGCACATGGCGCATACAGCGTGGATGGCGGCGGTATTCACGAGACTGTTACCGGAGAAGTCCCAGCCGTGTGAGAGACTTCAAACGCCTGCTGCGCCGCTGAGTGGGCTGTTTTTATTCCAGGTGAGAATAGTCTGGTTTCTTAAAGATGCCATGCTGGCTAGTGGTTTATACGTGACAGGACTGCACAGGTTGAGTCCACGGTAAATAAACTCCACGCTAACAGCTCCTTGGCTATTTATTGATTGGATGTAAGTCACATCCAATCCCTACCCACTCAGGAGACACTGGCCGTGTGGCCTGTTCGCTCTCACAGGGGGTTTTAGAGCACCATGGACATCCTCTTAGGAAGGGATGGTGATGAAGCTGAGCAAACACCCTGATTATAAGCCGTCCTCTTCAGTCCAGGAAAATATGGAAAACCCATGCAAACGGATGAGGTTCTCAATGCTCTCCTGTATGTGAGGTCCTGGCACTCTGGACAGCATCACACAAGCACAGGAACCCCTTAGAGCCCTATGGACCATGCGGCTGTTGCACCCACAGTTAGGGCAGCAGATAGCATGCTCAAAGTGGGCTGAGCAATTGCCTCTCCTCACACCTTCAAGGCGATTAAAGGAATCTGAAGTGCCCCGTGGCATGCTTTGAAATCAGCCTGTTACTGCCTGAGAAACTGCACACCTCTTTAAATGCCTCAGTGACAGACTTGAAGGAAGCAAAAGTCCCCAGCTAAGCAGCCTACAGCCTATGTGAAGCATTTTCCACCTTAGGAAGAGAAAACACAGGCAGGGCAGGTGACAAGGGGAAACAGAAACCCTGTTTTGAGTGAGGACCCATTTGATTAATGATGCTATTATTTTTGGATTTGAGTGGAGGGTTTCTTAACTATTGTAAAGCTATAGAGATTGGTGCCCTGTGCTTTCTAAGAAGTCATGGTGTCGTGCCATGAATCTCAGTGCTGCTGAGTTTGCATGGAAGGGGGCATCCAGGCTAAGGATGCTGTGGCCCCTCCTCCAATGCTCAGTACAGCCCTATGATGGTTTACAGCAACTGTTAATCATCAAGGAGACAAACTTTATGGCTTGTCTGTGAGGGATTTCCTAGGTTAGTTTTATTGAATGCGGTACCCACTGTAAATGCAGATGTCACACTCTGAAGGCTGGCGCCCACAATGAGAAGAAGATGGGAAAGTGATGTGAGCCAGGGCTCATCACTCTCTGCTTCCTGACTGTGTACGCAGTGGGTGAACTGGGTGATACTGTCATTCCTTGCTGAAAACCTGTGCTAGGCCGTAGGAAGGGAAGGAATGACCATGCATGGTCCTGGGATAGCACGTGTGCTTAGATGGTTCTGGGAACGGCTGGTGATAGCTTTTGCAAGATTCCTTGGCAAGCAAACCCGTAGGAGTTCCTGAGGTGGAGCTTCGAGATGGGGGCAAGGGGTCAATACAAGGAAATGCATTTGAAGATTACCCCTGGCCTGGCAGGGCTGTTGGTATCTTCAAGGCTTAGAAACACTTGACCTTTTAAGATAACAAAGATACAACTCGGAAAGGCCAGAGTCTGATGAGGGACCATGACAACAAAAGGTGGTGATATTTGCAGTCAGACCAGAAAATTATCATATGATTTATTGTCAGATTAATTGTAGAGTTACAGTGGCCAAAAGAAAGGGCTCACTTAACTATATGTGACAAATTATAGGTATTCAGCGGTGAAATGGGGCCTGAATGGGCTGAATTGACCTAAACTGAGTACGATGCCCAGAATTCTATTTAATCTAATGGTCTTCAGATTTCCAGAGCCTGAAAATATCTTTACTAAGCTCTGTTAAATGGTCCTTGACCTTGAGGCTCTTGTCTTACTCTGTGGGTAATTCCAGCAGCCGGGGGACCCACTCTGGCTCTTTCTTATTCCTAGATTCATTCTCTCGGAATGAAAGTTTTAATTAAAAAGATGTTGAGCATTAGAGGCTGTGACACTCAGGCAGATAATCCCATAGGACCTCAAGGGACCAGCTCTGAAGTCTTAGCCTTGGGTCAGCCTGTGATAAGTGCCTGCCTACTCCAAATATTTGTGCACACAGCAGGAGATGTGTTCATTATACCTGAGATGCCATACCTCAGGACGGGACCCTCACACTGGACATGCCCTTCTGATCTTAAAGTATAGGTCCTCTTAGTCCTGGACAGTCTTGTTAGGAAAGAGAAAGAGAAAGAGGTCATGGAGGAAAAAAGCAAGTAGTAGTAATAGCTAACTTATCTGAACGTCTACCTTGCACACAGTCCAGTGCAAGATACGTTCAATACTAGAATCATAGAGACAATAAACAGCCAAGTTCCAAAGCATTCGGGCTGGTCACCCGTTCAGAACCACCTGGGTGGTCATCTGGGAACCAATGTCTGATTCATGCTAAAGCTTTCTCTGCTTCATCTAATTGTCTCTTGAACAACAAGCACAGACTACTGCCCAGAGATGACTTCGATACTGTTTACTAGCATGGTGACTGTGTTGCCCAGAGAGTATTTACAGTTTAGATGACTGTAACTCTGTGGTTGATATATGCCATTCTTTGTTTTAGTAAATTGACTTCAACATGTTAAACTGAAAAATAAACATACAAATCAACCACTGTCCAATGAATCTCTAAATGATAATGAATGGGGGTTGAGGTGGGCCATAATGAGGTCTGAGGATATATTTCTTTGGAAATGTGCAAAGGTTTCTTCCCTTTCCTGGTATTTTAATACACAGGCATCCCAAAGCTTACAAAAAAACCATTACTGCCTTGTCAATGGACGTAACTCAAGAGGGGTGCACAGACTACTTTCCTTACAGGAGAAAGCCATGCGCCTATGCATGGCCTGTTGGGTACAGCTGCCCAAGCCCTCCAGGGTCTGCCTACTCCGCCGAGTGGCTACACTAGCACTCCGTTCACCTGTCCGTCTCCTCTTGGGGACTGTAGCTGCTCCTTGCTGAATTCCTGTTTTTACTCTCACAGCCTTATACGCTTTCCCCACAGAGTGATTCTGATTCTGCCCCTCCTTGCTGAGCATCTTCCAGTGACCCTTGCTTCTTGGAATGAAACACAATCCTACTACTTTTATGGATTTTTTGAGACATGTGTGTAGTCCTGGCTGTCCTGGAACTTGCTCTGTAGACCAGGCTGGCCTCAAGTTCAGAGATCTGCCTGTCTCTGCCTGCTGAGTGCAGGGATTAAAGGCATACGCCACCACTGCCCTGCTACAAGCCTTCTACTTTAAATGTTCATTCTCCTCATTTTCCAAGTTCTTCTCTCTCCCAGACTCTTTGTACAATACTTTATGATGCCTGGAATGCTATCCCCATAATTATTTGCTGGCATAGGGGACAAGCACATGTTAACTCAAAATATGAATTTGATAAATAAGTCAGTGATAATTAATAAGCAGAGAATATAAGCAAAGTTCTCTACCTCTTTACATAAGGGTGGAATCTAAATTCTCCTTCTGGAGGGGGCTCAAGTTGCTCTAGAGAAGTCAGCAAAAGGACGTATGCCATCATTGCTCCCAGATCCAGAAGTCTTGTATCTTAGTATGGGCTAGCTTAAGATGGTTTTGACTTTACAATGTTACAAAAAGTGGCATATAGATCAGTGGAAACCGCACTTCAAATTTTGCATCTTGACCTTGGGCTAAGGGATCCACAGATGAGCATTTCTTGCAATGCTGGTCAATGGTAGTGAGCTGCACCTACCAGTCATGTATGGGGCCATGAGGACAAACGGCCAGTCCTCATCAGTGTTCTGCAGGTTAGTGATACCCAATGGACATTGGCTTATAAGGTTCTCAACTTATAATAGATTTGTGAGGAATGTCACTCTGCTTTAAGTCAAGAAGAAGCATCTGTAGTTGCCTTCCCAACATTCCTCACCTTGAAATCCTGAGATCCAATCATTTGTTCTCTCATTTCTCAACCTATTCATTAGTAATGATGAGGACACTGGATTGAGGGGCTTGAGACTGTCATTGCTCTTTCAAGCTTGTGAGAAGGAATCTTTGTGCTGTGATGCTAATGTTGAACAACTTGGGGCCCTAAGGTGAACTGTATGTGTGGACAATATCATACAGAGGTAATGCAAACTAATAGTCAACTGAGTAAAATTATAGGTAAAAATCTAGTTCTGTTGTGTTTTAGTCGAATTTGAAAATTATATTTTATGAGTTTAGAGACCTACAGTCATTTTAATAGAGTCCACGAATAGTACTTGTTCGTATTTAAAATGCAGTATTTTAAATTCCATTCCCATCACAGTGACACATTTTATAGATATGAAAGCTTCTGAAAGACATTAATTGACTATCAAAACTTTGGGATAAATACCTAAAAAGTTTAGTCATAAATATAGCAAAACTTAAAGCTTTTTAAGAGTTAGATTACTATACAAAAATAAGAATCTGATTTAGACTGAAACATTTAAAACAACTTTTCAAACATCTTTTATTTTATTAAAAATATTTTATTTCACTTGTATGGGTGTTCTGTCCAAATGTATGTCTGTGTACAACATGTTTACCTTGTGTGCTTGGAGACTAGAAGGGGGCATTGCATCCCTGCAACTGGAGGGGACAGTTGTTAGCTCCTATGGGAATGCTAGCATTTGAATCCAGGTCTTCTGGAAGAGCAACCAGTGTTGTTTAACCCCCGAATCTCTCCAGATTCTGAACATGTATTTTAAATTGGAATCAATAAGCTGACCTGTTACTTCAATATAATAAAATTTATTAAATATCACAAGACCAATTGATATCAAACATACATATCTTCATAGGAAAATACATTTTTTTCCTAGTGCATAATTTTACATTTAATTTAACATCTTTATGGCATTAAAACACACTAATTACCAATAGGAACGATTAACTAATCTCCTACTACCCACGCTAAGTCATGTGTGTATGTGTGTGTGATTTAGGCTAAATACTAGGCGTACTCAGTAGTAGTCCACATCAAGAATTCACACTCCAAGTGTTGTCAGGTCATGTTTGATCAGCGACGTTGTAGTCCAGAGGCAGATTTTGCAAGCAGTTAGCTATCTTTATGTCAGCTAAACACCAGATATTTTGTCTAATTAGTGTAGCGATAATAGAGATGCTTGGAAATAGAAATGTTAACAAAATAGATGGCAGGAACAAGCTCTTGGCGTTCTTGCTTTTACGGACACGCCGTTTGACTGAAACATTTGAGACAATCTCTGTTTTCAGTGGAGAGAATAAAGAACTTGCTAGTTGTTCATTTTGCTCTCTATCTGGATTCTGTATGTGTGACAGAATTTGGTTTGAGTCTTCCTATTAACCCAATGGTGATGCTATGGGTCAATAATTGACAGCTACTGTTTTTATGTTGCTATTTGTTTGTTTGTTTTTATCAAAAATGGACCTGGTGGGTATTCTTAATTAGCTGGATGTGTCTTTCCACGTACTTTTGCTCATAGTTTAAGATGGTATAATGAGAAAGAAGAGGTCTTTTGAAAATATTGCTGGAAGCTGGTTGTAATTGACAGTTCTTAGTCAGGGTTTCTATTGCTGCAATGAAAACACCATGGACCAAAAAGTAAGTTGGGGAAGAAAGAGTTTATTTGGTTTATATTTCACTTTGGTTTTCACTTCATCACTGAAGGAGATCAGGACAGGAACTCAAACAGGGAAGGAGCCTGGAGGCTGGAGCTGATGCAGAGGCCATGGAGGGTGCTGCTTTCTGTCTTGCTTCCCCTGGTTTGCCCAGCCTGGTTTCTTACAGAACCCAGGACCAGCAGCCCAGGGATGGCTCTACCCACAGCGGGCTTGGTCCTCCCCATTGATCACTGATTAAGAAAATGCCTTATGGCTGGATCTTATGGAGACATTTTCTAAATTGAGATTTCCTTCTTTTCAGATGACTTTAGCTTGTGTCAAGTTGACATAAACTAGCTAGCACAACAGCAAATTTGTAACTTCAGATAGAGGTGATGGCTTTATATTAAGGATCTTTAACCATCCACGCAGTGGAGTCTACATGCCCTGTTTTATTAATGTACTCCCTCTGCCCCCTTTTCATTGAATTTTAGCAACTGCTGAATTTGATAGGCTCCTGTTTTTCATCTCGTATGTTTTTAGATGGAAATTATCCTATATTAAAGTTCATTAAATTTTAGGTCTCTCTCCCAAGTCTTCAGAACTCAGCCATGTTACTGGTAATCAATATCAGATTACCAATATCAGATTTGCCATGCGGCAAATCCTAAGTAAGATTGGCTCTGGAATAGCCTGTCTGTGAATCACACCCTCAGGTTGCTGGTGCTCTGTTCTGTGGAGAGAAGTGTCAGGAGCCCCAGCTCCATGGCAGGGCACCAGGCACCTGCCAGTACCAACATCTCCATTCAGAAAACAGTAATTCATGTGGAGGACAAGAGTGAGGGGAGGAAGAGAGGAGAAAATTACTTCTAATGGCTTTGTCCCATTGAGAAGTTTCTAGGCAAAATTATTTAGCAAGGAATGGAAGAGAGCACCAGTCAAAGGTTACTAATCTCGAAGTTTCACTCTACCAATCCTTTAAAACCAAGTGTCTCTGTGGAATCCCATTTTGATGGATTTGACTTTACTAAGTGAATGGTAGTTGTGTCATAACATCTCTTTGCACATTTATTAATCGAAAACCTGCCATGCTTGGCAGTTTCAGCCAAAGCAGAGGAAATTGGGATGCTACTTAGGAATATTTTCCCCACAAACACAATTTTTTCAGCATCATTTAGTATCTTAAAGGAGCCGGGCAGTGGTGGCACACGCCTTTAATCCTAGCACTCGGGAGGCAGAGGCAGGTGGATCTCTGTGAGTTCGAGGCCAGGCTGGACCGACAACCTCCTAAACAATACAGAGAAACCCTGTCTCGTAAAAACCAAAAAAAAAAAAAAAAAGTATCTTAAAGGAAATACAGATGTTCAGGCCTCACACCAAGCTATCCCAAATATATAACGCCTGGTGGCATGCTGCCCGAATCTGTATTTTAGGCACGTATGGTCCTTATCTCTAGGTGAGCCAGATCTCTGAGTTCTTTGATCTCTACTTGAAGTGTACTCCACTCCATATTTTCAAATATCTGAAAGAGCTTTCCAGACCTCCCTCCCTCTGCACTGACTTCACAGTGACTTCAGGTGACTTCAGTCTGTGAACCCCTGCGCCCACCTGCCCGGCCAGTGTCACCAATGTCAATGCAAGCTCAGTTCAGCTGTCCAGCCTAAGGCACTGCTCCGAGGTCTCTGACTCAGGTGACCCTTTTGTCATATCTCTTTCTCTCCCTGTTTATTTAAGTTAACCTCTTAGCTGGCTCTGGGAGTCAAAAGTGCTTTTGTTCTCTGCATGAATGGTTTGATTCACATCACACCAATGTTACTTCAAAGACAGAGACGCCTCTTACCTTCGGATAATCACTCCTTCCTCTTGCAAATGCCACAGCCTGGCAGAAGAAGGACTTCAAAGATTTTGTATCTTAACTATTTCAGAACTCCCCACCCGTTCCTCTCTCTTCTAAAGAAATCACACGCATGCACGAAGGCAATTTCCTGTGTATAATGTTGTATTTCAGGCTGTGATTTACAAATTAGATGTTTGGAAAGCCCAGATTCCTGGATTCTAGTGCTGCAGCCTCTGACTCTGGAGGAGTGGGATGGGGCCTAGGAAACCATTGAATCAATAATTAGCTAGATCTGTGAGTCAACATTTAAGAGGCTGACCCGTGTCCTGCCCGCATCACTTGCCAACAGTTTGAAGATGAAGTGACAAATTCATGGTGTCCTTTCTCTGTCTCTTGCTGTGGGGATGATGGAGATAAAATAAGAGGAAGGAAGCAAAGGCAATTGGCTGCTGGGCATTTGTGGACCTTCCCTGTTTCTCTCTCCTATTCTCTCCTACTCCATGGTCAGTTGCTGTGTGGGTATCTTGCAGTCTGACCATGGCAGTCAGCTTGACTTGTCTCCTTGCCTTGTACACTCTGTTCCTTTGGTTTGGAGTGTGTGTGTGTGTGTGTGTGTGTGTGTGTGTGTGTCTGTATGTGTGCCCACACACACCATATTCTTTCTTTTGCCTGGTGAACTACAAGACACAATTCAAATCTCACCCCCTTTGTGAAGCCTCCCTAACTCCCCAGATTGAGTCAATTCTCTTCTCACCCAATATCCAGTTAAACTTTTGCATTAAGTAAGCATCATGGTGCTGAGAAGTGGATGTGTGCTTATTGCCTGTAATTTATTTCAGATCCACCCCCAAAGATGATGTGATAGGAATGTGTATTATGTAGAAATAAACTTGATGCCAAGGGACCATTAGATAAGTGTCCTGATCAGGGGCAGTCTTAAGAAGTGCTTAGGTGGCATGTCAAAGACCTTACAGTAAATTCTCTGGAAGTATTACAGCCAAATCATTTAGAAGTTAATATCTAACTTGAGATCAAGGGATAGCAGAAATATTTTTCCATGGATGAAGTGAGAGGTATTTGAGATAAGCAAATTGTCCAGAAGTTGGGGTAGTGTGTCCTGCCCTAATAGAAGTGGGACATGAGTATGTCTCTTGGCTGCAGCCCGACGGCCCTCAGGAATGTGACCCAGGGCCAAACCTTCCTTTAGCTGTGCATTCCCTCACTTAAGAGGAGGTGCCCAGATTAGATGGTGAGCTGAAAGCTGCTCCAGGAACACTGTCACATTTGTCCCAGGGAGACTTTCATGGAAGGTCCTGTTCTTTCTGCTCAGAGAGCAGGAAGCTGGGACTTTGCTGAGCTTATAGGGTAGGTTGTGTGACAGTGTGTGTGCCTGGCTGATTGTATCCGCGCTAGTAATACTTGCTCAGCTGGGTTTGTCTGATGCTGGCTCTTCTGAGAACACCCACACAGTGTGAGGTGGTGTGATGGCACCTATGACTTTCACTGACCTGCAGTCTAAAGGTTCAGTGGAGTCCACCAAGAGTACCTCATGCCTATGGATGTCTGAGTTGTCTTGAGGCGGCCTTCTTGCTCATGTTTGTATAACTGATACTTTTTCTTGGAGTGGTTACTCAACAAAAGGTCGTTTTGCCTTTCATTCATTAAAATTATAAAATAAACAAAAAAGCAATCAAACACTCTTTAATTGTTTCATAGAATAATCTGCATAAGAATTTTCATTTAAGCAGAGTGGTAACAGTCAGTTTTGTTCTATTAATTTATATACAACACTTATACACAGTAACGAGATAGTGCGTGATAATTTGATATGTGCTTACAATGGGTATAATAGTCAAGTCAGTGTCATTTACATTTCCATATTTTATTTATATCTCTGTGCTGGCAGCATTCTAACTCCTCTCTTTTAGTTCTTTGAAGATACAACAACAACAACAACAGTAATAATAAACTGTAGTCACTGTACTGTGAACCAGAATGTATTTTCTCACTTAACTGTACTTTTCCACTTATAAGCCAGGCTCCATGTTTCTTTTTCTCTCTAGTGACCACTATCCTACTCTCTACTTCAGTACAATCAACATTTTTAAGGTTTCACTTACGAGGAAGAACATTAATATTTGTCTTTCTGTGTCTAGGTTATTTTGCTTAGATGTTTTACATTTTATTTTGTGTGTATGGGTGTTTACATGTATTTCTGGGTATCACTCGTGTGCAAAGCACATGTGGAGGCCAAAGGAAGGCATTGGATCCCCTGGAGGTAAAGATGGTTATGAGCTGCTGTGTGGGTGCTGGGAATTGAATCTGTGTCCTCTGGAAGAGTGGCCAGTTCTCCTAACCACGGAGCCTTCTCTCCAGTCCCTTATAAATGATCAAGGTTTGAATACTAGCAGCTTTAATTCCTAAAGCCTGATAAGTTGGACAGACTTTGAATCCAAATTATTAATACTAGCTATAGATGAAGCCAAAGCTTTTGATGAAATACACTTAAAAATGAAAACATAAATATGCTGAAAAACCGCTTTATGGAATGAATGTCTTATTACCTCTCCTCCCCAAATGACTTCGTGATGCATCTGATTTATCTTCTCATTTCATACATCCCGAACAAAGGAAGCTTTAAGAATAGCTCGTGGAAATGCAAACAGTGCTGTTCATTTTTCAACACTGTCAAGAAATTATAAGCTTAAAGAGCTCTGCCATTAACCGTCTGTCACAAGCAGTGCTGGATGCAGTGGCTGGGCTGGGCTGCACACAGTGGCTGGGCTGCTCACAGTGGCTGGGCTGCTCACAGTGGCTGGGCTGCACACAGTGGCTGGGCTGCTCACAGTGGCTGGGCTGTTCACAGTGGCTGGGCTGTTCACAGTGGCTGGGCTGCTCACAGTGGCTGGGCTGTTCACAGTGGCTGGGCTGCACACAGTGGCTGGGCTGTTCACAGTGGCTGGGCTGCACACAGTGGCTGGGCTGTTCACAGTGGCTGGGCTGCACACAGTGGCTGGGCTGTTCACAGTGGCTGGGCTGCACACAGTGGCTGGGCTGCACACAGTGGCTGGGCTGGGCTGTTCACAGTGGCTGGGCTGCACACAGTGGCTGGGCTGGGCTGCTCACAGTGGCTGGGCTGCACACAGTGGCTGGGCTGCTCACAGTGGCTGGGCTGCACACAGTGGCTGGGCTGCTCACAGTGGCTGGGCTGTTCACAGTGGCTGGGCTGTTCACAGTGGCTGGGCTGCTCACAGTGGCTGGGTGGCGCAGGCTGTTAAGCATCTCCAGGAACATTGCTCACTGAAACTGCTTGGAAAGATGATTGAATGTTACTTAAGAAGAACTTTACACACAATAAATAGTACATTTGCAGACTGCTGAGAAAATTGATGAAAAGGATAATGTTCTATTTTGGACTCTAAACAAAAGGCAATCAATTAGTAGAAGCAGTTTGAAATACAGAGAGGCTATGCCTAGCAACAACCCCCCCACCTCGCTGAAAGCTTGCAGCCCAGGCTGTAACAACTGCTCCTGGACTTGGCAGAGCTATGACTCGGTATCCCCACAGCACAGAGGACAGTTAGAACATGGAATCCATTTCCAGACTACTATCCCCTCCCAGGGCTGGGTTTCATCGAACCCATTTTCCTTTTGTTACCTGGCTTCAATTTTAGGCTACGTTTCAATTTCCCCCTGAATTTGGAACCACATTCTGCCAACATTTAGGGCTCCCACCCACCATCACATGTTTTAAATGATCTTAAGAGCGATCATTAATGGAAATGCTAAGGTGTCACTGACTTTTGGAACGAGCCTTGTTCCTATTATAAGGAACTGTCAGACAGGATTGTGCTTTGCTGTGAGCTTTGATAGATGGTCTCAGACATCAGCAGTTAGCTCACCATTTCAGTTACGGTCTGGATAGTAAATATTCTCTGTAGGCCATACACTTTCTTGTGACGTTCCCCAAACAGCCATAGACAACATGTAATGTGTAGTGAATGAGTGTGACCATGTTCCAATGAAAGTACATTGACAAAAATGGCGGCCGCCCCAATTGTATATTAAGGGACCAAAATTACTATGGAATTACTCATGCAAAAATAGTATGACGGCAAAGGCACACATTAGTAAGACTAAACCATGACGTCACAGGTGATTTCATACTATACACTGCATCAGAAAATTAATGTTTTTTTTTCTTTTTTTATGTCACATTTTTTTATTTTTATTTTTTTTAATTTTATTTTCCAGTTTAAATTTAGATAAGAAACAAGGTTGCTTCACAAGTCAGTTCCAGGTCCCTCTCCCTTTCCCTCCCCTCCTCCCGTGCCTTCCCCCCAACCCCCCCCAGTTATCCCCTCATTCCCCCAGGGAGGGTGAGGCCCTCCATGGGGGTGTCCATAGTCTGTCATTTCATATAGGGCAGGGCCTAGACCCTTCCCCAAGAGTTCAGGGTGAGAGTGCACCTCACATTGTTCTATGGGAGTCCAAAGTCCGTGTGTATACTTGGGATGGGTACTGATCTGCTGCCCAAGGCTCAATAGATTCCCTAGGCCTCCTCACTGACACCCAGATTCAGGGGGTCTTGATCAGTCCCATGCTGGATTCCCAGGCTGATGCCTGGGATTCAAGAGTTAGCCTTTGTCTGGTCAGCTGTTTCTGGGGGTTAAACCAGCCCAGTCTTAATCCCTTTGATCATCAGTCCTCCCTCTCTGTTACTGGCTTTCTTGAGTTCAGCTCAGTACTTAACCAAGGGAGTCTGCCTCTTCTTCGATCAGCCACTAAATGAAGTTTCTGTTTCCCAGACTCCCCAGATCTATGTCTAAAATCCATATATGAGAGAGTACATGCCATGTTTCTCTTTTTGTGACTGGGTTACCTCACTCAGGATGGTTTCTTCTAGTGTCATCCATTTGCCTGCGAATCTCATGATTCCATTACTTTTTTCTGCTGAATAGTACTCCATTGTGTAGATGTACCACATTTTCTCTATCCACTCTTCGGTTGAGGGATATCTAGGTTGCTTCCAAGTTCTGGCTATTACAAATAAAGCTGCTATGAACATAGTGGAACAGACATCTTTGTTGTATGAATGGGCATCTTTTGGATATATGCCTAAGAGTGGAGTTGCTGGGTCTTGTGGTAGGTTTATTCCCATTTTTCTGAGGAATCTCCATACTGATTTCCAAAGTGGCTGAACCAGTTGGCACTCCCACCAGCAATGGAGGAGTGTCCCCCTTTCACCACATCCTCTCCAGCATAAATTGTCATTGGTGTTTTTGATTTTAGCCATTCTGACAGGAGTGAGATGGTATCTCAGAGTTGTTTGATTTGCATTTCCCGGATGGCTAAGGATGTTGAGCACTTTCTCAAGTGCCTCTCAGCCATTTTAGACTCCTCTATTGAAAACTCTCTAGTTCTGCAGCCCACTTTTTAATTGGGTCCTTTGATGTTTTGGAGACTTGCTTCTTGAGTTCTTTGTAAATTTTGGAGATCAACCCTCTGTCAGATGTGGGATTAGTGAATATTTTTTCCCATTCTGTGGGCTGCCTTTTTGTCTTGCTGACTGTGTCCTTTGCCTTACAGAAACTTCTCAGTTTCAGTAGGTCCCATTTATTAATTGTTGATCTCACTGTCTGTGCTACTGGTGTTATGTTCAGGAAGCTGTCTCCTGTACCAATTTGTTCAAGGGTACCACCCGCTTTCTCTTCTAAGAGGTTCAGTGTGGCTGGATTTATATTGAGGTCTTTGATCCATTTGGACTTAAGTTTTGTGCATGGCGATAAACATGCCAGTAATGTTTTTTTTTCTTATAGAGGAAATCAGAAGTCTTAGACAGAAGTCAATTTTTAAAAACGCAAGTACTGCTTTGTTGAAGCTGAGGGTTGTCAGTTCTCTTTAACTACCTTCAATTAAAGCATCCACTCACTAGAGTGACGGACACTCGCCATTCCTCTGCCCGAATGATGACCTGAGCATCACACCTCGTGAAATGGTCAAGTTGTAAGCCACACTGTTGTCACTTGGTCAGCTTCTAAGAAAATGATTCCAAGGTATTGCTCTGCTTATGTTATCATCTCTAGGGGTGACTCAGGCGATCAGTGTGCAGACAAGACAGTGACAACACTGTTTTAGCATCTGGAAAAGTATGGGAACTTCTGCATCTGGAAAGCAGATGTAAAAGCATCAAGCATCATTAACCACCCCTTACATACTTGGATTCTAAGGTAGTTGGGCACACACACACCTGTAGACATACAGTTGCTTTGAAGGCTGAGGCCAGAGTCTTTAGCCTGGAAGTTTGGGTCTAGCTTGGGTCTTATTTCTTAAGCAAGCAGACAGACAGACAGATGGCAACCAAGCCTTGCCCCATCTTAAAATCAGATTCTCAAGTAACAGGGTCTCCGGGAGAATCACACATATGAAAGTTTGGAAACAAGCCCTGGTTTGAGTCCAAAGGATTTTGCTATCACCTCTGAAACTGTAGGCATAGCTAATGACAGTTTGGCTTGTTCTTCAATTTGTGTACTTGGCCATAATTTCAATTACATAAGTGTTATATAACTGATGAACTACTGGGGCATAAAGCGAACTATTCCATGAAACTAACATGGGAATTTTAGAGAACAACAAGGGTGAATTGTGTAAGACTGCCTGCCTGATGGGGTATGACAGTAGACCATAAGCTGTGCAATTCTAGACTGAATTTGCAGTCATCTTACTTTATACACAAGTTCTTTTAGGAGTGGAGGGGTTTGGTGGCTCACACCAGTAATTCTGGCACTTGGGAGGTGAGGCATGAGGGTTGTTATGAATTAAAAGCCAGCCCAGGATACAAAGTTGAATGCCATTCCAGTTTGGGGCTATAGAAAGAGATTTTGTTGCAGAAAATAAAGAAGACAAACTCCAAATTGACAAAGACAGGACTCCATTCTGGCTCCCTAGACTGGGCTTGCATGAGAAGGGTTGTTTGAAACTCTACTTGGCAAATCTATAGTCTGAAAAAGTTTCACTCTGTACACTGGCACAGGCAAACACAAGTCCTAACATAAAACATTTTATAGGTTCAAAATATGGACCTTTTATTATATTTCATTTTATTTTGTTCTTACATTTAGTGATATTTTCATTCACTACTGCCCTGGGTCACACTGGATATGAAAACTGCCACTACTGCTGTTCGGTTCCCCATTTTCTCTCTTCATAGTATAGCTGATCTTAATCCATAGAGGTTAATCCTGGACTTCTGGATTTCACTGACAACATTCACAAGTGTTTGGGGGAGTCACATAGAGTCTGCCGCTCACTACACCAGTGGTTCTCTTAATGCTGTGGCTCTTTAATACAGTTCCTCATGTTGTGGTGACCCTCAACCGTAAAATTATTTTCATTTCTACTTTGTAACTGTAATTTTGCTACCGTTATGAATCGTAATGTGAACATCTGTGTTTGCCGATGGTTTTAGGCAACCACTGAGAAAGGGTCAAGACCCACGGGTTGAGAACTGTTGATGTAGATCAAGCAGGCCTCCAACTCACAGAGAGCTGTCTGCCTCTGCTTCCCAGGGCTGCCATTAAAGAGATGCCCTCCCCGGGTCATGGCCTACGGATTGAGATCCACAGCACTAGACCCACAAAGGGGACTGTTGGGAAAGCAGCCCTGACACATCACTTACAAATCTTTCCAGAGAGGAATCCTAGCATAGGACCTCTGACATTTCTTTCCCACGCTTCTACTTAGGGGGGGTCCTGACAGCATATTCTTCGCATTGTGGTAACTCTAGAAGCATTTATCTCAGAATGTTATAGTTATTATTTGTCTGTCATCATTCCTGAATCATGAACTGGGTCCTCCATGCTATATGTCATATACCTATGATGGTACTTGCTACAAAGTTGTAAGGCAACGGTTACTTGAAGAATGAATGAATGAATGAATGAATGAATGAAGATTTGACTCATATATATTTATGTGAAAGGGAAAACAGAACTCACTACAGGAAGTATACTGTTCCATCCCTAGAGAATTCTGCCTGAATATTTTATGCTGAATTGCCAATAAGGTGGCAAGACACATCAGTGATGAAGCCCTGTAGGGCTGGCCACAAATGCCTGCATGCTTTGATTGCTTCTCCATCGTGAGTCCATTTGTTGTAGTAGACTTAATTAATATTGATTTTGAGAAAGAGAATTTCTGGATAACAAAATGAGTTTAACTGTTTTTACTCTGGTGTATTTTTGCTGAATATTTTGTTGTAGCATATCACAAAGCCATTTTTTTTTATTAATTTGACCAAAGGAAATTTTTTTACCAATACAAGAAATTTAAAAAAAGCCCATAACATTCTGTCTTGCTGAACTAATAGAAAATAATAGCTATAAAGCAAGAGAAGTGTTTATTACATTAGAAAAGATAGTAAAAAGACCTGTATTTGAAATTATGTAAGTTATTGTTTGTCTTTTCATTAAACATCACGAAGTGCCAGTAATGTGTGTTCATTATAATTAATCATAATGCCTTTTTAATAATACTCTTTTATAAATCTGAATTTTAGAAACCATAATATGGGACTTTTCAGGAGCAGGATAGCAATCTTAGTACCAAGACCCCCATAATGCTTGCATTTACCCTCCTGCGACTCCACACGAATGAAGTTGGGAGCATTTATTCACATATAATCTTGCAGATGCTGCTGCTAATTTGTTAGCTAACATTCTGGCCTTCACAAATGAACATGGTCATTCTGGTTTTTGTGTGAATGGAACATGAGGGCTAGGATGCTTTCCATATGCTGTCTCCCTGCCTTCCCTTAGTAGGGTCCCTTTGGGACCATTGCAGCATAGCTACTGAAGGTTGGCACAGCTAGCTGTGAAGCCAAGCAAGCTGGCTGAGCCTCGTGGGCATGGACCTAAGCTCAGCCCTTTGGAACCCTGTCTGTATCCTTGTAGCTAAAGTCTCAGGTGCAGCCCCTTGGCCTGCTTTATAGACAGTGGGGCTTTCTCATGAAGACACACAGTGCTGTTAAGAAACATCTTGGCACCTAAATGTTCTTCCTTTGCTGTATTGACTCATTGTGATTTTTAATTTAATTATCTTCCTTTAGATTAAGAAAATAATTCTGTCTAATAAGGAAAAGTTCAGGGCTGGCAGATTCAATGCCAAATTCCACTAAACCTTTAATAAGAGTAAACACCAAAGCTTCTCAAACCATTGAATAAAATACAAAGGGAAGGAACCGTGCCAAATCTATTTCATGAAGGCAGCGTTACCTTGTCACCTGAACTGGGTAAGGCTACAACAGAAAAACGAAACTGTTGATCAACCTTCCAAATAAACCTAGATGTGAAAATTCTGAATAAAATTCCCAGCAAACCAAATCTAAGAACACATTAAGAAAATCATACACTATGGGCACATTGGTTTCAGGGTTGTGATGCAAGGTTGGTTCAGCATACACAAATCACTAACTGTCATACGTTACACAAATACAGGGAAGGAAAACTCATGCAATCATTTCAATTGATGCAGGAAAGACTTTGAACAAAGCTCATAAGCCCTTTGAAATAGAGACCCCAGAGATTCAAGAAGACGGGAAATACACCCCGATGTGGGCTAAATATGACAGACCCACACCCAACATATACCAAAAGCATATTCTCTAAAATGTGGAAACTGTTCTGCTCTTCCTTAGGATAGCACTTGAAATCTTCTGTGGGCAACAAGGCAAGCAAAAGAAATGAAAGGGATTCAGACAGGAAAGGAAGAAATAAAATTCTCTCTACATATGGACATGATTTTAAAAGGCCGTGAAAACTCCATCAGGAAACTTCTAGACACAATAAACAATTTCAGCAAATAATGCAAAATTAACATACAAGGAACATAAGACAAAATGAATGAACAAGGAACAAAGTATAAAATTAACATATAAGGAATATAACACAAAATTAACACACAAGGAACATAATACAAAATTAACATACAGGAAGCATAATATAAAATTAGCACACAACATTAGTAACTTCTCTACATACCAACACGGAACTTGCTGAGAAAGGGAAAAAAATCCATTCACAGTAGGCTAAAAAGAAAGAAAGAAAAAGACCCACCCAGGAATCAACTAAGAAAACAACGGCCTGTACAGTAAAAACATCTAAGACAACAAAAGAGACAAATTGGAGGAAGCAGTAGAGGAAGAAATGAGTATGACCTCCCAGGCTCACGATTGGCAGAATTAATATTGTGAAAATGGCTATATTACTTCAAGCAGTTTACAGATTTCACGCAGTTCCTATCAATCTCAATGATATTCTATAAAAAAATATGGAAATCCCTAAAATTCATATGGACATACAAAGACTCCCAAATAACCAAAGTATCATGTAACAGTAGATAGAGGTACCACAAATACCTGATCTCAAGCTGTATTACAGTCATAGAAATAACAAACGCCCCAGCATATAACTGGCACAAAATAGACACATAAAACAACAGAAAAGAGAAAATGAAGGTACAGCCAGGTTATTTTTGAGAAAAGAGTAAAACACGATTTTTGGAGAAAAGATCGCTTCCTTGAAGTGTAGAAAAACTGAATTTCCACATGGACAAGAATGAAACTCCATATCTCTCACACAATGCACAAATTGGATGGGATATCTTAATTAAGGGCCTGAACTTTAAAACTTCTAGAGGAAAACACAAAAAACACTTCAAGATAGAGGCAGAGGCAAAAGACTTTCTAGAAAAGGCTGGAATAGCACAGGGAAAAGTGAACTTACTTGAAATTAAAACACTGTCACACAGCAAAGGCAAAATGTACAGAGTGAAGAACAGCCTCAAGAATGGTAGGAAATATTTGCCCTTTATACTTCAGATATGGGATTAATATGTAGACCATGTAAAGAACTGAAAAAAAAAAGCGCGCTCCATATCTCTAAATCAACCAATCAATAAATGGGATCATTTACTGAGTAGTTGAAAATGGTCCATCCACAATCAAAAAAGTGTTTAACATCCTCCTGAGCTATCAGGGAGATGTGTCTGCTCTGAGAGGCCAAGCCACCTCAGTCAAATCAGTGTCTACCATCAAGAAAGCAAATGACAAAAATACTGGTGAAGATGTGGGCAAAGAGGACCCTTTAAACATTTCTGATGGGAATGCATACATGTGTAGCCACTGTAAAATCCAGTATGGGGGTCTCTAGAAGTCTTAGAATAAAATCACTACGTGACCCAGGTAGCATTCTGAATCAACACACCATAGAAATACTAGTTAATCCATGTTTATTGCTGCATTATTCACAATAGTTAGGAAATGGAGCCAGTCTAGATGTCCATCAACAGATGAATAGATAAAGAAAAATGAGATCATGACATTTGCAGGAAAATGAATGGATCTGGAAATCATTTTCAATCATTGCAGATACTAGGTTTAAGTGTGTGTGTGTGTGTGTGTGTGTGTGTGTGTGTGTGTGTGTTCGTTCATGTCTGTGTCCATGAGACGGGAGGAAGAGATCTTCAGGGAGTGTGTAAGGGAGGGTGAAAGCAGAGGGAGGGTCTGTTTGGGGAAGGGGAAGGGTTGGGAAGCACAGAGGACAGAGGAAGAGGGGATGAATTAGGACAGAATATGATGACACATACATATAAAAATTCCATAATGAGGGCCCGAAAAGACGGCCCAATCAAGAAATTGCTTTCCAAGCAAGATTGACAACCCAATCTGGGTTCCCCCACCAAAAAATCCAGGTATTGAGGTGCCAGTCTGTAACGCCAGTGCTGGCAGAAGCAAAAAAAAAATGGCAGAAATCTAAAGCATGCTGACTGACAAGGACTCTAGAAGATAGGTGAGCTTCAGGTTTAGTGAAGAGATCTTGTCTCAAAAAATAGTGACTAAGAAGGACATTGGAAGTCTGTCTCTGGCTTCCACATGCCTGTGCATACCTGTATGCATGCACATACATACACAGACATGTACTTGCAAATATATCGCACACACAAATAAAAATTAAAAATACCATAATGAAATATTTTTAGTTTAAAATAAATCTGAAGATGGAAGATCAACTTTACCGCTTTTTCTGAAGAGCTCAACAGTTCATATCTTCCACACAGGACACCCGTGCCTTTTACCTTCACAATACACAGGACTGATGAGGTCATCTGCTCTGCTGCAGATGAAGCTTTCAATATGGAAATGACCTGATGTGTCCAGCCACTGAGGTGTGGGATTGGTCACAGGAAAGCTGTATTGGGAACTCCAGCCATGTGGTATTAGCCAAGACAAAGACGTGGTCCTATAAACTTGTCAATCAAGCCATCAAGGAGGGGCTGATAGACGTATGCCAAGGAGCCCAGTTCAAGGCTCCCTTGGAGTCTCAGCTGCCTAAAAAAAAATGTCTGTGTGTTGAAGACGGAAGGTAGCTATCTCAGCCAGGCATGCTAGTACATTCCTCTTATCTTAGCACTTGGTTGGCAGAGGCAGGGGAGCTTGAGTTCAGGGCCAGGGAGACACTACATCAATACTGCCACCTTGACCCAAAGACCAGAACAAGTAACTGTGTTAAGCTTGCTATAGGTTTGTCTTTCTTGAAACAATAGCATAGTTTTTGTTTTCATTTCATGATTTTGGTAACTGGAGGTCTACAGAACTCACGACCCTATTGATGAGGAAAAAAATGATGCCTTTTATTTTAATTCCCATTGAGTCATCTAAAGCTTATTATGTGTTAAACACTGTACTTAATACTCAGGAAGTAAGATAAAGAGGCCGAGAAGGTCCCTAGTTCTATGAAGCCCATTGCTCTGGATTTAATGTGACAGTCTAAGAAAAAAGCAAATGTGCAATTACAAAAGAGTCTGTAACCATAGTTTGTCAAGGCAGTGGCATCCAAGGCAATAACATCTGAGATCTGTGCTGATGATAGAGCAGGTCTCCCTGAGCATCTCAGGGAGAGACCAGAATTCGGGTGCCTACCTAGGGTACCTCCGCAATTCTGACATGGAGGCATCAGCTGCCCTGTCTGGATGCTACCCCTTAAGAGATGTCTAGAAGACAGGTCGACCTTTCATGATGCTCTTCTCTGTCCTTTGCTGAAGGAGGCAAAGTTGAATTTTCTAAGCCATTCACTACCTAAGCCAATAATTGTTCCCAGTGCCCCAAGGGTAAAGTTCCAGACTGTGGACTGTGTTCTTTCTAGAGTGGTAATGGTGATCGGCTGTCACCTTTACAACTTTATGTGCTGTAAAATTTAATGGAAAATGTGCCCCTTCAGTGAAACCAAAGAAACCCACAAATGGGATAGAGAAAAAACACACTGTTACTATGGTAATGGCTTTGCATTGGCAGCTGAAGAAAATCATTTAGCAAAGTTATAAAACTGTAGTAAATATTGGACAGCTTTATGGAAATGTAATAAACTGAAGCCATACATCACAATGCACTAAAGCTCATTTTACATTTATGGCACATAGCAAAATTATAATGCAGACGAGGACTAAATGACCTATAAATGTTAAGCACATAGTTAAGCATGGAATATGTCAACCAGGGTCTTTGTGGCTTTTCTGGGTAATGCATTCAGGTTAGATGAGAGAAACACTGCCCGTTTCTAAGCCTATGTATAGTGTTCCCTTTCAAAGGCAGATGCAGTGCAAAAATCGTATCCATTTTCTTGTAGATAATCAGGTAAGGTGTAATGGGAAACTTGCAAACCCATGAGCTTGTTTATGAATGTATGAAGGTGAATGCCGGTAGCCCTGTTACCCAGGTATCATTACTGCTCAGCCTGATCCAAATCAGAACTGCATTTTGTGTTGTTTACCACACACTCCACTTTGTGAGAAAACCACAGATTTTCCTCAGGAAACACAGCTGTTGCTTTGTCTGCAAGGAGCTGAGCTTGAGGGTGATTTGGGTAACACCACCCTGGGATAGAAAAGTATTTCAGTTGGAAGGGAGCATTTCTCCCTCAGTGAAACAGGTTCCTCCCTGGCTGGCAGGTTCAGCTCTCCTGCAGAGGATAGGGGAAGAGATATAGGCTTTCAAAGGCACAAGGAGGAGCCATTTCCAACAAAGGAATGGAGGGTGAGTGTGTGTGTGTGTGTGTGTGTGTGTGTGTGTGTGTTGTTGTTGTTGTTGTTACAATGCAATTCTAGCATCTGCTCTGTGACCAGGAGGATACAATTCATAGCATGACCAAAAAAAAAAAAAAACACTAATTAGTAGCTATTGTGTTGTCAAAATACAAAACAACCGAGTCAACCAACCAGGCAAAGCAAAGCCATCCATCTAAGAACTCCATCTACTCAGTCCTTAGAGCTCTTATTTTTCACTCAGTCCTAGGCTTGCAACGGCGACAAGCTGCATGGAGGGTTTCCGTGGTGCTCGTGCGCCAGTTCTCAAATACTCACAAAAGCCTTGCCCACCACCTCCGTCCCTACCGCCTTACCCTCTCTTCATCTCTCCAAGGACAGCATGCAGTGCATACTGTAACTGCGTTTAAAAGAGGCCCGTGGTCTTGTACTGCCAGAAGGGATTATTTTTATTTATTTATTTTTATTTAATTTAGAAACAATCTTATTTTAGTTATCAATCCCAGTTCCCTCTCCCTCCCTTCCTCCCATCCCCCACTACTGACCTCCCCATCCACTCCCCAGGGAGGGTGAGGCCTTCCATGGGTGATCATCAAAGTCTGTCACATCCTTGGGGGGGGGGTGCATAGGCCCTCCCTGGTGTATCTAGGCTGAGAGAGTAGTCCACCATGGGGAATGGGCTCCTCAAGTCCATTTGTGCACTAGGGATAAATACTGGTTCCACTGTCAGAGGTCCCATAGACTGCCCAGGCCTCTTAACTGACACCCACATTCAGGAAGCTTTGTTCAGTCCAGTGCTGGTTTCCCAGCTTTATGACTGGGGTCTGTGAGCTCCCACTTGGTCCGGTCAGCTATTTCTGTGTGTTTCTCCAGTGTGGACTTTATTCCTTTGCTCATCCCTCCTCTCTCTCTACCACTGGATTCCAGGAGTTCAGCTCAGTGCTTAGCTGTGGATTTCTGCTTCTACTTCTATCAGCTGCTGGGTGAAGGCTCTAGGATGGCATTTAAGGTAGTCATCAGTCTCATTATAGGGGAAGGACATTTAAGTTAGCCTCTCCACTATTAAGCAGAAGAATTAAGAGTAGCATTTCTTCAAGAGTATTCTTACACGAAGTTGCTGATGTGGCAGGTGACAAGTACAGGCAGAAAAAAAACCCTTTAATAAAATTAATTACTTGTAAAATGTCCCGGGTGTCTTTTATAAAATTTAAATATGTGCTTGGATACGTGAAGTGATGGTAGGTGAGGCTGTCACCAGGGAGATGATAACAGGGACACCTTTTAAATGTGAGGTGCTAAGAGCTTTGCACGGATCATTTCATTTCATATCTTTACAAGCTTTAAGGTAGGCATTACTGTTAACTGTGTTTTCCAGATGAGGTAGGAGATGGAAAGAATAACTTGCTGAAGGTCATGCAGCAACTCAGTGACTATACTGGGGCTAAACTTCAGTGTATGGAATCTATGAGTCCTGTTATACACTTGTCCGTCAAGCTGAGATCTCTCTGGTTTAAATATTGTCCTGGAGAGGAATCCTTTCAATGGGAACAAAGCTATATCGTTAGCACAACCATAGAGTTAAAAACAAGGGTATAGCCATATCGGTAAGTCCCAGGACTGCTGTGCAGCATGCCTGGGCCGTCACTGGATGTGCAGAAGGGTTACTGCGAGGCTGCTGTGAGGGAGGAAAGCTCAGTGCTGACCTAGACTTGAGAGGTAAGCCGGGAGCTGGGAAGTAAACCCCGGTGTGGAGCTGGAGAGAGGGTGGAGGTCCAGATGGCGGTGGTGGGGATGATGAAAGGTTGGCTGGGAAGGGAAACTGTAAAATCGGAACTCTAGCTAATGTAGTGTATTGAGCCAGGATCAGTAGCCCCAGGGGGAGAAATTGAATAAAAGAAATAAAACATCATCACAGCTTCCACCTTTTTTCGGAAAACCATGGTTAATCATGTTCCCCTTCATCTTTTTTTCCACTCTGCGGAAAAGATTTGTGTACACAGCTGCCTCAAGTCCTATGTGGTCTTATCCCCTGCCCCCAATGTATCCGCATTTTTAATGCTTTTCCATCTTAAAACACTTAATGTGAACAAATGTGTAATGTGTTTCTCTCTTTTGGCTTCAGGTATCACACTGATATCAAGCAAGCATATGTTTCTTTTTTTTAATTTAACTTAAATTAGAAACAAGCTTGCTTCACATGTCAATCCCAGCTCCCTCTCCCTCCTCTCCTGCCCCCCCTTCAACCCTCCCCCAACCCCTTACCAAATCCCCACTCCACCCTCCAAGGAGGGTGAGGCCCTTCATGAAGGATCTAGAAAGTCTGTAATATCATCTGGGGCAGGGCCTAGGCCCTCCCCCATGTGTCCAGGCAGAGACAGCATCCCTCCACGTGGAATGGGCTCCCAAAGTCCATCTGGATGACAGGGATAAATGCTGAGGTCCCAAAGAATGCCGAGGCCTCCTCACTGACACCCATTTTCAGGGGGTCTGGATCAGTCCCTTGCTGGCCTCTCAGCTGTCAGTATGGGGTCTATGAGCTCCCCCCTTGTTCAGGTCAGCTGTCTCTGTGGGTTTCACCCACCAAGTCTTAAGCCCTTTGCTCATTACTCCTCCCTCTTTGCAACTGGGTTTCAGTAGTTCAGTTCAGTGTTTATCTGTGGGTATCTGCCTCTGCTTCCTTCAGCCACTGGATGAAGGCTCTAAGATGGCATACAAGGAAGTCATCAATCATATTATCAGGGAAGGGTATTTAATGTAGCCTCTCTACTATTGGTTAGATTGCTAGTTGGTGTCATCCTTGTAGGTCTCTGGACATCTCACTGGTGCCAGATCTCTCTTCAAACCTATAATGTTCCTTCTATTATGGTAGATTTAAACAATACATATCCACAAATCCAACCCTACAGAAAGTACTGGAAGGAAAACTTCAATCTAAGGAAGGTAACTATGCTCACAAAAACATAGGCAATAGATAATCCAACTTTACTAAAAGACAAAAGAAAAAGGGGGGTAAATCCACAGACAATAACACCACCAACAACAAATAAAAATCAAACAAGAATTAATACTCAATGGTCCTTAATATCCCTCAGTATTAATGGTCTTAATTTGCCTATAAAAAGACACAGGCAAACAGAATGGATATGAAGACAGAATCCATCCTTCTGCTGCATACAAGAAACACACCTCAACTTCAAAGACAGACATTACCTCAGAGTAAAGGGTTGGGATAAGATTTTCCAATCAAATGGATCCAAGAAACAAGTTGGTGTAGCTGTCCTAGTATCAAACAAATTAGATTTCAAACTAAAATCAATCAAAAGAGATGAAGAAGGTTATTTCATATTCATCACAGGAAAAATGCATCAAGATGAAGTCTCAATTCTGAACATCTATGCCCCAAATACAAAGGCACCCATGTTTGTAAAAGAAACGTTACTAAAACTCAAAGCACACATAAGACCTCACACAGTTATAGTGGGAGACTTCAACACCCCACTCTCACTACTAGACAGGACCACCAGACAGAAACTTGACAAAGAAACAAAGGAACTAACAGAAGTTATGGCCCAATTGGGTTTAACAGACATCTATAGAACATTCCACCCAAACACAAAAGAATATACCTTCTTCTCAGCGCCACATGGGACCTTCTCTAAAACTGACCACATACTTGGCAACGTAGCAAACCTCAACAGGTACAAAAAAGTTGGAATAACCCCCTGTATCTTATCAGACCACCATGCTTTAGAGTTAGAATTCAACAACAACACAAATTGCAGAAACCCTACAAATTCATGGAAATTGAACAATGTGCAATTGTACCATTCCTGGGTCAAGGAAGAATTAAAGAAAGAAATTAAAGACTTCCTAAAATTCAATGAAAATGAAGACACAACATACCCAAACTTATGGGACTCTTTGAAGGCAGTACTAAGAGGAAAGTTCATAGCACTAAGTTCCCACATGAAGAAACGAGAATAGTTATACTAGAGAATTAACAGCACAGCTGAAAGCTCTAGAACAAAAAGAAGCAAACTCACCCAGGAGGAGTAGATGCCAGGAAATAATCAAATTGAGGGCTGAAATCAATAAAGTTGAAACAAATAAAACACTACAAAGAATCAATGTAACGAAGAGTTGGTTCTTTGAGAAAATCAACAGGATAGACAAACTTCTATCCATACAAGCATATGTTTCTAACCTGTCTTCTTCCCATTCCTACAGGCGGAAATTCATTTTTGGCATCGATTTTAGTAACCTTGGTGTGCAATCTTCCTTTCCTTAGTAAGGTATTCATCTTTTCAATAAAAAGAAGCACTTAGACTTTTCCTTAAGCATATAGGACTGGCCAGCATCACACTTTGGGATCATTTTCAAGTACAATAACATCAAATGGGTCTATAAGGACTATGTGGGCAGGACACCTCAGCGCCCTGATTGTTGATCTAGTGAAAGGTACTGAGTTCCCAATGCATGGGTAGTGTACATATCGTAAGCATGCTGAGAAAGGAATAACTCCCTGAAGGACAGGATGATGAGGCATGCCCATATTCATCACATGACTCAGATCGTGACACTACTTAAAATTTACTGTTTTAATTTTAAATTGTTATGTTTGTAGTTAGTTGAAACCCTGGTAATTGGATCTGTGGGAAGGAAAGTCAAGGAATGGCCAGTGTGAAAAAGGAAGAGTGTGTGCAAAATATGTGCTCGATACAGAGTACTTCTTTGCAACTGTGGCTCATACTGAGATACTCCTGGTGAATACTGTCTCCTCCCACTCCCTTTGATGGCTGTTTCTTTTCTTGTCACTTGTGTCACATATGTAGGCATTCATAAGATTTAGTTGTGCCTCTCCTTGAAGCCTGACTTGCATTGCCCAACCTTTTGTTTGTAGGAGTCACCCACATTGCTGTTGAAAGCTTTTAGTGAGTCAAAATATTGCTATATCATTCATTTCAATGATTTAACACACAGTAGAATGTTTTTATTCTGACATAGTTGAGATAAATATGTTCTCCTAGTTTCTTAAAAA
The DNA here is from genome assembly GCF_017639785.1 of Mesocricetus auratus. Classification (NCBI taxonomy): domain Eukaryota; kingdom Metazoa; phylum Chordata; class Mammalia; order Rodentia; family Cricetidae; genus Mesocricetus; species Mesocricetus auratus. Next base: position 58,168,594 of record NW_024429195.1, on the reverse strand, counting down.
TCCCCTCTGATTTCAGTTCTATTTTGACAATAGGACAGAGATATGTTTAGCGATACCCAATGAGCTTTTCCTTTATAATTTTGTTCATTCTTTGGAAACATAGAAGGTTCTTCCCTTCAGGGTACTGATAAATATTTGCTCTTATTTAAGCTCCATCATGTTTTGATTTCTTTTTCTCTCATTCTTTCCTTTAAAAAATAAGAAAGAGAAAACCGTTAGTGTTTAATACACCTGTATTTACTTTGGTTTATGTCTGACTAGGTGGGTTTTCTTTCCAAATAGTTAACTAGTTACTACATCATTCTTCCCCATGTTTATCTATACTGCTTTCTTTGTGTGATGGGGTTGAGACAGAGCTGGCATGGGTGTGTGTGTGTGTGTGTGTGTGTGTGTGTGTGTGTGTGTGTGTGTGTGTGTGTGAGAATCTCATTACTTAAGTCTCAGTATTGTGCTGGCCAGAAGGGAAGTCAGGGTCCAAGAGAGTTAAGGAGGCCTTTTCTGGAATGGATAATTGAATCTTGGTTTTGTTCTAAGTGGGATGAGCACCTGCCACAGAATGAGTGTAGGGGAGAGTGTAATTATTTTAGACAGAGGAAACTGACGGTGTTCGGTCCTCTGTGATTCTAATCTGGAACTCTGAAATCAGAGTTTCAGGTCTTCCTTCAACTTGCTTTTTTATGGTGTCCCACAACTTATATTTTCTAAATTTTATTTACTTGTGGGTTTGCTTGTCTATAAAATGAAAATAGTCTATTTCATAGGGTCACTGCAAGCACAGAACTCAGCACTTACTAAGCAAATGCTAAACATTTGCTGCAGATGTTAGTCATTCCAGATGCAGGATCGCCCAGCACTCTATTCCAGCTGCCCACATCTAGGTGTGAGAACTCAGGCCTAATGGTTCACACTGTGTGGCCATATGAAGAACAGAACCATGAAGAGTTGAAATAACTTCAGGAGTGGGAAAATGGTTTGGTCTTTTGGAAATAAAAGTTGTGAGCAAGTGAGTGGCATGGGACCAAACCAGGTTCTTTCTATGTGGCTCAGGCTGTTCTGGGACTCTCTCTGTAGACCAGGCTGGCTGTGAACTCACAGAGATCCATCTGTCTCTGCCTCCCCAGTGCTGGAATTCAAGATGTGTGCCACCACCGCCTAGCAAGCTTGTCATTTCTGTAATGAACTTCAATTTTTTTCTGATAAGGAACATTATTAGATTTCTTCTGCATCCTTGGTGTTCAACTCTGAAAAGTACCCTTGAAACCTTTTTACTCAGATTGATTTCTGCTGGTTTTCAGTGTTTGTTTTGGTTTCCTTGACAGACCGTAGTTTCATTTCTTCCATAGAGGTGCCTGAAAGGGCTTAATGGTGAAAGAATTCTTGGCAACTTAGTGCAGAGCAGTATGGCACGGAGTGGTGTGTGGGGGCAAAGAATGTCACAAAAATTGCACCATGAAACAGACCTCATGCAAGAGAGGTTTATTGGGGAGGTGGAAGGGGCAATGTAAAATGTCTGCTCCTGAGTGGGAATGGAGACAGTGGTGGGCCAGGTTGTGATGACAGGCCTTATAGGGCCTTGGAGCATGTGCACAGAGAAAATACAGCACAGTTGGAGATGGTGGAAACATGTCCCACTGGCCCTTAGCGATGATAGGATATTGGCCCAGAGTCATTGAAGGCGGGAGGAGCCTGGCTCTGGAATGTGGTCAGAGGACTTTTGGAGGTTCTCAGTACACCCAACAGTGTCATCTTTCAGTTATGATTCAAGTGAGCATGATAGTTAAGAAAATAAGTTCAGGGGCTGGAGAGATGGCTCAGCAGGTAAGAGCACTGGCTACTCTTCCAGAGGACCTGGGTTCAATTCCCAGCATCCACATGGCAGCTCACATCAGTCTATAGTTCCAGTTCCAGGGGATCTGACACTCTCACACAGATAGGCATGCATGCAAAACACCAATGATCATCATAATAAAATAAAATGAAAAGAAAGTAAAGTTCATCTGTTCCTCTGTTGATACACAAGTTTTCTCAGTCATAAAGAACAAAGTGACAACATTTACAAAAGGACAGATGCCACTGGAGGCAATCAAATTAAGCAAACCAAGATTATCTCAGAAAGACAAATATTGTATGTTTTATTTCTTTTGTAGTGCCTAAACTTTGTGTAGATACATGAAATCATATATGCATATAATGTAAAAAAATCAAAGCTGTCTAGGAGAACAAAACAATTGATGGGGATGGGGGTAGGGAGTGTGGAGGGGAATATGTTCACCATACAATATATATGTGTATAAAAGTGTTCTTGTATAACACAGTACCATATGAAACGTATATGTACAGTGAAAATTTTTAAAGCAAAAGAAGGGGGTTAGGAAAGAGTCTATGCTCTCCGGTGACATGACCCTATTGTTTATTTCTAGCTTGTGTGCATTCAGACTCAGTAAATGCTGCCCGGCCAGGCAGTGGTTGGCTTCTTGTTGTATACACAGAGTCAGGACATATTATTAGAGGTCTAAAGAGAAGGTTTCGAGAGCTAGACTTGCAAGAATGGGCAGCTTGCTTATGAGCCCTTCATGTCGAACTCAAATCGATGTTTTAGAAATGGGTGCAAGATAAATATCTCACTGTTTGGAGCCGCAGACGATTGTGTTATCATTTTAGTAGGAATTGCAATTCAGAAGTGAGTTGAGGACATAAATACTGAAGAGTGAAAGGCCCAGAGCTGGGGACTGGAGTGCTTGTTCATCTCTTCTCTGCAGGTGAGAGGAAAATCAGGTCTGTGTAGGTGCATCATTGAGTTGCAGGATAGGGAATTCCGTTTGGCTTGCTTATTTACTACCCTTGTGGACAGCGTTATTTATTTCATGTACAGTCTCCTGGACAGGATTTTATTGTTAAAGCATCAGCGTGAATATTTTTCCCATCCATAGATGAAAGAAAATATAAGCTTGATAGTGGTGTGATACCGGACTGTCAATTTTGGCATCAGACAGGCGTGGCTCAAAGCCCACATCCACAGCCCACAATCCACTTGGCCTTGGGCAATCTGCTTCGTACCTCACAGGAGCCTTTCTTTCCTGATTTATAAATAGAAAAATGGGTATCTTCTTTTGAGTGGTGTTCTGATAATTTATCTTCACGTTAGCCTCTTTCATTCCTCTCTCTCTCTCTCTCTCTCTCTCTCTCTCTCTCTCTCTCTCTCTCTCTCCCTCTCTCTCTCTCTCCTAGTCCTGTTTTTTCCCTGTTTTTCTTTCTCTCCTTCTCTTGCCTACTTCCTTTTCAGTGCTAAGGATTGATCCAGTGCCCATTGCTAGGCTGATGTCCTCCACCTGAGGCGGTGGTTCTCAACCTTCCCAATGCTGCGGCCCTTGAATACAGTTCCCCATGTTGTGGTGAGCCCCAATCATGAAATTATTTTTGTTGTTACTTCATAACTGTAATTCTGCTACTGTTATTAATTGTAATGTAAATATCTGCTATGCAGGATATTTGATACATGACCCTGTAAGACATGCAAACCCTCTTAGGTGCACTGCTTCAGAATTTAGATTTTCACTCCTGACTCTGAACCAGAGGACAAAAGCTGCAGGAACTAAATGGGGCCAGGAGCATAGGCATGAAGATGACCATCGTGAAAATAAAAGGCAGACAGCCCAGCACTCCCCAGTTGATGGGCTGGTCTTCCTTCCCTTCCCCCACAAGAAGAATGCTTGCAAATTGCTTCAGCAGGCTTTTCCACACAGCCCGCTCTGAAGATGATTTCCTTGATTACACATCTGCCAAGTTCAGCATCTTCAAAACACCAGGTATTCACAGTATCTCAAGCGCACTAACTTCATTTCAGGGCCAACTGATGGGAATTCACAATGTTGCCATAGCACCATACAATTATTGTCAAGAGACACTGGGGATAAGTCTAAACCATTTGCTCTCATGTCTAGTCTCTGCTAGATGAGATGAGATAGTGAAGAGAAGGGAAATTTCATTTTATTTCAAAGCAAAGTTCTATACAGACATCAGGATAATTGCCGATTTACTTGGTTATCTACATCAACCCACAACTTGGACAAGAGGCAGTGAGTGGGCAAATGCATTTAGAAATAAATGTTTTTTCCTCTTTAAGCTTTTTTCTTGAGAGTCAAGTATACTTGAGATCATAGACACTTCATTTTAAAGTTTTTGATATCTGGTTCTTTAGAATTCTGTGCCTCCAATTGGACCTTCTCCTCTGATTTTCTAAAAATCCTGTTTCCATTTAACCATGGCCTGCCTGAGACTTCACAGATCTGAAGGGTAAGATTACTACTCCATGTGAGATGAGGTAATGGTGTGTACAAGAAGGGGAAAATCATCTATTCTACACATCCTAACTCCCTTACATCATTGAACCATAGCCCATGTTTCCTTTGATTCACTGTCCTGGATAGTTTTATGTCGACTTGACACAAGCTAGGGTCATCTGAAAGGAGGGAGCCTCAAAGTAGAAAATGTTTCCATAAGATCCAGCTATAAGGCATTTTCCTAATTAGTTTATGAGGAGATCCCAGTCAGTTATGGGTAGGGCCATCCCAGGGCTAGCATACTAGGCTCTGTAAGAAATCAGGCTGAGCAAGCTATGATGAGCAAATCAGTAAGGTGCACCCCTCCGTGGTTTCTGTATCAGCTCCAGTATCCAGGTTTCTATCCAGTTTGAGATCTTGTTTTGGCTTCCTTCAGTGATGAACAGTGATTTGGAATCAAATACTCTTCTCCCCACGTTGCTTTGTCATCACAGCAATAGAAACCCTAACTAGGACATTCACTGAAAACCAGTTGGTAGACCTTTGTATTTTGTTGTAGGCTTTCATGGCTAAAAGAAAAAAATTATTCAAGCATTTTAAATATTTCTCAAATTTGAAATGTAGAAATGTTGCAGGTGAAACAAACAATCTGAAGGGCCAAACTTGTGGTAAGCCTCATTTGTTATGATACAAAGCTTTATTGGATTGTCAACTGTCTTAGTTACTCTTCTATTCCTGTGAAGAAACCCTATGGCCAAAGCAACTTATAGCAGAAACAGTTTGGGGACTCCTAGTTCAAGAGGTTAGAGTTCACCAGTCATGGCAAAGAACATGGCAGCCAGGGGGCAGACAGGATGCTGGAGCAGTAGCTGAGAACTTACATATTATCTACAAACATGAGCCAGAGAGAGCTAACTGGGAATGGTGTGGGTTTTTTAAACCCTCAAAGTTTACCCTAGTAGCACACCTTCTCCAACAAGGCCTAATCCTTTGCAAACAGTTGGGGAGCAAACATTCAAATATATGAACCTACCACATTGACATGCGATCATTCCATTCAAAACGATTGAGTCATAATTCCAATGTGTCTTGTGAATAACCAGAGCCAGTCAGAAATGGCTTCAGGTTGAGAATTCTGTTCAGAACACAGATACATGCTCAGAATTCCCAGTGTATCATTCCGTATTTGACCCTCACAGGAACTGTTATAGAAATGGAATGAACAGTTTCCTCCAAACATGCGGGCACAAGTAGACCCACTCATGGCTACTTCTTCATAGAGAAATGCAAAGGAAGAATATTTGTTCTCTAGTTTATGTGGGGACCCAAACTGCAATACATGAGGACTTCAATATACTACTGGCAGGGCTAATGGTGACAGCCATGCCCTGTGGAGAGAAATTTCTCCAATAATCTTCTTGATAGGAGTAGAGATAAAGGAAGGCACGACTTTCTGAGGTTGGAGTATTGGCAAAGACCAGGGAAAACTAATTTTTTTAAAAGTATGAATCTAAGCTTAAAATGGTATAGATATGGAATCTTTAGGATATGGTTAAAATTGACTGACAATTGCTATGTGAAAGTAAACACACACACACACACACAAACACACACACACACACGCACTGTGTGCAGCCACACAGAGAGAAAGAGAGGGAGAGAGAGAAAGGATAAAATATAAACAATGGCTCAAACTCTCCCATCAACACTTTTAATCTGTCCGTGGCCACCTAAGTCATAAGCACCCCATAGTCCATGTCAGAACTAAATCCATCCTTTTCTTTCTCTGGACAACACAAGTTGTTTTTATTTCATTCTTATGCCAATAGCATCCTTATTCTTCAAGCCATCTGGGGTTAAAAAATGAATATGTGTTGATTCTTCCCTTTCATTCCCAACATCCAATCAGCTGATGAATCTAATTACCTCTGAAGTCTTATTTCACATATATTTTTTACTCTGTTACCATGGCACTAGTTGACAGGAATCCTTCCTTTACACTTGCTTATGATTTGTAAATATGACTCCAAATTAGCCAGTGACAGCTGTCTCTTGGCTCTTCTATTTGTTTGGACACCAAAGTCAGTCTTTGAAACATGCATCTCCTTGTCATGTCTCTCTCTTGCTTGCCAACGTTGGGGCATCTCATTCAGTGATTAGACTTCAGACTTCTTACTTCACCCTGCTCAAGCCCCCACAAGTCGAGTCCATTCTTTTTTTCCACCTACATTTACCTTCTACGTGAGCTCTATGTCATTCATCCCCTGAAGATGCTACTTATCATCACCTTTTCTTCTAAGATCTACCTCCCACATCTGCTTCATTAAGTTTTACTTCTGCTCTAATGCCCCGGTCAGCTATGAGCCTTCCAACACCCTCGTATCCTAATTTATATTAATGTCACACCATGCTTGGCCCTGCTAGTATTAGTACTACTTTGGTATGTGATTTGCTGATATTATGTGCACCAGTGATAATGCCTTGCACTATTTCCATTATTTCATTTTGTTTTTAGGACATTAAGTCAACCCTAATACATAATCCCCATTTAACAATCAAGGAAATCAATACTGAGTAAGTTGCTTAGTGACAAACAGTGTATTAAGTCCAGATCCATTCTGTCCTAAAGCACAGAGTTTTCCATTAGACCAGCAATTTTCAACTTTCAGGTCATGACGTCTTCAGGGATCCAATGACCCTTTCACAGGGGTCTTCTAGGGCTATTGGAGAACACAGATGTTTGCATTACAATTCATGACAGTAGCAAAATTACAGTTAAGAAGTAGCAATGAAAACAGTTTTATGGTTGAGGTCACCACAACATGAGGAAACTGTATTAAAGGGTCCCAGCATTAGGAAGATTGAGAACCACTCCATTAGCTCATCCTGTCTTTGTGTGGTCAAGGGCTCTCTGACGATAGATATGCTTCTGTAACTCCTAAAGTAGTGACGGTAATTTGCATGTGGTGGGCTTCTGTGGAATGTAAGCTTGAAGTTGCTGACAGATACCTCATTTGGTGTGGAGTCTGAGATAGAAAAGCAGCAAGACTGGCTCTTGGTGACATTATTCGAGCATCTTCACCAACCTAGTTCTAGCTTTAAACTTCTCAGGTCTATGAGTCAGTTCAGTCTTCTGTGAGTTGGATTTTCTGTTTAGTAATTAAGTTACTATAATGGTGGAGCGGGAAGAATAGTGTAGTACATGGTTTTAGCAAGGCAATGAACAAAATTTGATATTATAGGCCTATGGGCAAGAAAGTAAATTGTGAATTTGTGTTAGTAGTTCTTTATCAATAAGGAGGGAGGGCTAAGGATATAGGAAGCAAAACTGTGTGGTGGAGGCTTGAGCAATTCTGCAGAAACCCTCTTCACACCTAGGGATGATTTTCCACAGCAAGGTTTCCAGGGCTCTCCTCACCACCTACTGAGAAAAAAGGAACCGGGGCGTGGCAATTAAACTTGGCAGAGATCAATGTTAAGTTCTAAATTAAAAATCATTTAGGTAATGATAGGACATGGTAAATTTGGTGGCTCCGAGCAGTGTTAGGTTGATTGGTTCCCAGAGTGATACAGTTTCCAACAATTTGATATTCTTAGCATGCTAAGAAGACAGTAGAAGGTACTTAGTGTAAGCCTTACCAAGTAGCAGATATTTGGCCAATTGGTTGTGACAGTGTCATCAACAGTGCCTTGGATGGCAGTGATGTGAGTGAATTTGGAGTTAACAAAGTATTTGGAACACTGGAAATTTTAGTGTCCAATTTTCAGTTGATTGATCTTGTATAGTCTTGATTGTTCCAGTGAAAACTCTCAACTTTTGTATTTGAACTATTTATGGTTTTAATGTATTTTTCCTTATAAATGTAAGCCATTTGCAGAAAGGTTATAAAATACAAATGAATAAAAGAACAGCCACAAAAATTACCTGATGAAGGAAGGGGGCTATGCTACATGTAGAATCCCCATCAATAGATTTTAAATAGAAATGTGAAAGTCCATCAAAAACATGCCTCAAAGTTTTGTAATCGAGAAAATTAGACTTTTATAACATCCATTTTTCAACTTCAGGATTCTAAGAAAAAAATACAATGACTGCCACTTGTGTAGCTTTAATTTACATTCGTTTTTAATATTTGGATGATTTGTGAGACATTCTGTTTTTTCCCAAGATGTTGGTTCCAGTGCCCATATTTGATTTCTGTACTAAAGTAAACCCACCCACATGGCACACTGACCCTCAGTGGGTTTGACATTTTTCTCTTTTGAACAGCATCCAGCATTTTGTAGCTTACTGGAAGAGTCTTCACCGAATGACTCAGCCAGTCATGGAAGCAATTCTTTCTGTGTAATTCTTCCTTTTTTCTAAGAATGACCATAAAGCACATTATTTGGGGATAAACAAATCTGGAAATGTTTCCAGTAATGTCCTTTTGTGTGTGTACAGACTGCGGAAAGATTAACTAAAAATTCTTGACTGAGATCTTGCTTCCTACCTAAATGTTTCAGTAAATTCAGACTCACTGAGTAGATTTCCAAATTTTCCAACTGAAAATAGAAAATGAGGCTATATTCCCAGATGAAAAATCGGGCTTGTTTTGTCTTCAAGATGTCTGGAATTCACTCGACACGATGCCAACCACCATGTATACACTTGATATCTCTAAACAAAGTTGTGTTAAGTCATGTTGCATCTCATGAAAAGTCACGAGGGCTACAGGATGATAAAGACCTCTATTCTTCTTCCTTTTCCTTCGTTTCCCAATTTATTTCAGAAAACATTCCCAAGTAAGTATGGTATTATCGATGCTCAGAATTTCAAATTGTTTTATCATTTGAGGACTTGTGTGTCGAATGCGCTTTTAGAATAATCCCTCCAGTTTTGATCTAAACAAACTTTTTCACTATCCTGAAAACTTTTCACTATCTTTAAAATGTATGTGTGTATGTGTGAGCATGTTCAGCACAGTGTATGTGGAGGTCAGAGGACAACCTCTGTGCAACTGGTTCTCTCCTCCCTCCTTTACATGGGCTCCAAGGATAGAACTCATGTGGCCAGGAAATACCTTTACCTGATGAAACTTTTTAGTCCCATTTATTTATTTTTAAAGTCAGGGTCTTAAGTAGCCCAGCCTGGCTTCCAAGTCATTGTATAGTCAAGTATGACTGAACTTCTGATCCTCCTGTCTCTACCTCTAGATTGAAGAATCTGCCACCAATCACGTTTATATGGTACTAAGGGTTGAAACCAAGGGCTTCATGCATGCTAGGCAAGCACTCTCCCAACTGAGCTGCTCCCCCACACTTGAGGTGTTCTTCTGCAACCAGGCAAGTGCTTTTAAAGTTATGAACTGCCATTCTCATGCTGGCAGTGCAAAGGAGAAGACAGAACCATAAAGTTTGAGAGAATGGGAATGGAAATCAGAGTAAGCTACCGAACATTTTACTGTAAATAATAGCTACCATTCTTGGGAATGTACTGCACCGTGTGCTTAGACCGTGAATAAAGCCTGAGCTGGTCTCTTTGATGTCTCCTGGGGTCATGAAATGAAGGGATGTGGAAAAGGGAAGGTCTACAGGCAGAGAGGCTGTGATGTTTAGAACCGAACCCTAGAATGTTTAGACTCTCCGTTCGGTGGGAGAGTTACTAGCCACGTGAAGTAGTGAGTCCCAGAAGTGAGTCAGCCAGGTCTCCAGGGCCAGAGAGCGGTTCCTCCCATTGTGTCTCAGGAGTATGAACCTAAGTCAAGACTGTGCCCATGAAGCTAGAGAACTTCAAACCCTCTGCATCGCTCCTCATCGCTGACCCTCTGGGACAATCAGCTACTCTTGTCATGTTTACAGCCCACCTCTGCATTTCCAAGGGGAGCAACCATCGGTTAGGAAGTAATGAGAGTGTAACAGAGGCCTGTCTCCACTCTGGCAACTGTGTCAATGATGGCTTAGCACCTGCACAGGGATGCCCACTTAGTTCACGTCTACACTTTGCCCTTCCTACCTCATAACTTGTAGTTCTCTTACTTAATTTTTAATATTTGTTTATTTAGTGTATGTGCGTGCAAATATGTGTGTGTGTAAACATGTGTGCCATGGTACATGTGTGGAGGACTAAGGGCAGAGTTTTCCTGTTCCAACCACCTGTCCTTCCCAAATAACTGGCTCAGATACTTAATATGAATTATAAATGTTTGACCAACAGCTCAGGCTTGTTACTAATTAGCCCTTACAACTTAACACATTTCTATTAATCTTTTTTTTTTTTGGTTTTATGAGACAGGGTTTCTCTGTATTATTTTGGAGGCTGTCGGTCCAGCCTAGCCTCGAACTCACAGAGATCCGCCTGCCTCTGCCTCCCGAGTGCTGGGATTAAAGGCTTGCGCCACCACCGCCTGGTTTCTACTAATCTTATGTGCTGCCCCAAGGCTTATGGCTTTTACCTCTATTCCATTTTGAATATCCAACTCATTTGTCATCTGGCTGGTGACTCCTCTAACTCTGTTCTTCCTCATCCCATCATTCTCAGTTTGGCTTTCCTTTCTAACTTTATCCTGTTCAGCTATTTGTCAGTCAGCGTGTTTATTAAACCAATCATATTGTCATACATTCACACAGTGTACAAAAGGACGGTTTCACAGCAGGAGGACAGAGGAGAGTTTGGAGAGCTGGCTCTGTCTTATTATGGTTTCATGGTAATGATCTCAGATCACCAGGATTGGCAGCAAGCTCCCTTAACAGCTAAGCCATCTTTACATTTTAAAAATCTATTTATTTTTTTATGTGTGTTTGTGGTTTGCCTGCATGTATATCTACATGAGGGTATTAAATTCCCCTGAACAAGAGTTACAGACAGTCATGAGCTACCACATGGGTGCCAGGAATTGAACCCTGGTCCTCTGGAAGAGTAACTAGTGCTCTTCATTGCTCCAGCCCCTCTCTTTTAAAATTTGATCATGCATGTTTTCTTCCAAGAACATGAGTCAACAAACCTCTGCAAAGGATGAGAGATAAAGTATTGTGGTGTTTACCAGCCATATAATCCTTGATGAAACCACCCAACTCTGCCATTGTATGGACAAGCAGGCATAGGCAATTTATTAATGAATGGAAATGTGCTCCAACAAAGCCGTACTTGTAGTACTAATATTTGTACTTCATGAATTTCATGTGTTGTGAAATATGACCCATTCTTTTGATCCCTATTAAAAATGGGTATCAAACCAGGTTACGCATGTAGGCTGTAGTTCTTAGCCCTTACAGTAGAATGTTATCTGGGAAGCCATATCTTGGACTGGCATTTTTAGACAGTAAATCATGAACTTCAATGCATATGTAAATGATCTGGGGTTTGGCAAAAACAGTGATTCTGTCATGCATATCCAACAAGCTGCCAGATGATACAGCTGTTGGGGACTTGCACATCACACCTTGAGTAGCAAGATTTACAAATATCACCTAGTTAGGTTCATCCATGGAGAAGAGCCTGGGTTTGAGAGGGACTGGTGGAAGTGGAGGGTTGTGGCATTGCTGAGTTAGGAGAGTCCAGGAGTAGTCTGATGCAGGCCTAAATCAGTCCTGGTGAGGTTGGATGCATGAAGTCTTGGGGATGTGGGCTCAACAGGGTGTTTTTGTTACTTTCTCTCATCATGGCAGTAATATTTCATAAGAGATTTCAAGAAAGACGGGTGTATTTTTGGCTTATGGTTTCAGACATTTCAGTCTGCTAGAACATGGAAGGAATGGCATCACAAGCATATGCTGAAGGCTTGCTCGTGTCATGGCTGGGGACCAGGAAGCAGAAAGTGTACCAGGAAGGTGACAGGAACAATACAGCTCCTCCCCTTTCTCCACCATGACTTGCTCCTAGTGACATATGTCTTTAAGTTAGATCCTACTTTATAAAGGTTCCGTGATGTCTCTAGATAATTTCATTATTTGGGGACCAAGTGTTGAAGCACTTGAACCTTTGGAGGACATTTCTTGTTCAAACCAGTAGCAGATCTTAGTGGCTATAAGGATAGGAGGGGTTCCAGGGAGAGGCTTTGTTGGTGAGTGGTGTCCCTAGCAGAGGTCCTAGTGCCCTGTGCAGAAGTGGGTACAAGTGCTTAAAACGTATTTCTTGGAAGCCAGGAAAGAGAAGCTGGGTTGGAAGGAGATAGAGAGGGGTACAATCATGACCTTAATCTGCATTACTTTGGGTTTGAGTCCACAGAATCCAAGAGAAGGTAACAGGCACATATAACTTGAATGCCTTTTGGCTAAGACTAAGTGTAGAAAGTGATAGGTAATGACAGAAGATAGAGTGCTGTGTGACACTCGCTGGTCCAAGAAGAGCTGTTTCCCATCAACAGAGAATGAGATCTAAGTCAGCATCATTGCCAGGTGGGAGGAGAAGGACCAGCTGCTTGCTGAGATGAGCCAGTGGAGCTTCATCCCTTGCATGTGATCTTATGTAGATGCTGACTCTACTCTTGTGTTACACAGGACTTCATTGAACAAAGTCAAATTTTGCTCTAAAGCACTCTAAGTTTCAAGCTTGTGGATCAACTTACGTTGAATATCCTGCTATCAGGCCCATGTTCTCAGCGGCTTCTTCACACACTGGTTTAATTTATTCTGCTAATAACATGAAGGATTCCTTACATAGCAAAAGAATTTGTTCTTTATATGAGATCATAAGCTTTCTCAGATGAGGTGAGTTTTCTTTTTCCTCCTTAAGAATATTTTTAATTTTGGAAACTCTGAGGAAAGAGAATTCACCTGAATTTGTTGGAGGACAGTCTGTCCTTCACCAAAATTAACCCCAAGTATAGGAATGATGCTTAACCAGCCAGATTCTTGGTCTTCTCTGCCCTTAGTATCTTCTTTTCATATATCCTATACACTGCCACCCAGTTAATATTTCTGAAGCAAACCCACAATCCTATTACTCACCCCTCAATACACTCAAATGGTTCTCAATGGTCTGTGATGAAGCCCATACTCATCAGATGTTTTTCAGGGACACCCAAGTACCACCAGCAGCTTTCATACACATTTCTATAAGTCTCCTCTAATAACCGTATAGAGACATATCATTAATTACAAATGCTCGACAGAAAGCTCAGGCTTGTTACTAATTAGATCTTACAACTTAATTTAACCCATTTCAGTCTATTTATGTGCTGCCACACGGCTCATGGCTTGTTACCTCATTTTGTACACATCCTGCTCCCTCTGTGTCTGGCTGGTTACCCCCTGACTCCACCCTTATTCCCAGCATCCTCTCTATTTGATTGTCATACTTCATCTCCTCCTGCTTAGCTATTGGCCGTTCAACTCTTTATTAACAATGAGAGTAACACATCTTCACAGTGTGTAGAAGGATTATTCCACAGCAGAGGAGTTTGGTCCATCTTATTTGATGCTGGATTTCCAGGGCCTAGACAAGTCATTAGTGCATTGAAGGTACTCAAGAAATATTTATGGAATAAATGAACAAGTGGGTGGATGAAGGTATATTTAAATTTAAGTGCCATCATAAAAATACCTAAAAATGGGTTGAAATAAAGTGGACTTTTGGGTGGATGAAGGTATATTTAAATTTAAGTGCCATCATAAAAATACCTAAAAATGGGTTGAAATAAAGTGGACTTTTGAAGTTAGATTTTTTACTTTTATTCCTCCCTTGGCAGCAGTTGCAAATGCCAAATATGTCTATTTGAACAGTGCCTGACTCCTGGGTGCAGAAGTGATTCACAAATCTATTGAGTTGCTGTTATCTCTCAGATATTGTGCTGTGTGCCTTATAGCACAACTTATATTATTTGTCCATAAGAATTCAATAAGGTAGTTATTATTCTTTCCATTTTTTACTTATGGAGGAACAGAAACCCAGAGAAATTTGTCCTCATCACAGATTGGATGAGTGGCAGAACAGGACTTTTAAAGGCAAGTCCTTTCGATGCTCTCAGCATCTCTGTATGTCACTTTTGTGATTAGCAAATAAGCTGCAAGAACAGGAAGCAAAGCCATGTCTACTTGACTTGGAAAACTCACATTTCATCACAACACTGTGCGGCCTCAGTATGCTGCTGTATAGCCAGTGTTGAATGAATTTTTAAATAAGTACATGAAATGGTTAATGAATTAATGAAATATCCAGTGAATGACAGAGCTAGTGATTAAGAATAAGCTAGTCTTAAGTTAGGGATGCAGCTCAACTAGCAGAGGTCCTGCTTTGTAAGCACAATGCCCCGGGTTCAGTATATATTACCACATAAAACTGGGTATGGTGGTACACACTTGTAATCCCAGCACTTGGTGGGGTAGACACAGGAAGATCATAAGTTCAAGGCCATCTTTGGCTTGCATGGAGAGTTCCAAGCCAGTCCAGAAACAGACCCTGCCAGTAAATAAACACTGAATTGAACAATGAGAAACGAACAAATCATTCTTCCCTATCAGAAAATAAAGTCAGGTGGTTGGTCTGCAAGTACCAGCTGCTCTTTTTTTTTTTAAAGATCAAAGCTAATTCCAAAGTAGAAATAAGTTCAAATTAACAGAGTATTTCAGTGCTGTCAGGAGAGCAGACAGGTTCTACAGCCATGTCTTTAGTCATGGCTCCACAGATGCCACTTTGGAGATGGTAGATGGTGACAGGCCTGGAGCTACAGTAGCCAATGGGGCCTGCAGCCTTGAGCCTTCATCAGCAGCAGATCCCAGAGCTGGGAATACCAGCTGCAGTAGAAGCCTAAACTGTTCTATAACCCCATCTCGTGCTATTTGAATCACCAAGGCATCCAAATTTAAAACTACCATGAGAGAAACTCAAGGTGTTCACTGCTGGTCAACAGGAGTTCTCATACCATCAAAAGGAAGCAACAGTGGTTCTGTATCTTAAGACCTTTTAAAGTCAAAGAGCATGTCCTGCCTGGTGTGTGATCTTGGAAAGTTTCCTCACCTCTCCCGGCTCTAACTCAGGGAGGAGTGCTCCAGCTCACTGAGTGCTGCATCAGTTGGCTTTAAGAATTACCTAAGAACTGCATGGGTAGCATTTACCACCCTGATCAATATGGACTTTAATTATTAAATCGAGCCCATGTTGTACTGACTGTACTACTTTCAGCACTTTTGAGAATTTCCCCCAAGGCATGGACTGGGCAGCTAGACTGAAAGGTAAGGAACTGTTCCTGGTAAATGCTCCCATTCATATTTTATTTGCAACAGCCTCACCGGGAACTGGAGTCCTGAGCGATGTTTTTAGGTGTGTTTGGTTATTCTCAGATACTTGACAGGGAGCTCAGGCACACGCTGGCTAAACTGCTATCGATTTTGATCTTATTGTATAGAAACAAATCTTAACTGTCACTATTAATACAATACTAAAAATTCTTGACAGGTATTATATAGTTCTCAGACTACTTCTGCAGGGTAAAGATCATTGTCATCACTTGCTGATGTACAACCTGCATTTTGATTAGACTGTGTAGTTTGTCATCCACACATCTTAGACCAGAAGTGACAAAGCTGTGTCCTAAGCCCAGATCTGCCTGACTCCAAAGATGTCCTTTGCTCTGAACCACACAGATGTGGCACCTTAACCACACGGACAGAGGCTGCCATGCTTATGTCACTACTAGGTATCAAGGGTTGGAGCAGTGCAAGCATTCTTCTGCTGAAGGGGGAACAGAAGGATGAACAAAACAAGGATGTCATAGCTCTGGAGAGGACAAACAAACAAGACTTACAATATGAGGAGATTCTGACTGATGTGTGGGCTGGAAGAGAGTGGGGGAGGGCAGACTTATCTTACCTAGTCTTGGAGCATGTAGGCATCAGCCAGGTGAGTGACTGGGGTGATGGTGGGGAGAAATGTTCTAGTAAGAAGGTCCAGCCTGTTGGACAGTCTGTAGGGAAAGAGATGAACAGCCCATTTGGAGACCCATAAGCAGCTTAGTGCATTTGGAGAATGGTGTAAAAGAGGGACAGTGGACACCAGGGGTTTGAAATAAAATTAAGAAAGATGGACTTTACATAGAGGATTTTCATATTGTTACAGAAAGGGATTTGGTGCCCGTGTGCACCTTGGGACACACGTGGAGACCAGAGGACAACTTGTGAGAATTGTTTCTCTCCTTCCACCTTGTGGGGTTCTGGAGATCAAACATGAGGTCCCCAGGCTTGGGGCAAGTGCTTTCTCTTTGGTTCTCTCTTAAAATTGGTTTCCAAAGTCATTGAATAGTTCTATAATTCTCAAGGTGCAAGCTGTAGTTATCATCATTATCAGTTTAGAGATGAAGAACCAGTGTGAAGGGATGGGACCATGGCTGTTTTGTGGAGTTGGGTTGTGAACCCAGGAGTCTGGCTCCACAATTCCCACTTGAAACATGGTGGCTATAAACTTGGAGCGTAGATGCTATGAATGAAGGTGCAGAATCCTAGACCACACACACCCTCAGGGACTTTGACTTGGGTTTTCACTGTGGGCATTTTAGATTATTCTTTGAGAGATACATTTGTAGGTCATTATGTTCATTTACTGTTATTGTCCTACTGAAGACAAAGAAAATAATGTGAAACAATAACTTTCTGGAGTGACCTCTCTATTGATCTTCTAACATGTTATCATCTATCTATCTGCCTTCCTGTATCCATCTATCTAAATATCTATTTATGTATCTATCTAATCCATCTAGTCAATGTATATATGTATGTATGTGTGTGTATGTATGTATGTATATATGTATGCATGTATCTACCCATCATCTATCTATCTATCTATCTATCTATCTATCTATCATCTAACACTTTTACCTATCTACCTGTCTTATCTCACTATTATCTCTCTACCATTCTATCATCTACCCATCTATCAGCGACCTATCTTTGTACTCTACCACATCAACTCTATTTACATATGTAAACCAGTTTAATTGAAATTCAAAGGCTAGATCCACTCAAGAATAAATTTGTGGTAATTGTGGGAGGAAATAACCCTGTCCTTTTGTTACTGGACCCCTTTATCTAAGATGACATTCTTTTAGAGTCCCCATATGGGAGGTCACAGCTAATATTTATTGCATTAGTCATTTGAAAACATCTAGTTTTTCTTTTTCCTGTAGTTCTTTCAGCTCTCTGCTGCAATTCTCTCAGTTTTGATACAAAGATGTGCTGTCATGGTGCAGTGCCTCTGACATCACTGCTAGCATGAAAATTATTAGTTCTACTTTTCTACCTGAGCTAGATAGGGCACTGTGTAACTTTATCTACATTTAATTAATCAGAAGACTTCTGCTTTTAGGTTTAAACTATTTTTCAATCCACTCTGATAAGGAAGCAATGCTAAGAATAATAGACTCAGCCGGGTGTTGGTGGCACACGCCTTTAATCCCAGCACTGAGGAAGCAGAGGCAGGCGGATCTCTGTGAGTTTGAAGCCAGCCTGGTCTAGCAAGTTCCAGGACAGCCTCCAAAACAATACAAAGAAACCCTGTCTCAAAAAACAAAACAAAACAACAACAACAATAATAATAGGCTCAGAGATGCCACAGTGGTCACAGTGACCTTTAAAGTGGACAGAATCACATATCCCAGTCTTCTCCATTAAAGCCAATGTCCTCTGACTTGCTGGAACACAGCTGGACTAACTACTGTCACCTCCTTAACTGAGAGAAATGGAGTGAAAGATGGGTGCTTCTGTTGGGAGGAAGGAAGGCAAGGGACTGAGGTTAGCCAGAGGAGAGCTCAGGCTTGTCAGCAAGACTGGCTGGCTCACAACACTGCTGGGGGGAGAAGCATGAGCCAGAGCAATGGCAAAGCCAAAAGATTTGAGTGATAGTGTGTGTAATCCTTTCTATGACCTCCAACTCCTGTGGAGTCAACACCCTGTGTGCTCATGAATCTCCAAACAAGAGGCTTTCCCTTTTTTGTAAGACAGCTCTAAGGTAGAAAACTCTGCATTTCTAGGCTTAAAAAATTGATGAGGAATATTCCCAACTGATGCTTTGTACTATTGAAGCAGCCTGGGTGGACTCATCTAGCTCATAAACTCTCCTGTAAGAACAACATTATTTTTACTTATCTATCTTCTTTTTTTTTTTGTTCTGTAATTTTTTTCTTTTATCATTTTTTATTTTAATTTTAAATAGCTTGCTTTACATGTCAATCCCAGTTCCCTCTCCCTCCCCTCCTCCCGCACTCCCCTTCCCCCCCAGCCTCCCACCCTATTGCCAAATCCTTCCACATAGGGGATATCTAGAGTCTGTCATTTCACTCTGGGTAGGGTCCAGGCACTCCCCTAACAGTCCAGGCTGAGAGAGCATCCCTCTTTGTGCTATGGGCACATGATGACTGTATTCCAGGGATAGACACTGATCCACAGCTCAGGGCCCCATAGGTTGCCCAGGCCTTCTCGCTGACACTCACATTTGGGGAGTCCAGATCAGTCCCATGCTGGCCTCCCTGCTGTCAGTCTGGGGTCCAAGAGCTCTCCCCTGTTCAGATCAGCTGTCTCTGCTGGTTTTGCCAGCCGATTCTTTGCCAATTTGCTCATCACTCCTCTCTCTGTCACTGGGTTCCTTGGGTTCAGTTCATTGCTTAATTGTGTGTTTGCCTCTGCTTCCATTAATCACTGGATGAAGGCTCCCGGATGGTTATAGACATCAAGTTCATTATCAGGAATGGGCATTCGAGGTGGTCTCTCCACTATTACTTAGCTTGCCAGTTGGTGTTATCCCTTTAGATCCACTTGAGGTCACTCTGGTGCCTGATCTGTCTTCTAACCTATGATTCCCTCTTCCCCCTATTCTATCCCCACCCACTCAACTTCCTGTTCCCCCATGACCTACTCTCTCTTCCTCTTCTCCCCCTCTCTTCTTCCCAGCTCCCACTCCCCCCCCCATCCCTTGCCGTGTTCCCCATCCATTCAGAGGATCTTGTCTCAATCCTCTTCTCTTGGGTACTATGCATATATGCATATCTTTTAGGTTCTTTCCTGTTTCCCAGACTCTCTATCAGTGGAAGTGCAGACTGGCACTATCCTGATCCATGTCTAAAATCCATATATGAATGAGTACATACCATGTTTGTCTTTTTGCGACTGGGTTACCTCACTCAGGATGGTTTCTTCCAGTGCTATCTATTTACCTGTGAACTTCAAGATTCCATTGTTTTTTTCTGAAACACCGAAGACAATTTATGCTGGAGAGGATGTGGAGAGAGGGGAACACTCCTCCACTGCTGGTGGGAGTGCCGACTCGTACAGCCTCTTTGGAAATCAGTATGGAGATTCCTCAGGAAAATGGGAATTAATCTACCACAAGACCCAGCAATTCCACTCTTAGGCATATATCCAAATGAGGCAAATTCATACAACAAGGGCATCTGCTCCACTATGTTCATAGCAGCATTATTTGTAATAGCCAGAACCTGGAAGCAACCTAGATGCCCCTCAACTGAAGAGTGGATAGAGAAAATGTGGTACATTTACACAATGGAGTATTACTTATCTATCTTCTTTAGGTAGGGGGTATACCATTGAACCAAAACCTCTTTGAAAAGAATAAGTTGATTTCCTGTGGCAAGATGGAATAGTAGAGACAATATTCACATTTCAAAATGAACCGCTGAAAAAAATAAACCAGCCTGGGGCTGGAGAGATGGCTCAGTAGTTAAGAGCACTGGGTTCAATTCCCAGCACACACATGGCAGCTTACAACTGTCTGTAACTCCAATTCCAGGGGACAAAACATCCATGGCAAAACACTAATCTACGTAAAATAAAAATAAATAAAATGTAAAAATACAGGCAAAAATATACGAAACAAAGGGAATTACACAGAGACCAGCCAGAGCTACGGGGGGTTAGGAGCAAACATGATGGGCTCCGTCAGGGCTCTGACTTATGCCAGGACTGAATGGGTTTCCAGTTGCTGTGCAGTGTGGGTAGATTGGAGCTCAGATGGAGGCGGTGAACTCAGGGAGTGAAGGAGACGAGTGTTAGCTGGGAAAGACAGAGGCTGTGTTTACTGGACAGCATCTAGGAGGGGAGTGAGGAGTGGCGGGAAGTAGAAACATCTGCTGTTGGAGATTAAGCAGCTGGTTGACAGGCATATGGGTGGGAGAGCCTCCTTCCTTCTAAGGAACTATCCAGAAACCTTAAAAGGAAGAGTGCCCAGGGCCCATACTACCAAATTTTCCTCAACATACTCGGGAGGTGCCAGAGAGCGTTTCGCCAGTGTAGGAGAGTGACTGTCCTGATACCCAGTGCTCCTCTAGCGCTACATAATGAACCTTAGGAGTGTGACTCCAGGTGAGAAACTAGTTCTAAGTAATGCCACTGTGCTTTAAACAAGACTGAGAAATGCCTTAGGTTTGCAAAAGTTCTCAGCATGCTCCACGGGAGAACTCAGTGTCTGGCGTTGGATGGAAGATTAGCAGTCCTTCAAGGAAGTATGAAGATAGGAAGCATGATGAAGAATAAGATCTGGCCAAGAACTAATGTCAGTCTTGGCAGACGAATGTTTTTAAATGATTACTGTGTCTATATTGTGCAGTCAAAACTGAAGATTAAAAAAAAAAACAATAAAAAGAGCTACATTGAACTCGCAGACCCGAAAACTACAATACTTTAGATAAAAAAAAATACACTGTATGAGATGAGCACCATCTCGGACATTGTTAAAGAAAAGATTAGTAGGGGATATGGCTCAGCAGTAAAGCCCTTCCCAGCATACAGGAGGCTCTAAGTCCCTGCTGTGCCTAGGGGTTGTAAGCTGGAGGATGCTATATAGACTGCTAGGAAGGAATTCCTGTCAAAAGTCCTACATAGCTGTGGACCCTGTGCGCTATATTACAAATGAGCCAAGTGAGTAGCTCCACTTGTGCAGTAATGACAAATCAGGTGGGGGTGGTCACTATTTACTGATTAGATATGAGGCCCGTTTCATTGGAAGAAATTCATACCTGGCTCTGTAAACCTGGTCAAAAGCCCATGGCTGAGGAAGTCATAGGTCCTAGTGGGAAATCTCCTGTCACTGTCTCACTAAATGGACATCAGTAATTATATTTTGCCCATAGTTAAGTGCTGCTGTTAGCTTTAGTCACAGATGTGGGCATCAGTAACCACAGAGACTCATAGCTGTGTTTCTTTTATGAACTTGAGTGTCCATGTGTTTGATACATAGATGTTTAGAACTGCAGCTATCTTCTTAGATTTTTCCTTTGATGAGTATGTAGTATCCTTGCCTATGTCTTCTGATTAGTTTTGGTTTGAAGTTTATTTTGTCAGATATTAACATGGCTACCCTGTTTGTTTCTTGGGTCCATTTTCCTTAGAATATCTTTTTCTAACCCTTTACCTTGAGGTGATGTCTATCCTTGATGTTAAGGTGTGTTTCTTGGATTCTGTTTTCACATCCATTCTGTGTTCTTGTGTCTTTTTGTCTTGGGGAATTGAGACCATTGATGTTGAGAGCTATTGATAAGCAGTGTTCATTGATAGCCGAGTTGCACGGTCACAGTACCCTATCACTAGTTCTCTGTATATGGGGACTGTCATTGGAAGGCACATGCTGCATCTCCTGTGTTGTAGATGGTTCTAGCAGGAGGTCCTGCAGCAAGCCAGACACCTCCACTTTTAATGGGTGGAAACATGTCAGCTGAGTTTTGCTTTGAGGTTAAGGAACTTGAAACAGAAAATTCGCCTGAGCCAGGAGTGAAGGTTAATGTCTATAATTCCAGCAAATGGAAAGCAGAAACAGGGAGAGCAAGAGTTTGAAGGTATCCTGAGCTACCTACAGAGGCCTTGTCTCAAAAACAAAAACAAAACATCACACACACACACACACACACACACACACACACACCACCACCACCACCACCACCACATTTCAAATGACTTCATTCCCTGATTTGAAGAGCTCACTTCAGAACCATGGGTCGCTAAATCTAACAAGTGTACCTGTTACTGAAAGGCCGAGACCTGGCCACTCCAGGCTGACAAGCAACCGGGTCATTTAGTTTTTAATTTGCATGTGAAGCCTGCATTTGAAGTAAGGGGCAACTGAAGTCCAGAGCTTCACTTTCAACAGAATAATGATGTCACGCTGTAAAGGCACGGTGAAGAGGGGTTGAACTCTACCCCCCACACACACTCTATGGCTTTCTACAATTCTGGTTGAAGCTACTCAACTCCATGCTGAGACCAGACAGTTTGTTCTTTGGTTGTAACAGGAAACCATGCTGAGCTGACCCCCTTTTTAAATGTCTCCAGAGCCCCAGGTGGTAAAGGGCACAGATTTTCAAAGCTTGCTCAGCAGGGCATTGAAGATTGAAGAGCTGGATGAGGTGCCGAGGAGGTGTGCGATCCACTTGGGGGGTGCAACGCTTGGGCTGGGTGAATTCCTGATGAGGAAGCTGCAGCCAGGAGGCTGTAGGGAAAGCTCAGACCCAGATCTGCCTGCACCAGCTGCAATACTAGGGCTGCAATACTACCACGCTAAGCCCTTGTGGTCCCTGGGACCTGCTGTCATCACTGGCTCGCAACACTTACTTTTCTGAAAATGGGTAGAGAAAGAAATAGAGATATATTCTAGAACTGGTGATTGATATAAACGGCCTTATAAAAAGTAAAGAGCAATCTGTGGGTCATGTTGGAAGGTCACTTTAGAGCCCCTTACAGGCCTCAGGGGAAAGAAGAAAAAAAATCACTTCCATGTTTGTTTTCGGTGAAAATTATTTTTCCTGGATCTTTGTTAAGCCTCTTCCAGCTTTTGGCAGGAACTGCCTTCCTGGGCCTCGCTGGCTCTGGCTGACAGATCACATCTTCCACAGGGCAACAGCTGCTCTAAAGAATTCTGGAAGAGCTGCCTGTTTTTGTTACCGGACACTGGAGGATGTGTGACATGTCATTACCCTTCGCACTGGTTCTGCACAAGAACATTGTCAACACATGGTGACTCCCATTCTCTCCTCTCTCTTCCCCAGGATGTCTTCTGGCAGGGAGTATTCACTGGTTTCGAAGGGAAATGGATATGAGACACAGGCGTTGTGGAATGTGGAACAAAGAAGGGGAAAAGGCCTTCTTACGTTTAAAATGTCACTCTGTAAGATTCCATGGACGGTGTTTGTGTGCCACAACAGGCATGCCTGTCATGACAGGACATGTGTGCTTTGAGGCCGGCTGTGGGTACCAAGAAGGTGTCTGGCACTGGGCAGAAGAGTTCAAAGCCAGATTGCATTTCGAGTTTCACTTTCAAAGTTCTTACATGGCCATTTTCAGTGTTACCAGTGGACTTTTATAGTACCAATTATTAACTAGCCAATGGTCCATCCTTGAAACTAGGAAGGTGACCTGTTCATATGGTAAACATTTATTATATTATGCCAGACTCCAAGGATATGATCAGAAGTAAAGCAAAATGCCTGTTAGCAGGAGGCTAACCTTACGAGGATGACTGTCACGTAGCTCCTGATAACTTTTCACATAGAAGAGGAGAAATCTGTCACCCTGCATGCAGAGATGCCATGGGGTCTGTCGTGGTTTGAAAGAAAATGGCCCCCAAAGGGAGTTGACACTATTAGGAGGTGTGGCCTTGAGTAGGTGTGGTCTTGTTGGAGGAAGTGTCACTGTGGGGGTGGGCTTCGAGGTCTCATTTATTCGCAAGTCATGCCCAGTGAGACAGACCACTTTCTGGTGCCTTTGGATCAAGATGTAGGATTCAGATACTCCTTCAGCATCATGTCTCCCTGCACACGTCTGTCCCACCATGATGACAGTGAACTGAACCTCTGAACTGAGAGCTGCCACCTCAGTGAAATGTTTTCCTTTATAAGGGTTGCCGTAGTCTTGGTGTCTCTTCACAGCAATAGAAACCCTGACTAGGACAGGGTGTCATGGCTTCCAAGGGCACACAGTCACGTGTCAAAATGAACCACATCTTCCCAAAGAACCCATGTCATCGAACAGGAGATTGAAACCATTTGTCTGAAAGCAGACATTAATGGGAAGAAAAACATTTCTTTCATTTCATCTATCCACCTTTCTCATATTGAAGACTTTTGGGGAAAGGTGAGGCTGTGATTATCCGGTTTGGTACAGGGATATTGGAAGCCTGAATGAGTCCTGTGAGTGTCCTCTTGTCCTTAGAGCTAGACGAATTGGTTTCCTGTTATTTACATTCACAGAACACGACGTAGTTTGCAAAATGCGTTAAATCCCTTTGCTCTCCCAGTAAGGCAATGTGCTCTCCCCAAGTTGATGATAAAGGAGTTGGAGTTAGGCATAGCTGTGAGACAAATTCAATTCAGTGACCTGATAAGTCTCAGATCTGATACATGGCAGACTCAGACTTGGTTTCAGAACCAAGTCCTTTATTTCTTCTGCTGTGTTGGGTCTCATCTCTGTTCAGTATTTAAGACATTAGAAGACCCAAGCAAAGGATCTCAAGTCACTATATGGCTTGTCTCTGTTTCTGTGTGGAATTAGAGAGCTGAAGTGGGAGAGGGACCTTTGGGTGATGCTGCCCATGACATTCCCAGGACATTGGAGGAGGAGACAATGCCCTAGGTTAGTGGCTCTCAACCTTCCTAATGCTGTAACACTTTAATTCAGTTCCTCATAGTGTGGTGACCCCCCAACCATAAAATAATTTTCATTGGTACTTTATAACTGTAATTGTGCTACTGTTGGTAATTGTAATGTAAATACCTGTTGCACAGGATATCTGGTATGTGACCCCTGTGCCTCATTTGACTCCTTAGTGGTTGAGAACCATTGCTTTAGGTGAAAAGACAGAGACACTAATGCAAGGAAGTCTGGTCACACAGGGAACACAATGGGGACAACTTGGGAAGCCATCATGAAAGGTTCTAGCCTAGTACTCCTTATTTTCCCACAGATGCCTGTGACCTTGGGATTACTATTTTGATTTTTCTATCCATCAAAACTACACTAGATAAAACTGTATCATGAAAAATTTTAAGATTCCCCATCTTCAATTAGGCAATCTGGAATGACCATGTTGATTTTTATTGACAAACAATGGGACACGTATACGTTGGCAATGTTAAATTCTTGAATTGCACATATATCTATATACTTTTGTCTATATGGTATATAGATATGTTCACTTCTGCTGTCAGATTAGTACAGCACTGGCCTAAAAGATCTTAGATCTAATGAGAACAATATTAACATAGTTCCAGATTGACAAATTAAGAAGTACCACACTAAAGGAAGCAGGGGTACATCTGCTGATCATTCTTGGCAGGAAGAGGGCGACTCGTCCTGAACATGAACATTCATGGCCAGGACAATGGTCCATGATCACAGCCTTCAGAATACTGAATAGTATGAACATCCTTGCCAGTTTGTAAGAGACAGCTTCAATGCAGCTGTTCACTAGAGAGGTCCCTGGAGTAACCATGGTTTGATGTGATAAAACCATGAACATTGTAAGACAAAGACATGAGCGATGTCAAATATTCAGTGTATTTGCTTTTCCCTGGAAACCACTGAGCATGATAAATGCCAGGGAGTAGAGGTGGCGAAATTCCAGAAGTTTGGAAGGAAATAGAGCATTGTCATTGGGAGACATGATCTATTGCCAGTGGGGAGGGAATAGGATTAATTGCTGAGGTGGGGTAGAGAAGTTTATTTGGTTTCAGGAGAATGAGGACATTTCTGGAATCCTTCTTAAAGGGACTCCAATAGGCCTTTGCCTCCTCTACAAATACATGACAAGTAAATGTGGGGAAAGTTATTACCTGGGTCTAAACTCCATGAGGTGGCTGAATGTTACTAAAAATTTAGGAATTTGGGGTGGGGGGGCATGTGTACAGGCAAGAGTGCTTGCATTCTGTATCTGCTGATCAATGTTGTGAACTTCTGTAAAATTAAATTCCATTAAGAAAAACAAAAGACTAGGAAATAGCAAGTCAACCAAGGTTGGAGCAGTAACCGAGGTGTGGGTCTTATCCCTGCCTGGCTCTGTAACCCGTAGTAAGATTGCCTTTCTGGACTGCTATTTCTGTATCTGTTGTCTAGCTTATCCTCTGGGTCCCTTCTGGCTGGCAGGCACTGTGATTCGTCTTCCAAGAAAGAGCTGTGTACACACAACGGTCTCTGAGGAAGGCAGTGTTGCCAGCTGATAAACACCCTGAGTCATTTTGCCATCCCCCCAGGGAAATCGACACTCTGTTATAGATCTGCAAGAACAGGTGTGTGCATGGCAGTGGAGCGCGAGCTGGAGGAAATGATTACTGTTAGCAGGGAAGGGGCCATATGGTAAGGTAGAGGATTAGTCATGAAGGCTGAGCTGGGGATTGCGTCTCACTGTAACCTTAGCTGCATGTCCACAGGGAGACCCTAGATAAACATTTTCTTACTCACTTGCAGCCCAGAAATTGCTTTTTAGCAGGAGCTCCCTTTATTAAAGCGACTGCTCCAAGAATCTAGAATTGTTAAAGGAAAACACGAAAGGCAGGAGGCTGATGTAGATAGTGACTCTCCCCCAATCTACAAGCACACAGGTAGAAGCTTCCCCTGTAAGTATGGCTGATTTCTTGCAGGCGTCTGTAATAGCATGGCACGGAACATGTCTCAAGATAACCACAGAGCATCAGGCAACCCTACCACCTATGGAGACCAAAGTGGAGAAATCCTTGCAGCAGTCCTGGACTATAGATACTCTCCTAGTTCCTTCTCTCAAGCACAGAGCATCTGGTCCTGAGCCAGGAGAGCTCTTCATTCACAGCCACGACATGACACTGCAGATGGTTTCCATCTCAGCCTTCAAAAGAGTTCCAGCAGACGGAGATTTTTTTCCAAACATCCCCTCCACTTGCCTGCTTTAGAGGAGGTATATTTTTTGACAAGTGCTCTTTCCACGAGCTGCATTGCAATCCTACCTCTTTGAATCCCTTGTGTGGCTACATAATGTATATATATATTCAGAACTGCAGTGTGGGATGGTCCTGCCTGAAGGGCTGGCTGCACAGGTGAATTTGGGAATGGAATTCTACACTCTCCTCTCAGCGGGTCCTTATGTCCTAAGGGCTCTTTCCAATTTTATGTTAGCTTGGCGTGTAGAGACCTGTCAGGTAGTGTAGGAAACAGATGTTGCTATATTGACTCGAGTCTCCAAGGTTCTGAGCTTATGAATATTGATTGTATTTGTGATGTTTATCTTGTGCTTTCTGGGATGCTTCTGTTTCTGGTTCTTTTTCTTGGTCTTAGATGCTGAAAATGTGATTTTGATTGTGTATGAGTGTGTGCACGTGCGTGTGTGGGCATACACCATTAATGTTTTTCGAACTTCAATGTACACGGGATCATCAGGGAGGAGGGGAGCTTGGGAAGGCGGCTCAGTTAGTGCTTAGGAGCAAGCATGAAGACCTGCATTTATTTGATTGCTGGCACCCACATTAAAATCTGGGCGTGGCAGTATGCACTTGGAATCCCAGCTCCGGGAGCCAGATCTCTGGGACTCACCGGTTGGTCAGCCTAGCTTCATAAGTGAGCTCCAGGTCCTAGTGAGAGACTCCACTCACTGATGTGGTGACTCCTAGGGAATGACACTGGCGGATGTCCTCTGTTCTCCACATACATGCTTATACATGTGTTTGCACACACACAAATTATCTAAAGTATTAATTAACAGTAAATATTCACATGTCCTTGGGAACTGAGACTCAAAGATCAGAGGTGATTAATGTTTAACTAGGCTTTACAGTATCTTTTGGTTGTGAGCCTAGCCTTTAACGGCTGAGCCATCTCTCCAGCCCGGCTTTACAGTATCAAGTTATCATGTACAGTGAACTGTTGTCAACCTTTATGCACAGGTCATTGATATTTCACATGGGCATGCACACACACACACACACACACACACACACACACACACACACATACACACACACCTCTATGTCTACAAACCACCCAAAGAATGAAATGTTGCCAGTCCCCCAGAACATTTGCCATGTCCTTTCCCAGAAACTTCTACCGTGTCTGTCCAGAGACATTCCCTGTTCCCAACATTCCAAGTCATCTACAATTTTTTAACCAGTTGCTCCCATAATCCTAATTGAGAATCTTTTTTCACATTTTGAAAATCAATGTTTGACTCTAACAGGTGCACACTAAATTCCACACTAGACACTAGGAAGCCTAGGAAGATTTGTAATAAGTTCGATAAAGGATACACATAAGTTCAGAATTAAAGTATCATGAGGTCATAAAGGTCAAATGAGCTCTATACCACTGTAGTATTAGCTACACAGAGAAACACTGTCATGTATATCAGAACATTATAAATCCCTTATTCAAGTGTATTCTCTTGCAGGAAGGGCACCATGATCTCCACACAGGGCACCGTGAGCTCTATACAGGGCATTGTGAGATCCATACAGGGCATTGTGAGATCCATACAGGGCACTGCTCCATAAAAGGCATTGAGAGCTCCAAACAGGGCACCCCTAGCTCCATACATGATACTGTGTGCTCCATACAGGGCACTGTGAGTTCCACACAGGGTACTGTGAGTTACATACAGGGCATTGTGAGCTCCACATAATGCACCGTGAGTTCCATACAGGGTACTGTGAGCTCCATACAGGGCACCGTGAGCTCCACACAGGTTACTGTGAGCTCCATACAGGTTACTGTGAGCTCCTTACAGGGCATTATGAGCGCCATACAGGGCATTGTTAGACCTATACAGGGCATTGTGAGCTCCATACATGGTACTGTGATCTCCATAGAGGGCATTGTGAGATCCATACAGGGCATTGTGAAATACATACTGGGCACTGTGAGCTTTACATAAGGCATTGTGAGCTCCACACAGGGCACCGTGAGCTCCATATAGGGCACCGTGAGCTCCACACAGGGCACCGTGAGCTCCATATAGGGCACCGTGAGCTCCACACAGGGCACTATGAGCTCCATACAGGGCATTGTGAGCTCCACACAGGGCATTGAGGGCTCCATACAGGGCACTGTGAGTTCCATACAGTGCACTGTGAGCTCCATACAAGGCATTGTAAGATCCATACGGGGAATCGTGAGCTCCACATAAGGCACCGTGAGCTCCATACAGGGCACCGTGAGCTCCATACAGGGCACCGTGAGCTCCACAATGTTACTGTGAGCTCCATAAAGGGCATTGAGAGCTCCATACAGGGCACCCCAACTCCATACATGATACTGTGTGCTCCATACAGGGCACCCCAACTCCATACATGATACTGTGTGCTCCATACAGGGCACTGTGAGCTCCACACAGGATACTGTGAGCAACATACAGGGCATTGTGAGCTCCATACAGGGCACCGTGAGCTCCATACAGGGCGTTGTGAGCTCCATACAGGGCACCGTGAGCTCCATACAGGGCATTGTGAGATCCATACAGGGCACCGTGAGCTCCACAATGTTACTGTGAGCTCCATACAGAGCATTATGAGCTCCATACAGGGCATTCCAACTCCATACATGATACTTGTGCTCCATACAGGGCACTGTGAGCTCCACACAGGTTACTGTTAGCTCCATACAGAGCATTATGAGCTCCATACAGGGCACCGTGAGCTCCTTACAGGGCACCGTGAGCTCCATACAGGGCATTGTGAGCTCCACTCAAGGCATTGTGAGCTCCATACAAGGCACCGTTAGCTCCACACAGGGTACTGTGAACTCCATACAGGGCATTGAGAGCTCCATACAGGGCATTATAAACTCCACTCAAGGCATTGTGAACTCCATACAGGGCATTGAGAGCTCCATACAGGGCATTATAAACTCCACTCAAGGCATTGTGAGCTCCATACAGGGCATTGAGGGCTCCATACAGGGCATTATGTGCTCCATACAGGGCACTGTGAGCTCAATACAGGGCACTGTGAGCTCCATACAGGGCAATGTGAGATCTATACAGGGCACTGTGAGCTCCACACCGGGTACTCTGAGCTTCATACAGGGCATTGTGAGCTCAATACAGGGCACAGTGAGCTCCATACAGTGCCCCCGTGAGCTCCATACAGGGCACCATGAGCTCCCACAGGGTATTGTGAGCTGTATACAGGGAATTGTGAGCTCCACACAGTATACTGTGAGCTCCACACAGGGCACCATGAGCTCCATACAGGGCACTGTGAGCTCCACCTAGGGTACCTTGAGCTCCACACAGGGTACCGCGAGCTCCACACAGGGCACCGTTAGCTCCATACAGGACACTGTGAACTCCACCCAGGGCACTGTGAGCTCCATACAAGGCACTGTGAGCTTCATACAGGGCACTGTGAACTTTATACTGTGCAATATGAGCTCTATAATGGGCAAGTTTTCAATCGTGTGTGTTCATGTGTGTACTGGTGCACATGTGAATATGAGGAAAGTTCATTAGCATGAATGTGGGCACATGACTGGGGAGGGTAGAAGACAACCTGAGTATTGTTCCTCATTTACTTTAGTTTTGAGGTATGGTCTCTCACTAGCCTGGGGATAATCAAATAAGCCATCCAGGAACCCACCTGTGTGTGCCTTCCCAGCATTAGATTCCCAAGTGACTACTGCTCCACTCAACTTTTTACATGGGTTCTGGGGATCAAACTCATGTCCTTATGCTTGCAAAGCAACCACTCTATGATAGAGTTATTCCCTCAGTCCACAATTGCTTTGTTTCTAATCATAGTAAAATACCAATGTCTTCAGACCTGTCAAGTTTCAAGCCCCAGTTACTTTGTTTTCCTCCCTTCCAGTTCTAGGAATTGAACATTGTGTATCTAGTCACGAGCACTGTTCCTGAGCAATGTTCCCTATCCCTGTTCATTGGTTTTAATCCATGCCTTTTGATGTATAATTTGGAGGTCCAAATGTTCATGGCCATCAGAAAGCATGTACTCAGTCTCAGAGATAAAGTCCAGCATAGATTTGTAAATTGACAATCATGTTTATACGCCAGGATCTTGTGACTTTCATAGAGCCCTAAAACCCTACACAGCTGAGTGCCATGATAGTAGTTATGTTTCAGAACTTGCAAACCTGAGGACAGTAGCTGGCCAGGGCTAATTCATCATGCAGTTACCAGCAACCCAGTTCATTCTCTTAATCAACTCCCCTCTGCTTTGGTTCCTGGAGCCCTAGAGGTGTTTCTGTCCTCAGGAATCTATACACTTGTTGTTGGTTCTTTTTCTTCTTACTTGAAAATTTAAAGAAGGAACGTCGGTATGGAGGAAAACCTCACTCGCTGTCTACTTTAATTGTTGAAACACACGCACCTAGTGGTAAATGTTAGCATTTAAAGGTTCGGTGCTTCGTTGATTTACCATAAATATGTGTGGGAAAATAAAACCATCCCAAAGGTATTTCCCTAGTCAGCCTTAAGATGAGTTAATAGGTGCTATCACCTGTGCCATGAATGATTTCCTTTCCCTTTGCTTCTTTTTTATGCTACCTGGACACAATGTAATGACTGGACTGATCCACATTAGCTTCTGCTTTTCAATAATATTACAGCATACTGTGTGTGTGGTGCCCTGGAGATGTTTTTCCTATAGGGAAGGAACAAACACTGTTTTCATGTCCCCCACTGATTTAATCTTGAACCCTCTTCATGCATCTGGCATGTACCTCTCTAAATAAAGGGCAATTTTATCTCTACAGCAAAGTAATGTTAATTCTTCGGGTCTATCCAGACTGAGGCATGCATATTCTTCTATTGGTGAAACCATTTAACAATTGAGGAACTCTCATACCTATTTGGAATTTATTTAGCCATCCATTATTTCACTAGAATATGTGCTCCATGAGAAAAGGGTTTTTTATGTTGACCATTTGTGTTTCCTCAGTCCTGGGAACCCAGTTAGTGTCCATAAATGTATATTGAATGAATTGATCCTGGCATCTATCCATGCATTGTTTACCACACAGCCTCAGCTGTAATGTATGTACCGAAATGCAGTTCCCTGTCCAGTTAGTTCGTAAGTACTGAAGAATATCATGGCGCTTCCTTCACATCCCTACTGGGAGTAGCTCTCGTAGTCCTGGAAGGCGTTATCCATGCTGCTGAAGCAGAAAAGCAATCACCAATAACACCGAGCTATCCCTCTTGTCAGTGACAATAACTACTGGTCTGGGAAGACATGTCCACTAGTACAAGAGTAGCACAAGCATCATGGGAGTAACCAACCACCTTCTAATTAGATTTAAGTCCTGTTCCATAAGATGAAACCTATTACCTGGCACCATTATCAGGCCAAGAAGTTATGGCTATATAGGTGATAGGCCCTGGGGGAGAACTTACTACTCTTATGCTGCTAAGTGGACATAGTATTAAACGGTCTCTGATTGACTTATTGATATACCCGTAGATCCATGCATCTCTCTAGCCTCGTCTTAGAAGATTCCATGTGCAATAGATGATGATTAACACTGAGACCCACATCTGGCTGGCAATAAGGGACTGCAAAGCATTCGGCTATGAAGGGAGCATATATAATGCATCCTGCCCCCCCCACCACAGACTCAGGGATCTTTGTAGAAGAAGGTGGAAAGGGTGTATGAGTTGGAGGTGGTGAGTGACCTACCTGTACAGGTCCAATCCAGACTAAATCTTGGCATGGAGAGGAGAGTTGGGCACACAATCCCATTCCTAGCTATGGAACTATGGGTAATTCTTAGCTGCTGGTGTTGGGGGGGCACACCAAGGCGCGCACACACAGAGACACAGAGAGAATGATTTCTCCAGGAGGATAGCCCCTAGTAAGGTGACCACTCTCAATCGGAAGACCACACAATCAGGAATATCTGAGCTGCTCAGTAGCAGTGAGGGATATTCCAGTCCTTTCTCTGTAACTGTATCATTTTCATGATATAAATAAAGTCTCTATGAAACAATTTCAGTGACTGACCATCTCATTGTCTTGTTATATTTCTTTATCCCATCATTTTTTTCTTTGGTTCATTCTCCCCCCCCCCAACCCCACCTTCTGTGCCTTGCTGGGTATTGAACCAGGGCCATGTGCATGGCAGGCAAGTGCTCTACCTCTGGCCTGCATTTCCAGTTTTGTGAAACAGCATCTCATTAGATAGCCTGGGGTGGCCATGAGCTTGAGATCCCTCCTTTCTCAATGCTCTCCCTAACCAAATGCTTGGGCTATAGGCGTGTATCATCACGCCTGGTTGTCTCTGGTCCTTCTTTATGAGGTCTGAAAACTTCCAATAAATGACAGTGTGCTTGGATCTTCCACCTGCCTATCACACAAATATATTTTCAGATGTACTTATGCGATTCTGCTTTGAGTAAACTGGAATTGCCCAAGGCTAGACAAGAGGAACAAGAGGTCTGGACCTGCAGGCGGTAAATAGTCGTTATTGAAGCCATGGTTGCTTCGGACACTGGGATGCAGTTAGATCTCACATCTCGCTTGCATATCTCATGGGATTTTGCTTCCTTGGTCCTGAAATTAATTATCCCAAAAGCTCAGAGACACAATCCTGTAGAGTCTTGCAACCATTGATAACCAAACTCCATGGAAAGTTTGGCTATCTTCATAGATCATTCAAGTTAAGTAATATGGAGTCACGGATGGGTTTCTATTTTGTTGGTCCTCTGGCGCTGGGCTAGCTGACTGGCATGCACTGGGATGTGTTATTCACAGTGGCACAGCAGATGCAATGGACTGGAAGACAGGTGTATTATTACCACAGACTGCTATTTTAGCTTGCTGGCTGTACTGGGCCCCACTTTGTTCATTCCATGGGGATTTTGTTCTCAGTATGTGCTGATGAAGCATCTCTTTGGGGATTAGGTCCAATCCTTAGGACTCAGGTTCTATATTTCATAGGAAAGGACACTGCACCAGACCTAGAATCGCTGTCTGAAAGCTCCTTTGTTACAGCAAAACCAGCTCCGAGCCCTCATTTCCTTATTCAGACTAACTGGACCATCCTGGTCAAATGACTGCATCTCTCTGAGCTTCTGTGAAACATGGTAATGGCAGTGCTTATCACATAGGATTAAATGTTTCATTTTTCATGTTCCATACAGCATCCAACACTCAGGAAATACTCAATAAACATGTTATATTATTACTCCGATTCACCAGGGAATAGAATTTGAATAGAAAGTGACAAGGAAGAGAAAATGAATTTTGATAAAGATGTACACTTGTCATGTTCAGTCTGTGCCATGTTTTGGAATATATTGGGGGAGGGAATATAATGGAGCTCATTATATTGACTAGATACACAATGTTCAATTCCTAGAACTGGAAGGGAGGAAAATAAAGTAACTGGGGCTTGGAACTTGACAGGTCTGAAGACATTAGTGTTTTACCATGATTAGAAACAAAGCAATTGTGAACTGAGGCAATGACTCCATCATAGATTGGTTGCTTTGCAAGCATAAGGACATGAGTTTGATCCCCAGGACCCATGTAAAAAGTTGAGCAGAACCATAGGCACTTGGGAATCTAATGCTGGGAAGGCAAACACAGGTGGGTTCCTGGATTATATTACTTTTATATATTTTGAGATATAATATAGTAAATGTAGTATGCTATTGTGAGTAGCACAGAGTCTAGTGAAAGAAATCTGCACCCATGCTTGAGGAGAGCCAGATGAGATGAAGTGATGTACCAGTCACCAGCATCCGGGTATGTCTGCTCTTTGGACTGTGAGTCCTCAACAGGATTGGATTTGCTTCTAACAAGAGTGTCAGACAGAAAACATTGACTAAAAGCTTACTCTGTGGCCAGTCCTGTTGAAAATGTATTGCATTTAATAGCTTTTAAATCCTTACAAAGGCAGGCATTATTATTTTTCCCATTTTACAGAGGTTGGGACTAAAGAGGAGACATGAAGTAAACTGCCAAAGGTCACAGTTGGTATTTGATCCCAGCCAGTATTTCAGTGCTAAGCTTTGCTGTCCCCACAAGGCAAGGAGTTAGGATGCAACATGATACGGATTTCGGCTATGGAGAGGACTCTGCTTTTCAAAATGATGGGTACCTCAACATTCGGCTCTTACTTTTCTATTTTCTGAGTATAAACATTGTTAGGGTGGAATAATTGGTATTCATGTGACAATTTCGTCACTTTAGTCATCCTCTGATAGAGAAAATAAGAAATATTTAAAGGTTAATATGCCATGAAACATATATACATGCATATACATACACATATTTATGCATGCATGCATGCATTTATTTTGCAGGCAATCAAACTAAAGGCATTGAACATTTTAAGCAAGGGCTCCATTACTGAGTTATGCTATAGCCCTGACAGAAAACTTGTTTTAGAATATCTGTATTATCATTCCTTTCGGGAACCTCCACTTGTTTAGTCAGAGGTAGACACATACTCTGCTTGACGGACAGTGGATTTGCAGTAAGTCAATAGTGCCCTCAGGATTTGTGACCTGAAGGATTTGTTTGCCGATTGGTTTTTGTTGTTATGCTAGACCTACATAGCCCAGGTTGGATTCAGTCTCACTATGTAGTTAAGAATAACTTTGAACTCTGAATCCTCCAGCTGGGATCTCAGGTATGTCTCTCCATGTTCATCTAGGAAAAGTCTTTAAAATAAATTCTTTGTTGGATTTCAAAGATGATCTTTGCACTAGAGAAGGATGACCTCATAGAATAGGAAGGGAAAGACAAAGTATTTTCTTTGCAGGTATTTTTCCTAACAGTTAGTTTCTATTAGGTAGATTCTAGAGGGAATTACTCTTTTTTGTTTCTATTATTGTTTTTATTATTATTAAATTAGATTGGTCCCAGAGATCCAAACTTAGGTTTTCAGGCTTGCTCAATGCCTTGGTTACTGTCATATTGCTGTGAAGAGATACCTTGAATGAGGCAACTCATAAAATAAAGCATTTAATTGGGGCTTGCATATTGCTATAGAAGATTAGTCTATTATCATCATGGCAGGAAGCAAACAGGCATCACACTAGAGCAGTAGCTGAAAACTTTCAGCTGTTAAGGCAGCAGGCAGAGAGAGAGAGAAAAACAGACAGAGAGAGTGAAACTAGTGTAGACTTTGAAAGGTCCAAGCTGACCTCCAGTGACATACTTCCTCCAACAAGGCCAGACCTCCTAATCCTTCCCAAACTCTTCTGCTCCCTGTGGTTAACCACTCAACTGTATGAGCCTATAGAGGCTATTTTCAATCAAACCAGCACACTTGGCACATTTTCCTGTTAATGCATCAGTACAAGTCCACCTATGCAATGGTGTTCTGTTCTAACTAAGCTTTGTATTCCAAATCATGTTCCTTTTAATGAGCTTCATTCTTTAATATCTTTTTCCTCCTAATGATGTAATTTCAGCCTTTTGGCTCCACCATGGCCAATACCACAGGCTCTTGTTTGTTGTTAACACTGGTAACGATGACTGAGTACTTAATAGTTGACAAGGACCTTGTTCCACAGTTATATGGATTGTGTTATTAGCTCTGACATCATGCAGCAATGGCAAATATCCCATCTTACAACCTAGGAAATGAAGCTTCTGCAGTGCTACTTTAGCACCTATAGTCTGACGCCAAGAAAATGAAACAGTCTGGATGTATACCCAAGTTATCCAACTCACCCCGTCATCAGGCTGCACGTCAATCAAGCGGGAAATCACTGCCGTGAGAACTGGCCAAGAAGACGAAGGGCTTCACCAGTTAAATCTAAAAACATAAAGTGTGTTTCCTTCCTACTGAGGTAGCATATACTCTCCCAGTTAGAAACTTAGGCAGAGAGTTCTCTGATGGACCGTGTGTCTGCAGACAAGAAAATAATGATATCCTCATGATGCAGAAATATTAAATTACACAAATTTAGGGATGTCCTATGATATTTATTGAAAGAGAAATCACTTACATGAAAAGCCAAAAAAGCTGAGAACCAAAGGTCCGCATACTGCTCTTCAGGTGGAAACCGAAACCCAAAGAGAAAGAGTCTCCTCCCCTTTGCTCTATTTACCCTGTGAACACACCCACAGGGGAGTGGTCAGCACTTACGGATATATAAATTCACCCCCTACAATTCCCCTTTTAGTCTAAAGAAGAGATTTAGACTTAAAACAAAACTAAATTGTGTCAATAAACAAAATGTCTCAAACATATATAAAGCATATATACATAGAAGATGATAAACAAATTATACTCTACCCATATCCTATCCTAAGCATATCTGTCCCATCTAAACCTAAGCTTATTTGAAAGAGATGCCCAAGTCTGAACACCTCCTTCCAATCCCAACCCTAAAATAATTGAAAACTAACACTAACAGGTGTAAACGGTTCTGCAATATCAACAGTAGGGAAAGGGGGCATATTATTCTCAAAATTACTTCCTGCTGAAATGGGATGACAACCTCATGGGATCCTGTAGGAAGAAAATGTTAGTGTAACGAAAGTCTCATTTGTATTTAGTCTCTGTTGATAGATGTTTGATTGAAGTTCTAATGTTGATTGAAGCTCTTGTCTGAGGCTCTGACCAGAGTGCAGAAGGTACACCATGTTGGTTCATTGGTCTAGAGCTGTGTAGAATAATGTAGTCCCAAGGATGGTACTGGTCAGGTGGAGTCGATGATGTGGGTCTGAGGGAATTACTCTTATTTGAAGTTTTCTCAGTGTGGAGGACTTCCTGTCGGCAAACTTGGGAGAGGTAGTGTGGATAATAGAAGGGGAAGAGTCAGTCATGATAGGTCAGTGATTGCATCTTAACCATTTGAGAGACGATGGCTCCTGCAGGCTCAGATTCTGCTACTGTTCAATGGAAATCATCATTGATATAACCATCCCCACCTTCTGTTTCTGGAATTTTGGTGAAAAGTAAATGAATTGTTACAAATAAAATACTCAAAACAACAGAACTCTGACCTACACACACACACACACACACACACACACACACACACTCTTGCATGCACACCAACACACACATTCATGCCGTTGTAATGAAAGGGGAACACTCCTCCACTGTTGATGGGAGTGCCAACTCATACAGCCACTATGGAAATCAGTATGAAGATTGCTCAGGAAAATGGGAATCAGTCTACCACAAGACCCAGCAATTCCACTCTTAGGCATATATCCAAAAGACGCACATTCATACAACAAGGATGTCAGTTCTACTATGTTTATAGCAGCATTATTTGTAATAGCCAGAACCTGGAAGCAACCTAGATGCCCCTCAACTGAAGAGTGGATAGAGAAAATGTGGTACATCTACACAATGGAGTACTACTTAGCAGAAAAAAAAACAATGAAATCTTGAAATTTGCCGGCAAATGGACAGCACTAGAAGAAACCATCCTGAGTTAGATAACTCAGTCACAAAAAGACAAGCATGGTATGTACTCACTCATATATGGATTTTAGGCATGGATCAGGGGAGTCTCAGCCTACAATCCCACTGCCAGAGAGACTGGGAAACAGGAAGGACCCTGAGAGAGATATGCATGGTAACCCAGAGAAGAGGAATGAGGCAAGATCTCCTGAACAGATTGGGAGCATGGGGGGAGAGAGGGAGTTGGGGGCGGGGGAAGAGAGGAGGAGAAGAGGCGGGGAGAGGAGGACATGGGGGAGCAGGAAGGCTGAGTCGGGGGAAGAATAGAGGAGAGCAGGGAAGAGAGATACCATAATAGAGGGAGTCATTTTAGGATTGAGGAGAGATTTGGCACTAGTGAGATTTCCATAGATCTACAAGGATGACACCAACTGGCAAACTAAGCTATAGTGAAGAAACTACCTCCAATGCCTCTCCTTGATGACTTTGACACTACCTTATATGCCATCCTAGAACCTCTATCCAGTGACAGATGGAAGCAGAGGCAGACACCCACAGATAAACACTGAACTGAAGTCCTGGAACCCAGTGACA
Source organism: Mesocricetus auratus (assembly GCF_017639785.1). Taxonomy (NCBI): domain Eukaryota; kingdom Metazoa; phylum Chordata; class Mammalia; order Rodentia; family Cricetidae; genus Mesocricetus; species Mesocricetus auratus. Next base: position 58,129,466 of record NW_024429195.1, on the reverse strand, counting down.
GAGAGGGAGGAGTGATGAGCAAAGGGGTCAAGACTGGGCTGGTTTAACCCAGAGAAGCAGCTGACCTGAACAAGGGGGAGATCTTGGACCCCAGACTGGTGGCTGAGAGGCCAGAATGGGACTAATCCAGACCCCCTGAAAGTGGGTGTCAATGAGGAGGCCTAGGTAACCTAGGGGGCTTTGGCACACAATGGACTTTGCATGCCCATCCCACAAAGAAGGATACTCTCTTGGCCTGGATACTTGCCCTGAATGAAATGACAGACTCTGGAGATCCCCCATGGAGAGACTCACCCTCTCTGGGGAATGGAGTGGGGATGGGGGGGGCTGGGGGGCATGGGAGGAGGGAAGGGAGCTGGGATTGACATATGAAGCAAGCTTGTTTCTAATTTAAATAAAAAAATTTAAAAAGTGGTGCAAGAGAGAAAGATACCATATGACAGAGCACATGTCGGAGGGGTTATTAGGGGAAAGTGGATGGAAAAAAGGAGGCAGGGGAGTGGGGAGACTGGCCTCTAGAAACAGGAGCAGCAGAAGAGAAAAGAGAGGGGGGCAGAGAGACAAGGAGAGAAGCAGAGAGAGAGAGAGAGAGGAAAAAAGAAAGGAACACACACAGAGAGACAGACAAGGATATATATATATACATATATATATGTAGAGAGAGAGACAGAGAGAGACAGAGAGACAGAGACAGAGAGAGAGAGAGATGGGAGGTGGGCAGGACCGCTTTAAAAGGGAACATAGTGGATGTGCACAGGTGGTGCTTTTAGTGGTGGCAGCTGAGGCATATCCTGTCAGAACCCCAAAGGCAAGCCAATACAGATGCCTGAATACTAACACATAAAACACCCCATATGTACACGCACACACAAAAATAACAGCCACTGATATATTTAGCACTTGTGTGAATGCTGGCTTTGCAGAGTAAGGAGAAAAGTTGATGGATAAGAGTAACTGGCTTTGATTAGAACTCAGCACTAGATAAAGCAAAACTTCAAATAAGTAGTCATCCAACCTATTTCTACCTCTCAAGCTTTCTGAACAGGGAGAGAGAGAGAGAGAGAGAGAGAGAGAGAGAGAGAGAGAGAGAGAGAGAGAGAGAGAGAGAGAGAGAGAGAGAGAGAGAGTAATTTTCAATGGCAAAGAAAACTTTTTCTCAAAGATGAACGAGGTAGCATTGGCAAGTTCCCTGTAGCCAGGAAGAAAGAATAGGAAAGGAAACCCATGTACTAGTCAGAGCTGGAGGCTAGCAGAGCAGTTATGAGAATGTAATCGGAGGAAAGGGACAAGGAGTGGTGGCTGTGGGAGCAGGCAGGAGGCATGTACGGGGCAACAGGACCAGCGCTGCAGTCAAAGGCAGCAGACAGACTTCTGCCCAGCTATGGCTCCCGTTCCAGTGTGACCAGAGGTGACGGGTACTCTACTCTCCATGGTTGCACATGGTGTCTGGTGCACTTTTGTAATATTACTTTGGTTTTGTAATCATATCAAATATTGCTCAGAAACATTTTCCATGTTGTACAAAGTCTATTATTCTCATCCTATAAATGTAGAAACCGAGACACACTCAGCAAACAAGTTGAAAAGACAGTTTCCACACATTTCTTCCTTCTATAGCTTTGAAGTTTCAGATGGTCAACAACTCAGTGCCAGGAAACTCCCAATGGGAAGGGTTCATTAAGATCTGGAGGAGGAAGGGGAGGGAGAAGGGATAAGAGGGAGCACTGTTCCTTTATTATTTCCTTTCTGTTTTCTGAAACAACCACCTTTTCAAAAAAACTGAAAAGAGACTGGCTTCCAATGCTACAAATCTGGCATTTGATAATTTTCAGTTAATTACAGATGGCATTTGTTTAACATTTAAGCGATCTGAAAAAGGAGTTGTTGAGTATTAGCCGAAGCAGTAGCAAGAGTTATTCTAGGCTCCTGGAACCATGAGTCAAGGTAAATAGAAGCTCTTTCATTAGAAAAGGGCACCAGGACAGCCTGTGAAGCGTTGTTCAACTTGGGCTTTGACTTACTATACCCTTAAGAACTGGCCCAGTCTCAAGGTAAGGCTGTCAGGACAGGAAATACAAGTGACGCTATGGAAAAGTGACAGGCTTTCGGTTGCATTTACACACAGAAAGGCTAAAGCTGAAAGGGAAGTTTGCTGTGACCCAAAACATACCCAAACAAAGGTGAGAAGTGAGCTGTGACTGGAAATTCCCTAGTCTTTCCTATTGACCCTTTGCTAAGGTAGATAGTCTAAACAGTAAGTGTATCTACAGAGTATCAGCTTGTTGTCTATGAACGCCGAAGAAACGCCTGGGATGTTGATCAGGTATTAATGCTGCAGAAATTAAAATGAGAAGTAATTGTACTTGACCTCAATGTGTTAAACTATCCACCTTATGGCAGAGAACATTTCTAGAAGCCTGTATATTGTCACACCACACAGAGAGCTATATAGTGTGAGTGAAAACTGTACTACTGGTAAACCTTATTTACAAGTAGGTAAATTCCACAAAACAACGTTGATTTGGCTCTATTTCCAGCTTTAATTTTCAAGCACTAGTCTTAGTAACGGCCCCTATGTTTGATTATCTAACAAAAGAAAATGGGGATCTTGGAAGAAAATCAGTGGAGGAGACTTTGGATATGGGTAGATGATGCTCACCTCCCTCTTTCCCCCATCCAATGTACATCTCCCATGCTCATTCCCAGATTCACTTCACAGCTTAGCCTTGCCAAGAAACTCCTCTCTTTCCTTAGTGGAATAAGCCTGTTTCAGAGATGCCCCAAGCAGGGTCCCTGACTCCTGCCACACGGCTGAAGGAGCAAGACTTTCTTGTAAGCAGATAACTCCGTTGTAGTGGTTGATCTGATTCAATTAGAGACCGAGCTAACTTCAATTTCCACATTCCAGGAGAGAGGGCTGCCCTTTTACACTGAGCCAACAGACCCTTGTCCTGACTCAAGCCATCACTTCTCTGCAATTAAAGAAAACACCCGGACTGTGATCCACGATGCGCAAACAAATTTGTCTGACTGACCTCTAGCAGTGAGGAACAAGGCACTGTTTAGCAGGGTTACATGTACCAAATGCTAAACGGGGGAGTGTTTACTTAGTAAGTAGGTGACTAATGCACCGGACTCAACGTTTAACGTCGACACATACATGCCTCTGTACTTTGGGACCTTTTAAGGTATGACTAGACTAAACTATTGGCACCACAGATGGGCGGTGCCTCCTTTCCTTTGTTTATACACTGGTTCATTTCTGTGGCTGTAACACAGAACTGGTGACTTTTTGGGTATCACTGGGCACCATTGCTCGCATAGCATTGCAAGGTGGCAGAAGACAGCTAGAGAGTCATATATATCAACCCCATAGTAGAAAGGTAGAAAGACAGACGGTTTGGATGGGCAGTTCCCATTAGCATTTGGAGTATTGGCCTGGACAACAGGGCCTTCTGGAGAAGGAGATTGCCCATGGTTCTGAAGGAGCCGTGTCCAGTGCAAACATATCCAGTGAGAAAAGGCAAAGGTCTTACACTTTAGGCTTTCAAACCTAACACTGTCAGACCTGGAGCAGATAACTAATGGATATTTTTTGGGGGAAAAAAAAACCTTTAGATTCCAGGTGTGAAAAAGAATTCAGGAGTTTGCTATTCTCTGTTGTCAGGAAACCTACCCCAAGAGGCAGCCAATCTTCCAGAGAGTGGCTGTTTTGGTAGGGTAACAGGATGAGTCAGTCTAAGCAGATTTACCAGCAAGCAAACTGCCCACAAAGCTGCCTTTCTTCTCCAACTGAAGGCCTGCAAAAGGGTGTGTCACACTCCTAGCTCTGCTCTCCCAGCGAAAACAGTTTTGCATAGTATTTGCTGTACCAGAATGTCCCAGTTTTCTGGGAAAAATGTCACCTGTGATTTTTATAACCACAGAAGTGAAGGCTTCATGTATCATTCCCTCCATCCTATGGGAGGACTTTCATTCCTTGACATATTTTTATTGTTGTAAGAGCTGAAGACAGAACGACCTTTCCAGTCTAATAGAGGTCCTATTAGTTCCAAACCTTAGTTCCTCTATAAAAAACAAAACTAAAACGTCTATGAAATAACTCACTTAAAAAAATCAAAGCATTAGGAAAATTGTCTGAACTCAATGTTTTTGAAGGCAAGGTGTAAGTCACATTTGGGTATGATCAGGTGTGAAATTCACCTGTTATGTTATCTCAAGCTGGATCAAGTGTGATTCCCAGGGAACTCTGCCTCTAAGGGAATGGGAGGGGCCAGGAAGGACATGCTATCATTCTGGGGGCTACACTGAGAATGTATCCTTCTTATTGGCCTAAAGGTTGGATCACACACCCTAAGCAGGTTGGCAGCTGGTAGAATGCCTGGGTGAAGTACATGTTGCTTGCTCATTGGCTGGCTGTAGAGGGCTGTCCTTTAAATAGAACATGAGGCTAGTGAGTGGTTCAGGTTCACCAGCCATAGGCATGAGCTTGCTTTTGTTGGCCTAGCAGTGAAAACAAGTGTGCTGACCCATGATTTCTTACCAGGTCCTACTTCTGCCCGAAAGGGTGAGTTGTTCATTTGGCTGGGTAGAGGAAGCTTTGCCGTTTGGCTGTGGAACAGAGGATGTTCAGATAGATGGGAACCCTGGTCCTGATCAAATTATTGATGATCTCTTGCCCATGAAAATAACTACAACGGTTCCAACTTTAATGTGAGCCTCATCCTGGGATGGGTCCAAGTCACCTACTCAAGGCTATAGACACACAAGGGAATGGATGTTCTGAAGTCTGCTCTTTTCTCCTGTGTGTGAAGCTCAGTCCTGTCCAGCATAAAGATTAGGATCCCAGACTCTCCTTCTGATGTCTCCTTCCTTCCCACTCTCTTCCTGATTTAGATGGAAACACGGTAGTGCTGTTGCATAGTGGAATGAAGATGGGATTGCAAAATCGGAATTTGAGGTTTAGCTTTGCCGAATGTTGGTTTTGTAACTTTAGGCGAATTTCAACCTCTTGGGGTCCCTGTTTATGCAATTTGTAGAATTGGAGTAAATAGTGTGGGGTAGAGAAGAAAAATTAGCTATAGAAATAGAGGGAATGGGTTTGAATACTGGTTCCTTGACCTCTGTGGCCAGAAGACAAGGCATTAATATCCACTGTATAGGAGGATTGAATAGTGTGTCTCGTGAGACAGAATGCTTGAATGGAGAGATGTGAAAGTATCTAGAAACAATGTCTAACGTGCTGCAAGGAACACACAAATATTATTTTCTTTGTTCATCCTCCGGGAAGGAGCCCAAACTCTGTTGATATTCAGGCATCAAGGCCTTCTACTCATGTTGTCAATAAGCTCTTTGAGCTGAAGAATGAGAGTAGGTCAGAAAGTATTTATTTGCTCTGCTTAGTGGAAATGAATTCTATGGACTAGAAATGTAGAAAATCACCTATAAACAGCGTATGGATATTACTGCATGTTCACTTTCTTGGCTTCATTCACAGCATGCAGTGCAAAGCTACAATGAACTCGGTATGCAATGCAGCTTCCCCACTGGTCTCTGCACAGGTGTCTAATCCGACTTCCCCTGCACACGAGCCACCCTGACACAGTCACCCGGGACAGCCTTTTCTTAGTCCACCCACTACAGTCATCGTTTAAGCTTTGGCAAGCCCTTGTGTCCTCAAGTTCTGTGGGCACTCTTCGGTGAAGTTTCAGTGTTTACTCAGATGAAGGCTTCCTGACGGTGGTTTGTTCTACGTTCCCCACACAGGGAAAGCAAGGAGAAGCAAGCTGCTGTTCTGGAGACTTCCGGAGGAAGTGCATGTTTTCAGATGTGGGTGCTCGGAGAGCTCCGTGTTAGGAAATGATTCCCCCAGGATACCTAAATTGTACATAATTTAGTTATTGTTTTCCATAAGCTGATGAAGTACTGAGCTCTCCTACCAAGGCCCTTGGATGTTTAGGGGTGGGGTGAATGACAGATGAAGGGACAGTAAAAAGGGATAGCTCCTGAGACAGATGTTTCTAGAGTAGGAACAGAGAAGACAGTTCCAGAAGCAGAGTACAGCCAGCTGTTTGAGACACTGCAATCAGCAACACGAAGACTGAGAACACAGATCTCGAAACACAGCCGAGTCCATTTGTCAGTGTTGGGGTCAGGAGTTACTAGGTGAATTTATGAGAGAATGAGACATCAAGACACTTATCACAGACAGCTTTCGAGTTATGCCATTCCCTGATTTATGTTGTACTCAGTGTCCAACAGTTTTTCACATCATTATGTCACAGACAGTGAACTTGGGATGGGGAACGCCTATTATCTCTGCTTTTGTACTCATCATTTCATTGCAACAAGTACAGGTTCCCAAATCGACTTAGGAAATCCAAGCATAGGGCAGGAGAGAGGAGAGATGAATATTTTAGTGGTCAGAAACACCTGCTACTCTTGCAGAAGACCTGAGTTCAGCTTCTAGCAGCCACGGCAGGTGACTCAAAACTGCCTGGAAATTCAGCTCCAGAGGTCTGCTGTTCTCTTCTCAACTTGGCCGGCAGCTGTGTATGAATTCTCATGAGTGAGCACACAGAGAGAGAGAGAGAGAGAGAGAGAGAGAGAGAGAGAGAGAGAGAGAGAGAGAGAGAGAGAGAGAGAGAGAGAGAGACAGAGAGACAGAGACAGAGACAGAGAGACAGAGAGACAGAGAGACAGAGAGAGAGAGAGAGAAGAGAATAAATCTTAAAGGAAGGAAGGAAGCAAGCTAAGTCAATATGGCTTAAAGATCTTTCCCAACTGAATTATTTTGGTGAATTCCATTTCCATCCAATTCCTGCCTGATTGCCTCATGGCAGCTATTATTTCTTTCAAGCTTGTAAAAATGACAGGTCACAAAATCACTTAGGTATATATTATAAGAATCTGAGGGTCAAGGGACTTGATACCACCACAGTTTTTCTTTTAAAGGTGCCTTACCCAGGATATGCATCTCTAGCTGCCACAGCATCCAACATATGGAGTCCTATTGTCCTAGCAGTGGGTCATCTAGGGGCTATACCTAGAGTCTCCCCTCTTTCAACATGGGAGGCCTACTTTAAAGAAAGCCTTTAAGGTGTGTCTTCAGGCACTTGCCCAGGAGGTGATGGTACCACTTACAAGATTTTCCCACTGGGAAAATTCTTCAGCTCCCCAGAAAATGTTAGTAAGACGCTATGATGTTATAGAAGAAGAGCCCAACTTTCTATTTACACTGCATTTGTTAATGGGTATTTTTCTAAGCCTTTTAATCTCTTTCCCCTGCTGAGTTCATTTTTATTTTAGATCAGCCTTTCTAAAACACAGCTCAGTGTGTTCTGTTTTATGTCCCCAGAAGCCTGACTGCTACACAGAAGTGGGTCCTATTGGGTAGGCAGCCTGTTTATAATGGGCAGATAAATCTTCTTCCAGCAAACTGTGCATTCCACGGCAGCCCTGGCATATCTGACTCTTAAACCATCTCTTTGTTTGTTTCCCAAACAGAAGGCGGCCAAGTCACCCATAGTGTTCTTCCAGCATTGCAAGGGCATCCCCACGCAGGTTTCCAACTTTTGCTTAGAATTTTTTTTTCCCCTGAGCTGCCGTTGTAAAAGTTTAGTGTGCTTTGGGATGTGTCATCTCTTACGTTTTTTAAGGAGTCAACTGTGCTGAAGGTCAGCGTACGCAGCTCTGGGATTTCATTTCGGGAAATTCCAGGACCGCAGCTCAGCTTGCTCTGTCGAGCTGCAGCCTGCTGTTGTTGCAGCTGTTGAGGAACACAGAGCGCACTTATTTTCAGTCAGCTGGAGCTTCCTGTACGAGCTACCCAGATGCCTTTCTTATTGCTACTCAACCGAGACTTTTTTTTTGCAAGATTTATCACCTCAGCTTTAGCGTTACAGACATGTGGAATACAGACCCCTAGGGTCTGGTGACTCTGAAACTCTGAGATGCCAGATGCCCCCGTTAGCCCATCCTCTACCATTCATTGGGTAGCTCCGTGCAGACTAGGGAAACGGGGTGAGGATTTGAATGACCGCGTGCTTAGCCTCTTTCCTTGTATTCTAACCTCAGCTGTGTCTCGTGAGAGACTTATGTGAGACACAAGGGGAGTTCAGTCAGAGCCTTGACACCAGCTCTGCTATCTTAAGATCAAAATTTAGGGACCTACTCATGGTCATGTGTCTGATCACGCTTTTACCCTCATATAATGATTTTGCTATATTTGATCATGGGGTTAAAAGTGTCAAGACAGTAAACAATAGACAAGGAATTTCTGTCACAATGGAATATTTATTCTTATAATTGTGTCTCTAGGCGCCTGATAGCATCATGTTTAATAGCCACAGCTCTAATATGATCGTCGGTTCTTTCTGACCTTGTCAGAAGTCTGCATTTTCCAAAGATAAAGCTACACATGTATATTCTGTCTGGATGAACACTCATGTGCACACATTTGTATTTGCTTGTATCAATAGTTCATTTGTCTTAGGGACAGGAGGAAAATGTGTCTAGGTTTGCAAAAATTAACAGCAAAGTGGTAAAATAAATTGTTCCAGTGTATACATAGGTATTTAAGTTCTGGTAGCTTATGTCTGTCGCAAGCAGCAAAATCACGAAAGCAGAGGCAAAATGGCTATGTTCTAAAATAAAAAGAATGAAAAAGTTCCGGCTTCACTCCCCACTCCATCTTCCCTCTCTTCACCCAATAATATGCATCACCGTTGATGAGCGTTTTGGTTGTAAATCCTGTGGAAATAAATTGTCTCTGCTTTACTCTGGCGATCACAAGCTGTTTCTTCTCATCATCCTTTAGAGGTATTGAATCTCTTGGCCAAGTCTGGCCCCAAACCAGCAAGCCACACTCTTTGCTTTTTGTCCAAAACCATCTATAAGAAGAATGGTTGCACTTCAGAGCTACTGCCCCGCCCCAGTGATGGTCCATTGACTTACTGGTGGTTAGAACTTTAAATTCCGGAGTCAGGCTACCCAGGTTGGAATTCAGGCTTTCCTCTAGTTCTAGCTGGACAGTCTGGGGCTATTTATTCTGAGTCTCATTTTTTAAAAATATTTTTGACAATGTGGATGCTAACAGCTCCTCTCTCACCTTGGCATTGTTGGGAACTGCAAATGAGATACAACATGCACATTAAAACCCGCAGAAACAGTTGCTCTTTCTATTACTGTGTGTGCAGTTAAGTCTTCTTAACTGAGAGAGGTGCCTAGATTAGTGGTTCTCAACCTGTGGGTCATGACCCCCTTGACAAACCTCTATCTCCCAAGATATGGGAATATTGTGATTCATAGCAGTAGCAAAATTATAGTTATGAAGTAGCAATGAAAATAATCTCATGTTTGGGGGGATCACCACAGCATGAAGAACTAAGTGTATTAAAGGATTGTAGCTTTAGGAAGGTTGAGAAACACTTGTTGAGATTTTTCCAAAGGTTCACATAAGAGGAACAGAAGCCCCTGGCTGTCGGCACAGGTGTTCCGTGGACCTGTCAGTCATGGAGTTGTTATTGTGTCCTGCTGTCTTGACTTTTAAAGGGCTAAAGGAGAGCACACGGTTATCCACCTAAGGGTATCCATTGGCCAGAATAGCTGACCTGAGTCCCTTACTGAACAAAAACCATCATTCTTTATTCATATTCTAACTTCCTCCCCAGAAAGGAAAACAATACCAGTGACAACAAGCCTTTGTCTAAGGTGCACTCAGCTAGATAAACAGATAAATAGAGCTGTGCCCAGTTTTTTCTTCTTTTCTACTATTCATAGGAGTGCACAAGATTATCCCTCTGAAGTTTCCATTTCCAGGATGAAAGCCCTTCCTGTGGGTGTAACACTCTTGTGTTTTCCCAGCAAGCTAGCTACCTCTGCCAAGTTGACTACCCTTAGTGTTTTTTATTAGCTTTATTGAACTTCATGTTAATTAATGATATTATGCATTCTTTTCTGGCTTCCTCAGCTCTTGGGAGTGAGGAGGGGTTTAGTTTCATGGAAGCTTCTCCAGGGTTAAAAGCACTTGCTGTTCTTGCAGAAGACCCAAGTTTAGTTTCCAGTACACACATCAGGTGACTCCTAGCTGCCTAACTCCAGCTCCAGCAGACCCTGCATCCTCTTTGGTTTTCACACCCCTGTACACACACACACACACACACACACACACACACACACACACACACACACACGGACCTGGAGAGGTGACTCCGTGTTTAAGATCAGCACTGGGTGATCTTCCAGAGGATTGGGTTCATTTCCCAGCACTCTCATAGTGATTCAAAATCATTTGTAACTCCAGTTTTAGGGGTCAGATACCATCTTCTAGCTTCTGCAGGCACTAGGAGTTCAAGTGGTGTGTAGTCACATAGTCAGCCGATGCACACCTACACATAAAAATTTCAAACATATATGTATATTTATATGTATATATTATATATACAAATACTTTGTGTATATGTGTATATATGTGTGCATATACACAAAGTAAACAGAATAACATGATTCCCACTATTATCAACTTTCTTCCTTTCCTATGTTCTCTCCAAATTGGTTGGTTTTGTTGTTTTTTTCCCTATGGTTCATTTTCTCTTCTTTATACCTTGAGAATTTCATACATGTGTCCAATGAAGTATTACCATATAACGCCCCCATTTCTTCCCTCCAACTCCCATTGTATCCTCTCTAGCAACCTTCAACTTGTTTCTTCTTCTTCTTCTTCTTCTTCTTCTTCTTCTTCTTCTTCTTCTTCTTCTTCTTCTTCTTCTTCTTCTTCTTCGGTCATCCTTCTGATATTGAGGTGAATCCAACTAGTGCTGCCCATGTGTATGGGTGTGGGACCACTACCAGAGCATGGGAAACCCACCCTGGACCACAGCAGCAATCAACTGCCAGCAGCCTCTCATTAAGGGGAGGGGCCTGGAGATCTACATGGGAATTTTGGATGACCCCATCTAGCGCAGGTCTTGTACAGGCAACTACAACTGATGTGACTTCATTACTGTCATATCTATGTCATATTCAGGAGACAGCACCCCATAGCAACCCTACTCATCTTTCAGCTCTTGTGTTCATTCTATCTTCTCTTCTATGATGTTCTCTGATCCGTGATGAAGATGGGGTGTAGATAGAGGTGCTCCATTTAGGGCTGACCACCCAGTGCTTATTCTTTAACACTGAATCTATAGTTCATTTTCTGGGGGTAACATTTATATGCTTTGAAAGTGTACACCTTTGAAAGATGGAGATACCCACAGACTCCCTTAGCACCATATAACAGAACATTTTCATCTCCCAAGAAAATCCACTTGTTCCTGGGGTGTGCCTACATTGCTTCCCCAGATGTGACCATTCTTCTGATTTCTTCTCATTTTAAGTTAGTTTTATAGAACATCATACATGTGAAATTGTGCAAGATTTCTCTTTTGTGTCTATCTGATGTAATGATAACTCTTCTTCCCACCAGCCAGGCCACAGAGCTGCATCAGTCCCAGATAACACACAGAGACTTTACTAGTTACAATGCTGTCGGCCAATAGTCTGTTTTGCTTCTAAAATGTCTGCAAGATTCGCCTAGTGATGCTTAAGCCAGTTCCATCAATACTAGAAGAGTCAACCACCTTTTTTCCTTCTCAGTTTAAGGTGGGTCTAGGAGAGAACATTTCCATCACGGAAATTGGCAAATGCTGCATATCCTTCTGTTCTGTGAAGTCAGCTCTCAACTTGTCACTGCAATCCTTCATGTGGCTGCGTGAATTGACAGTGTGGTTCTTTATACTGCCCAGTAGCATTTACTGACTCTACATGCCTTTTCTGTGTATGCACATATTCGTGTGCGGTATATGCTAGACATGCTATTTTTATTTGGGGATAGACTTTTTTTTAACCTTTTGTCAGTCATACCTCGTGTATTTCAAACTATGTTATTAGGTCTGTAAAAGACTAGAGTTGTCCTTGACAACGGGGCCTTTGAAACTTTTATTACTATTACTAATAGTATTATTTATTAAATGCTACTTTTAAAATAAAATATTTAATGTTATGTGTATGTACAAGCATGCACATGCTGTACACACAAGCACGCAATGCTGCACATATGTGTGTGTATGTGTGTGCAGAAAAACATTCATACACGTAAGTAGGGTAATCTATCTTCTTTAAAGAAAACCTTGTGTTATTCTCTTAATCTTCACTAGATTTTAAATTATTTGCAAAACTTTCAGGCCACATTAAATGACAATATCACCAAATTTCTGATTAATTATGTAAACTCTTTATTCCTGAAGATTGGGTAAGAAATGATCCTATGGCATGCAATAAAAATCTTATTAAATTTTTATTAGTACCTAAATCATATATAAACATTCTAGGTGGATAGATATTATGTAGAATTGTGCTAAAATATAATATTTTGTATTTCCCTTAATGTTTTATATTTCTGAGTTAAACAAACTTTTATTGAAACTCACATTGTGGAATAGAAGTATATTTCAACTGATTAGAGGGAAATTATAGTACCAAGTATGATTTCTTTATGAAGAGAAAAGTATGAAACCCCAATTTTCCCTAATCTGTCATCCTAGGTTATTTCACTATTCAACCTATAGTTTTCATTTATCTAGGCTTTATTCCATACAAATTTGTACACATGTTCAACACTGGTAGTCTTGCTCTACTAGAGGTGGAGAAAAACAAATTAAGAAATGTCATAAAAATTACTGTGGAATACTATTCAAGAATAAATTGCACCTTAAGCTTTCATATTAGGCACTAAAGTTACAAGAAGTAAAATTCATAAAGATGATTGACACTTCCTCAGTGAAATATTTAATCAGCAGCATGCTTAGAAGTCAAAATAGTGTCCAAACATCCAACCTCAAAATAAGTAGATTCTTCATTTAGAAAAAGAAAAGGGTATTTCATTTATAAATTTAGAAGGAACAAAACATCAGCATATCAATTCAGAAAGTGTCAAGAGAATATTGTGATGACATATATATATATTGCTGTTTTCTAAGTTGCTTAAATCTCCCAGTAACTGCAAATGCATCCGCAAGAGAGCAGCTCTTGAGGGCCATTGTTTTTGGTTTCTTCCCAGTGAGTATTTTCAGAATGTTATAACTTCATACATTCATACATTCTGCTACATAGGTATCTGAATTAACAGCATGGGATTCATTTAATGTGATGATGTGATGTCATAATTAGAGGAAGACCAGTGCCTGGGATATACCTCAGTTGATAGAGCACTTGAATAGCATACAGGAAGCCCTGAGTTTCATTCCCCCATCCCACATGAAGGATATAAACTCAGAACAGCTTGTGGGCATCACAGTTTTTAACACTTGAAGACACAAGATGGAGAGCATTTGATGCTGCTTTGACTTGAAGTTTATAGTATTCCATTGTTGGAAATCAATAGCAGTTTCCATTAGTAGAAATCAATAGCAGTTGGCAATGACAGCAGAAAGGGAAATGCCCGAGGTGACTGGATTTACTGAGTCTACGACATTTATAATAATTGTCCCAACTTAAACCCAGTGTTAGGAATTTCTTCAGAATGCTGCTTAGCATGTTAGTGGAGGTATGACATTCCATTAGAGGCTAACTACTGAAGAGCATTTGCATAGTCTGTGCCTCCATAGAGGTCAGCTTCTTCTCCATCTATAATTCTTTGCAGAGTTCCCCTTCTAATCACTATTAGAGATATTTAGATTTTTTTATTCACTCATTTTCCTCACTTATCTTCCAAAAGAGTCTCTACCAATAAAAAGGAGGCCACATCCTCATGTCTTCAAAAGAAAAATAAGCCCAGGGACCTTCCCTCCCCTTTCCAATTTGGAGTATGAGACTAGTATATAAACCCACAGTGTTTCAAATGGAGGGGATCTGGGGTAGGAGATAGAATGGTGATGGAAGAAATTAAAGATTCAAGCGCAATGACAATGAATAAAATAGTCATACACAGATGATGACTGGGAAACTAAGGATTGCAAGTTCAGAGACGATGAATAAAATAGCCATACACAGATAACTGGGATCATTTTCTTAAAGAACTCCACTTGAGGAAGAAAAACTTTCATTGCTGTTGCAAACACATTCATACAAAGTAGATATTGATTTCTAATAACACTAGTAGATTTTTAATAACAGTAGCAGAAAGCAGAAATAGCTGCATGTAAATTTCTGGTGGCAATTTAATAGAACAGTCCCAAGTGGTTAACTCGGGCCAGTATCTAATGAGAACAAGGACCTCATCTCTGGGGAACTTAGGTGTGCCTGCAGAAATATTACACTGCATGAACTAAATTGAATTTTTCCACAAGTGTAAGGTTTCATAGAGTAGATGGATTTTCTTACATGCACTTCAATTTCACAGCAAACCCGGCATAGAATACCTGAACACGGAAGAGAGCATTAGTGCACGATATGTAATCCCTTTCAAGATCAACCTCAGCTACATGGTGAGTGTGAGGCTGTCTGGGAAATGTGAAACTCTGTCTCAGTATAAATTACATCTTAATAAATGAAAGTTAAATTTCATCTCTTTCTGCTGCTGCTGCTATGGATTAATTCAACTGTATTCAGGTTCCCCCTTTCGTTATAATTTTATTTTTTAAATAGGATTAACACTATTTTATTAAATTATATCTTTGATATAATTATATATTCAATACAGTTCGATATAATAATGATATAATGATGCTATTATCTCCTTGATGCTTACTTAAACTTCAGAATGGCTACACTGTCTCCACACACAGGGCTTTCTGCAACTCCACCGTGTCGGTAATGGAAAGCATAACCTGAGTATCAGCATTTTCAAAGCAGCCAATGCCTCTGTGTTGGTTTGAAAGAAAATGGCACCCAAAGGGAGTGACACTGTTAGAAGGCCTTTTTGGAGGAAGTGTGTCACTGTGAGGGCAGGCTTTGAGGTCTCTGTTTCTCAAGATTCCCTCAGTGTGACAGTCGGTCAACTTCCTGTTGCTTCTGAGTCCAGATGTAGCACTCTCAACTCCAGCACCACATCTGCCTGCATGCCGCCATGCTCCCCATCATTGATCATAAATGGACTGAACCTCTGAAGCTGTAAACGAGCCACCTCAATTAAATGTTTTCTTTATAAGAGTTGTGGTGGTCTTGGTGTCTCTTCACAGCAATAAAAACCCTAATGAAGACAATTATCTATGTGTCTTCTAGTTTTGTGCTTTGTTTTGTTTTTCTAATCGGCTCTACTCTTTCTGGTTCTTAGCAAAACTGGTTAAAAACAAAGATTGCCATACTTAGACATAGCACTCTGGCAAATTGAGATACTTAAAAACTTAAGCCTTATAGGGTAAAGAAAGCACTGTGCAGCACTGAGGATTCTGGTCAACAGGAGGTCTGACTTATACTTGTTTCAAAGTAACATTCTGGTTCTTGGATGATACAAATAGTCCAGTAAGTCCCACCACATGTCATTCCATTCATGAAATAACTATGAGGACAGGCAGTGTGGCATCAACAACAGAACCTGGTTTTGGGTCCCAAATTTTACTCTCATGGGTGACATCATTGGAAGTCACAACCTTTGTCATATAGAACTAGTTTATAATTGCTGGGTCCATAACTGCTAGGTCAAGCTTGATCACTCATGCTGGGTTTCATCTGGTCAGCTAATGACCTGGCTATCTGGGAAATCCAACATGGGTTAAGTACACAATTCATATATCCCATACAATATGTGCTCTACTGGGGGAAATTTGGATTTAGAAACTATTTCTTCCAGGAAATTCTGGTAGTGTCAGTACCCTTGGTAGGAAGGCTTTGTGAAATTCCATTTTGAAAAGAAAGTGATTTTTGAGGTAAGCCTAACCTATTGTAGTTCCCAGCTAGCTCCACCAGAGAAGTCAATTGCTTCCAACAGTGTGAACTTCTCCCAGAAAAAAACATACTGCCCTCACTAAGCACACAACTTCCTGCTTGTCAATTTTTGTCATGCTTAAAATGGAACATTTCACGTCCTATAAATGTACACCCAGTCAAATCTTCTGAAAGTAGGATGATCTGCAGATCCTTAGTTAGCATCAGATTACTTCCTGGAGAAACATAGCCACAGCAATCTTTTGGTCCTTTGGAAAGATATGTGCAACATCCATCACCATGAGCCTTGAGAACAGTCAACAATTGCAGAGAAACAACTCAACGAAGTCTCTTGCTGCCACTGTAGATTTCTCCAGCAGAGCCACAGAAGTTTGCTTCCTTTTTTGCAATAATTTTTATTAACTTAATATAATTTATCAAGTTATCTTGTGTGTGTGTGTGTGTGTGTGTAAATTGAGTATGAATCTATTGGAAATACAGGCAAATACAGTTCTCTCTCTTCCCCAGCTAAAAGTATACCAAGTACATGGCCAACCACACTGTGCTAGCACAAAGTTTGTAATAAAATAGAAAGATTACCATTAAACATGCTGGAGATAATTGTTTTTATGTTTTACGAAATGCCCATTTCACAAACTATCAGCATACTCTATTTCAGACTTACTGAAACTTGATTTCAGGTTCATCCCATTGTCCCTGTGTGAGTCACCATATCAGAGAGTTTAGTAGTGTCCTGTTGAGGACATGGTATTTTATACATTGTCTAGGAAGAGAAGGTGATGAACACTAACCCCCACCTCTGACTAGAGAAGGAGCTGCCTGAGAACAATGAGGAATTAGTCATGTGGAGGAACAAAGGGAATGCATGCTTTTATACCCTTTTAACCTTTTAATTTATTTTTTTAGAGTGGTGAAAGTGAGTATCCTTGTTCTAGATTATAAAATAAATTTCAGATGTTCCCATTCACTATAGTGTTAGCTATTGACTTATTCAATGTAGCTTTTTTTGTGTTGACAAGTTGACGAGTATAACTTTTATCATTGATCTGTTGAGAATTTTTGACAGGAATGGGGTTGGATTATGACTAAAGCCTTTTCTGTACCTATTGAGGTAGTCATAAATGTCTATACTGTGTTATATTTGATTAAGTGCATTATATTTATTGATTTGCAAATGTGTAACCATCATATCCCTGGGATGACTTCCTACTGACCATGGTGAAATCCTTTAAATGTTAGATTCAGTTTGCTAGTGCTACTGGAATATCTTAAGATGCTTTAAGCAGAAACCCTGTCTGTTAGGAACTAGAATGTGAGCTGAGCCAGCCTGGGCCTGACCTGAAGACATGGGAATCATGCACTTTTCTGGAATTGCTCATGTAATTGACATGGCTTTGTGCTCATTAATTCTATTATTTCTCCAGGAGCCTTTGCCACAAACCATGGAAATATGGGAGAGAAAGTGACAAACACTAATGGGTATCTGTGAATATCATATTTAGAATACTGCAGATTTTCTCAGAGATGATAAATACTAAGATATGAAGTAGTGACTGGCAAAGTTGATTTTCATTGTTTCATATCTAGTACTAAATTCATACTTAGATTCCATGTTTAAAATGTATTTTTAGCACAGGGATAATTTTTACAGTTTGATTTTTGGAAGTCTGGAACAAAAATGGCCAATAATGGAAGTAGTGGTGGCCAGATACCCCCCAAAAAAGGGATGTGAAGTTGGGGTGGCAGGAGAAATGGATAGTCTATCCTATTTTAAAAGTTTACATCCTCAGGGGTGAAGTTTTTTCTTCCCATAGTTAATAAAAGCTATAATTTTCATTGTAAACTCCTTACTACACAGGTTTTTAAAGGATGGAACATCTTGCATTTTTAATCATTAATGGTTTCTCTCAAATTACAATTATGTTCTTAATCCCTATCCTGCTAGCTGGCAATTTTCTGATGAATTGAGTTTTCATTCTTCTCCGTTTCATTAATTGCGTCTTGTAGAGTGGATAATAATAGAACCTTCAGAGCAGCACTTTGCCAACTGCAAAGGTTATGAAATGCCAATGAGCCCTTTTAAATGGCTGTCAACTCATTGCAAGACTTCCCAGGGTTCCATAGTTCCTTTAATTTTCCTTATTTTCTACACGTAATTATTTGAGAAGTATTTTTCAAGCTTCTCTTAAATATCCTTAGAAAGAAATGAACAGCTCTGATAGCTTGCTCTATGTAAACATGCTTACATACTCATCTAGTTTTTTTATGTCAACAAATTGTGTAAGGTATTTCAACTCTGTGTTTCTCCAGTGCACTGTCCCAATGGCTGAGCCTGATATCCACTGTGAAAGCAAAATAAACAAAAATAAGGAAAACTACCCCGAATCACAGTGGAAGGACTTTCCCTTAAATGCCATGATTGGCTGCTTCATCATTATTGTTGTGTTTTGCCCTTTCTTATAATTCCTCTTATTTCTTCTCTTTTTTCTTTAGTTAGATACTACATCGCTCCCCTACCCACTGCCAGTTTTCAACTAGTATATTATAATTATGTCATAATCATTCCATTATCCATGTAAATGCTTGGGATGCCTAAATTTACCACTTAATACCTATTAGACATGCTAACATGATGGGAATGAATATATCAGTTGAGAATGGACTTCCTGAAACTGCTATAAATGATATCTCATACATCAGTGGTTCTCGACCTGTGGGTGGAGACGCTTTGTGGGAGTCGAATGACCCTTTTATAGGGGCCACTTAAGACCATCAGAAAACACAGATATTTATATTATGATCCCTAACAGTAGCAAAATTTCAGTTATAAAGTAGCAATGAAAATAATTTGATGGCTGGGGTGACCATGCCGTGAGAAACTGTATTTAAGGACTGAAGCATTAGGAAGGCTGAGAACCACCATCCTACATGGAGACTAACAGAATCACATTTTATCTTTCCAATTAACTGTCCAAGATAACCTTCCTGGCCTTCAGTACTGTGATTTGGGTCTTCTTGTATGTACTCCTAGTACGCTCCTTCTCAGTTGCTAGACATTTCTAAATTAGTGGTTGGTCCCACTTGCAACTAGATAGAATGAGAATGAAAGAGTAACCAATCCTAGAGGTCATTGCATCAGTGTCCCTGCTGTAAATGTCTCCCACAAAGCAAACAGATTTTATTTGCTGCTGTAGATTGGTCTTTCTTACCTCTATTTTAGGTCTTTGAGATTTGAACTCATCATTATAACTCTTTCAGTGTAGTCTTCCCAAACTAACCAAGGATGTTTCTGTGGACTATCATGTCACTGGGGCAGATGGGGATGAGCTTGCAGGCTCATCTTTGTTGGGTTAGAGCCTGCCTTTTCTTAGTAACCTCTGGATAGGGAACCACCCAGGTTATTAACTGCCCACGTCCCCAGCCCAAAACTTTATTTCACACCTTTGATGCCCTTGGCAAGATTGCTTCTGTGAACTAATAAGATACTGAAACCCTTCAAATATTTACAATTAGAACTGTTGTTTTTTAAAATATTGTGTGTGGGTGTGGGTGTGTGTCCGTGTGTGTGATTCCATGTACGTGTGCACTCGTGCCTGTGTATATGTATGCCATGCAGATCAGAGGACAATTTTTGGCAATCAATTCTCTCCTTCCACCATGTGAGTCCTGGGAATCAAACTTCATATTCAGGCTTGTCAGCAAAAGTCTTTCCATGCTAAGTCATCTCACCAATCTGAAAATTATTTTCTTATTATTTTTATTCAAAGGGTTAATTACTTCACATCCGTTGTCAGAACTTTAGCAACTAACTTTGAAAAGCTATACACAGCCTCACCCAGGTGGGAACACTGAGAGCTACAACAATGACTGACTTGATAAGATATTCCCACTAGTTCAATAGCGGCACAAATGATTTGGGTGTAACCAACCATTTTATGATTGACTCTTAGGCTTACTGCATGATATAGAACCCATACCAGGCATTGTTAATAAGGCCAAAAGCCTGGGCCTAGATATGTCATAGGCTCTGTAGGAGAACCTAATTCTATTACTCTGAAAAATGGCTATAATATTCAAATGACTCCTAGTTACTGCTTGCTACACTCAATATATCAGTGCATTTCTCAATGACAATTAACATGAGACCCTCAACAGTTCAACTTATAGAGAATAAGATCCACATATCACATGCCTTTCACCAAGACTCAGGAATCGTTGCAGCAAGAGGAGGTAGAAAGAGTAGATCACTTCAAGGAAACAGTGTTATCCAGACACAACAGGTCACTTGTCTACATGAACTCACAGAGGTTGTGACAGCATCATACAAGACCTTTGTAAACTCAAGCAAGACAAAATCCCAACGTGGAAGGGGGAAGGTGGGCATAAAGCCTCCCACCTAGCTGAGAGCTATTGACATTTGGTAGCTGCTAGAAGAGGGAAGTTCACTGTCTTTAATGGTGTGTTTCCTCCTAGTTTAGTCACACACTGGTCAGACCACATTCCCAAGGGTAGTTGGGAAACATACAGTGGATTTGATGGGCTTGGAAAAAAAGGAGAAAATTCAGAAGTTGGGTGGGTAGGGAGGTAAGGATGCAGGGGTTGGTTCTGAGTGGAGTTTTGGCAGAGTGAGGGTAATGATGATTAAAATTAATTGTATAAAATGCCCAAAGAATTAATAAAAATATCACCCCATCTCAAAAAAATAGATATAAATATAACTATGTGTGGCATTCTCATCAAAATTGTAAGTTTGGAATTCTTGCAGTTTTCCTTTGAAATGTGTTTTATTTGTGCAATGTTTATGTTTCTGCTCCTAAAATATGAGCTGTGAGAAAATAATTGTTATTTGCAAGAATTTATTTTCAAGTAAAACATTTTGTTAGGGATAATCTTTAATCCTAGTAAACATAAGACAAATATTATTGGCTAAATGTTTTCCCTTTTAACAAGATTTTCTAGAACTGGAGTCTTCTCCATGTGTTATATAAATATTTTGATTAGTTAAATACAGTCTGTGACCTTGGAAAAGAAAATGTTGAGAAAATTTATAGAATTATGCTTTCACCATTTCTTGTAAATGAGAATTTCAACATCATTGGGACATGTGCTTCCCATCTTTAACCAATGATCCACCCCAGATATAAACTAAACAATGGGTAAAAACAAAGCTACTTGAAACATTGTAATGGCCCAAGCCACCATGATGATGTGTTGTGACTCACCAACCTTGGTACAAGTGCACTTGACATTCTTGGGAAGGCACTGAGATCATTCTCGATGCTTATTGCTCAGATTCTCAGGGCAGGGACATCTATAGCTGCTAGTTCCAGATGATGACACCCTCAGAATCTTTCTCCAACTAGTCTATGCCTGCTGCACTGATTTTTTATGATAATGTCACATGGGAGACACAATTGCTGCCAGCAAGTTTACTGTTGCCAAAGCCATCTTGGCTTTGGGAAAGGCCAGACAGTTCTACTAATCTTACTGCATTCTACAAAAGGGTCTATTCTTTTCTTCAACTTGCCTTCTCAAAGCTAGGTCCTTCAAGAATATTTTCTCATTTTAAGCATTTTAAGATTTGGGTTTGGAGAGATGACTCAACAGTTAAGAGCACTGGAATCTCTTCCAGAGGACCCTGGTTCAATTCCCAGCACCCACATTGTGCTCACAACCATGTGTGACTCCGATCCCAGGGTATCCAGTAGCCTCTTCTGGCCATTGGGGGCACTACACATACATGCTACACAAACATACATTCAGGCAAACACCCATACACATAAGATAAAACAAAAATAAGGCCTCAAAAATTAAAAGGAATTTAAAGATTTTGAAGTTTTTTGAGATTGTGGGGAGAAGAAGGGGAATGCCACCTCTATGGTCTATCTTAAAATTTCTGTCACTATTCCAGATCTCTTGAGATCCTTTTGTCATAGACCCTTGTTTTTTTGTTTCTAGTAGCCAGGAACAATTTCCTCTCTACACAGTCGCTGGCCTTGTTGTCCCAGCATGTAGACTCCTGTGATGTTGAGTCCCTGATCTAGAAAAAGAACTAGATACTCCTTGTCCTTGGGGACCAAGATCATCTCCCAGCTTCTCCCTTCTTGTCTTAGGACTGACCTTTTTGATGACTGACAGTGGGTTGCCAATTCTTTTTCCTAGTACTCTCTTGCCCAGTTGCAGTGCATTAAATTCCTAAGGTTATATTTCATGCCAAATGTTCCCAGTGACAGAAAAATACAGCATTTGAGCTGCAAGAAATCCTGTTCAGATCGGGCTAGTTTAAATCCAGTTTGCTTTCTTCCTATCAGTCAAATTATTTGGAGCTCTAGTTTTAACCATGTTAACTTTAGTAGTACTAAGTAACCAGAACCTAAGTTAACCATCCCAAACAGTCCACTTGCTTTTCTCTTACTATATAACCAAACATTGTGTGTGGGAGGTTTGGGGGTTTCATTATTTTGAAAGCCATTTTCATGTAGTAAAGGGGTAGAGTGTGGATTTGGTGAATATCATATCAGATTTACTTTCATAATCATCTAAGAATGTTGTACTTTTTTGTAGGCTGTGTTGGTGGGTGATTTTTCAGAGACAATGCTAATGTGACAAATGTAGACTCTGTGCTGATATTTCACCTTGTTGGACAATACCCCTCTCAGGGAGAGCCCTAAGGCTGGACTGTGCAAGGCTGTGCCTACCGGCTTCTAGATGTGAGAATGGGGGCGGGGAGGGAGTCTCAGAGGAAAATGTATGAGCCTGGAGAAGGTCAACTCATGGGCATAAGTGCAAGATCCAGTTTTAAATATGCAGAACTAGGAAACTCATGCCATCAACAAACTCCGTTGTTGATGAAAAGAATGTGTGTATGTCAACTTTCCATCTCAGAAAGCTAAGGTCAAATGAAGAGTTCTGAGGCCTGGGTTAACAAAACTTGCAGAAAAGTCAGGATTGAACAAAAATAAATTGGCTCTTGGGAAGGACCTTTAGTAATAGCAGCTCAGTATAAGCCATCTGCAGAGGTTAGGGCTCAGGGCGGTGTGCAGTTCTGGGCTTGCCTATTCCTGAATGATACCTGAATACATCCACATTTGCTCCATCATAGGAGCTGAAAGTCTGTAATACCAAAGTGTGACACCAAGGACATCAAGTTGTGCTCTGCTAATTGGTTTGAGAAACTCTTTTAGGCACTCTTTTCTTTCACCGGATTATGCTATTGAACTCTAATTGGCATGAGTAAATCCCCCCTCCCCAGACACATAGTGATCTATGCCATTCCCAATGAAATCCTTTCATTGTTTTCCATTTACCTTGCAGATTGCTATCAAGGCCTTGGCCACCCGGCACAGCCTTCAGGGAGGTGTGCCCCCCCCGTCTGCAGGTCAGTCTCCCATCTAGCCAAGTGCTCTGCACTTACAGCAGCTTCTTTCTTGTTTCTGCCCCTTTACCTCTGCTGTCTCCTTGAACCCTTTGTCCCCCTCTGTTGCCTGCTCTATTTGGGGTTTGACTTAAAGTCTTTTTCTCCAAGGGCTTTTCTCCTCATCAGCCCAGGTGGGTTCGACGTGGCCAATGCATGCCACTGCTCTCATGGCCCCTGTGGTGGCCTGTTGGAAAAACCATTTCATGTGCGTGGCTCTTCAAGTGTCGTAATCCATGTTGTACCTCCTATGTGTTGCCTCTTTCTGTAATCATATGCTTACACATAAGTTGTGAATAGATGGTTAGATGGATGAAGGAAATACCTCCTTGGGTAAGAGGAAAGACTGCAAAGAATATTTAGGAAAAACACGGAGCCTAAAAACAAAGGAAAGAATATTTTACCAGCTTTGGTTGACATAGCCATATTTATAGTTTAGATTAAATAGCGTGATGTGGAAAAAGAGAGGGTTGGGGGGAGAGAGGCAGAGATGGTGACATGGTGGGGAGGTGGAAATATAGGGGTTCACTTTTACATTTCCCCAGCTGTGTAAGCATGGCTACGTGCCCAATGTTATCTTTAATGTTTTGTTTTGTTTTGTTTCTCTATCATGGGCTCTTTTATCACATGGTTTGTTGTGAAGGAGATGATTTGGAGGCTGGGGAGATGGCTCAGTGGGAAAAGGTGCTTATTCCACAAGAGTGAGGCTGAGTTTGAGCCCCCAGAACCCACATAAAAAGTCTGGACATGTAGTGCTAGGGCCTGTGATTGTAGTATTCCAACAGGGAGATGAGGGGTGGAGACAGATGAGTCCCAGGAAGTCTGTGGGCCAGCTCGCTGGGCATGAGCAGCAAAGAAACACAGTAAAGAAACCCTGTGTCAGACAAGGTAGAAGGTGAGGACCTGCATTCAAGATTGCCCTGTGACCTATGTGAACACCCAGCATATGCGTACCCACACATCCACACACACGAATTTGCTCGCGCTCTCTCTCTCTCTCTGTCTCTCTCTCTCACACCACACACACACACACACACACACACACCATGCACAGTTATCATTTATAGTACATGACATCACAAGTATTTATACTTTGTAATAGTCAGCATACACATACTCATTGAATTTCTGAAACCACATACACACTTACAAAATATAAAATGTATTTATTTGGAATATCTATGAAAAATATAGGTTAGAAAGTCAGAGGCTGGAGGTTTGCTCCTATTTAAATCATTACCTATGTACCTAACATTAAGACACCAAGCTTGCTCTGGTAGACTGTTTATGCTGATAAAGGCTTCTTACAGAAGAAGTAAAATATATTCTATTAAAAGGCTGTCTATTTCCCTAAGAAATAAATATGCTAAAACATATAAGGAAGAGTAATAGTCTGAGTTAGATGTCTGGGAAGCTAACATTCACAATGTCATCTACCCGACCTGTTTTCCTCTCATCACATCAAATAAAATATGAAATAAAGATGCTATGCGGAAGTTGTTTTGCCATAATAGGGTATGTATAGAATATATTTCCAAAGAAATGTGCTAAACAATACTTTCTTCCATTCTTCTATTCCACGGATCTCTGTCGCTCCATGGCTACTGCTTTTCCTTCTCTCTTTTTCCATCTAATCATTTTTTATTATCCCAGATGTGCGCCTTCTGTTCTGATGTGTCTGCACAGGATTTTAGAAAAGACTGCTTAAAACCTACCTAGGAAGCAGTGCTTGCTCACAATTTTCTGTATGTCGCGCTACCGCTTGCCACAACGTTTCCAGTAATAATGTTCTGTAGGACTCAGTGACTGTCTTGTCACCTGAGATGTCTTCTCTTGTCACTTGGCTGTTAAGTTGCTGCCCAGAGCACCCATTCCCTGGTGCTCTGGCAGAAAGGAAGACAGATTTCTGCCTCCCTTTTAATGCTAAGCAAACAAGGCCAAGTTCAGTGAAACAGCCTGGGAGATTCTGATCAAATGGAGTATGGGGTACCTTTTGAGGCTAGACCACCTACCAGCCTTTGGGCAGTGTGTGGCTTTCTGGTTTTGTACTGTGCAATGGATAGGTACCTAGCAAAAACAAAAGATAATTTGACAAGTATGGACGAAACATAACTCCTTTCCAGGATGAAAAATCACTTCGGTGGAGAGCCTGCTTAGTCTCATTTCATTTCAGCCTCCTTGCAGAAAAATGCAGAGCCGTTTATCCACAATTGTACTGTCTGGGGTGGGTGTGTTGAACAAGCTCTTTTGTGCATATGTGTGGTTTCACTGAGACCATTAATCACTACTTGGAATATTTGTTCTTAGTTTTATCCAAATTGATAAGCATAGCTGTAGGGGAATCTACATGAAAATTCAAATTTCCAAAGGTTTGGCAGTTTCTCTTTAATTGGTCCTTGGAGTATCTCAGGTTTCTCTAATTTATCTTTAAGTAGCTGGGCAAAATTTTGGCAGTAGAAGCAGTTTTCTCTGGCCCCATAAATTGGAGAAAACTACCACTCAGGCACTTAAGTAAACCGCTTGCAAATACAGACCATGATATATCTCCTTCGGAACAAGGATGAGCCCTAATGTACCCTCCAGCTACAGACACAAAAGTCATTCTTCAAAGATAAAAATGCCCCAGCTGTGTTTTTGCTTGCCGCTTTGACTCTGTTCTTCCAGACAAGAACAAGGGAAGAAATCACACTTCTAAGCCAATGAAAACAGATTCCAAAAGGAGTTATGTTCGAGCTGTGATTTGGGGGGTCAAGTGAAAAATAATGTTTCTGTTTCCAGAGTGCCTTCTGCATGGTGCTCTCAACCAAGGATGACACAGCATACTCCATGAGGGTTCATTGTTGGAAGTGCTCCTTCCTGGATAGATGAAGGTATTTAGAAAGAGCCATGGCAAAGAACTGAACCTTCCAAGATGATAACATCATTTATAGAGATGTACCTAGGTTACAAATCTGAACTCCAGAGTTGGATAGAAATGATTTATAAAAACTTTACTTTCAGGTCCTTTGGCTATGTCTCTTGGCCATTTTATGACGTAATTTTCTTGTTTATAAAGGAGGATCATAATGAGCTCCCTTAGTCATAAAGCTGTTCTGAAGAATTAAGAAATGTTTGTAAGGCACTTAGTGAGTATTCAACAGTGTGTCAACATGCTATTGCTATTGTTACTAGCAAGATGTTCTGGGCCTGGACTCCATCTAGTTCTAGAACATTTAGTCATAGACTGAGCATATCTAAATACTGCAGTTGGCCGTATCCCACAGTTGGCTATTTTGTGTTTTTCAGAGAACATGAGCTTTGTTAAGTTATACTTTTCAAAGATGGTTACAGTAGTATGGTGTGGTATGTGAAAATGTGACCCGAAAACTACACCCAGAAAGAGGATTCTGACTTTGGGTGGACTTATGACTGGGTCTACTAACATAAACTAGTAGAAGTGACCATGACTTTACCGATCAGGAAGGACTGTCACTTGACTGCCTGGGAGTCCTGTCTGTCTTCCCTGAGGTACCTATTCCCTGAGGTTCTCTGACACATTCTTCAGTTGGGTATATTGGTTGGTAGGTGAGTACACACGCCTCCTGCCCCTAATACTACTTAATTGTGTCATGGGATTCAGAGCCTACTGTCAAATCCCTTCAAGGAAATATTCCTTACTAAAATCTTAAAGTAGGGGGCTGGAGAGGTGGCACAACTGTTAAAAGCACTGGCTGCTCTTCCAGAGGACCCAGGTTTGATTCCCATCACCCACATAGAGGTTTACACCTGTCTATGATTCCAGTTACTTGGGCTCCAACACATTCTTTTGGCCTCTGAGAGTACCATGTATGCACATGGTACACAGCCAAACTTGTAGGCAAAATACCCAACACAAAATAAAAGTAAAAAATATCTTGTAAGAAAAAGCCCAACTCTATATTTGGATGATCCAGGACTTATATAACAAGCAGTACAAGGTTCCATTTCTGAATTAGTGATGTCTACTTAAACTGGCTTTTACCTAACTGTGATCAGCAATTGGGTTTCTACTGATATTCTAAGATGCCAGAGAAGTCCATGTACTATTTTGTAACCATGATAATCATGGAGGCCAGAAGATTGGCCTCTAAGTGGACAGTGTGGAAGACAGTTGATTTTCCAGTTCTCAGAATTCAGCACTTTGAGCTCAAGGATCTAGCTGGACCAGACTTTCCAGTGTGCTGCCAAGGACCAGGAGCAGGGAGGGGTATGTATGGTCTGCAAAGGTCACAGACACTGAGTCATGAGAACAGGAGTGCTGACAGGTTTTCCTGGACTCTGAACAACCTTTCATATTGTTCCCTTTTTCTGCTTGGGAAAGACACTGTCCCTGATCTCCGGCTTTTAATTTGCAGCATTGGTCAGGACATTCATCTCTGTTTCATACTAGACATTAAAAAACGTTCATCAGACAACGAAGACAAATGACCTGTTCTCTTCCTTGGCCATCACAGAGCCTCCAAATTCAATAGTCCTGCCAAAACTATTCTAAAACAGTGTTTTACAGTCCCCCTGGGTGAGCACAATGCAAGGCCCTCCTGGGCCTGCCTAGCTGTTTTCCTATGTCTCATGGACATAGCCTGGAACTTAGTAATTCATATAAAGGCTTTCTTTCTCATGTGTATGTTTCTTCTAAGTGTTCCTCTGAGTATAGCACACTGTAATCAGCTAAATACATTAATTTAGGATGCATTTATCACTGAGGGAATTTAGCTACAGTTTAATACAAATGAAGCTTATATATTTTCCTAACTCATTATAAAGAAGGTAAACACTGTTAATATGCTGGCATTAGAGGAAACTTGCAGCTTTGCTCATGTTGGGAGAATTCCTTCCTTGGGGAGACATAAACAGTGTCTACCCCCTCCTTGTAAGGTCAGTAACAAACAAAAGTACCATTCCACTGAAGTTGATTCTGGGGACCGGGGCTTACTTACAGCACATAGATAAGGGTTGCTTACAGGAGTGTGGGTGATCCCAAAGCTGCTGTATCAGATGTTCTTTACCCAGCATGGATGATGGCTTCCCCATGGTTTCATTGATGGAGCTTAGCTTCCTGAGATGGCTAGATTTATGTCAGCGTGACACAAGCAAATGTCGTCTGAAAGGAAGGAACTTCCACTGAGAAAATGCCCCCATCGGACATCTTCTTAGTGACTGATGGTTGAAAGATGGGGCAAAGCCTAACCCATGGTGGGTGGTGCCATCCCTGGACTGATGTTCCTGGGTCCTATAAGAAAGGAGGCTGAGAAAGTCATGAGAGCCAGTAAGCAGCACGCCTCCATGACTTCTGTGTCAGTTCCTACCTCCAGGTTTCTGCCCTGTTTGAGTTCCTGTCCTGACTCCCTTCGACAGTGAACAGTGATGTGGAAGTGTGAGTCAAATAAACCCTGTCCTCCCTAACTTGCTTTTTGGTCATGGTGTTTCGTCACAGCAGTGGAAAACCCTAACTGAAACACTTCTCTAAACTCTGTGCTCCCTCGCCTCCTGTGACCCCTAGGTCACGTTAATTAGGGCAGAACCACATACAAATGGCTGGGAGATACAGAGTACAGCAGCTGGAATCTCTGATGAGGGTGCACGATTCTCCCACCTCCTCTTTTTGTAAGTGATTGTCAAGATGCAGATGGTCGCTTAAAGCAGGCAGGGCTGACCTAATGAAGGTGGCAGCTGCTTTGCTCAGGGGACAATTCTATAATAATCCCCTTTTCCGGTAGCTACGCCTATTCATGAACTTGGGAGAAGTCTTACTAATCAGGTACTTGAGGGGCAAGAAGCCACAAGTTGGTTATCTGGTTCACATGAACAGGAAGAAAGCCATTTCAAGAATTTGCAGGTGCTATTTATAGTTCCAAGAACAGCTAACATTTGGAATGACAGAGTACCATTTGGCTTCTGGGCAAACTTAACCCTCAATTCTGGAAGGCTCTGTTAAGAAAAAGCTCACACAGATGATCTGGGAAGTGCCGCTCATATCAACAGCATAGGCTCAACCTGAGCTCCATCAAATAGATGCAGATTTAGGCAGCTTTCTATGCATTAATTTCTCTATCTACAAAACAGGAGCAACACTCAGTAAAGATGTGATAATTAATAGCATATTATATATGATCTGTATTACTCTGTAAATTTTTATGAATGGACAGGTCACTGTTAGAGTACAATTACACACAATGTATAATAGTTACTCTGTAAGGTTTTATGAATGAACAGCTCACTTTTTAGAGAACACAAACAAGACCTAATCCCATTCCAAAGGTTCCTTAAGATATCTTGACAAATATAGAATGTACTCACTCATAAGTGGATAGCAGACATAAAGCAAAAGATACCCAGCCTAAAATTCACAACTCCTGAGAAGCTAGAGCCCTCTTCCAGAAACAGATGGAAGCAGATGCAGAAATCCACGACTAACCAATGGGCCAAGCTCCTGGAGTACAATCAAAGTGAGGGAGGAGCACACCCGAGCTAGTGACAGAACACTGACACAGGTCTGACAAATGGGGACTGAACTAGACTCCCTTAATATAGGTGACAATGGTGCAACTGAAACAATATATGAGGCTACTGGCAGTGGGTCCAAGATCTAACAGTAATGCACAAACAGACTTAGTGGAATCCATTCTCTATGGAGAGATACCTTGCTCAGCTCACAGGGGTGTGGGGGTGGAGAGATGCCTTGGTCCTGCCTCAACAAGATGATGGGACAGACTTAGTGGACTTCCTAAGGGAGGCCTTACCCTCTCCAAGGAGCAGATGGGAGGTGGGAGGAAATTGGGGGGGAGCAGGAGGAGAGAAGGGAGGGGGAACTGGGATTGGATTGTAAAAAATAAATTAATAAAAAAGATAAAAATAAATGAAAAAATGTAAGGAGAATTCTTCCCGCCAGCCTGGTCCCAGAGCCTCGTCAGTCCCAAATGAACATGCAGGATGCTATATTAATTATGGAGCTATTGGGCGTTTGCTATGTTTTCTTGTTGGCTAGCTAATAACTGCTAATCTGAGTATTTCCATGTGGTCTTCTCTTACCGAGAAAGGGTCCGAATCTCTTACTCCTCTGGCATCCTACATGGTGACTCCCTGTGCCTCCGTTTCCCAGAATCCTCCACCTCTTGTCATCCCACCTATCTTGCTTCCCTATTGACAAATTATTTGAATAAAGCTGCGTTTTAATTTCTAGGTTGTCTTGCAGAAGGTGGTGTCTGCCTCTCTAGACCTTCAATAGAAAATTCTTCCCAGAGCTGAGCCTCCTAAGTGCTCATGGCAAAGTCCTCTGTCCTTCCTCCAGCATCTTACACTGTGAGAATTCCAGCCCGCTTTCTGCTTTGTGCAGAGATCACTTGATTCTGGAGAGGAACGTTCCTGGTGTCCTCAGAATACCAATGTCAAAAGTCAGTCCTGAGTTTCCCAAACTCAAGATGAAGTGGTACTTTAGCTCTTGGTCACTTAAAAAATCTACCCAAATCTTGCACTAACAGCTCAACTGCCACATCCCTTTCCTAGATTAGAAGTGTTTTCTCAGTTTGGGTCTTTTAGATCTAGGGGATAGTGTACAAGTAAACAGCCTCCTAATAGTGATGGTTGTGAATGACTACGGAAGCCACTGCCAGGTCTCAAAGACACTCCCACTCTCTAGTGACTGAACTACAAGAATGAGGCATCTATGCCTTGACATCCTATGCCAGGGCAGTCTGAAGTTATCATTCAAGAGACTTTCAAATGAACTAAATCTATATAAAATCAGGTCTTTCCCACTGGGGCAGTAACCGATTGCTGTATCTTCTATGCTGGAATCCTGCTGGCTTCTTCTGTGTGCTGTTTCCTTCTAGGACATTGCTAAGCCAACATATCACTGGTGCAAAGCAATTTCAAGGCTTACTAGCAATAGGCATTTAGAAACTAGTACCTAGTACTGGATTCTTGACTCTCAGCCCACAGTGGAACATAATGCAATCTATGAAGAAGCCCGTGGTGCAAGACAAAGTTGAGTTTTTGCAGTGAAAATTTGCCACACACTTGTCTAGAAGGAAAAGTATCTAGACTTCACTGTCTGGTGTCTTTATAGATGAAGCCTACTGTTTGCTGAGTGTTCTGACTTTCACTGTGGCTGCTGGGCATTTACCTCACATGGCTCTTGTGATATGCAAACCCAGCAGTAAAAGCATAATATTGATCTGAATTCCTCCCACTCTTAGAATTGAACCGTCTGTTCATTTTCTGCTTCTGCAAGTCTGCAATTACAATGCTTTAACATTTGAATAAAAGAAAATGCTGCAGCAGAGATGACCTGTCGGTGTGGATGGTTCCCCCACAGTCTGGAGTTTAATGTAATCATTCAGCTTTTCATGCTTGAATGAGACTACACAATGTCACATTAAAGTATATATCTAGTGCTATAAGTTCCTTTTCCTTATAGTTAATGTCTCATACCCAATACCTAGTTTAAGGCCTAGTGGAACTTCTTGGTGCCTTTCACTCATCTCTAAGGCAAGTAACATTACCTAGTGATTACAAATGTCCACTCCTTGCTTGGGTTCGGATCTTGTCTTTACTACTCAATAATGAAGTGATCTCATCAATAAAATGGGGAGAAATTAGTTCATTTTTTCTACATATACTTGCTGGATGCCCTGTGTGTGCCAGAAACTTTGCTCTTTACACAGAATACAAAAGTTAGCAATAATATGTGGTCATACATGCATTTGCACATGGAGGGTACTTCCTGATTGCTTCATTCAGATTTATTCGAACTTTGGTAGTAAGTCAGGTTTGACTTTTTGAAAGAAAGATCCAATCGTGCATGTTGTGGATGTGTGTGCATGTGTACATGTGTGAAGGTAGATGCTTGCATGCTACAGTACAACATAAAGGTCAGAAGACAACCTTGGGTGTCATGTTCTTACCGTCCCCCTTGCTTGCTCCTCCCACATGCGGCTAGGCTGAGAGAGGATCCCTCTATGTGGAGTGGGCTCCCGAAGTCCATTTGTGTACTAGGGATGAATACTGATCCACTAACAGAGCCCCCATAGACTTCCCAGACCTCCTAACTGACACCCACATCAGGGGGTCTGGGTCGGTTCTATGTGGGTTTCCCAGCTGTCAGCCTGGGTCCATGAGCTCCCCCTTGTTCAGGTCAGCTGTTTCTGTGGGTTTCTCCAGCCTGGTCTTGACCCCTTTGCTCATCACTCTTCCCTCTCTGCAACTGGATTTCAGGAGTTTGGCTGAGCCAAATTTTTTAATTGTTCGTTTCTTGCTGTTGAATAAAAATGATGATTTAAAAGGAATGTAAGGAACCCTTTTAGACATAATAAGCAGTTCTTTTTCCTTTGTTTGCTTTGTTTTGTTTTTCAAGGCAGTGTTTCTCTGTGTAGCCCTGTCTTTCCTAGAACTCACTCTGTAGACCAGGCTGGCTTAGAATTCACAGAGATTTGCCTGTCTCTGCCTCCAGAGTGCTGGGATTAAAGGAATGCACCACTACTGCTGGGCAATAAGCAGGTCAAATGAACAAATCGGTCGAAAGATTTGAAGTCCACATTATCATGGCAAAATTAATGGCAAACATTCTTTGAATCTCGAGAGGGTAAATTAAAAGCACATCTGAGTGATGAAAAGCACAGAAGCAGATTTGGAGCTGGGGAGACCTCTCATGGGTTAGAGCACTTGCTGCTCTTGCAGAGGACCGGAGCTGGGTTCCTGGCACCCGAGTTCAGCGGCCCACAACTGCCTATAACTCCAGCTCCTAGTAGATCCAACGCCTCTTCTGGCCTCTGCCAGCTGACACACATGCATAAATACCAACTAAAAAAGAACAGAAACTTGGAGTAAATGTTTTTATTTTAAGCAAAGTATTTGCAAGCAAAGGAGTCAAAATATGCATGAAGGGATTATAAAAAGACAACCTGTTAATAAAATCAGCTGTTTCACAAATTGGAAAAATTAAAATGCATTAATAATTGACAAAGTTGTGAATCTTTTCCAATCATACTGTGCCCAACAGCTTGTCTCCTCTGAGTCTTTCCCCAAGTTTCATCTCTGTGAAATAAATTTTATGATACAAAGCTGGTCTTTGCACCCCTCAGATATTTTATTGATTTTTAAATATATACAAAAATTTAAATACAAGAGCATAAGAGCATAATCTTAAAATTGAAGTATCGATGTTGGGGGAGGGGACAAAAGAGGAATTGGAGGGGAAAGTGATGTAATTATATTTTAATTAAAAATTTTTAGTAAAAATGCAAAACCTCAAAAGAGAAAAAAGTCAAATTATGGTCTTTTGGAGGAATTATTAACACAAATGATTCCAATATCAGTCATATAATGACATCACTTTAAGTCAACCTGTTACTCTTTAAGATAGCTTTGAAATGAATTCTATTGGCAAACTACAATAATTTAAGAAATATATTCATGTTTGTGCCTATATGCATGTTAGAGTGGTTTCTTCTAACATGCAAGGACAAGCAGTCCCTGAAGACTAATGCCTCTAAATGGCAAGAAGTGTGCTTGAAAGGTTCATCTTATATGCACTTAGTGTCTCTTGTTTCTAGGGAATTCTTAAGACAGAAAAAGAGCCAAGTTCTTTCAGACCCTCAAGAGAATTCAGGGCTGCCCTCCTCCTCCTCTTCCTCCCCTTCCTTTTTATTCTTGGTGTGGACACAAAGACTATACTAATTAGATTCCCTCTCAATATAGAGAAGGCTACAGCCCACGGATTTCAATTACAAATCCTGGTTAAGACCATGGCCTCTGTGCAACCACATTAATTCTCCCAGCTGTTTAATTAACATTAGTCAAAATAAAAATCGAATTGTGACAGCACATTGTAAGCAAGCCATTTTTAGTTGGGAACACATGGAGATGGTTAATGTGTTTGATGAAGGGGTTAGTGTCATAGGTTCTTCCGGTTGTAACGGCATTTAGATATACACTATACAACATTGACAACGACAAGGTCAGAAACCTCCTTTGTTGATTCCCTGAAAGTCTGAAGGAGAGTTAGTTGTGTGTTGGTCTGGGCATTGAAATGGCTCTTAAAGCACAATTACAAAAGGTCTCGGGACTCAACTTCAATCAATATTGCAGATGCCAACCCATTTCCCTGAGGAATTTAGCATTAAGTGAGGAAGAAGGTGAGCTTGCACTGCTCTCTGAAAGACTGAAAACTGAGACGTGTCCATCCTGCTGGGCAAACACAGAGCTTTTGAAATATCTCGTGAACCTCTATGGAGTATTGTACAAGCGGGAATTATGTGGACAGTTGCAGTCAAGATTGACATCAAGATGTTCTTGAATAGATTTCCTAAGTAAATGTACAAGTGGAAATGCCCTGTTCAAATATCATGTCAGCTACCTAGCTACCTTCGGTGAAGTACCAAGCAGAGAAGGTGTACAAATTAAATATATATCTGACAGCCATGTGACCTACCTTAACACTCTGATGAATAACTGAGACTACTCCAAGCAAATGACAGATGAAAGTGGGTGGCGGGGGTATTCTTCTCTAAACAAGAAACCAAACATTGAACAAACTAGTTCATTCATAGTGGAAACACAAGCAATACTTTACAGATGCTAATCTCTCATTTCAACATTACTTGGGTTTTCAGATTGCATCATAAGATGCAGCGGGCGTTTCAGAGAGCTGGTACAAAATATTCTTGAATGAACTGGGATGTGATCAAAGTATAGGAAGTTTTCCTTTTGGCTCAGTATCTAAAAGCATCGGATCTGGCATGCGGATCTTGCATGAGGAAGGTTTCGTGAAGGAAACTGTGACTGTATTATTTTTGGCAATGGAGTTTGAACACCATTTTTTAATGTGCCAACTCTTAGCCCTTTGCATGGAGTTCTGGGAGCTTCACAGCATGGTCCAAACTTCTCCAATTCTTTCTACCTGCATGTACCAATACTCTGAATGTTTTCTACTCTGTAATCAAAGGAATCATTGTCTATTGTATGAACACAACAACCCTACCTCTATGTGCTGGTTTGTGAGGTTACCTATATGTCCAACCTGATAGCCAGCACCCAGCCTATAACCCCTCCACCAGGATACATCTCCAACTTCTCTAGTACTTTTTGCCTTTTTAGTAGTTATTAGTCTGCACACCTCACTTTCCCATGAAGTCTTCTCTGATTGGTGTGCCTAGGCTGTGTAGCAATCCCACCACTAATAATCACATAAAGAAAACTCATAATTTTTATTAAACGGATGTTCACATCACAAATTAGAAAGTTTGCTATAAAAAGATGTAGAGAAAAAATTTTCATTAGTCTCTAGCTGAATTAACTATTTCTTGCCTTGTGGCAAATGACCATACAACCTAGCAATTTATGATATACATATTCATTATTACACTGTTTTGGGGTTTTTTGTACAGATCTGGTAGAGATCTGCTGTGTCCTTGGAGTTAAAAATGACCATAAAATAATAGTAATAATAATAATAAAGAACAGTTAAAGACAAAACAATGTAAGATAATTGGGCAGTTGTGGCACACACCTTTAATTCCAGCCCTCAGGAGGCAGAGGCAGGTGGATCTCTGTGAGTTTGAGGCCAGCCAGGTCTACAGAGCGAGTTCCTGGATAGCCTGTGCTACACAGAGAAACCCTGTCCCTAAAAGCCAAAACAAAAGCCAAAAAAAGTAAGAAAATAGCTTGAATGATGACTATGCCTACAAAAAAAGAAAGAAAAAGAAAACAAGACGAAAGAAAAGAAAGTAAACCATAAACTAAGACCATTGCGATAACACATAATTTGAAACTAAAGGTCAGAGAGAACAAAGGAACAGCCCCAACAAGCTAATGTGATTAGGAAAAAAGTAAACAGTGATTTCAAAGTACAGGAGGTTGGCTAATCAACACCAGCTGAACTAAATAAGCCACACATGGTCCAAAGATCAGTGGGGCATGTTCCTGAGCTACTGCCAAAGAGCTGAGTGCTCCTGGGGTGGCCCATGTTCCAGTGGCATCATCCCCTGTGCTAAGCAGAGGCCCTGGCTACTCACCAGTACCTCCAGGATCTCTAGGGTCCTGTTGCAGATAGTCTCTACTCTTCCAGGTGTATAGATGTCACCTTGTATTCTATGCTGGCTATAACTGAGAGAACAGAGTTGAGTGTGTCCCAGAAATGGGTATTTGTGATGGAGACTGCTCCCCCCGCCTGGCTGCTTTTAATAATAGTGGCAACACTAATATGAATGGATGAATATTTATTGAAGATTTTTTGTGCTAGGTATGAACTTTATGTTTGCCAAGTGAAATTTGCTAGGAACTATGTGTTATTACAGACGAGGTAACTGAGGCTGCAGTGGGAGATGTCACAAGTCACTTTCAGCATTTAGGCTTTGGAAGCCAGGTTCTGAGCCTCATGCAACACAAACTCCTTCAAAAAAATGAGGGGTTTGTGGGATGGTGCCCTTTTGTTCACCATGTTAGCAGAGAGCGAAGAATGGATTGACAATGAGGTACTCATAGGAGCAGCAGGGGTTACATGTTCATGCTCCATTCCAGATTTGTAGATTGACATCCTAACCCCCATGGTATTGATAGGTGTGTGTGTGTGTGTGTGTGTGTGTGTGTGTGTGTGTGTGTGTGTGTAGACCCAGTTCTTCATAGGCAGCTGTCTATGAGGAGGATGAGACTTGATCTTAGACTTCTTGGTTTCTAGAATGGAGAGAAACATATTTGTCAAGTTTCTAATCCCCCTAGTTGATGGCACTTCATTACAGCATCCTTAATGGACTAAGAAATCAGAGTGAGAAAGGGATATTCCAGAACTTTCCTTTTGCATTTGGGCTCTCTTCTCTCTACCATATGTTGTGAGCCACACTTGCAGCCCCATGAGGCATTCCTCCATTTGGACAAATCCTAACCTATGCTAATCTCAATCTTTATTGTGGGCATAAAAGGCTCTCACTGCTCCAAGCTTCTCTTGTATGTCACACTCTGGCTGCTAAAAAGGTGACTTAAAAGGTGATTTGCCCTATATGACTCTCAGTTTCCATATATACATCACACTATTTGAAGACAGCTCTTTGAGTCAAATGAGTTAATAGATAATTTTTTGCTCTTAAGGTACCCTAGATGTTTTACAAATATCCTCTTTAAAAAAGTGTGTTTGGTTGATTGATATAATATTATATAATTCTTAAAATGTGGCTGCTTCCTAAAGTAAATAACTAGGAATGATTAATAGAATATCTTCCCAGAGTCAAGAGGCCAAGTATTATATATGATTTCATTTATACCGAATATCCAAAGGAGATAAATCTATAGACACAGAAAACATATTGATAGTTGCCAGGAACTGGGCAGATGCAAGAATTTCAATTAACTATTCAATGGAGTCAAGATTATATATTTAAAGCATAAAATATTCTTAATCTAGACAGAAGTGATGGCTGTGTAATATTATGAATATACTAAATCTAAGTTGTTAAAGGGGTAAACTACCTTTCCATTTAGTTGGTAAAGGTTGAGGTCACTGTGTTGAGGACACCAAGTCAGTTCTAGACATCAGAGCAGGGACCTCTTGGCCACTGTCCTGACAATGATCCCTTCATGCACAGTGTAGGCAATGGACAGCTCTCAGGAGAGGAGCATGTCACCGCAAGGCTTACTTTGCTCCATTGTCACAAGATAGTCTGTGAAGCATAATGAAGGGTTTGAGGAGACTGAAACCATTCTCCAGCGTTCTGGATAAATGTATCTTTCATGACCTTGTGTAAATTCTGTGGGATTTACTGCTTCATGGAGATCTTAGCCTGGTGGCGAAAGGACAAGGTGTGGTTCCAAGTGAGAAAGGGAAAGTCTATGTTTTGATATCACTGTAAATCCCCCAAATTATAGCACAGGAAAAAGGTTTGACAGAGGAGGATCAGACAGTGTGATCAAATGCTTGAAAACAGCAATATTCCCACTGGCCCTTCTAGAAAATTCTACTTGGAAGTTTAATAGTGAAGGGGCACAGCTTTCCCATCAAAGGCTAAAGAAGTAGTACAGGTATAACTGCTGAATGACATCTTGTGGGCAAAACATAGATCTTCCTTCTGAGACAACACCACCTTGGATGCCTGTCTTAGAGCCCTGAGCTTTTCCCTTATCAGCTTATAAGGGGGATCATTTAGTAATGTTTGAATTTGGCTAGGACAGTAACCATCCTTGACATTTGGTCTGAACTTCTGAGGTTGTTTCCTTCTTAGAGTCCTTAGAAAATTCTTATTTACAAAGTTCCAGTGGCTTTCAATTCCCCAGTAAGCTCACATTTATCAGATAAAATAATCTGGATGACTCATAGGCTTTCAGAATTAGAGAGCACCTAACTTCCTCCTTTCTAGAGAAGGATCCAAAAAGTGAAGTTCGGAAAGGTTGATGGGCTCTTGCTGGGGCAGACAAAAAGCAGGGACCAGAATTCTCACTACCTTATTCCACAATGCCCCCTGGAGCCTCAGGTCCAGCCTTTTGGATCTCTTGGAATTAAATATTTTCCATTGTTCTAGTTGGGAAGAAATGAAGATGCTGGGGGTCTTGGCGATTTTTTAATGGTTTAATAGAGCAGTGTTTTGTGTCAGCACAATTCAACAGTATATTCAACAGGAGCAAAGACTGTGGGACTTTGAGATCTGCTCCAACACTTGGAGAAAAAGGAAACTATTTCATCTAGCACCATGGTTCTCTCTCTCTCTCTCTCTCTCTCTCTCTCTCTCTCTCTCTCACACACACACACATACAGCCTGCTTCGTTTGTGTTGGTGTATGTTTTTCTTCTCTCTCTCTTTCCATCTCTCTCCTTCCTGTCCTTTTATTTCTGTCTTCCTCCTTCCATATCTCCCTCTTTCTTTCTCTTTCAGCCTTTCTCCCCCCTCCTCTCTTCCTACCTCCCTCCTTTGTTTCCCTCCTCCCTCTCAGAGAATATGTGCATATATTTAATGGTTTACTTCTTTTACAGTTGGCAGTGCACATAGGTTTCTAAACATTTAAAAACATAACCTTATTTATTATTACTCTGTGTGTATAAGTACTGGCTGCATGCATGCAGAGGTCAGGAGACAACTTTGAGGGGTTGGTTCTCTCCTTCCACTTTTACATGAGTTCTAGGTGTGAAACTCAGGCCTTGTCAATCAGTCGGTACAGGAAGCACCTTTCCCACTATGCCATCTTACTGACCCTACACATACATTTTAATATTGACAGAAAGCCTTATCGTGGCCCTTTCAAATGGCTCCATACAATCTCCTTACTCAAACATCATAAAAAACATCTCTTAAGATGTTTTTACTTCTGAAGGTAGAATTCAATTTAAGTTTGCTTTTGGACAATTTGGCTTTTCGGGTGGCTCTGGTTGCATGTTCTAGAACAATATCAAATCTTTCTAATCCCTCTTCTATAAAGGACTCTTGGTAATTTTTTAAGCTACCATATTCTTCTTAGAATGTGTCTTTTCCAAGACAAACATCCTCAGTTCTGTCCATTGTTCCTCACAAGTTGTGGTTTCCAGACCCTTCACTAGACTGTTTGTTCTCTTCTGGATGGGACCCAACTTGTCAGTGTTCTTTGTGAAGTATGGAGCCAGAATTAATTACTGTAGTAACAATAACCATAATAATAGCCACTGTTTATTCACTGTGCACAGTGTTCCAGGAACTGGGCAGAAGGCTTAGCTCACTTAATCCTCACAGAACTCTATAATGTATTGGTTATTATTCTTATATTTTTAGACGAGGAAATGAGTTTAATATGCTAACTGGCTTGTGCAAGGTCACACAAATAGGAAGTGACAATGATAGGATTAAAATATGCTCCATGTTGTGAATAAAAGCAACTTCTCCTTCTCCTCTCCCTCCTCTTCCTTCTAATTTGTTTTCTTCCTCTTCTTCTTCTTCTTCTCCTCCTCCTCCTCCTTCTCCTCCTCCTTCTTCTGTTTTATTTATTTTTATGTTGTATGTGTGGGTATTTTGTTTGCATGCATGTCTGTGCACCATGTGTGTGCCTGGTGCCCATGGAGGCCAGAAAAGAATATCAGAGCTCCTAGACCTAAAGTTACAGGTGGTTGTGATCTATTTTATGGGTGCTGGAAAGCGACCCTGGGTCATCTGGAAGAGTAGCCAGTGCTCTTAACCACTAAGCCATCTCTCTAGCTTCTCTCTATCTTCCTTTCTTTGTGTGTGTGTGTGTGTGTGTATGTGTGTGTGTTCGGTATATGCATTGTACAGGCATGGTGCAAGCTAGTGAGTGGGTGTGTGCATGTGAAGCCAGAGGAAAACACTGGGTGTCTTCTCCTGTCAGTTTCACCTTAGTGACTAGAAATGCACCAGAAGCTTACCACTTCTGCTAGGCTGGCTGTCCAGTGAGCTTCTGACATCTATCTGTCACTGCCCTCAGTGCTGGGAATCCAGGCAGTCATGCTCAGCCATGGCCAGTTTGCAGAATGAGCACTGTCATCACTGACCTACATCCACAGTCCCTGTTGGTAACTTATTAATGTTGCTCCAGAATTTTCTGGCCATCAAAATATATGGTCAAGATACCAAATTTTTATGCTAACACCTTAAGATTTCTGGATCATTTTTAGTGATTTCAATTTTATGGAAAAGATGACAGAGCTCATGTCTCAAATTTCTAATTTGCCCATTTGTAAAGTATCTATTGAATCTTTATTTCCTGTCAGATATTACTTTAGGAGTTGATAATATTGATGTCGGTAAGGCAGACCAAGTCTTCCTTGCAGTAGACTGACATTTTTGTTGAGAGACACATTGTAGAAATTTACTAAATGACTTCATATGGTTACAATAGCATAAAGAAAATAAGAAAAGTATATGTTAGAGCAAGACGAGACAAGGTAAGGTTAGATGTTGGGACAGGCTTCTTGCTGGGTAGTGCTGTTTGGACAGAAACTGGAATGATGAGGAGAAACCAGTTATATGAAGAATAGAGGAAAGAAAATGTAGACTCAGAAAGGGCAGGGGCTAAGTTCCCAGGACTGGAATCGGCTTAGTAAGTTCAAGAAACAAAGAAGCCTGTGTAGTTTAAAACAGATGGAGGATGGGGGGTTGTGGAGGAGGAAAAAAGATATGGGCAGAGATAGATGACATATGGTCATGTGGTACATGGTACAAAGTTTCACTCTTTTTCTTTAATACGAGGGCATAGCCTGATCTAATTGATCTTTTAAAAGATGGCATCGTCTAGGAGGCGCAAGAATGAAACCAGGGAGATGAGTGGGAGGTATTGGAAGAGTCCTGTGACAGACCTGGGAGATATGATGGTAATTTAGGTCAGGTGGTGGTTAACTCAGTTGTGATCACTGGAAAGAAATGGGTGAACTCAGAACAATAACAACAACAAAGAGGGGGAGAAATAATTTCTGGTTAATTAAATAGAATGGAGTAAGAAATAGAATTTATTTTACCCAAGAGTTGGGTTGGTAGGTATATTGAACCATATATATATATATATGAATGTGTGTGGATATATACAAATCTACAGACACATCATTGACTGATACTAACTAATGCTTACAAAAAAAATGTCTGTGGTATAGGTAGTGTTTTCCTCGGGATATTTCAGAAAAGAATCTAAGATTGAGGCAGACTAAAGCTCTTGCTTTGGATTATTTAGGTATTAGATAGGGAAGCCATGGTCTGAGCTTGGAGTGCCTGGCATCCAATGTAGCTCTTTTTTTCAGTGCCACCCATGGAGTCCTGTAAAGATTACAGGTTGCTGCAAGATCCAATGTAATTAAAGAATCCCACAGTGCCTTTTGTTTGTTTGCTGTTTTTTTTAATAGAGGACACATTCTATTACCAAGCCACCCCAATGTGGCCTGGCCTCCCTTGTAGGCCTTGAAGGTCTCAGGCCCAGCTTCAGAACAGTGTTTAAGGGATTTAGCTACACTGGGTAAAGTCAGAAGTACATGGAATCAAAACTTCTGAGGAATGGTTAAAAGATTGCAGCTCAACCCAGTAAACTGACTAAGAGGAGGACCTACTCCAGGAGTGGAAGGAAAAAAATAGAAGAGGAGAATTCTACTGCTGTTGAAAGTAGAAAGAAATTTCACAAAGGGACAAGCAAGGAGCAGAATTTAATCCTCAGATCCGTTCTTCCCTCATGGGTGGAACAACCATGTATCTGACTTTAAAGAAGGCAGCTAAGATTAAGTGCAAACTAAAACTCCATGGAAAACATCCCTTCAGTCCTCCAGTCCTTTGGGGGCCTTCAGCTTTGCATAAGACAAGAAAGAGGATGAGCTGGAAATAAGCCTAGGAATTTACAGTTTGAATGCTTATTTAAAATGAAATCTATGCTTCTATGGGACGACTTTGGTAGGGACAGTTTCTCATAATCACTGTTTGGCTGGGAGCAGCATTCCTTACTCCCTGAAACATACTGGCTCTTGTGTTCTGAAGGCTGGAGAGAGGGGAGCGCTGGTGCTGTCCCTCAGTGTTGCCTGGCTGCCGCTCAGCCCTGAAGCTCCAGAGACTTAAGTTTCACACAGCAGCTAGTGGGTTCCTTGCATTCGTCGCTGTGTCTGCACATTTGTCAGTGAAATCAGAGAACACGGCTGCTAAATAACACAGGGACAACTGTCCACCGCAACGGGTGTGCTATCTCCCCATAGACGCTATGAAGATGGTATCAGGACTTGAAGGCGGAGAACCTTAGCATGTCAGCCACATCCGGGTCGTACACAAATCTCCGGCCGCTGAGGGAAAGGCTTCCTGAAAAGCACACCTGTCCTTGTGAGACATCTCTCGAGTGTCATGTTCATTTTCCTGATGTTTTTGGCCTTGTGCTCTTGCTTCTCTTACGCAGTTGGAAGCCTGTCCAGTGTTCTGACAGTTAAAGAAAAAAAAAAAAACAATCTAAGAGAATGTGTTTTCTTAACCTAGGCTGTGATGCATCGTCTCCACAGGACAGCCCTCCCTGCTTTCAGTCTTGCATATAAAA
Source organism: Mesocricetus auratus (assembly GCF_017639785.1). NCBI lineage: Eukaryota > Metazoa > Chordata > Mammalia > Rodentia > Cricetidae > Mesocricetus > Mesocricetus auratus. The sequence continues at coordinate 58,086,218 of NW_024429195.1, read as the reverse complement.
AAACACACCTGCAAAAATGGGACTTGGTCCATCAAGGAAGGACATAGCGTTTTGCTTGAGTGTGCAAAAACTGAGTGGGGTGTTGTCTGTCCCACGACTCTCAGCAGTCGGTTCCTGTGGACCCTCATTGAATTGAGCATGAGTCACACATGCATGGAGAGAATGGGGCATCGACCTTTTCTTGGTTCTTTGTGGTTTAGGGATTACTAAATTCGTCTTAACGGAAAGCTTCATTGTTTCCTCTTGCGGGGCGTTTTATTAGCATTTGCTTTTAAGCTGATTGCATCATCCTTTATTCATAAATCTATAGCCAGAGTGTATACGTATAGAAAATTCCTGTGGGTGAAATAGTCTTGGCTCATCTAGTCATCTACTGTAATTGTTTGGGGAGTATTGGAACTGGAGTAGGTAACTTTGAAAAGGATGAACACGACTTAGTAAATATGTGTTTTTGAGCCACCACTGTGCTGGGTGTTTTTTTTGAAGGTGATTCCTCAAGCATTTAATATCCCCTCAATACAGGCTTCCAACAGCCTATTTTTGTCACACAGAAGAGCAAGGGCCAGAGAAATCAAAGAGCCTGTCACAAGTCACAGTGAGAGGCTTCAATTCATTCTCATTCCTGGGTAGCCGTAGAGACTGAGTCCCCTCCATTATGACAACCTGACTCTCTGAAAGTTCCTTTTGTGACAAGCAAAGCAAAAAGGCTAACAGTATTCCCTCCATATTTATGAGGAAACCATTCGTATTTCTGAAAATTGGTCCAAGCTTCCCTGTACTCGCAGAGGTGGGGAGGGACGCATTTCGGGTGACAGAGGTCTTCCATGGAGTGGGGGACTCTGGTGGCAGTTTTGTTCTTTCCAGCTATGCATGCTGGCCTGGAGACTCAAAGCCTTCCAGCACCTGGGAGTCGTTTTCTGTTTTCTGTCGTGGGGTCGTGCATTCTGGCTCAGCTGTTTTTGAGAAATAGAGAGTGACTTTTTCATCAAATTCTGATGCAGGCTTTCCCAAGAATCCCTAGGCTGCGGAGGGGAAAGGAAAACCGGAGAGATATTTAATGGAAAAGAAAGGGAGGTTTGTCAGGAAGAGAGCGTCTCCCAGCAGAGGCAGTGGAATCGGAAATTATCGCTGCACCGACTTGCATGACCGGAGACTGAGTCACGTGGCTAAGTTACGAAGGGCAGGTTCACACTTTGTCCTTTCATTTCCTCTTGAAAACCGGAGGGACCACACTTGGGCCAAACTCAGTATTGCGTCCCAGGATTTGGCCGTGTAGTGCTGCCCTTGAGTTCCTGGTGTTCCCTGAGAGGATCCAGGGAGCCGTGGAAGGCAGGGTCCAGTGGAAGGAAATTATTGTAACTCACTTTGAAGGAGATACCAGAGCCCTCGCTCTCTTTCTTAACACCTGGTTTTGGACCTGCCACACAGCTGCCTTCCAGCCTGAGGATTTTGATTGGCTCACTGTGTATGCCAATCATCCCAGGCTGGCCTTGAATTCATGATCCTCTCACCTCAGCCTCCTGAGTGCTGGACACAGGACTTGACCATGCACACAGCAGTGTCTAGACATTTTTTATTAACTAATTATAAAATACCAGATCAATAAAGAAACCAAGACGGATTTCTCAGGTGAAGTTGTTGATGTTCGGGAACACTGCTGTTCTGGTTTGTTCACTTCTCTCTGCTGCGCTGTGTGTCTAGGGGCAGACTGGAGGGCGTGTCCCTTTACCCTTTGTTCTGCTTTCACAAGCTGACATATCCGATTTTACCAAAAGACTCAGCAAGATGACGCAACACTAGAACCACCATTCAGCCTGAAAGAAAAAAGTCCTTTCTGTAACTGTCATGCAGAGGAAAGCCATGCAGGTCGCCCTTCCTACTCCATTGGGGCTGGCCGGCCACTCCTTCCTGTCATAGGGATGGTTTCTTGTCTTCCTTGTCTGTTGTGCAATAATATATATCCATCTGCAATGTGTATGTGTGTAAAGAGAAGCTTTTTCCTTTGAGAGAAGCCTTCCCGCCACCTGGTTCTAGAGCTGCATCAGTCCCAAATAAACACACAGGAGGCTATATTCATTATGAAGCTGTTGGCCTTGCTTGTTTCTTACTGGCTAGCTCTGACTTAAGTAATTACCCCATAATTGTTACTCTAAGTATTTCTCTTACTGGAGAATAGTTCCGGGCTTCCTACCCCATGGCAGTTACATCTTGCCCTCTTGTGTTTCTCCTACCCAGAGTCCTTCTGGTCTCCTAGTCCCTCCTATCTAGATTCCCTATTGGCCAGACAGTGCTTTATTGACAAATGCACAGGACTTCCCCAACATATGTGTGCAGTTTTTGCTAGTTCTTCAGCCCTTCTGGCCTTCCACTCCCTAGATGCTCCTGCACGTTTGCCGGATTCCGTTACCAGTGAGCAAGTTTTATTTTCAGTGAGCACATACTTTGTCCCTTTGAAGACTACAGCAGTCACGGGTGTGTGTGCTGTTATAAATCACAGTTCAAACCGACTTAGGCCATAAAAATGTATAAACTCATGGAAGTCCAAAAGTTTGTAAGACGGATTTGCTCCAGTGGCATGACTGCCTCAGCAAAGGTCTGCTTCCTAAACATCCAGATGCCATTTACTCCAAAGTCCAGCAAGGCCCACCATGTGAGGCCAAGCAGTAGGAATACTCTGATTCTATTAACCCCTAAAAGCATGTCCATGCTAGCTAGCCAGGGAGGAAGTCATCATCATTAGGGCTCTTGTCTTCCCCACATGACAAAAATGTAGACAAGAAAAGCAGCCTGCCTATTCGCCAGGCAACCTCAAGATCCATTTCATTGGCCAAGTGTAGTCCTGTACCTGACTTTCCCTGCAGGTTCAAATCCTTACAGCTCTGGGACTATCTGTAGCCCTGTCTGAATGAACAAGGCTATCTATCTGTATATTAAGTTCAGGTCTACTTGAAAGTGGTTTGATCTCCATTGGTACACACTGCTTTCTGGTGATACCTACTCCTTACCTGTACACATCCTGGCTTCATTCATGGCTTTCTCTAACACATGGCTCTGATAACGTCATGCCCCACCACTGAGATCTTTGGGAGGCCCTAGGACAGAATCTGAAAGGCGTAAACTAATCAATCTGGGCTGTGACAATCTCCTTCTCTGCCTTATTAATATATTAGTTAATATAAGTATTGATATGAATATAGTGTCACATAATCCTTAAGTACTGACTCAGCAATCCTTAGAGTATGAAGCAATACTACACTGGAAAATTGGTATAGAACCAGAAAAAGACAGAGGCTGGTGAATCATGGTAGAGTATGACATCATCATTTAACGCCTGTGTAGGGCAAGTGTGCCTTGGGACAAGAGTGCCCCACCCCCTCCTAGGAACACCACGAAGGAGAAGGTAGCACTCACCCGCCCAGAAGTTTCTAGTAAGCCTCTCTACTTCCTTTTATTTCTTTCCTCTTCCACCTTTCACCTCCAATGTGTGTCAGATGTGACCTTTGCTTTGAACCCCAAAGGCCTTTGAGGCACCTCTTATCTGCCTTCCCCGAGAGTCGAGAGTCAGCTCCCGGCTCCCTTTTTACCAGTGGACTTGCTGTGCTTATACCAGGCCCCAGGGTTGGCTCTGTACCGTTCCCACTTTCCTCTCTGCAGCTCTCTGCTTTCAGACTTACTTTCCCTCCTTCCCTTCCTGCCCAGCCTAGCCTTGCACACATTGCTTAGATATAGCACAGGAGTCATTTGGAAAAGCTGGCAGTCATTTTTCTTTTACTTGTTTGCTTGATTCATTGGAATTACTTGTTTGAAGGCAGGGATTAAGGAGTTCATCAAACCCGAGATAAAGGCAAATAGGTGTTTTATTGGAGGACAATTTACACAGATAAGAGTAAATAATCACTGTGGGATGCAGTCTCTGCCCTTCCGGTGCTCTCTAAGACCCAAGAAAGCATGTGCCCTACTCTACCTTAATGTGATCACCCAGAGGGTGTGGCTACTTCCTCAGGTTCACTGGCAAGGCCAGATGCCACCACAATCCCCTTGTTAGTCTAAAGAAGAAGGTTTTAAGCCTGATACAAAAACTATACAATGATAACAAATGTCAAGTATATTCCAGGAGACAGAAAGGTAAAAGCACACACAAATTAAGACCTACAACCAGCAAGAACAACACTGAGCAATACTTGTTACTATCCTGCTCATCTCCAATATGTGGACTACAGGTACAGGATACATATCCAAATTGAAAATTACTGTACAAATTGAAAAAGAAGTTAGAGGAGTGAGACGTAGCTCAGTTGGTAGACTCCTTACTTAACTCACACAAGGCCCTGGGTTTGATTGAATATGTACAACCCTGGCATATTGGGTAGTACATACCTGTAATCTTAGCACTCCAGAGGTAATTGCAGAAAATAAAATATTCAAAGTCATCCTCACTTACAGAGAGAGTTTGGGGCGAGGGTAGGCTATGTCTCCAAAGATAATTACGATACAAGCATGGAGGAGGTCACAGATCATAAGGACGTGGTAAGAAGGGGAAGGCACTAGTTAAAGATGACTACTCAGCCTGGGTTTGGGAAACTTTTTAGAAGCTTGGTAATACTGATAGACAGAAAAGTAGAATTTTCGTTTATATTGTATCTTATGCATTAGTTATTTTTCCATTGCTGTGATAAAATATCATGACCAGGCACCTTATAGAAGAAAGAGTTTATCTGGGCTTATATTTCTAGAGGGTTAGAGTCCATGATGGTAGAGCGAAGCCACGGCATCAGGAGCAGCAAACTGAGGGCTCACACCTTGAACTTGAGCATAGAGAAGAGAGTACAAACTTGGAATGGAGTGAGGCTTTAAAAGCTCAAAACCTGTCCCCAGTGGCACACCTCCTCCAGCAAGGCCACACCTCCCAATCCTACCCAAACAATTCCACCAACTGGGAACCAAGTATTCATGATCGAAATTATTCTTTACATCTTATTTAAACTGCCACACGTCATGTGCTCCTAATTGTTTATTTCTTGGACATCTGGTTTTCGTAAGCATATCATCTTGCAATTTCATTAAGGAAAGAGAGAATTCCAGCAACTCAGCATGATTTCATTCTTAATGGACACATAACACTGAGAGGCACCTTTGGACCTTGAGTATTAAAAGTTTGCCATAGATATTTGTTGGATGAAAAGGTAATAACTGATCCATGACTCAGTTTGAAAATGATAGTCTTTATGGAAGGGAAAATTCCAGTTTCCCTTTTAAGTTCAGGGAAACACCTGCCTTGACCTATTTGGCTAGTGTTTCTCAAGTTGTGTCAGAAGAAAACTGGGTCAAACTGAAGTAAGTGTGAGTTTTGTGACTTTTGCTAAGTTGCCAGGTTTGGGACTGATTAATGAAAGCTGACTTCCTCTAGTGTTTAAGAACTCTTCCATCAGATTGCAATAGCATTATCTTTGTAAATGCCTGGTGTACTACTGGTGGTGGTAGGGGATGTCTCTAAGGCTCCAGCCTCTTGACCCAGTGATGTGACTGTGCCCTTTCTCCATATTTCTGAGCATCTGAGAGGGAAACTAAGCTTGTCTAAATCCCTCAGTACTTGAGTTTTTTCTTGCAAACTTTGTAGACTCTACGCTGCCCCTGGCTCGTTGTAAAAGTTGGGATGCTGGTTTTTTGAGGCTTGGAGCATTTTATCCCACAGGTATATATAAGGATTTTCTCTATGCCAGGAAACAGGTCAATATTAAAAGTTCTGTACTGTTAAAAAACAAATGCAAACAAACATAAAAAATGAGATATAAAGCCTAATGCATATATTATTAGTCTAATATCTATAAAAGATGTATACAGCATTATAGCTAAGGCAGACAAGGGTGTCCAGGGAGAATGTAAGGGACAGGTATTCTGCAGGAAGATTAATAAAATGAACTGATTTCTTTGGGATGCTAGGAAGAAAGCAATGATTAAGTTGGAATATATCTCTAGGATTAAGGTCCCTGTGATGGAAAGTGAGAATTGATAAAGGACTGCATGCTGTTGCAGCTGAGAAAGTGATGCTTGCTGAGGCTGGTGAGGAAGATGACCCAGTAAAGGAGATGGAGAATCCAGGAGAGCCTGGAGGAAACCTAAGACAGGGCCATCACTCCTAAACCTGGGGAAAGGAGAACTGAAGGTTGATCTGCTAAATGCTTCTGAGAGTACAAAATGCTGTTGGTAAACTGCTTAGCTTGGGCAGTCTCACTGGTGAGGCAGGGATCAGTGCTGTATTGAGATGGATTAGACAGGATATTTAGGAAAAATGTAGAAAAAAAAGGACTCACAGTGTTTTGAAACCCTTCACTGTAACAGAGTAGAAGGTAACAGGATGGAGGGAATGAGTGGGGCTGAAGGATGTTTTAATAGCTCCAAATAATGAGCTCTTAAAATGATCCAGGTAAGAGACATGGATACCCAAAGAGTAGAGCTAGTCAGCCGGAGAGTTCCTGAAATGACAGAGCACATTTGGTTAGAGAGCCATGTTTTGCACCTGGGAGAGTGAGGAATGCAATGACATGGACATAGGCAGATATATGGTGACACACCAGTAAGTACCCTGAGCCTCAGCAAAAGGCTGCAGGGACCTCACATTTCCAGCTCCTTCCATCATGGAGGATGTATCTCTAGAGGCTTTCTTCTTGATTATCACTTGTTGACATGAACACCAAAAGATCCTTTAAGGACACAGCTCTCTAGTGACCACTATCAATTCCTGATGGATAAATCCATTGATGAAGTTGATGCCCTCATGATCCAACACTTCTCAAGGCCCCACCTTGGAAGAGTGTACCAGAGGTAAGGTATTTGTGGCAGGGGTAGGACTGTCTTCTTATCTAAACCATAATGAAGTCTAGTCTTAAGGGGAAAAAAAGGGGCTGGAGAGATGGCTCAGAGGTTAAGAGCACTGCCTGCTCTTCCAGAGGCCCTGAGTTCAATTCCCAGCAACCACATGGTGTCTCACAACCATCTGTAATGTACTTATGGCGTGCAGGCAGAACACTGTATACTTAATAATAAATAAAATTTTTTAAAAATCTAAGAAAAAAAGCGGCTTTGTTTAAAACATACTACTTTGGTCAACAACAAAGCTAGAAAGAATAACCTACAGGGTCACAAGCCGATGTCTGGTTTCTTTCTTTCTGTTGTCTTATATGGCATCTATAGACATTCAAATTTTACACCTTCAAATTTTGGTTTAAAGGATTCAAAGGAAGCATGGCTTTGAACGCCCAACCACGGTCTAACTTGGTCTCCATGGTGCTATTGGACGTTTATGCTTTGCCCAGGTATGTACTTTTGTTGAGATTCCATTGAGCCCATACTGTGGTGGGAAGTGTCAAGCTGGCTTAGGATACAGGTCGTTTGAGAACTGTCTTTATTAAGGAAGGCTAATTGGTCTTCCCCAAGGTGGTACCAGCCAGCCACAGCAGGATGCTCTTACTCCTACATAATGAATATTAATGCGGGAAGATGAATAATAAATGGGTCCACTCCTCATCCTGCATTGTGCTTTATGATGCTTAGCTGCCCAGAGCTGCAGGCAGAGGGGCAGGATCAGCTATTTCGTTCTCTTCCTGTAGCACTAATGAGAAAAGCTGAGGAATAGCTTTGTCTCCCACATTCTCTGCTCGCATCAAATCCTTCCTGGTCTCTCCTGGGCCTCTCTGATAGCACTCCACGTAGGAACATCTGCAGAATAGTGGATATCTAACTGTGCTGTGGTTTGCAGATAGGCAGTGCACGCCGAAGGAAGGAAATTTAGCCTTTGCACTCTGGGAATCAACTGACCTAGTTAGTGTATTCAGATCTTTCATCGTGAGAAAACAACTCAGTCCCGCTTACAACTCATGGAGCAAATGAGAAATCCGGAGCTAGTGGCGAAGCAGCCAAATGCGTGGCACTGGGGCGTCAGCTTCCATGGATGCTTTGGCCCAATGAAAGGATGAGGATGATTTTTACACAGTAAAAGTTATGATTAAGGAACATGTTTAAAAAGAGAAATGTAACATTATTGTCAACCATGAATAACTTTCATAAGAAACAGAAACAGGCAGATGTCATCTAAAGCTTGCTCATCAGCACAGACAATGCTCTTTCTACATCGTGCACAATGCTTGCTGGACCTGATGCCAAAGTATCTGTGTGGTTGTAAACATGTGAAGCTCCCCTCAAAAGCAGTCAGACCAACTCCATTCTCTTTGGGGCGTGCAGAAGGTGGCTGCTGCTTCCATTGCATTCAGGCCCTCATTCACTCGGCAATGTCTCAGTATCGTGTAATGCATGGCTCTTGGTGATGACTTTCAATGCTGAATATAGAAGAAAATAATCCTTGTAGAACTTTGGGAGAAATATGCACAAAACATGTAAAGTAAAATATGTGTTACTCAGGATTTTTTTAAAAACTGGAAAGGGAGTAAGGAGACATTGCAGGAGAAAAGAGAGGGCAAGAACATAGGTTTGAATAAAGTGGTTAGATGTCTAAGCAAGTGATTTTTGAGCAAAGACCTGAGGGTGCTCAGGAAGCAGGCCATAGGTACCCCTTAGAGAAATCGTGTTTCAAGGTGAACAAAGCTGGTGCAAAGACCCAAAGGCAGGAATACGCTTGGGAAGTGCCAGAAACAGCAAGAAAAGTGTCGTGGTTGGGCATGGTGTGCATGCCTGTGATGTCAGCACTCAGAAGGAGGAGGACACAGGTAAGCAGAGTCGGGTGAGCTACACAGCAAGGAAGGCCCCATCTCAAAAAAGCAAGGGTCAAAGAGATAGCTCCATAGCAGAGGGCTTGCCTGGCATGAGCAAGACCCTGGGTTCCTTAACCAACACCCCCAAAAGAGAGTAAGACTAACAGTGAATAAGAGCAGGAGGAGGAGGGGAGTGAGGAAGAGGAAGAGGAGGAAGAAGATGATAATCCTGGTGTGGATAGGGTGGGGTAGGCAAGGAAGAGGTCGTGTGGGTAAGAGGAGAAATGGGTGGGAAGGGGTTCCAGATTGAGTAGATTTTCCTAAGGAACACCGATGGTGTCCTGGACCTTGTCATTTATGTAGTAGAGGTGGGCTTACGAATTCTCTAGATTAAACATGAGATTTGGTCAAGTCTGTAGCTATTTTCCAATCCACAGCATGCTAAGATGTGTTCTCAAATACTAACTTCTGGAACAGATGACAAACAGAGGCCTGCCTGGGTATCTGCAATTGACAGTCTCATTCCCAGTCAAAAGTGCCCAACGAAGGTAACCTAATCAACAGTGAATGCACCCCCCCCCAGGGAGAAGCAGAAGGAACTACAGGAATAATTATAACTGATGTAAGAATGGCAAAGATAATCATAGCCATGGTATTAATATTATACCAAAATATGTGTTGTTTCACACATTTGAGAGAATCTGTTATATTAAAATGATGATCTTATAAATTATTTTAAACTTAACAGAATAATTGATTATAGTGATGATTACTATGGAAATATATGTATATGAAGTCACCTCTCTAGGGGTGTTGGAACCTGGGAGAATAGAGCTGATAAATAAGGCAGACTAAAGTCTCATGCACTAGTCAACTTTATTTAGAGCCTCAGACAATTTGTACCCTGAGGGTTAAGCAGAGTCACATGGATAATATTCATGAGTTCAAGCTCAGGAGAACCAGCTACATGTGGCAAAAACAAGCCCAAGGAGGCATATAAAGGATAATTTAAACTTTTAATTGGAAAACAGCAGCAAGCAGTAATGAGTGATCTGAAGTAGACTCACTCCTATCCGCTACACCTGTGAGGAGCACGAACCACATTCCTAGAACAACTCTGTGTTTGGAAGACACTAAGATCACAGGATTCTTGTCTTCTTGAAGTGTTCTCACAAGCACTGCAAATTCTCCTCCCATGGCCCCCTTCCAGACCATGTTCCAACAATGTATATAGTACTAAATATTAAAGGAACTCAAGTTTCATATCCACAAAATTAATTCGATTTATCTGAGCTATATGAGTATTTTAGAAGTACTTGTCAACCAGATGTTTTAACCTTGCAGTAAATGGAATGTATTAAGTTTATAAACAAGGTTTGCAATATTTGAACGTGTCAGATTGCAAAATTTTTAAGTAAGAAACAATCAATGTTATTCAAATCCCTTTCTCACCTGGTTCTGTTAGGGTTAGGGTTAGGGTTAGAACAAGGTGAAACTAGGTGTGGCTATACACCCCTGTAGACCCAACCCTGGGGCAGGGTTGGGGGGGCAGGAGAATCAGAAGTTCAAGGCTGTGTTCAGCTACATAAAAGTTCCAGGTGACCCTGAGCTATATGAGGTCTCATGAAGAAAAAAAGAAAAAGGAAAAAAAGAAAGGAAAGAGAGAAAGAAAGCAAAGAAAGAAAGAAAGGAGGAAGGAAGGAAGGAAAGGAACAAAGGGAAGAAAGAACAATATGGAAGGAAAAGAGACAGGAAGGCAGGTGGGTGGGATGGGTAAGTGGGTAGGGAGAGAAGGAGGGAGGGAGGGAAGAAGGGAAGGAGGGAATGAGGGAGGGAGGGAGGGAGGGAAGGAGGGAGGGAGGGAGGGAGGCTGGTTTCCACATCCATACCTTGACTGTAAAGGACAGTAATAAAATGTCCTGAAGCAGAAAGGTAACGAACAAGCAAGATCTTGCATCACCTTTTCTCCACGTGGACTGTAAACTATCCTTATCTTTGTCTAAGGCTCAAAGCCCTCAGCAGCCGGAGGCAGGGAGGGGTCTAGAACTCCATTTTCTCTGGGGCTGTCTTTGCCGCCCTGGTGTCCACTCAGCCTGTAGTTACAGAACGTATTTTAATGAAATTGCTATGTAGTAAAACATTTTCCAGGGGCCTGGGGATGTGGTCCAATGGCAGAGCAATTGCATAGCATGTAGGACATCACTCTACATGTGATCTGACAACTCTGGGTCACTCGTAGGGCATGTGCAATGCTACCCACATTCTCTGTCCTGCTGTTGGGGGGGGGCTTCTTTGGGTAATTGTGGATCTGGAATACTGGAACTCAGCCCAGGCAGATTCATTTATTCCTGGAATTATAAATTTTGTAGTCTCTCCT